>NC_092587.1:108588125-109257500 GCF_047663525.1 Anas platyrhynchos | reverse complement strand
GTAGTCCTGGAAAAGACAATTCTTTTCTGCCCCCTTGCTCCCACATCTATGGCTGCTTGCATTATCACCCTGCTTCTTAAACCTTTCTCTGGGTGCACCGTATGATTTCTAGAGAATGACAATGGCTGTAGGCTAAGCCCTACAGGATCATCTAATTTCAAGTCACTTCTGTGGATGAAGGTGCAGGCACTGACTGCCAGAGTAAGCAATAAGCCCCCAAATCCTGTAACCTTTAACCTGTGCCTTTAACAATGTTATAAGACATAACAGATCTATCTGTTTTAGGAGCATAGTGTTACTTACAACTGTGGTCTTCAAGAAAAAAGTTGCTCCAGATTTAATTTGATAAAGTAAAAAGAGATCCTGATAAACCTTTAAGATTTTAGGGTTAAGGAATTAGATGACATCTGATCTTTAAATGTATTGCAGCAAAAATTCTTAACAAAAGCAATTCTTGTTAGCCAAGCACAGCAGAAGAACAACAAATACAAAAAGAAATAATCCCAACAACCTGCATCTGGTTTAAATACAGTCAAATAGTATAATGGTCAGAACAAATTAGCAAGTAAAAGGGAAAATCTCATGTTGCCTAAAAGATGATAAAATAGATTTGGTGGTGTTCATTACTTGCTCTTGGAGCTGCATGACCAGTATGTTAATGCATCACACCTTTTATGTATTTTCTAGGCAGTAGTTTCATTGGTTGAATTGCCCTGTGTCTAAAGGTTTCTTTCATGTTCTATCCCATTCTCCTTTAAAGTTTGCTTAAAGTAAATAAATTAAAGGTGAAAACAGTGATATAAAGTATATGAGCTAGTGACTGCAGTTCACTTCTTTTTTTTTTTTTTTTTTTTTTTTAAACTGAAAGTGTTCCCAAGCTAGCTGGACTTGCAGAGGGACTGTTCAGCTGTGTTGCCTGGCTTGGATCAACAGCAGCACTGTCTGTCCAACCCTGCTGCACAGTATGGACAGGTTAATCTGCACTAGTGTGGACTTCAGTATGGTCTTTCTCTGGAGTTGGAGAAGCAGGGCACTGATGACTGCTGACAAAAGGCCAGGACCATCCCGGTTAACCCATGTTGTATACCCAGCTATTTCTCCCTCCCTAAGCAGTTGAGGATGGTGATCTGTTTTGATCTCAGTAGCTTAGGTTTGGAAAGAGCTGAGTAAATCATGTATATTATTATTAATGGTCCTATTGTACCAGCTTCTCCCTCCATTTAACGTAATGTGGAGAACATTGGGGAAGGTGCGGCGATTCATGTGGGTGTCTTTGGTGCTCCCTTGGGGGGTGAAGAAGATATGTGATGCCCCTGATAGAAATGGCCAAATCCTGGAAACACAGTCTGTATGGCTGTGATCCCTTAGAAACATGTCACCCTTGAAGATTAGGGAAGTTTTCGTAAAATGCCTTAATATCATCCTTTCTGTTGGTTTCACATCCACATCAACATGTGGAGACCCAGCTCCAGAAGGGCGTAAAAGGGCAAGTCAATACAGCAGGAGATAGTCCCCTGGGGACTTATGAATATATGATGGACATATGATCTGTTTCCCAGCAGGATGACTGGAATAGCTCTCCACTCAAGTTGGTGGAGGGTTCTTTGGCTTGCCAAAGTAATCCTCTGTGGACAACACAACATCTTTAAAGAATGGAGAAAAATGCTTGGCTAAGGGAGGGAAATGCATTATTTGTGACATATGTACTCCTCTGGTTCTTTCTGTGGGCCTATTCTGAGGTTATTCTTGTTAAGGATAGGAATGTAATATTTGCCATGGATAAAGCTGTATGCAGTAATGAACCTCCTGAGGCTATTTTTCTTTTAAATGCATGAATTATAGGTAAGTAATTTTAAATTCTTATCATGGGGTGCAGGGATTATTAACAAGCCAGTAAAGTAAATTAAAGTTCTCTCAATTCTGAAATGCCCAATTCAATATGCCTCTCTGATTGCTGAACATACAAACTTGGTGAGGTCTTGGCTTAGGAGTGTACCCAATGTTTGATTTTCTGTTGAAATAGTGATTTAACACAGTAAAAGTATATGTATGCATATATATATTAATTTTATACAGTATTTTTTCACATTAGTGGCAGTAAAATACAGTTCTGATAAGACAGCAAGCATGATACACTCAACCATGCTGACTTTCAGCTTTTTTTGGTTAAAAAAATGACATTTGCTGACATCTAGCCTTGCCATATGACTGTTTTCAATGTTTTCCATGACTTTTTTCCTGGATCTCGTTTGTTTTTAAGTGATGTATTTCCTAGCCAGGAATTTTAGCTGTGCTCTCCATCCAGTTGAGCAGCACATTGTGAGATTCCGTCAGAGCCGCTTCAGCTTTTAGAGAGCTTCTTGGCTGGTTTTCAGTTCAGACACATATGGAGAAGTTATCAGCTGGAGAAATTGTACAGGCCCTAATTTTTTTATTTTATTTTATTTTTTCACTCAAGACCTGTTTGAAAACTCCCGTCAATTTTGTTTTTAAAAGTATTTATGGAAATGGTCTAAATCCTCTACATGTTGATTCAGTTTGCTTTCTGAGACCGCAACAGATCACTTACTGGTTAGTTATACTCTTCAGATTGAGAAACCTGTAAAAAGTCAGTAAAACCTGGAAATCTAATTATTAGTTGCTTACGGCTTCCAAGGGTGAAGCCTTGCTGTCGGGTTCTCAACTACATATGGACGATCTTAATAATAATTTACTTATGGATACATACATATATATGTATGTATGTATGTATATAGTGTGTGTATGTGTGTGTGTGTCAATAATCAACATTGCTAGATTTGAATAATTTTATCTGGGGACTGATGTTGTCAAGTGCTTCTGTACTTCAAGAAGATTTGAGAGGACTGTCATCTTGCAGCAGCATCATCTACCACACTTGAGGATCGGGCACTCAAGACACAAATGCAGTAGAATTGTTCTGTTATCGGATTTTTTTTTTCTCAATATTTCAGTTACTCTCCTATGTTGGAAGGGGACCCGCTGGAACATGGTAGTACTGCCATGGGTGGAGCAGTGATTTGTGTTGTGGGACCTAGACAGATGAAGGAAACAATGAATTTTTCATGCAAGTCATCATTTCTTTTAACTCAGCGTACAACCCCTCTCAAGATGAAGTATAGATTCCTGTCAGGTACATGCACTAATATCACATATTTAATAATATAGCTTTTGGATATATTCTGATGTCAGCAGGAAGTATGCCAGCAAGATATCTACATAACTGGCTCTTGGCAAACAGCTAATACAAAGTTATAGAGTAAAGGCAGCCTTCTGCTGGCCTCCAATTGCTTTTACAGCTTACTATCGGTGCATAATATAGTAGTAGACAGTTCTGAGATTTGTGTGAGAAAATTCTTCCAAATAATTGATTTTCTGGATATGCACTAGTAACTGGGTAAGATGCTGTTAGTGTTTTGTCTAGGGAGTCAACACCGTTTCTGTAAAGACTTCTCACAGATATGACCCAACATCATTGAAGTCAGAAATAACTTGCTTTCTGAATTTGAACTACCCAGAATCAAGCTAAGTGGAAGAATGACCGATAAAAAATATTTTCTTCCTCCTAATAAAGCTTTATTATTTCAGTCAGTAAATAATTTTATTATTCATAAAAATAAGGTATCCCCTTGCAAAATAATCATTTCCTGAACGTGGTAAATGATGATGATATTAAGTAGTTATTAAGCAGGAAGCTGGAGATCTCTTTTAAGCTGTCTGAAAGTGCTCAAATAGATTTCTACATTGAGCCAGAGAGAATTTAAGAGACAATGGAAGGTTGTTAAACTTGTTATGTATTTTACACCCACTTGGGGAACACTTTAATTTCAGTCCAAAGATGCTGAAAATGCCTCACTCAGCAGGATAGCTATTACCGATTCCTTGTATTAAAAAAATAAGTTTCAGTATTAATTTATCAGTGGAACAAGGTGCATAAAGATTTATGGGTGAAATTACTCCCTTGCAAGGATCTAGAGCTAGCTAACTACTTAAATTTCACTTTACCTCTGCTTAGCAATTTCCAGTAACTTTTAAATGTTGAATAGGCCTCAGACTGGCCTTCATATGGAAGAGTTTCATGATGGGTGAAAGAAAAGGGACATCTGTCTTTGAAATTTTTTTCCAGCTTAGTGCACACAAATCTAACCACCGGAGAGACGATTTAATCAAGAGAGAATTAGAAATAAGAAGAAATTGCCCACTCAAACAATAAAATTCAAAACCTGTAATTGCCAACTGTTCAGGAAATATGAAATTGTGATGTATCTTTTACCTTTCCTCTGGATTCATAATCATTTACTGACTGGAGATTGAAATGTTCACCTATTCCTGTTTAAAATTAAATGGGCACCTGTTGACAGTAAGAATTCTAAGAGCATGCTTATTACTTACGAAGATTTCAGAAGTCCTTTAAGTATATGTTCTCCTTTCTGGTCATTGACATGGTTAAATGAGAATTATTTATGTGCAGGGTCTTGGCAGGTTTACATAAGTAATAGATGTAATTAGACACAATTATAGAGAGTTCATGAACAAAAATTACATAGCGTTATATTCAATATATTCAAGGAACTCAATTTATTATAATTAATGCACCATATATTTTTAACTGTGTTCTGAAGGCACATCTTGAAATATTATTTCTGAAGTAAAATACAATTATAGGTAGAGAATGTGAGAAATTAATATTTATATTCCTAAGTAGTGTGGAAAAACACAGTTGAAAAGAGCTCTTATTAAACAAGCCAGGACTGAAAATGAAGGGAAGGATTGCACAATGCACAACTGCACACAATCTTTTAGAGATGAGATCATCAGAGCAGCTAGGAGTTAAGACATGTGGTTTGAATTAGGGGTACCTACTCTGTAGGCGCTTAATGTATTTGATCGAAGATGTCTCAGAAGCATATGAGAACAGCTCTAAGGAAAGTAGCATCTTTAGAGATCTTAGAATACCAATGTACTACAAATAACTGTATTTTCATACAAGCATCTTTCCCATTCTCAAAAAATAAAAATGTTGTAGGTATAAAGAATAACATAAAAATCCAAACTGGATCTTACTGTATCACAAGAGGTGCTAGGAGAATATTTGTTTCTTCATAAAGACAGTGAAAAAAATAAACAGGTGAGTTTAGAAACATAGCAGCTTAGGTATTCAATACTATTTAGGCATACAGAATTGTTAGATAGCTGAGCCTCTGAAAGAGAAAAAAAAAAAGAAAAAGCAGAGTATCTGTTTCCATGCTCAAAAGTATAATATCATCACATGAATGTCATGGATGTTTAAAGTAATGTTTTTGCAATTGCATACGCTATTTGAACAAGTACCATTGATAATAGGTATATAATATAATAATTTATGATATTAGTTAGTTCTCTGTATACTTTCACTCAGAAGCACACAGCAAGGGACATTTTTGAATGTCAAGGAGGGTAATTTTACCAACAGTAAAATGAACACAGAAGGAGAAAATATTATTTTTTGACTTCACTCAGTAATTTGCTTGGACCAATAAAATTGATTCATGCTGATGTGAGTTCAAGGGTCTAAAAGTGACCAAATTACCTGCTGCAAACTAAAAGGAAACTAGCATTTAACCAACGATAATTCTAACCTTCCATACTAGGAGCCTGTTCTGCAAGGAGCTAACTTGGGTGCATTCATACTACACTCCCCCAACATGAGCTCTTCAGAAAGCATTGCCTGTCAGTGCCAGACCCTTGTGCATTCAACAGGGCAATTTTATTCAACCTCAGCAGCCAGCCTGCTTAAATGTTTTTATTGCGGGGCCTGATTATACATCTGAGTGAGCTCTTCTGCCTTGTAACCTACTAAGAAATCTCCAATTCTAGTCACCTGAGGGTGTCTTTTTAATGGTAGCACAATACCTGATGACAATTGGGATTGCCACAGGAGTGTTCCCTATCTGGCCACTTTTGAGCTACTTCTGTTTCTGTTAATGTTGATAACACAAATCCAATCAATTTCAGTGAAGGCAAGGTATGCCTGTGACAGCCTGCTCTTATCTTTATGCTTAGACTGAAAAAACACCGATCTGATTTCCATCACAAGAAGATGAGAAGGTACACTATAATTATAACTCTAGTAGTGTTCCCCCAGATGATACCACTGTTTTTCCTCTCTCACATTACAAAAATATTGTCATCCTATTTAGTGTTACTTCTGATAGAGTAAGAGCTTATAGAAATTATTATAGCACACATTTACTGTCTGGATCTCTACATCTCCCCTAAGAAGTTAATATTGCTTGATGAATACAATACATTTATTTATTCATTTATTTTTGCAGAAGAAGACAAACATCCACCAGCTATTGAAAGGCTATGAAATAGTTTCAAACAGAAACAAAAACAACTTCCCCACATAAAACAACTGTAACATACTAGGACATCTATGGTTGTCATAAAACATCTGGATCTCTAGGGAACATTTTGACAGCTTTAATAGTGACCTGATTTTAGTTTTTAATAATATTACTCTTATTACATTTCCAAATGGAATGAGAGTAGAACAAGGCATCAGGTGCACAGGAAAGTAATATGACATGGCTACCAGATCCTTTGCACGTAGGTCCTGTGGAACAGAGATTACTAAACCAACAGGTGAGATTTACCAGCTGTCTTGATCAGGTCAGTGGTGCAATAAATCCCGGGCTGCTGACTATTTGTGCAAAGAAAGAGTTGCTTAATAGGCTCTACAGTGCCATCAGGAAGGAAAGCTCTCAGATGAGAAAGTAATTGAACATTTGGTTCTTTCAATGCTACAATGGAGAAGATACCTGGGTTTTCCTCTACCAGAAATGTATTTCATCTGGAGTTAGAAGCATTTTTTTTTCCTAAACCTGTGCTCTAACTATGTGCTCTGTTTAGGAATGGGGTTTCATTTCTCTTGTGGTGGTTTTCTCTTGTTTTTCAGTGGTACCCAGTGCCGGGACAACAGGGAATAGGCACAAACTAGAACACAGAAGGCTCTGTCTGAACATCAGGAAATACTTTTTCACTGTACATGTGACTAATCAGTGGCACAAGTTGTCCTGAGAGGCAGTGATGTCTCCGTCCTTGGAGATCCCCTAAAGCAACCTGGACATAGAATCATAGAATCATAGAATATCCTGAGTTGGAAGGGACCCTTAAGGATCATCAAGTCCAACTCTTGACACCGCACAGGTCTACCCCACTTTCTTCAACACAGCTGTTCTAGTTGCAATGAATTCTTCCTCATAACCCAAACAACAGCCGGGACAGCACATGGTCTTGGGCAACCTGTTGTAGGTGTCCCTGCTTGAACAGGGGGGTCAAACCAGGTGACCTTCAGAGGTCACTTCCAACCCTAACCGTGGTGTGATTTTGTGATTCTCTTTTTTTGTTGCTGTGCTGTGCTGGGCTCACAGACCATTTATTTCTGATGTCTAGGTAAAATTATGGTAAGCTAGTCCACACTACTTTTGGGGGTCATCACTTATTTTATATTTACCAATTTCTTTGTTTCAGACCAGAAATTCTCTAGGTTGTAGTCTCTTCATTTGCTTTGTCTGGTGTCAGAAGATCTGCTGAGCTATACATAAGATACAGAATCATTAGAGTACACAGAGAAAAAAAATGTAGGCCAATCACTTGCTCCTCCTAGCACTGATTGTGGTCACTTGTGTGCAAGAGATGTGCATGCAAATCTGTAATAGAGTCTCTGTAACAGGATGTAATAGAAATACAGAAATGGATAGAAAATAGGAACTCAGGGAGGAGACTTGGCCTGGCTCAGCTCAGGGGAGATAGTTTATGGATTCTGACACCACTCATTTGATGAGGTTCAAAAATATTATTATCTTAGGACTATTCTTTGCACATTAGAAATAGAAGTACTCTGGATACTTCAAAAGGTTTATCTTGCTTAGTTCTCAACCCATAGTGCTGTGTGCTGTGAAGGGGTGCTCAAACTATAAGTAAAACCTACATGATTTAGATGTAAAACTGCCTTTACATCAGTGATAAAACAAGGCAAAGAAGCAATCTCTTTCTCCCCTTTCCCCCCAAATCTTTAACAGGTATTTAAAGAATTAAGTTGATTTTTTTTTTTTTTTTTTTTAAACAGTGGAGTCCACACCATCTGTCGTTCACACCTCCCTTTATTCACTTTGGCTAAGGCAGACAGCACAGCATATAAAGAAATAGCATGTCCCATAATTCAGAATAAAGAGTATATATTTTTGTTTTCTTATAGAAAGAATAGGAATTTGAAGCAAGACATCTGGTTCAGTTGAGAACAGTGAGACGTTACACAGGGGCAACAAGAAGTAGAATAGCTAGTGTCATAAACAAATCAACCACAACAACAGCTTGCAAGGGTGCATAGTGAAACGCTTGTATCTCATTCCTTAGAAGGCATATGGTAACTTGGCTGCCAATGTCATATTTCTCAGGCCTGCACAATATTTTGTGGGTCATGATTGCACTGACTCCAGCTCTGGTAGAGAGAATTCACATTAAGATTTTGCACTGAATTTTCATAATATAGTTGTTCAGTTGGTTTGAAGAAACAAGCAAGGAGGAATGAGAAGAAAAAGGGAAATGGAAAGGAAAAGAAAAAGAGGAAAAGAAAATGTAAAAGGAAATATAAAAGGAAAAGAAAAAGGAAAAGAAGGGAAAGGAAAAGGAAGAGAAAAAGGGGAAAGAGAAAAAGAAAAAAAAAAGAAGGAAGGAAGGAAAAGCAAGAATGTAAGAAAAAGAATAAGAAAGAGAAGAGGACAGTTCTCCCCCACATCCCCTCCAGATAAGTGAAAGGCTAACAAAAGAGTTTTTCAATGCTGTGCTGTAATATCTTATTTTAGGTTCTGATCTGAAATCCTTTGACGTCAGCAAACTTCCATTGACTTTAATATGCTCCGGATCAAGCTTGTCATGTGGATCTCAGACTTACTGTCTGTGGATTAGCAAGATTCTGTGGATTAGCTTTCCAGAACAAACAAATAACTTCAAAGAGTAATTAGGCTAGTGTTTTAACATTAGCAGGTTACAATACACATGTCCCTATGCAGATGTGTAGCACGGTGTTTTTGAATGGTGTGTGATCAAGTCACTTTCTTAACAGTGTGTTTTTTGTTCTGGTTAACAGTATTTAGGGTAATGGAAAACATGCCTGTCTCGTGAAGTATTTCCACCAGAAAAACTGGAGTCTGAACAAAAATCTTTTCTTATTCTAAAAAACCATGTGGAGCTGCAGTACTTTGGTCCTTTCCCCTTTATCTATATAACTGAGTATATCCATGTCAGTATAAAATGTATCATCTACATTAGTTTATAATATGTATTTTCTATATTAGCCCACAGTAGACTATTTATATATCAAAATGTAGACAAGTTCACCATATATATCTATACTAACAAATACATCTAAAGCTCTAATGTCATATATTCTAGAATTATAATTTCTTGACATATATGCACTTTTGGAAGTTCCAGAAATTATTAAAAAACAAATGACATACAAACAAACAAAATTTTCTCAGCTTTGATAGAAGTCAATCTTTCTGGTCTAACTGATTACTATATTCAAGTATAGTACCTGTATAATGACAATGTGCACTCGTGGTTGGCAATATGCCAGTACCACAGAAATTTCACAGACTCAATTAAGAAATGGTAATAGAGTTATTAGACATCTCTCAGCCCTTAGCTGCTCTCAGCCTTGGGCTCTTCAGTGGTGCCTGTGGGGCAGTGAGTTCCATCTTCAGGCTCCAGAACTGGATTAAGCAGTAGATTGTACCACCTACAAGTCCCATGGGAGAAGGGTCCCTGCTCACAGGCAGGGAAAGGAGGAGAAAGATTCAGGATGTTCCGTGCCTTCTCCTTTGAAACCCCTGGAACAAGTCTCAGCCCTAGGAAACACCTGATCACTTGGCAGCAGTGGCAGCTGAAGAGAGAAGATGACCTTTTCCCCACATACAGCTCCAGGACCCTCTTCACCACTTAGAAAGTGTGATACTTTCAAATATGTGGTAATATTGGAAATGGTTTTGATTGCATCAACTCTCAGTAACATAAGCTTAACTGAGGCACTTGTTATGTAGCAGAAACATCAGATTAGTACACTAAAATAAATGGTGTGAATAGAAACTGCTAATGAGTCTAAGCAACAATTCAACATCCAAATGAAACTAAAATATCTAATAAGATTTGAAAGTGTTGTGCAGATCAGAAAAGCTTGAATGCTTGTAAAGGAGCTACCATGCATTTTATGCTTAACTCTTTCTGTTTAGTTGATAATCTCTCTGTGTATTTCAGCAAATTCATGTGACCTTTTATTAGAACTGATTTACCATTGGTTATTAAACTATTATTTTCATTTGAAATATATCCTGTCCCTCAAAATGATGATTTTTTAAAATATTACAATAAAATCTTAACTGAGGATTTTTGTTTCACACACTTTTAGCCATATATTGTTTTTGCTTTAGGGAAGAATTTTCTGATTCAGCAAAGTCATTGAAAACTTTTTAAAATCCCTTTGTTACTCAATGAGAGTTTATATTTAGTACTATTTTATGGAAACTGAGGGGAATGTCTGTCCTTGCGTGCATATTAAGAGGGTAATTTTTTTTTTTGTTAGCATACTGGCACTAGATTTATATGTCTGATATTCTGTATTGTATTTAAGTATAGAACTACCTATTTTAAAACATTTACTAAATTTGTCTGATCAGTGTTCCAAATACAGGCATTTCATGTGGCCATATCATATTATATTGCAATCTCTAAATTGTACACACTTGAAGATTCTGCCAAAATATACAATTTAGTACACAGAAATTAATGGTTGTGGAAAAAATATATGTAGCAGTTAGTATATTCCATATAATTTCTCTGGATTTTATTTTTGAATATGTTGGCAGAAGCAATTAGAGGGAGACCAAAATGACACTTACTGAGTAGAAATGAATTCCAAAGTCTCTTATGTTGTTATTACATAAGTTATTTATAAAACTCAACAAAACTTATAACACAGCCCTTTGGAAAGGAGGTTGGAAAATCTCAGGGAACAAGACAATAGAATAGTAATTCTGTTAAAGGTAACCCATGTAAATCAGGTTTGCAGCTTCAGAAAAGGGCATGAGCAAACATCGGGATTCATTTGTGATATTCTTTTCAAGGCTGTCTCCCGGAAGCAGAAAAAAGAAAAAAAGTGTGATACAGTATGCATCATAGCATCGTAGACACATAGATACAGTGTGCAAATTGCACTATACCTACTGATGTATTTTTCCTGTTGTAGACTAAGCTGTTCTAACAGCCCTATGTTTGCATTGATAAAGCCAGCAACCCACTCGTTCTCCTCCCTCAGGCAAGATGGGGCATTCAATGAGTTGACTCCATTCACCCAAGGGAGAGATGAGTGTCAAAGGCAGCACTAGGGAAACAGGATAGTAGAAGGGGAGGTCAGGGCCAGGACATCAGTGGTTTCTGCCCCACTGGGTCCTTGCACCTTCACTGTCTTCCCCCACCTTCCTGGCTGAAACCCTCACGTTAGTCCTAACAGAGGACAGGCACATGGTAAACCAGCAACTTAGAACTTAGCATTTTCAGAAGGGGTTTCTTTTCTAAGCTATCAACTTTTTCTTTGGATATTTTGTGCACCTCAGAGCAACTCTATGTGTAGAAAATATATATACCGATGTAGTATTAACTTAGTCCCATTAAAAAAAATGTAGCAAAATACAGCAATACAGTTTTTAGACCTGGAGATTTAGGAGACAGGAAGTCTCACCTGGTTCAGATTAGGGTTAGTCTATGTCTTAGACATTGTTACATTTTTTATTTTTTTTTGTATTCTTTGTTACGCTATGGTCACAAAAAACATATTGAAAGCCTGGAGGCCACTAGGACTCAGTCATGAGCCACATTCTTCTTTCTACATATGCATGCAGTTTGTGGTGTATAATTAAAAAGAATTATTATATTTTATTCCAATAGAAGCTAAACCATGTAACAGCAGAACACTGACACATCAGAAAGAACTTGTGTACTGAGGTTGTAAGGGGATAAGGGGTCAGTGTGCTTAAAACAAAGACATTTTGTCATGCTTGTGCATGCTAGTTCACAAGTGCCAGTAACCACAATTGAAAACTCCTTGTAAGGATGATGAAATAGCATTGACTTTACTGTGTTATTCTAAGATCTTCTCCTTCAGCCACAGTTTTCTGTGACTTTTCTTCATCAGAACTTTACTCCTTGCTAAGTTTTATTGAACAGTGTTGCTATCATTGCCGTGATGATCTTCCAAAGACATTTATGCATTTATGGCTTGGCACCATTGCCCTTTGAAGCATTGTAGGCTGGATCAGGCTCTAGTTGCTAGGCCCAAGAACGGAATTGAATCCTGTTGTTTTCATTATGGTTTCTAAACTTTTTCTTATTTACAAAAAAAGAGAAGCCCAACACAGGCTCAAAGGAGATGAGAGAGTCAATATACATAAAATACAAATTTATATATATGTTTGTGAATAAAAATAATAAGTATGTACTTATAACCGTATGTGTGTAAGGTACACCGCACTGGAATAATTTTAGCCCTAATCAAAACTCCACTGAAGACAATAAAATACACTTCCCTAGCAAAGAAGTAAATACAGAACTATTCAGAAGGCAAAGTGAAATTAGTATCCCATTTCTGTGACTAGCTACTTAAGTAAGTCATTCTGGTATATTTATTGCATTATAGTATATTTATTGAATAAAATATTAATAAACGTATCCTACTTTGTCTTACTCTTTCAAGATAATGTGAAATGGAAATGGCATATGAAGGCAGCATTTAGATACTTTCAGTTTGGAAGGATACATTTAATGATACATTTAATAATATGCATAAAAAGAAAAAAAAAAAAAGAAAGCGATCTCCCTATCTCTGACCAATTTTGCAGCTGCAGTAAAAGTACTCTTGACCCATCTTAAGCTGAGGTGAGAAGGCTGTTCTAGGTATTGGATGTCTCTTGCAGAGAAGAAATATTTGATCTAAAGTAAACAAATGACTTCACTTCCATGGGCAGATCACACATATCACTAAACTTTCAGTGCATAGGTTCTGCACATCAGGCACAGAGAGCAGGAATGAGAAGAAAAAAAGCACAAAGTTGGAGTGCAGGTTTCTGTTTGTTTAGATGGTGGTAAAATATTTTCATCAGATACTGAGGATGTCTGTGTAATGTACCTCACCCCTCACTTTGTTCAGTGTACTTTCATTGAATTATCAGCAGTTTGTGTGCATATATAACTTAATTGTATACTTTATATTATTGTGGTTTCCTGCAGTGAAAATTTCACATAAATTGCAAATGTTTCTTTGCTACTGTCACTTTGCTAGAAAGTTTTGCACCTCATTGTCTATATTGTCACTAGCAAAGGATCACTCAAACTGCCAAAAAATGCCTAATATAAGTGAACAGGAGAAATGAGAGGAACCAAGTATGAGGCAAGAAGAGAAGGAGTCAGAGAAACACCTGGCTTGTACAAAGTACTTCTGTCCTTACTGGATTTTACAGGAGGGAAGAGGAAATTTTTACACAAAGATAGACTGTGCTATGAAGAGATGCTAGTGTCAGTCAGGGAGATAAGAGAGATCATAATTTTAAATTAAACTATACTGACAGAATAACTTTGAGACAGTTGAAACTTCATAGATCATCAGCTTTGCAGAGTACTTTCTATATTAATGTTTCATATAAGAGAATTATGAACATTTAAAGGAGATTTTACCTGGCTTGAATGGGATGCAAAACTGTAGATTGTGGAGTCACCTAGTACAAATTTAATTTTTCAAGTGGCAGAGGATGGTTCAGGAATTTCACCATAGTTAAACTGAATTAAATTAGAAGAGCAACCTTTAACCAGAAGTGATAGATAGCTTCCTAGGGCTAAAATATTATTCTGACTTCAGCTGCCTGCTGTTTTTAATGACACAGATTTTTAAAACAAAAAAAATATTTGAATGGGAGAGTAGAAATTCTCTAAAGAAATTATTTTTAAATTTCCTAGATCTGAATATCTACATGCTGTACTTAGAAAATCAGATTAAATATCCAATGTCACTAATCACTATTCAGATGTGAACTTGATTTCTGACATATAGCTGAAATGATCTACCTTTTATACTCAGAAGGTAATGATTCCCCAGGCAAATCTGTGACTGATATGACCTTATCATTACACTCAAAATTTCAAATTGATTTTAACCTAGCAAAATCTGAGTAAAAATCTTTCAGTAGTTACAGACACTTTCAAAATTGTCTGCAGAATCAAACTATCATAATTTGAATAATTTACTATAAACATTTTTCTTCAGACATTTTAGGCAATAACCGTGCTTCCTGTCTTCAGTCCTGAGATCAAGGTCTTTGTATTCTTTTTAAAAAAGTGTACTTCCTCTCTGCTGCTATTTCATTGTATTTTATTTTGTGGTTTATTGTATTTGACTTTCCCAATTGAGAAAGATGGTTGGAGAAGAAGGCATTATGTGCAAGCAATCGTTTTTTCACTGTCATTACAGACTCAACACGAGAGCTATTACTATTGGGTTGTTTATGAGGATAGAACTCTAGATTTGTGACAGGCATGTTGTGATTCACCTCTAATGAAGAAGCACAATTTGTGTTCACGCAGCTTCAGTGAAATCAGTAGGATTTCAGGGTTTCTGAGATGAGAATCAGGGACCAGATAATTACCAGGCCAGATGTTTACAATGAAAAAAGGACTGGCAACACTTTGACACTGATGATAATAAAAATCTTATATATATTACTCAGATTTTACAAATACTAAGGAATAAGATTTGATCCAATTGCTGGTATTAAATAAAATGTAAAGAATGAAGACTAAAAAAAATTGTAATGACTTTCTCACTTATGCTTAAAGGCAGCAGGTAAAGTTCATCTAAGGTGCAGTAGATTTTTGATATGAAGGTAGACTGTAATGTAATTTTAGAATTCAAGATTAAAAAATAATAATAGAACCAGTAATATATTGCATTTTCCTACAGTGATCTTTGACTATGACAGAATTTTAATGTCTCTTTAATAACACTACAGTGAAATTGTGGTGTAAGATTTTAAGGGACAAATTTTCTGAACAGAGACATATAACAGTCTTAATACTCCAGGCACTATACTATACTCAGTACCTATGGTTATTTTCTAGGCTGTTAGTTGCTGCTTAAGGTATGAACTTTTGTCCTTTGAAACAAATGAGTATGGATTCTTTACCAAAATATTTTTTAAAAAGTTTTTTCCAGAATCCTTCTTAAGTGTACAGGAAGCCTTTTTGAAGATGAATGTACTAACAGGACAAAATAAATAATTCTTCACCAAGCAATAAAATAATGGGTAGAAGTTGTCCCATTTGAAAATATCAGGTATTATAAAATGCTCTATAAATATTTTCTGATGTGCAACATTGTTTTCAAGTCAAAACATTCTTGCTGTATGAAATTCACATAACAATGTTAATATAATATAAAAACTGAGAGGTACTGAGAGGAAGCAAGGAGGAAATCTGCGATCTGTAGCTGAGTAGTTGGGACTGGACATTCAGGCTTCAACTTCCAGCTCTGGGTCCAACATGGTGGTGTTTTGGGATTCTGCAGAGGTAAATTGCTAGGCACTGGTGAGGTAGCTACCTAACAGAGTAAAACATTTCACTTCTGGCTGAAAAACAGAAATAAAATCTCCCTTTCTAGACTCAGTAGACACTTAACAGTCGAATAGGATTATGACAATTATGCCTTTTTTTTTTTTTTTGGTTTTGTTCTGTTTTGTTTTGTTGAACAACATGGTGCTATTTTGTTAGTTGAAGCTTTGGCAACAGAATTTGGTATCTTCAGATCATACAGTCTAATCAAAACACAGCAAAAAGCTATACAAAAGCAAATGCTGATGAAAGAAATTATTTCATACAGGAAAATGATAATGTCATTAGACATGCTTTCTGATGCCAAAAGAAGAAGAAAGAATGAGAAGAAGAAGAATGAGAAGAAGAGGGAGAAGAAGAATGAGAAGAATGAGAAGAAGAAGAATGAGAAAAAGAAGAGGAAGAAGAGGAAGAAGTGGAAGAAGAGAAAGAAGAGGAAGAAGAGAAAGAAGAGGAAGAAGAGGAAGAAAAGGAAGAGGAAGAGGAAGAGGAAGAGGAAGAGGAAGAGGAAGAAGAAAAGACATCAGACCACATGCCTGAGAGTGTTGTCCAAATGCTTTAACTCTGGAAGTCATGGTGCTGTGACCACTTCTCCAGGAAGCCTGTTCCAGTGCCGAACCACCCTCTGGGTGCAGAACCTTTCCTTAACACCCAGCCTGACCCTCCCCTGCCCCAGCTCCATGCCGTTCCCTCGGGTCCTGTCGCTGTTCCCAGAGAGCAGAGCTCAGCGCCTGCCCCTCCGCTCCCCTCCTGAGGGAGCTGCAGGCTGCCATGAGGCCTCCCCTCAGCCTGCTCCTGTCGGGGCTGAGCAAAGCAGGGGAGCTCAGCCGCTCCTCACACGTTTTGCCCTCTAGACCTTCTATTTACCATTTTCCTAGCTTCCTTTGGACACTCTCTGATAGTTTTATATCCTTATACTGTGGTGCCCCAAACTGCACACAGTGCTCAAAGTGAATCTCCAGCAGTGCAGAGCAGAGCAGGACAATCCCTTTCCTCCACTAGCTGGCAGTGCCATGCATGATGCACCCTAGGGTATGGGTGGCCCTCCTGGCTGCCAGGGAATACTGTTGACTCATGCTCAACTTGCTGTTGACCAAAATGTCCAGATCACTTTCTGTGGTGCTGCTCTCCAGCCTCTCATCCTCCAGTATGTATGTATAGCCAGGGTTACCCCTTCCCAGGTGCAGAATCCAGCACTTGCACCTGTTAAACTGCATGTTGCTGGTGATTGCCCAGCTCTCTGATTTGTCAAGATCTCTGCAAGGCCTCTCTGCCCTCAAGGGGGGGTCATTCTCCTCTTCTCCAAGCTAAAGAGACCCAGCTCCCTCAGCCTTTCCTTGTAAGGGAGATGCTCCATTCCTTTAATCATTCTTGTGGCTCTGCACTGGACTCTTTCAAGCAGCTCCCTGTCCTTCTTGAACTGAGGGGCCCAGAACTGGACACAATATGTGGTCTCACCAGGGCAGGGTAGAGAGGGAGGAGAAGCTCTCTCAACCTACTAAACGTACTCCTTTTATTATGCCCCCGTATGCCATTGATGCCCCTTATGACCCTTTTATCCTTGATATGACTAAAGACAATGCCAAGAATAAGTCCTCCTTCTTGTCCTTTTTGAAGACTGGAGTCACATTTGCTTTCCTTCAGTCCTCAGGCAGCTCTCCTGATGCCCATGACTTACCAAAGATGGTGGAGAATGTCCTAGCTGGTCAACTAGCTGGGTGACCTTGTCATAAAAGGAAGTTAAGTTTCTTAAGCCTTTCTCCTCATCAACCCATGTTGATTGTGACCATTGTCTTTCAGGTGTTTTTCAATAACTCCCAGAATAATCTTCTCCATAATTATACCAGGCACTAAAGTGAGACTGGCAGGCCTGTAATTACTGTAGGCTTTTTTCTTGCCTCCAGTCTTAGCCATTCTGTGTTTTGGTGACATGAGGATATTACTATGCAGTAGTGGTGAACTTCAGCCCAGAGGCCTAAAAAAAAGCCAATGACTCCCCATCACAAGATTATCCACCATCACAAGATTAACCACCATAAGAGTTTTCTGTTGATTCTCTTACAGAGGTAAATTTGGCAGACCCTAGGAAAACAAACAAACAAACAAAACAAAACAACAACAACACAACAAAAATCAGCAGTTAAATCTAGTCAGTATTTCAGTTTTTGTGAAACTTGCTGTATTCATGATTATAAAAATCTTTCCACATTAAGCAGACAACATGAGAAGGTGAAGATACTTGTCCATTATGTGCCAGCTTTTTTTCTGAATAGACTGACCCCTCTCGGAAGTGGTCAGCATTCTCTCTGCTAAGGCTGCAGCTCAGGCAGTTGCTGGAGATGACAAATGTCTGCCTTGGAAGAATGGGCCAAAGACTGTAACAGCACCAACTGCACCATTTCAAATCTGGTTGAGACTAAAAGCTTTCAGTGTAAGTTCCAGGCTCTCCTTAGTGAGTGTCAAAATTTCTGTGGGCTTCAGAGGATCTGGGATTTCCTCCTCAGCCATCATCAACCCATTTGAAATGTAATCATAACTGGAAGCTACAGACAGAGGTACTGTATGTGACAGGAGAATTTGTAATGTCATCTAACTGGAGAACACTGATAATGGCTTTAATGGTCCAGGGGAGGTTTTGGGAGGAACAGAGTAGGAACAATAGCAACTCTGTTAAATAAGAACTTTCACTTCTCTGCAGAGGGCAGCTGGCATGTAACTTGACTAAATTACCCTGGAAAATGGAAAAGCACTGGCTGGTCCAGCCCCCAGCCCTCTAGAAATTCAAAACCAGCTTTCTTCATTTTTTTTTTTTTTTTGAACATTATAAACAATGAAGTGATAGATAATTTGTATCCTGGTCCTTCTTCTCTTGCCTTGACTTTTCATTTGGGCAGTCACAAAGTCACTGTTTTGACATGGACAGATTGTTTCTTTCTCTGTTCTTGTCTCTTTTGGTCTACATTAAAAATGTGTTATCTTCAAAATAGAAGCCTTTGCTTGCGTGTTGGCTGCACTGTCTATGTTTTGAATTGCTCATCCTTTAGCTTTTACCTTATTGGGGCTACTATTACAGGAGATGTAATCAACAAATCACAGTATTTCCAGTCATTTTTCTTGTAGAGTTATCTGAGAATAGTTCTTTCTAAACATAATGTCTGGGACCTGCTACTGGATTATTTCCTCTCCTTTTATCATGATAAACAAATGAAAACAAGGGTAGGAACAGAAGAATCTCACACCAAATTTAGCTAAAAAATTATCCTTAGTGCTCTCTGCTTACAGACTGTGCAGAGATGCACCATATGTGCAGGGCTTCCTATGGCACATGGTGTTTGGATAGAAACAAGAACCCTTAGAAGAGAGCAGATGTAATTGTCAGGACCACTTATATTAAAATTATTGAATTTCTCTGCAGGATAAGTAAAACTGATAGAAAAGAGTTTTCCTGTGTTTTCTGTTACATTCAGAATTTGAAACAGATATTGTTGTTTTTTGGTTGTACCTGTTAATTTAGCACAAATAGACTCATTCAATCATTTTTAGTCACCAGTTCTAAAATTGCATAGAAGTATAATTTATGAGAGTACTGACAGGAATCTCTGTTATATGGAGTTAGGAAGGATAATAAAGACTGTATCTATGGAAAAAAAGGGCCATTCTGGGCAAAATTGCCAAACTTGACTCATTCTATGCACAAAAGATTGGAAAAGATATGAAAATTTGAGTGTGGAAAACAAAGAGAGGAAATGACTTTGCAGGACAGTAGCCAGTGAATAATTTAGTTATTTGGAAGACCGAAATACAAAGCAGCTTTGGTTATGTGACTTGGAGAAGTCTGAGGCTTTATTTTCAGACATAACTACCTAAAACTCATAGGATGTACTTCAGGTTTTATTTATTTATTATTTTTTCCCATTCTTTTTTTTTTTTAACTTTTCTGGTTGTTCCAGATATCTATAAATCTTTGGATATTTATTTGAGAGTTACAAAAGTGCTATGAAAAGGTATTAATTGTGATTAATAATCCCTTATTTGCTTTCATGATCAGGTTTATATATCCCAATGTACTGAACAAATATCTTTTTTTTTTTTTTTTTTTTTTTTCATCTGGCAGACAAGCAGATACATTCAAAAGCATGTTTTTTTTTTTTTTTCCTGTCTTTTTTTTTTCCTTTTTTTGTTTATTTTTTTACTCTCTCTTTTTTTTTTTTTTTCCATTCTCCTTGCAGGATTTGAAAAACAGTGACAATACCCTGACCACTAATGGAAAAGAAAAGAAGAAAAGTGAGAGTATTCCGAGACATTCATTAACAATAATATTATCTCAAACTCAAATTCAGAGGAAAAAAGATTGAGGGCTAGGTCACTGCAAACAACAAAAAAGGAAACAGAGGCTATGTAAAAGCTATGACTTTTTGACCCAGGATAATCCTCCACATTTGCATTGAGCTAACTTAATGTGGATGTTAGAAGGAGGCAATGCCTCCATCTGTAGTTGCGCTCATTGGCGAAGAAACTCAGGGAGGAAGAGCAAGACTAAATCCTAAGCGAGGCTTTAGTTGGGAAAGAATAGAAGTCAAGAGAGCAGTCAGATCCTTGGTTCATATACAGCCATGGTTTAGTTACAAGATTTTGCTGTTGCTGACTGCTCTACTTGCTTTCCTCTTCATCCATCATTCTCCCAGAGCTGCAAAATTAGGCCTACTTATGATGTCCATCTGCTTCCTACTCACTGTTAGATATTTCAAAGCCTTGAAAATGTACTTTTATTTATGGTGGATAAAGGCTGAGTGCATGCATATATGTGTGTATAAGCAGTTGTTTCTTTCAGAATTGGTTAGTCTACTGTCAGTGGGCTGCTTTGCTCCTGAATAATCTGTGGCTGTCAGAAAACTTGGACTGTTTTTTTTTTTTTTTTTTTTTTTTTTTTTTTTTTTTCAGATATGAAAGGGAAGAACATGTGAAAGTCTTGTATATTACATTGTCAATGTTTAAGTGTCCAGCTGTTTGAGTAGACTCTGAGGCATGGTCAGAGGTATACTTCTCCTCAGTGAAATGAAGGTGTTTCCACTGACAGACCAAAACTGTGTGTAGTGGGAATAGATCTGTTTAGCAAGCCATTAAGAAACACCTAGCTGTTGTACATATAATCTTTCTCATTTGCTTTGGCAAGTAAGAAAGGGAGATGGACAGGTGCTGCTGGTCAGTTGAGATCTAAAGCCGAAAAGCCATCACCTAGGGCTGGAGTCTCAACCTGCTACTGAAAAAAGTCAGCAGAACAACCGTATTTATGGAGGTGGTTGTGGAGTCACAAGGCTTGCAGCTTGCTACTCTTAAAAGGTGCCTCCTGGCCAGGGGCTTGGTCTTGGGGTTCCCCACAATGGAGGAGGCTGGGGGTGCGCCCACCCCAGGCCCCAGCCTTACAGTGAATTTGCTCAAACTGTGCCACTGTGCAGAAGGCAGCAAAAGAGCCACTGACATCAGAGAGAAAGAGCTCTTCTTCATTGGAAAGTGGGGGAAGACTGATAACAGCTGCCTTTTAAACCAAGATGTTCCTGGAGAAAATACACTGCCCCTCCCTGCTCCACACAGAAATTGTTGGGGATGATGTTTTTCTGTGACAGGATGGGAGTAACCCCCTTGGAAGTCATTTGAATGTTTTACCAGAAAAATAAGTCTCAAGGCTGTTATGCTCTTGATAAACCTTGAACCAGAGAAATGAGGAGGAGAAACCTGTTGGCTTCCATATTCCAGCACAAGATGAGAACAAATTCCATTGGCCTCTGGGGGAGTAACTCCCATCTGACGCAGGAGTACGGGTTTTCAGGAAGAAAAAACAGGTTTTATTGAAATAGTACACTGGTGTCCAATGTCTTTTTAAAACTATGAATCACTTATGGTGACTTACTTAACAGTTACTCTCTTACACTGACTCTCTTATAGGAATGTACACTTACTTATACTTGGTTAAATACAAGAAATAGTTCTAACTTGTACATAATGATGTATTTCTGCACATCTTTCTTCCCTGACCACATAAATGATGACTTGTATGGAACTACAGGATGCCTGGAGAGAAAAAGTTTTGGACAAAAACCTCTACTACTTCTACTTCTGTTTACAAGGGAGAGACAATTCATTTACCTGGCTGCACAGAAAAATTGGCTTTTTTTTTTTTTTTTTTTTTTTTTAATGCTCTGCTTTATATTTTCTTCCTGTTATAGTTTCAGCTTCTTCCTTCAGACTTATATCTTTATTCTGTGTGATTTTTCAGTTGACTGTGAAAGGATAAAAGGACAAATATCTACCCATCCCTTGGAAGCTCTGCTACATATTCCAAAACAAAGCAACAGACTGAGTCAGAGGATGTGACATTTTCATTTGTACAAGTCAGGGTTTATTGACGCCACAGGTAATTATTAATTAGGTGTTTCCAAAGCAAAACATGGAAATACTGAATAAACCTCTAGTGTTAGGATTGGCACATAGAAAAGTGTGATTGGGAGTTGAGGATATTTTACAAAATACAGAGGAAATTCACACATATTCTGTACTAAAAGCAGGTTAGAATCAAAACATACATGGTAAGAATTGAGTGGACTAATAATGATTATCCATTAACAAAAGAACAGTTCTCTTTTAACCTGTCAGTGTAGCAGTTTGAGGTTGTGAAACAGATTCCACAATAATATGTAGTCATCCATGGATTTTCTGCAAGGTAACTGAAAAGGTAAAATGAGTTGTGTACAAACTACATATATCAAAGCAACATATATATACAATTTTTATAAGACAAATGGGCATTGAAACTCTTGATACTAGGATAAATTTCTTTAAGTAAGGTCTTAGCTGCCCTCTTCAACTCAAAATATTGGGGAGGGGAGATTTATAATCTTCTGAGTATAAATGCTTGCCAGGGTCTTTGTAAGTATGAGGAGCAAGTAGCAGTGCTTAGCAAATGGGAACTGTATCTGTGAATGTCACTTTAACTTTCCTTTAGCTCTTGAAAAGTTTGCAGGCTGCTGATTAATGTGATGTGCATTTAATTATGAGTGACTATTTCTAATCCTTGCAATAACTAATATTAACTACAGTACCGTTGACAAGGAGGGTAATTTACAGGCAGAGTGTGATGGGTTTACTGGTTTGGCTGAGTGGCTGTGGCAGCTGGAGAAAACCGGAATTTTCATTTTCCTTGCAAATCTCTTGGTCTTAGGCTCAATTGGCCATTGACTTATTCCCTAAAATAAATTTGTCAGCTTTGAGGTTGCACCTTTTACAGGCAGTGACAGAGTGATCACAATGTAGACGACTATCTCAGAGGACTGCTGGACAGGAAGGAGGCTCCCTCACTCCTCTTTACCACTGACTGTCCTGGGAACAGGAAGGACTGTCTGTTCCATAGCAAAGGGACTTCCCTTTTCACTTACAGCAAGGTAGCAATTGCTGAGCACTTCAGAAGTGATAGAGAGCATCTGATTCTTCCAGTGAATCTCCTTTAAGGAGGGTATAATTAGATACTTCAGTGAAAGAATTAAAGACCTTAAAGAATTAAAGAGCTCTTTTGTTCCTCTCAGCCACCAGTCTTTCCTGGGCACAATGTGTAGGAGAACACAGCTTCAGGAAGAATTCAGAGTAGTATGCTCTACTCATGCTCATTCTAATTTTCCAATACACTAGTTACTAATCCAATTTGTTTGGGAAAAACAGTGGCTCAGTTAGGAGTGGGAGAGAATATGTGAAAGAGCAACTTCCTTGGTATTTTTTGCCAGTCAATGTCCATCTGCAAGTGACTAACTACCACTCACTTCCACAAACATTATTTATGTGGATATTGGATGAAAAAGTAGGTGGATCAGTTCTCATGTTGCTGCATTATAGCTCCCAGTTCTCCTCAGATTTCTCTGGCCAAGGCACAAACTACCCCCTAAGTCAGTGGTGAGTGCCACTGGGTGTCCTCTGGTTTCCTGCCAGCAGCCTGATCTGCAGCATATATAAATCAATTCATCCAGGCTAACTATGTCAATCAACTAACAGACTAACTACATCCAGTTACTATGATGATTCACCTCAGTTAAGGATCTGGATCATCTTTTTCAAATTATTTTTTGCTTCCCACACTTTCAATTCGTTTTAATTGAGTTTTCCCTTAGGTCATAAGCTCTGCGTTGGCTTCCTGCTATTCTCATTAACATTACGTTTGCCCAAACTGGGAAGTTCAGCCCTCACACATTTTCAGCTCAGACTTGGTATTGGACTATTTTATCTGAGAAGAAACCTGCTTATTAAAACCGTCTATTGCATGGATAACAGTAGAACTCTTTCTCCTTCTTTATTTTCCTCTCCTTTTTTTTAATTAGCATATCACATTTATTAAACATAGGTCACAAACATAATACTTGACCAGAGTTCAAGTGACAACACAGGAACAGTTTAAATTGGCAAGATGTTGTTTCCAGCTGGTGAACAAGTATACTGGGGGAGACTTTTTCTTATCTCTCCTTGTGAAGACTCCGACAATGTTCAAGAATCTTGGAGGGAGGATACCATTTCAATATGATTCCATTTTATATTACTGCATTTCCAAGCTGATTACAGAGCTATGCTGGCTATTCCATGGGATGATAACTGTTCTTTATAATCATGTTTAACACTTTGCTATCATTTATGCCTGGTTATGTCACCTATAGACCACCTCCATAAGGGCGCTTAATATAGTTGCTGAGAAAAAGGGATTCTCATTACTTCTGCCACTGTTGCGTTGAACAAAATCCTTCACTTTTCTCTAAGTTTATATCCACTTCTGATAAGCAGGAAGAAAAGATGAAATAATTAGTCTGGCACCTGCTGAAATGTGAAAGGAGGACAAATGGAATGACTAAGTGATGTATATTATATCTGTAACATGTTCAGAGCAGAGAGAAGTGCTGTAGAGTAATACTTTTACAATGAGGAAATCATAGTTCTGCATAGCTCAGGAATTTGAAGAAAACAGGGAACGATGGTTTCATTGATTTATGTTGCCACAGCATAATTAATACCAGTTTGTGATTTCCTACATTAATTTAATTTCATTCAAAATGTACCAAACAACTAAGATTATCTCCTTTGGGCATATATAGATATATCTAGCCATTCCTCTGTGGGTGTGAAGTTTTCTGCATTTCATGGTCTGGAACTGTCTGTCTGATCTACAGCTGCATGACAACTAAACTAATTCAGTCTAATCACCATGATAAAGCAATGTTTTAATAGAACAACTGGAAACCATATGAGATGAAACATTCACATAAATCTGTATGTGTATAGATCATGCATCTCTTTCTCATTGATGCTAACAAATAAAATTAATTAAACAAATCTGATTAAGTTGTTGATAAAGACTCACAACATTTAAACAAACTCTGCCAGAAACATAAAATTATACTTTATTCAATGTATATCCATTTTACTAAAATACAACTCTAGAAAAAAATGTATATGAAACAGAAGAAATATGGCAACAATATATAGGGTTGCTGGTAGTTGATTAAATTATTCACTATTCTCTGTTAAGATAATTATGATATGAATAAAACTGTTTTTGATATGTTGGTCTATTTAATGTTTTCTGCCTAAAGGGATCAGGCATTAAGCAATGTGAGAAATAAATAAATCCAGATGAAGAGAAGTTTCATAAGAAATTGGATGTCTGGTATGCCTCATTCAGTTTCTGAGCCATTAGCTCATCTTTTGATGTTGTTGTACTAGTTAAAGTCTTGCACTACTGATGGCTGTTTTAGAGGCTACTTCACTGGATTATTTCCTCTGTGATACAGTAATTCAAATACATTATCCAAAAGCCAGGTGATATATTTAAACTGGTGGGTGACTGTGTAGAAAACACACAAAGTATACAAAATACATCTCATATACATGTAGTTGGAAGGCACTGGAAGAAGATTTGCAAACCAACATAATGGTAGCCATAATAGAGTAGAACAGGTTTTGAATTAAAATAATCCATTTATTTAAGCTAGTGTTGTATTTTGGCAGAAGATTGATTAGGTGAGACATTACATGTTTGTTGAGCAATGTAGGAGATAAGCAGTCACCCTTGTTTTCTAGTTTACCTTTGACTTTCAGCCACAGGATGTCTTGGAAGAAGTAGCCTCTCTGAACTTGAGTTTTGGTACACGATACAAGTTGTGCTTGTTTTTATCTATGTAATCTAGTCCTAGTTCACAGACCACCTAACAAGATTTGTGCATTTGTGTGTTTGGATGAAAATGGGAAGGTCTTACTAAAATCCAGGTTAAAAACAAAACAAAAACAAAACCAACCAACCAAACCAACCAAACCCCAAACAACAAAAAAAAAAAACGAAGCTCACTGCACCAGAGATACACTTAAATGTGGAACACAGAAGTGTATGTATTTAAACTAATGAAGACTCTGACTTGAGAAGTGCTATATTGGGTCTCTAAATATATGAGTCAGGCACTTTTCTAACACATTTTCATAGTTATAGTAGCACTATATAGTAGGACTATATAATAGCTACACAAGTAATTACTACACAAATATTGCAGCAGGAACTTCATTATGGTTACCTGTTTTCAGGTGCTTACAACTTCCAAAAATTGGGAAAATTAACCTTTTTTTGGTTTCCTTCCTTCCTTCCTTCCTTCCTTCCTTCCTTCCTTCCTTCCTTCCTTCCTTCCTTCCTTCCTTCCTTCCTTCCTTCCTTCCTTCCTTCCTTCCTCCCTTCCTCCCTTCCTCCCTTCCTCCCTTCCTCCCTTCCTCCCTTCCTTCCTTCCTTCCTTCCTTTTCCTTCTTTCTTTCCTTCTTTCTTTCCTTCTTTCTTTCCTTCTTATTCTACAGCACACAATGTACTTTCTGAAAGTGTGCTGAAATTCTTCTTGGTTAATTTAACAGTTCATGGGGAAAAAAGATGAAATTTCATGCTTTGCTATGCTTTTTTCTAGCACATCTCTTTGCTTTTTGAGAATCTGAAAATTGATTCATTTCTAATGGTCATGCTGGTCTTGGTAATAAAATACCCAGGAGGTCAAGTTTGCCTTTGATGAGGCAAAAAAAGGGTAACTTAGAGAAAGTTTTTGTGGTACAGATATATAGACATAAGCTAGTTCAGAAAATGTAGCTTGACCACCAGCAGCAACAAAGACATGTTGGTACAAAATTTCTTTAGTCGGGCTGAGTTTCTAGGTATTTAATTGAGCCCACACAAAAAAGACACCTCAATAAGCAAGAACAACAATGGGTGCATGTGGAAGAAAATGCTATCTTGCATTTGCAGGGCTATTTTAGAGGAATATTTAAGACTTACAGTCTTTGTAATCTGGTCTGGTCAGGAAGGAACTGAAATGATCCCTCTTGTTCCTGTTCCAAGTAGGTTCATAGCATTGATTCTCTCCTTTGTTTCAGTGATGGGGAGATGGTAACTTTTGCCTTAAGAAACCCCCCACTCGCAAGCTAGTGCATTTTAACAACTTTTTGCAATGAACCTCTCACAAGATGTGGGAAAATATATTCAACTCTCTCATCTGTATCCTCCCTAAACTGGACTTTAGTCTGCAGGAGAAGTCAAAGTGGGACTCGTTGCCAGACACAATGCTCATCTTTCACCTGAGGGATTAATTTCATCATCTTGGAAATTATTCTTAAGCAGATTTAAAATTTCATCAGTTAGCCTTTACAGACACCAACACCAAGTTGGAAGGCTTTAACTCATGATCTGTTTGGTCATCACTGCTGTCATTGCTGGCTACTACATTTGAGATGCTTGGACATGGCATAATTTCTGGATTCCTGTCTGCATGGCTTTTTAACACACAGAGAGCTTTTCAGACAAATTCACATTTGCCAGTTTGACTTGAGACAATCTGCCATGCCTGCACATCTAAGATCATGAGCTTTATGACACTGTCTCTGTGAAAAATCTTAAGAGGAAGCAAAACGCTGTTCACAGGAAGCAAATGAAAGTTGCATATCCCGTCAGCAAGACAAATCAGCTTGACTTCCTGCTGCAACTCTGCTGGGCATTATGACTCAAAATATACTCATTCAGCCTGCTGTGAAGGAAATACTGAAATCTGATTTCTCACGCTAGCAGCAGCAATATATTTTGAAATAAAAGAGATCATCCAAAGCCAGGTCTCCACAGGGTGATCTCATTTTGTGGTCTTTTTAAAGAGTTTGAGTAGTAAATGCACCACAGTTGTAATTAAAAACATAATGTTTCTGCCATAGCTGTCCGACTTCGAAGTTATCTGACTTCTTGCATTATTGTTTGTGCTTCTCATGGTGTTATGCAGAACACTGCCATCAATGACTGCCATATTTATCCCCCTAACACAAGTAGCAAATTTGAAGACTAGCAACTGGATTTGAAAAAGACAATGCTGGAGATGAGATTAGGCAGTTAATGCACTGTTATTTCAGTGCAGCATCTGTTGCCAACCATTATTCCTAGAGGGCCATCATCCCACCAAATTGTGCCTGGTTGCTCCACTGATGTGCAGAACACAGCGTGCACTCCTGACATGGGAGCTGGCAGTTTGCAGAGCCTCCCTGTGCAGCTCAGGATCAAAAGGAACAAGGAGCTGGAAGGAAGTCAGGAACAATGGCAGGACTTCTCTAAACATGCCACCCATATTAATCAGCTGCTGTAACACTTTAAAAACTATATGTTGTGCAGACTGCCCCTTGCAGTGGGTATTAAAAGGGCAATTCGATAAATAGAGGCAGCATTGCAATGCATAGGCTGCAGAGTTAAGCGCAACCGTAATATATGTCAAAATCTCAAAAATCTCAATCTTTGCTTGCAGTGTCTTAGATAATGACTTTAAAGAATTTTTCTAACACTAGACTTTTAAAATGTTGAAAACCTACAATAATCTGATTTTTCTCACCATTATCCCCTGAAGCAGTGAACAACTAACTCAATTATGAGTTAACAAGGAGCATAATATTCCAAATGCTCTTATTAAACTCATAAATATATATTTAACAACCTTCAATCTATAAAAGGGCCCACCCTTTAAAAAAATCTAATAAAATATAATTAATCCTATTTTGGTTTTCACAGCGTATTTGCCATCAGTGTCTTCTGCAACTCATAAATGCTAGTGGCCTTTGTGTTTATTATTGCACTAAGAGATATTTATTGCCTTAAATACTGGAAACAGCAATGAGGTCAACACTTAAATATATTCATAGTATCTCAATTCTCTGATGTAATAAAGTTGCAGCATGTGAAAGCCAAAATCAACAGCCTGGTCTTTTCCTAACTTTTCCTGAAGAATTCTTTTACACTTGAATTATTTGATACTACATTTTTCAAAATCTAATCCAAGAATAACTAAGGATCAATCTACAAATTGGAAGGAAATGGTCAAATGGTAATGTTTGGCCCATGTGCCACTTCTAAGCAGCTCAGCAGTATTTCCTATGTATTTGTTGCATCTCATAACTTGTGCTGGAAGGGGAGCTCCCATGTAGTGTGAATGCTGGCTTGCTGTGGCTGACAGGGATGTGGACAATCTACTGAATTTTAAGATGGGCTATCTTTCCCTTACGAACTATTCCTGGATCTTCATATGGCTTGTGCTTGGCAGGTTTTGACTGTGTTAAGATTTTGCAAGGCAGAACGTTGGATCAGAAGAGATGTTCAGCCCAAACAAGTGAGGGAATTATTAGCACATTGACTTTTTCTGAATATATGGGGTTCTTATATTGCTATTTTTTATATTCCACTCACAGCACTCAAGATGGATTTGATTTAATATGCAGTAGTCTCATGTGTCCAGGAGCCACCAAGTCCTCTGTGGATGCATTATAAAAGTGACTAGCTAGGGAAAATAGGACATGAGTGGCATTTCTGGAAGTCCTCTCTTCTAGTAAGGAGCAGGCTGCAGAACATCTGGAAAACCTAAGCAAATGTGCAAAATTCTTAAACTTTGCCAGGGCAAGATCTTGAGTGAAGAAACAAGAACGTGTTTGGAAAAACCCAGATGTATGATAGCATTAAATATAATAATACAATCTCATAGGCGAATAAAATAACATCGCTCTCTCCCTTTCTTGTTATATATTTTTTTCCTGTCGTTTTATAGGCAAATATCCCCACCCTTTTTTTAATTTTTATTTATTTATTTTATTTATTTATTTATTATTTATTTTATTTTTTATTTATTTTTTATTTTATTATTTTTTTTAAGATGATGATGGTGAGATCATGGAGCTGGTGCAAGGGAGGAAAAGTTCTTTGGGCATCTTGCCTGCTGCATGAAATGAGACTACTGATGGGGTCCCAACAAGGAGCAGGGAGCCTGCAACTTTCTGAGGAAAGAGCCTGATGCAATGGGGAACTGCCGGCTGACTTTCAAGGGAAACATACAAGCCAACCCTAGGAACAGATGGGAGAGAGGTTTGTTTTTTTTTTTTTTTTGATGCAAAATAGGAATCCATTGAATTTACTGTTACCATACCTGGAAGGGAAAGAATACCTGCAAGGATGCAGTGAACAATGGAAAGCTGCATATAAATCTTTTAAATTTCTAGTCCTTCTCTTTTAGTTACTTTGAATTTTCTGTCTTCCTGGCTATTTTGAGGTTTAAAGTGGTTTGTTTTTCTTTGGGGAGCTCATTATAAAAAATATGTCTGGGCACATCCACCTCGAAGTCATGGCTGACTCACTGGGCCATTACATCACTCTCTTTTCCCTAATGGAGTCATCCAAAGGGAGACTTTTGAAGGTTCAGATGTCTTTTAAGATTCTGGCTCTCAACAATGTTCAGTGGATTGAAACTCTGCCTCATATCTGAAGGAATAACATTAAAAATGACCGTTTCTGTTGTATTGCTTTGTGCTGAGTCAATGACATTCCAAAGACATGCAGTGCCCACTAAACACAATATTATAACCATGACTTCTGTGACACCAACTACAGAAACTCTTTAGCTGAAAACCCAGTGAGTTTCCTGGCTGTGGAGATAAACCCTTTGCATAACAAACAGTTTGGATGTAGTAACAATCTTATTTTGTTTGTTCAATTTGGTTATTTCAGCATTTGTTTCCCAGCACCGGAATACTTTTGCAATGCAGAAATTTAAAGAAATCTCTGAAATGGCTATGAAATGGAGATTTTAGTCTCACTTTACAAGGGAGGAACTGAGGCACTGGAAGACATATTCAAGAATTTAGGAAGTTTACTGCTAAAATACAACTGAATTTAGGTTTCCCAGTCTCATGCCTGAGCTGAGACAATTTTCTCTTCTTCTATATATTTATCTGCTTGGTTAGCAAAGACAGGGTTTTGTTGCTGATAGCTTTGTGAAGGATGATAGAATAATTGCAATAACTGACAGGTTATGTTTTTATGATTTCAACACTTTATGTTAAGTATTAATTGATATCTACATAAATGTGCTGTGTCAAATACAGCAGACACAGGTACAGACAAATATATGAGGGACAAATTATGGAGTGCTCCATCCTTTCCTGTATTTGGCATATTACATGTTCACACAAAACTAGCCATGTTCTAACACCTCAAATCTGTCTACATATCTTTAAGAAATTATTTACATTTCATATGGAGAAACTGTGGGATGTATCCTTATGTCTGACAAAAGTGTCTGTCTGGAAAAATGACTAGGAAAGTCATAATCAAAACCTTATGTGAAGATTTGTAAAGAACTCAATAAAGCTATCAGTATTAGTTAATTGTTAAAAGCATTTGGAAATTTTTGTTTTCTTTACAAATCACTTCCTAGTGATTTTCAGAAAGAAGCAAGACATCTTTATATTTTTGCCTAATCCAGTTAGCAGGAAGTGAAATTTACATTTTTGTCAATCAAGGTTTCAAGGAAACATGGCCCATTTATTATCGTTATTTAAAAATAAGATAGTTTGGAAAACTACAAATCACTTGATTTTTTCTTCAGAATGCCTTTGAAATAAAGGGAAGTGATGTATTGGTCTATTTTTTTTTGCAACTGAAATGTTGTCAATATATGAAAAGTGTGTCAGACTCCTTAAACCAACACAGCATTTTGGATTGCTGTAAAATACTTTGAGATTAGTGGAAACTAAATAAAAATAGCACAATATGCATTTTCAGTACATCCAATAAGCTCCAGGTCAGATAGGCTGCCATTTCATAAGCACAAGCAGGCTTATGTGTAGCAATTACAAAGAGTAAACTTCACACCTTCCTTGAGAAAGAGACTGGCTCAAGGGCATATCCTCTTTGACTGAGTTTATTTTAGCTAGATAGAGAAGGAAAAAAATAAATTGTGTACTTCAGCTGAAAAAAGATTTTGAATTGCAGGAATTCTTTTAACAATTGAAAAAAAGAGACAATTGGGTTCAGGGAGATGACATTTTTCAAAGGGCCTCTACCAATTACCATCTCTTTATTCCCAATTGCATGTTTTAACTAAGAAACCACTTTTTTTTTTTTTTTTTTTTTTTTTCCGTAATATGAACTCATCAGTTCAAATAGAATATAATATTGACACATGCCAATTATTTACCTTGAAAGCTTGCTTTCAGATTAAGGCAGAAACCTGGGCTTCATGGTTTCTAATAGACCATAATAATGAGAAAGCCCACCAGAAAGATGAAAAAGTGGCATGGAAACAAAGGGAAGAGGTGTTCCATTAAGTGGCTACTGTGTTTGTAAATATGTTTTTACTTGTGCTGGGGATATCTATGGATGCATCTCATTCAACTAAAGGAAAAACCTGTGGCTGTGACTGAAATACTTTTTTTTTTTTTTTTGTAATAATGAAAGAATAAAAACTAATATTACCACTGCTTCTGTACTGAACATGGGTCAGTCTTACACTGACACTGTCCCTATTTTCAGGGGTGGTAGCCACAAGTCTGTAAAATAAACTTGCGCCATGGATCCACCCACAGGGTTGGATCTGACACATTGAACCCATATAGCTGAATGGCCTTTTAGTGATGAACCTTGATATGCACAGACGTAATATCTAGTTTTATGCATTTCTTGTTTCAGTCTGTCTTGGTTTCCTTTTGTATGTGGTGTCAAATGGGATGGGATTTCGCACTGTCCCTTGGTCACTCTGCTGGAGGAGGCCAGCAGCACTGTGATCACTCTGTACTTTGCATTGTGTTCTGCACTATCAATAGAGCTTGTATTTCTGAGATTTATAGAATCATAAGGGTTGAAAAAGATCTCCAAGATAATCTGGTCCAACGGTCCTCCTACCACCAGTATCACCCACTAAACCATGTCCATAAGTACCACTTTCAACCTTTCCCTAAACAGCCCAAGGGATGGAGACTCCACCACCTCCCTGGGTAACCCGTTCTAATGCCTAACTACTCTTTATGAGAAGAAATTTCTCCTAATTTCCAACCTGAATCTTCTATGGTGCAACTTGAGGCAATTCTGTCTTGTCCTATCATTAGTTATCTGCGAGAAGAGGCTGACCCTCAGTTCCCCATGGCTTCCTTTCAGGTAGTTGTAGAGAGCAATAAGGTCTCCCTTGGGCCTCCTCTTCTCCAGATGAATAAAATTTATTTTTCTCTTTCTGCTGTGAAGAAACTTTTCTCTTTCTGCTGTGAAAAAACAGTCTGCATATATCCTTCACCTTATGTCTTTCACTCAGTTGACTTGCAGGAGGAATGAAAACACTGTCGCTGTGGGTTTGCCCTGAAGGGTAACAAGATCTCATGCCACTACCCCAGCCAAGAGTGAGGTGGCTGGGGTCACCCCATGGGGCAGCCCCAGCCCTGGGCACCAGGAACCTCTCTGGGGATGGGGCTGCTCAATGGCCAGGTCCATGGATGAGCCCGACTGATGGATGGCGCAGGGGCTGATGGGGCAGGGGCTGATGTAGGGTCCTGGATCTGGGCAGGTGAGAGCCTGGAAGCCAGGGAGTCAGGGCTATCGGTGCCCTCCATGCCTGGTCAATGTGTTGTACTGAAGTAGTAAACATGTTCAAAGTGCTTATACACCTGCTATGGTGATTTTATGTCAAGAAGGATTGTGTGTGGGAAGCAAGGAAAAAGGCAGTAGTAATGTTCCAAGCCATGACATTTTTCTTTATGCTTTAAGTAGAAGCACTACCACAGGGGAAGGGCCAGTGCACCTTGAGAGGCTCCAGCAAACAGCCCATTTGGGAAGAGACCAGTCCCTGGGGAAAGCTCTTCATCTGCTGCTGCTTAGTGATGTGAATGGCAAGTAATCTCAGTGGGTGGAGGAAATATGCAACCATTGGACCATGGTTACCATCAGGCAGAAGAAATGTCAGCAACATATGATGCAAGGATTACTGGAAATGGTATTTTTCTATTATCATACAAATTACATTGTGACATTTTCTGTTATATAAATGAAAAGAGTTGTTCTGGAATTGCCAAGTATTAGGATTGCAGGATTACTTGTAGCCAGACATGAAGCTGTCTGCCTTCAGAATTCTTAGCAATTGAGACCTGATTGGCATCTATCTGTTAGACATACGAGAGAATTTCTTCAGTATGTCTTGAGTTGCTGAACAAGTCTTTAAGTTGCAGTTTTGCTGCCTAGAGCCTGTTAAGGCTGTTTTTTAGTTGGCAGTCCCAAGCTCAGCTCTGTTTTCTGCAGTTTCTTAGCATAAACTGTGATCTTTGCTCTTCGGACTGGTGTTTTCCTCTTTTCCTGTCACTAGCCTGGCCATAACCTGCAGCAGCTGAGTCTGTACTGACTCCTGTGCATGTAAGTTCTTCTTGAAGGTTCATTCCACTTTGTTACCTACAAATTTAGGCTGGAGCATGGCTCTCTGTCTGTAGCTCATACATCCACACATTCTGAGGCAGTTCGTCTCTTGGTTATGTTCATTCCATCTGCTGGTCTTGTTTATTTGTTCATTCCTGGCTAAGCCACCCTGAGGAAGAGTTTATGCCTCCAAATGTGTTGCAGAAGGGTGGAATTATTGGGCATACTGCTAAAAATAAATGTCTATCCAACATATGACAGGAACTTTGTGAAACTTCCTATGAAAGCCCCTTTATGCTCTGTTTTTCAGTCAGTTTGGATGCATCTCCTTTATATGGTTTGATTTGACAGTTCCTGCTGACATTTTTTTTCCATGACACATTACTATTGTATGTGCAGAGATGTTTACCATAAACACACTATAGGAAAAAAAAAATATATTTTTTTGCTGATCTACACTTAAAATTTTGAAGCCTTTCAAAGATACATTGTTCCATTCCACCCTGATCGAGAAAACACCTAGCACTAAGTTTGTCAATTCTGTTGTAGGGTGTCCATACTTTCTTGGTTTTAAGAAAATCTTTCTTAACCTGTACAATGTTAATTTTACTAGATACAGACTATGTTTTACTCATGTCTACAGCTACTGAGAACAGAAAGAATTGTATTCATTATTTGGACTCAAACCTGTGGGGATGTGACTTTTATCATGTCTGTTGTTTGATCAGTATTGGTGGAAACAGTAGTAAACAGGTAACACTGATGAATATCAATGTCTTGCTTTTTTTTTTTTTTTTTTTCGGGAGGGGAGGGATGTGGGGGAGGCAGATTGTAAATGCCAGTTTTGTGTATATGCCTGATATACGGTTGAAAGCAGTGGACTTAAACAAGGGTAATAGTGTAATTTATTAATTCCTCCCTCTCTGCTACATGAATTCAGGAGTCTTAGTTAAGGTTTTACAGGCTTCTAAAAGTAAAATGTGAAGCTGGCAACACTTGCCTGATTTATACATTTGACTTTGGGCAAGGGTATCAACTGCTTATTTCAACTGGAGATTGATTTACTCGGATTTCCTCTGTTAATAGACTTGCATGAACTTTAACTGAAGTTCTCTTTGAACTGCAAGTTCTGTCCTCTTTAGGGCTGGTGTGAAAGCCCCTGCCTAGGAATTGCATGGAAGGTGTTGTAGTTTGTTCTGCTCTCATGTACAGCCTCAGGTAGGCTTTGCTACAGTCTCTGAGCACAATGTTGGTTATCCAGCATTTGCTGTTCTGGGAACACAGACCAGTGACTAAATCATTTGAGTATTTGTAGCACAGATTTCAGACATTACCATATGAAATAGTTACATGGAGCACATCATAATGAATGTCATAATGAATCAGACCAATGTTTATTTAGGCCACTGTTTTCTTCAGATGGGGCAAGAAGAGTTCCAGTTTAGGAATGCATGTGATCATGTAGACCACTTTTTGTAGTATATCACATGTCTCTACAGTGCTAGTTGTATTAGTGCTATAGTGGGGTTTATTGCTGTCTACTCCCATTACTTTCTGTTTGTGGACCTAATGTTTGTGAATTTGTCCAATGCCTTTTGACCTTGCTGATACTAAATTCTTCACAGTTTTTTTAAGCTGTAAGTCCCAGAGGTTTGTTACCTCCTGTGTAAAATATGTTATTTAGTCTATTTACATAGATTATATTTTTCAAGGGAATTTTAATTTGCTGGATCTGGTTAATAATCTTTGGATTCATTGTATCTGAAACCTTCATGACTATTTTTAAAACCTCTGTTTTATCACTTTCCTTTATCCATCTCTTCATAGCCAAGTACCCTTGCCATAAAAACAGCCAATGGTGTTATGGGTTGTGTTAGATGAAGATTCACCAGCAAGTTGAAGGAGCTGATCCTTCCCCTCTGTTGAGCACTGGTGAGGCCAGACATGGCGTGCTGCTCCCAGTTCTGGGACCCCCACATATGAGAGACATGTGGCTACTAGAGAGTTCAGGGAAGGGCCACAGAGATGATGAAGGGACTGGAACATCATCCCTATGAGGAAAGGCTGAGAGAGCCTGGAGAAGTGAAGGCTCAGGGGATCTTATTGATGAATATAAATACCTGAAGGCAGCGTGCTAAGAGCATGGAGCCAGACTATTGTCTGGACATGATTCTGTGCAAGTGTCTTTTGGTGGCTCTGCTTGAGCAGGCGGGTTGGACCAGATGATCTGCAGAGGTCCCTTACCACCTACCTGTCCCATAATTCTGTGAAGACCCAGGCTTTTACATTCCTTAATCCCCTCAACCATTACAGTTGCCTTTCTCTCAGCACTTTTGAAACATGGAGACAAGAACAGAGGATTTTGTTAACACTTTGAATATCCATATGCAAAGATTTTAGAGAACTCCCAAAGACTGCAAGAGCTCTTTCCTGAGTGGTGTCTTCTGAGTTCAGCAACCTGTTAAGTATGGCTGAGATCAGCTTTCAGATACAACTTTTTGTTTAATTATGTTTAGCATTAAAGGCTGATTTTCTCTGTGGCCATATCATTCTTGTGTGGCTCTTTAGCTAACAAACTGACATAGTTCTTGAAGTGGAGAGATGATATTTGACACAACTGGGGCTGGTGCAATTCTGCAGCTAAAAAGCTGATAGGAACTTCTTGGATCTTCTTGGACTGATTCTCTGGTTTCAGGATGCCACAACAGCCTGAAACCACTGAGTTTTGCATTAGAATTGATTTTTCTTTCTCATAGAATTATCTGTATCATTTATACAAGAAGGCTGCTGCAGAATTTCATTATAATCACAATAAAAAACATTATTCTACCTTTCAGCCTATATTTGTTTGTGGCCAATTTATATAGATTTTCCCTTGGGTTGCCATTTTCCTTTGGCTCAAAAGACTGTTCTTTCATTCTGGCATTTATCCTCCGGTTGAATTTGTAAAGACATACTGTCCTTCTGCTCTCATGTTAATATACTGGACAAGATCAGCTCTTCTAGTCTCCCTTAGTAAAACAGGCTTTACCAGGTAACTTGTCATCCTGGCTACCTTTGTTATGCATGTTATTTCTGAGTTTTTCTTTAAAATGTTTATAAGTTCAATTAGAGTTGGAACTTTTTTGATGTTTTAGCAATGTTGTTTTAAATAATCCAAAATAAACTGCTATAGGGATAAAATAATACATGACATAACTGTTTACATCTGAAAGGATATAACAGACAATAAGTCTTCTTCCTTCCCTCCTGAGCTATGTCTCAAAATAACCACTGTGTATTTCAGTGCCTAATAAACAGTGAAAAGAAACAGAAACATATTTAGAAGATGGAGCTCTCTATTTGTTACTTTCATGCTTGGTAAAGAACGTGGTCTGAAATCACAGCAGAAAATGTTGGCTTTTTGTTGTTGTTTTTGTTTTTAATCTGGAAGCCATCCAGATGGAACATGATGTAAACAAGGGAGAGACTGAGGAAAGGAAAGTAAATATTACCAGATTTTCATGTCTCCTTGCTTTCAGCACTTACATCCCTTTCCATGTTTTTTTTTTTTTTTTTTTTTTTTTTTTTTGTGTGCATTTGATTATTCCAGTTCCTATCTTGTATCTCTTGTGTTATCAGCTGCTTACATGCAATTAATTGCAAATTGCAAAATGACAAAAAAAAGTCTAAAAACTTGTGAAATTCCATTAATTTTGACCCACAGAATGAATGCATGACTAAAACAATAGTTAGTTAAATATGAAAGTAATATGGTCATTAAGTATATAAAAATAACCAACCTGAAAGACTTCAATCCAACTTGGTTGCAGATTGGTTGCAGTAAGTAAGAACAGTGAAAGGATTGCAGGCTTGCCTAAAGAAGCTATGTTATGCTAAAGGATTTATTTGTCCTGAGCTCCATAGTAGCCTACCTGTTTGCATCGCAGTAAGACTTTAAAGTTAGTTCATGTATTTTTCTCGTATTAGAATGTAGATACATTATCTTCTGATATTGTCTTTTCCTTGACTTTCTATTACTTGTAGGCATGGCCTTGAATGTACTGTAATAGGACTTCTGCCTCTCACTGAACTACACATTAGGAAAATTTTTTAAATATCAAGTTTAATCTGAATTATATCAAATTTAGCCTCAAAAAGAATAACTAGAACTTCTATCATTAAAAATTTTATATTTTTTACCTCACTTCATAATAGCCACAGCAAAATAATACTAGAAGAGCTTGAAAAGTCTTAGATGTTGATGGGTTTTCATTTCTTACAGTAGCTTGACTTTATGTTACTGTAAGAATATAGAAATATAATGCTAGAATAAGACTGTTAAGAACAAGAGCCTTACATATTTTAAATGCCTCAGAGCTATTAATGGTTTTTATTTTATGGTGTCATAATTCATCCACAACCTATATAGATACTGCCAATAATTCTTGAAACATTTTTGTAAGCTGTTTAAAGTCTTTACATTGTCTTAACATCCAAATCTATCTCAGAGTATAAAGTAATGAATCAAGTGTGATATTTAATTACAATGTGAATATGCTAAGTAAACATAAAACTTAAATTAATTGACTTTCAGTGTTTTGTTAGCTTAACATTCAAACAGCAAGAATTTCTAGTGTATTTAAATCTTCACTGAATTTTCCATAGTTACTGAATCTTAAAGCTAATATATCATCAACGTTATATAGGAAAACAGTTCAGGCAATTTACATTTAATCACAAGTAACAAGCTTCTTTGGTGAAAGAACAATACTCTTTTTTTTTTTTTTTTTCCAAAACTTAGAATTTAGGCTTAATTTAAATAAAAATATTATAAGAATATTGATTTTCTACTAGCACTCATTTGAATCCACAAACTCTTACAGGAATTTGAGCAGAAAAATTTAAAGAAGTCAAACATTTTATTTACATAGGCTAAATTTCAGAACTGATGACCGTCATTTTCAGCTGTGCAAACTACATTCTTCATTGAGTTTCATGTTTCTTAAAATAATTTGGGCTCTTGCCTTTTATAGTTTCTGAACTGTAATCCAGCAGCTGCTTTGTTTTTGCAAGAAAACTCCATGCAGTGAATGCCCTATGCAGTGTCAGTCAAACTGATGCAAAGTTTAAACACTGTGGCTCTTGGATTGAGGTTGGAGGTGACCTGTTCAAATGAAATTGTAGCAACATAGCCTCAAGAATGAAGCAAGCAGCCAGGCTGTCTGAGTGTGGGTGAAATCCGATGAATTATATGCTTCTTGGATTCCCTCCAGGATCCCAGTCAGTGTCAGTATAATTTGTAAGGGCTGTGAATTCTAGAAGGAGCAACACATCATGTGCAACGTGTGTACTTTGCATTTAAAGTTGGGAATGCATGAGCATTTTCTGTAGATGAAATCATTGGGATTAGTTTCTAAAGAAACTAAGTCCTGTGAATATTTGCTTTGTTATTTGTCTTCAGTTAAAGCAAAGGAGCTTATCACATTTAAAGTTACCTGTTTGATTTGTGTCAAACTACTATAGCAGTATGCAAAATAAAATAAAATTAATGGAAAACTGAAGTATCTGGATCCCATGTTTGCACTGCTTGTGAAGTTTTCAGGAGCATTAACTGACTCAAATAGTGACTATGCTGGCATGTAAATCATATATAGATCCATGCTTCTGAAAATGTGAGCTTAGTCCTTGCATCATCACAGACACTGTCTGTGGGTGGCCTCCCTCTGTGCTGCTTGGTATCAGAAAGCCCCTGCAGGGTTATGAGGCTGTGTAATTAGGTGGAAAGATTTGACAAATGTGTCCAGGAAAGCAGTGAAACAGATATAGTAATAGGAATTCTACTTTTACTAGGAAGCCTCTATGCTTCTATTTGAAGTAAGTGTATGTGGAGTGTGACAGCAGCATGGAGTCAATATGAATGCCTAATTAATAAACTGGTGATTCTACAAGAAGGTGCTCAGGATGGTTTTTCTCTAAAATTTGTTTGCTCAGGAATGGGGTTTGCTGCTTCAGGGTCTTGGGTTGTTGGGAAAGAAGAGCAGAGAGGTCAAACATATCACAAGAGGTTGACTGTAAATGGCCACAAGGCAGGCAGACTTTATTGTTTCATTATTACAACCATATTGTGCTAATCAGATTTTGAAGGCAAAGCAAGAGACAATGTATTTGGATGTTGCTAACATAGTAAATAGAAATATTTAGTGGTAGTGTCTAGAATGATGTTTTTCCACATACCAGCAGGAGCTCATATTAGACAACTGTTATGTTTACATAAGCACCCATGATTTATCATCCAAAACAGGCAAAAGAAATCATGAAAGGAAAACTGTAGCTAAGCCTCAATGAATGATCAAAGTTGCCACCTATCTGTATGATTATGCATAGCAGTAAGAGAAAGAATGCAAACTGGAAAAAACACTTTATCTAGTGTCATCGTTTATGTAAATATTTTCATTTTGTGTATTTTTTTTCAGTGAAATCATGGTATTGTAACAGTGAAGACTGAGAAGAAACGTGAAAACTGCCACAGAAGTGCTTGAGAAGGAGAGGAGGTCACTGTTATGATGTTCTTAAAAATCTGCTGATTAGGCAAATGATCTAAATTTATTTCATGGGAGGTAACTACTGAATTTGACTCTTACAGTAGAACTTTTAAATTTCACTTAGAAAAGCTTGTGAAAAGTAAGTTAAGCTTACTCATCTAGCATTATTTTTTACAAATAGGTTTACATGCTTTTCAGAGAATGATGACTTTTGGGATCTTTAGTCTCTCTATTACCTTTTTTTTTTGTAACCACAAAGTTTATTTTATTTTATTTTATTTTATTTTATTTTATTTTATTTTATTTTATTTTATTTTATTTTATTTTATTTTATTTTATTTTATTTTATTTATTTTATTTTATTTTATTTTATTTTAATTTGTAACAAGAACCTGTTCTGTGTAAAGTTTACAGACTGCTATTTAATGACAGATTCTAGATATTTTTAGAAACTTTTCTTTTTAATTTTCTTAATAAGGAATCAAGATAGAAATGTATGATTTTGGTCGCTAACTTCAAAAATGTATATACATCATACTGCATTATAACAACATACTACAGTATTAATTCATGATGTCTTTATAAAGGATATCATGACTAATATAGTATGGTTGCTCAACTCTGCACTTACTATACACTGTTGAAACTTGTTTAGATGTTACTGCTAATGGAAATTGGTATACTGGAAATTGTGTTCTTGGTGATAGTATCTTTACTTCCGGTTGCACCTCATGCAAGTGCATATCACTGGCCAAAAGCCCTCATATACAACAAAGAACCAAAGAACCAAAGGTCTTGTTATCTTCTTCCTTCCCACCACCTCATCTAAAATGTGACTTTCCGAGAAAAGATTTCCTGCTGGTGCTTTTCTTTGTTTCTCTGTTCTCTGTCTCTCCTCCAGGCTGGCTGCTCTTGAGAATATTTGATCCAGCCCCAAGGTAAAGTCAGTAAATTTTCTGAATGCTAACAAATCAGCCCTCACATTTCTCTTACTAACAGTTCATATTATCCAATTGTCCTAGGGGTGTTTCATTGCAATATCAGACAATGTTTAGCTGATGCACATAATTACTTTTCCTGCATGTAAAAGCAAGTATTAAATTTAAACACAGGTTTTATATCCTTTTTCTATAAGCATTTTAATCAGCAGTTAATGAAACAACCTGTCATCAGACAGCTGTACTGATGAAATGACATAAAAAGCAAATCCATGGAGTAAGTTTGTTTGTAGACTTTCACATAAGTTTGGAGCTAGTGATGATTTGTTGTTTTTTCTGCAGTTTAACCTTGTTTGGTCTAGCTGGAAATCTGACTGTGGTGATGTCAGTATTTGCCAAAAGCTATACTTTTACAGGAAACTGTAATAGACATCATTCAAGGTTTTGACAAGATTTCACACAGCTTAGCAGGGCAATCCAGCTCAAATTCATCATAATAAAAGCCCTCCATGCCCATTTTGGGTGATGTGCTCATAACCTCACAGATGTGGTCCGTGTGTAGTTGAATGATACTTTTCAGCTGCTTCTTTGTACAGAATGCTTGAATGCTGTGACAAATGTCAGTTAAAATGGATTTCTAATGTGGTTTTAGAGACATTAAAACATCAACACCATGTAATACAGCATAGCTGAAGGTCACAGGCATCAGAAAGCACAGAATCAAGCATCCCAGCCATCACAAGATTTTTATTTTTTCCAAAACCATTTTAGAAGTGGGACTCTGTCACTGCATTCTGTAGAAGAGAAAAGGATGAAAGAGAGGGAAGAGTTCCATAGCTACTCAAAGTGGAAAGGAATGATCTGACCCATTTTACTTGCAGAATTACAAGTGTACATTCACTGCCACTGGGATGGTGAAAAGAAGTGTGGGCATGGGTTATCAAGGCATTCTAGGCCCTTGTTGTTCCTGTGCCTTCTCTCAGAATTGTGTGGCCATCTGATGTGAATTCTCTTCACCTGGAATAGTGGTGACCACTAATCTGCGCATTAAATACTCCTCACATCATTTCTTTACTCCTAAAGATATATTTTTTCCTCTGCTCTACAATTTTGCGTGCCTTCCAAGCTTCCTCAGTGTCTTCATCTTCCTTTCAGACACTTTCTTGTCAAACTGCTTTCAGCTTTGAAAGCAGATGCTTCATGTCCAGAGAAGGGCTAAAAAGCTGGTGAAGGGCCTGGAACACAAGTCTTATGAGGCTTGAGAAATCTTATGTGGCTGAGGAAACTGGGGTTGTTTAGTCTGGAGAAGAGGAGGCCCAAGGGAGACCATATTGCTTTCTACAACTACCTGAAAGGAATCTGCGGAGAGCTGGGGGTTGGCCTCTTCTCACAGATAACTAGTGACAGGACTAGAGGGAATGGCATCAAGTTGTGCCAGGTAAGGCTTAGGTTGGAAATTAGGAGAGATTTCTTCTCAGAGAGTGATTTGACATTGGAACAGGTTGCCCAGAGAGGTGGTGGAGTCACTGTCCCTGCGGATGTTTAAGGAAAGATTGGATGTGATACTTAGGGACATGGTTGAGTGCGTGATATCAGTGGTAGGGTGATGGTTGAACCAGATGATCTTGGAAGTCTTTTACAACCTTAATGATTCTACGATTCTATGTTAGCCTTCTTGTGAGTTGGGGATTAGGTTGTTCTCCCAAGCACCAAGATGAGTGGAAATGGCCTCAAGTTGCACCAGGGGAGGTTTATGTTGGATATTAGGAGAAATTTCTTTACTGAAAGAGCTGTGTGGCATTGGAAGTCTTCCCAGGGAAGTGACTGAGCCACCATCCCCGGAGATCTTCAAGAAATGCCTAGATTTAGAACTTAGTAGCATGTTATAGTGGTGGACTTTAGTACTAGGTTAAAGGTTGGACCAGATGATCTTAGAGTTTTTTCCAACCTAAATGATTCTATGATTGTTTACCCATGTAAAGGGAGAATTTTGTCTTATATTTCCCTTCCATTTTTGGTCTTCGCATTTTGGTCTTCGCATTCCCCCTGGAATGGCAGCTGAACTTGAGTTACTGACATCAATAGTCTATCCGTAGTCTTCCTTTTCAGATTACTGACTTCTGGTCTGCACTATATACTGTTAGATAATCACAGCTTTAAAATCTGCCATCCAAATTCTTGTATAAAACACAACAGTTCCACTGATGTTATTAGAAAACATGTTTCATGTGGCAAACACACATTTCTATCTGTAGAGATTATCTGAGTTTGTATTTATTTATTTATTTTTCAGAGAAGACAAGTAGAGCAAAGAAAAAGGAAATAACTTGAGCAAAGAATCAAACTTGCAGGGCCAAAGAATCTTCCTGTGTCTTTAATAAGGACAATTGATTACATCAAGGGTGAAAGTAAATGTATCTGCAGACTCCGGTCTACAATGAATGTTTAATATATGTTCATATGCTGTGTTTTTTCACTGTAAGAAGCCATATGGCTTTCAGTAATATTTTAAGAAATGTGAGTAGTAAAGTATAGCTGAGATTGTTTGTTAAACAACATCTTCCTCTTTCCTTTCTTTTCCACTTACTCCAGTAACAGTGTTTGCAAGACGTGAAGGGTTTAGAAAAGTTTAAACCAAGTCACCCTTATTAACTGTGAGTCTGATGATTCTGAATTATTAAAGATTGCACTCTTTATTTCAGAAACATTTTAACTCAGCACCTCATTTCTACCACCATTTTCTATTACTTCTCTGCTTTGAAAATTATATGAAATAGTGGCCTGTGTTATATATATATGTATATATATATATTAATAAAAGTGTATGGTAAAAGATCAACAATCCACTACAGTTGCAGTATAACTAAATTGTTGCAACTTTGTAAAGATGACCATGCAACCAGAACATTTTGCTGACAGTGATCTTTTAGGCAACTGAATTTGCTAAATGTACAAAATGCAGGCCAATCACTCTTCAAATGTTTTGACCTACTTTCCCCTTGAACCCATTCCAGAATAATAATAATAAAAAATAACTATGGAGAGAGCAGATTACACAGCTCTGCAATTTTACTGATGGGAATGTGAATGCCATTAAAGTGCTTCCTGCTGGCAGACCAAGTATGTATTTGTGTGGTTGTAACTTCTCAATACTCATTCAGATTTTGGGAGAGATACAAGGCCAGGGAAGGACACTTATTCTGACTTAAACATGGTCTTTTCAATTTAGTGTGTCATTCTATTATGTTTCTGTTAATTCATCTGTGTGAAAATGCACAGTATGGAATCTAGATTGGTTTATAAAGTTGAGTCCAATTTTCACATGGCTTAATTAAATTAGGAAAGCTCTTTTCTTATAGCAGTTTGTAATTTCATTTAGCTGGTGAGTCATTACTGATTCCCTTTTTTATATTCTATTTTTTTATGATTTAAGAAAAAAGTGTCATAATTCAGTGGAACTTCTCCCTTTGTTCTTTTCTTTCTATTTTAAAGTATTTCCTTATCTTTGGGATGACGTGTGTGTGTGTAGAGGTGTATGTTTGCTCAGAGGTATGTTTAAAAAACTGATATGTAGCCTTCTGTTTTTTAAGCCCTATGTAAACCCCTGCAAGATAGGAGCAGGGTGATTTTGTCTGATTTTATCTGTTCTGAAAATCCTTAGAAACCCTGTTTTACTGGCAAAAGTATTAATGAGAGTTAAAAAGAGGAGAGGGAGTTGACAGGAAAAATGAATCCCTCCCAGTCCAAAACAAAACAAAACAAAAAAACCAGATCTGCTGCATTTCCTTCCTTTCAGCATCATACAAATTGTACAGTTTCAGTGTTCCTCCCTTCATTTACCTCCCCTAGTCCCTCAGGAGAGTTACTCTGTCATTTCCAGTAGGAAGATGATTTGCATAAACCAGTTCCTTTTCATGATTGGATTCAGGAAGTCAGAATTGTAATCTGATGGTGTTTTGCTTTTGCCTTGGAAGTTGTTAAATTGGGTCATTGGGCAATCTCTAATCACATTTCTAACCATATACGGACAAGTATGGGACTAAAAATGAAGGCTGTTTTTGCACTGGAGAAGTTCTACAGTCAACTGCTTTCAAAGATGATAAATTTGTCAAGCATTTAGGCAGTGAAAGGCAATTGCATGATGTAAAATGCTTTGTCTAAGTAGGGTCAGTACGAGCTAGGAATTTTCCTATAAGCATAATATATATTTTGAACAGCGGGAGTTCAAAGGGCTTAAAAATAAATTATTGAAGGGTACATATGCATAATCAGTAGTGTTGTAGCTCTCCTACCAAACTAGTTTTCTGCAGACTGTGTGAGTCCCTGTGCTTCCCTTCGGTCAACAAGTAGTTCTGTTGACCTCAGTCCAAAAGAATTCTCTATTCAGCACAAATAGTCTTTTTTGCCCCTTGGTATCATAAATCCTGGTTATTAAATTACCTGACTAAAGGAAGAAGTACCTCCTATCAGCATCAGAGGGCAGTCTCTTCAAAGCAAGCACACACTACTTTTTTTTTTTTTTTTTCTTTTTTTTTTTTATGTTGTTGTTTTCTTTTCTTGTTTTAAATAACTAATGAGAGTGAGCACCCTCACATTTGAAACCGACTCAGAGTTACAACTCACTTCTGGAGATGGTGTATACAATTCAATAGGTAGTGTTTTCCCCTTCCTTGTCTCATTGGTAGGAAACAAATGGAAAACTGAAAAATCATCCTTTCAAAACTAGCAATTTCCTTTCTATAAGTAAGAATGCTTAAAAGGCAGCAAATTCAACTGGGGAGTGAAAATTTCCAACAGGAAAGAACATGAAGGAAAGTCAGGAAAGTTGGTCTATAGTGTTTTACTTTTTAGAACACTGATAAACAGGAAAATAATATATAGATTAGGATCCCAAGCCCAGGATCTTCTTTTGGTTGTCAGTAAATATTTTGTAATAAATGTATAGTTTATTGTCATGCTGAGTATATTTTTATAACATCTTTAGTTCACAATAACTATAGTTACCATTTTTATGAATTAGTTTAATCAAATGCAGCAAAGCTTAAAACACAGGAATCACAGCCTCCAGTTGTTCCTGAGCTGATTTTAGTTTTTGTAAATGTGGCTTGTGGAGCAATGCTGGCTACAAAGTTAAGCACCTTGATGTATTTTGTCTCCCTACTTTTCTTGTCTTTGCCATACTCCTTAGATATGGTGACCCTTGCCTTCAGGATGGAGGAAATATGGATTTGGATGATGAAAAGAAAACTGGAAGCATGGGGTTTTCACAGAGCTCCATCATCTGTCATTAGCTCTTTAGCACAGCTGTCATAAATCACAGCTGTCACAGCTGTAGATACATAATTTCATATAGCATCCAGTTTGTATCTATCGTCTTCCACTCTCACAATAAACTATACATTACACACATAAAATTTCTACCTGATGTATATGGACTAAGAAAGTGAACCTACTACTCCTCTGTAGGTATTCTCTAGGGATAAACTCTTCAATAAGATGTTCCTCTGTATAATCAGGGGAAGTATTAGCATTGTGTTTTAATATTCTTTTAGCGTGCTTCTAGTAGAAGCTCATATACAATCAAGTTAGTGATTAGCATCTGCCACATAAAAAACTGACTTTTGGCCAAACAGTTTAGACTGGGACAGCTCTATAGAAGCCATAACATCAAAGTTCCTCTTGATGTCTGACTTAAAGAAATTGATAAATTATCCATTTCTTAAAGAAATGGATAATTTCTTAAAGAAATGGATAATAAAGTTTAAATGATGTTAAGCCTGTGAGAAGTTAGAGGTTTCACTCAAGCCTGTTGGGGCCTTCTCGGCTCACTCCATGCAACCAGTCCTGTCCCAAGGCAAGCCATGGGTGAAGCCAGTTGCCTCAGCGAAGTAGCACAGCTCGCACCTGCTCCCAGGGTGGCAGGGTGCAGGGAAGCCAAGGATGGTTAAGCTGTCTGCATCTGCAGCCAGAAATAAGGTAATAATGAAATTCCAAGTGAGAACAGAGTCACTGTGCTGTTCCTGTTTCATGTACAGCTCTATGCAGCATCATAATGTTATTGGCGAGCAGTGAAACAACTCACTTTTCTTGGTAGGTGCTTTATTCCTAAGGCAATCAGCCCTGACAACTCGAGAAAACACAGTAGCTAGACAAAACTAAACTAAGTTTTGGCACAAAAAATCACTGAGCACACGGGTAGGAGTGGATGGGCTGCTATTTTTCATTGCTCCAAGATGTTTAAACAAAGTCTGTAGTAGAAAGCTTGTTATGGTAAGCAGCTGTTGCACCAGATTGTTAAATCTAAGATAAATCTCCTTGTTGCTTAAAACCAAATCCAAAGCCAAACTATTGATATCTGGCTGACCCTTCAGTGTCAAGTGTCTGCAACTTGCTATGTGGAGCCACTTTCTCAGTCTCTGGAGAAGGGAATGTTAGTGCTCTGTAGGTGGGCATGAGACATCTGCGTCTTGATCTCTTAAACCCTTGTTTAACATACAGGAGTTGGACAAACTCTTCATTCCCATGCTCAGCAGTGAGCATGCCTTTGGCATTCTGTTCATCTCTGAACACCGTGGAGCAGGATGTGGATAAACACTTCGCAGAAAAGGATGCTCTGGCTTTTCTTTCAATCCTTTTTTTTTTTTTTTTTTTTTTTTTCAGACTTTGCTGCTTCTGCTCCATTTATACTGACAAACAACCCTGCAGTTGGGCTCCATGCCTCACACCTCAAGCCTCCAGCTTGTGCTGTATTCTTATTTCCAGGGATGTATTTTCAGTTGTAGCATGAAAAGCTAGATTTTCGGCATGCCTTTCTTGAATGATTCTCTTCCACAGATAATTTAATGCTTTCTTGAATTAGAACCCTAGAAAATAAAGAAGGATATGTTCATAGAAGTTCTTTCCTTAACTATATGCAGTATACGGGAATGCATTTCTAAAAGTGACAGAATGGAAGGCATAAATAGTGACTTATTCTGTATGTTTCAACTGGTTTACTCATGGTGTTTGGCTTTGACATTTAAAGACATGACAAAACTGAAAAGATCACATGCATCTTCTTCATCCTCTGCAACTCAGAACTTGGTGTTTTGAAATCATCACAATGGCAAGTTTGGTCAGAGTGCTAATTGAAACTGGAACATTTGGTGAGGAGGAGGCAAGGTAGTAGCATGCTGATGTGAAATAGTCTTTAAAAAAAACCCACCCTGTCTGTAAAAATGTATATTTATTAGTACTTAGAACTGGACAAACATTTCATATTACCCTTACAAGGTCAGATTTTCATTTCTTTTGCTTTTCAGTAACACCAGAGTGTTTCACCATTGCAAATAAGAGGTAATTTGTGGTGCATCTTTCCAGTCTCACTGTCTTGATATATTCTCTACAGTTTTAACACTGTAATGGAATTAACACTGTAATAGGGTTTTCTATTCAGAGGTATTGGAGAGTACATGGTAGTACTTAAAAAACAGCAAAACTAAACCCAGAAAACCACCCTCCTGTGTGAAATTCTTCTGCACACTTATCAGGATTCCCAAAGAATATGAATATAGTGAAGCTGAATCACATCAGAGGAGTTAGCATTCTGTTTAAGGGTTCTATACCTTTAAGAAACGATCTTGATAATTTACAGCTAGTGAGAGAGTTTTGGTACTTTCTTTCATATTTAAATAAAGAAATTCTCATGAGAAAAAAAGAATTCTACCTGTGAGATACAATTCCCATTTCTCATATTTTATGTTCTAAATGTCACTTTCTTTTTATAATGAATTGGGCAGGAAACTCTGCCCTTTCCTTTGACTCATGATGTAATGTACTTACAGATTAGAAACACAATTTGAGTAATGCAGTACATGGCTTTAAGTGAAGTTTTACCCATTCCATCACATTTATCTTAATGAAAACTTATAACTTGTGCTAATATTAGATTTTTTTTAGAACAGTGTAGCAAAACTCGTTGAAGTTCTTGTATGGGTGTAGTTTCTTCCATGTTAGGAATATGCTTTTTTCATGTAAAAACTAAGCTCATTTATCTGCGAATGTCATTGATTACAATTAAGCATAAAAAGCACTTTATGAATATCTCATTTATTGTTTTGATAGAAGTCCAAATGGCATAAAAATGGACATTGATTTTAATATAAAATAAACTGCTGATCTGAATTTAGATATTCATTACAGATGCAATATTGAGCAAGATTCTTCAGTAAACTTGGTGAGTAAAGGAACCCTTTTATTTCACTTAAAAATGGTTGTCCTATTTAGTGCTAAATTGCATACTCAGTTGTTTTTTAAGTCATTAACATACAGAACTAAAGAAACCATTTAAGTGGTATTTTATTTCAGAGAGATGTTTCACATTTTGGGCTTCTGGTGCTTTGCTAGTGTGACATAGAAAAGATAGAGTGGCAGGCCTGACACCTATAAAAATGTTAATTCATCTGTATGTGACGTATTCATTTTCACATATTGATGCTGTTCGCTCATGTCAAAGGTATGGGTTATGTCTAAAGATAAGACAATTAGAGGAGAATTGGTGGCAGCTAACTTTGGGAAAGTTATGTGGCTAGTTTCCCTTTGTAACAAGTAGTAAAACATCTTTTACTACTTGTAATTCTTTCAGACAAGAGTTCAGAGAAGGAGGAACCTAACTACATTGTTTGAATTCTTCTATAGAGTTACAGACTGAGGTTCAGGAGAGTTTTTGGTCATTACACTTCTCATTTTTTTCTTGAGACTCTGTGTCAGTTTCTCTTTTCTTTCATAATGTAAATATATAGCCATTGCCTTTGGAATTAACTCTTGCCATCTGAGACCATTATTTTGAGAAAGGGAAAAGAAAAACCAAAAAGAATAATAGAAAACCACAGAAGCCCTTAGCTGGGTCAAAAATTGTTGTGGATTTTTGATTTATGGCCAGGTTCCCTATCCTTTGGAAGACATTTCCACTGAATGAAGAAGGCAATTCTTTCCCTTTCTTTGCATGAGGTTTGGTTTTCAGTCCTTTATCTGGAGACCTACTCCCACACCTTTTACATTCACGCCCTCTGCTAACCAAGTGAAGCCACCATACGTTCTGCTGCAAATACTCTTAATTGGTCTTAAATCTCAAAAGAGTTCTTGAAGAAACAAAGGGAAAATTTGCCATTACCTTAAGTGAGAGCAGCAATAGCCTCCATAGTTAAAAGTATGGCAATACCACACCAAAGGCCACTAAAGAGTAGCCTTCAAACAGAAATTTGAACAGTGCTTTAATTGACAGTCACACTTTTTTTTTTTTTTTTTTTTTTTTTCCCCTTTTCTAGCAATACCCAGAGAGGGATTTTTATCTTTCCTATCATCTTTAGCTAAGTGAAACATTAAGAGTTCCTGGGCATGATCCACTTCCCAAATGTCTGATGCCATATGAGATGCCCTAGAGACTTACCTGGCTCCACCTGCTAGTTCAAAAGGGCATGGGTCTCCTGAAGGTCTTGTCTTATATCTTTGACCAGTTTGATAACATCTGAGATCTTTTGGACATCTCAGATAACACATGTTGTCTTTTTAGGCAGCTGAACTGAGATAGCCCTATGCATTAATAAATATAAATCTCAATTAACACCTCCTTTTGGAATAATTTAAGTTTGTAAGTTTGTATTTAAGGTTTTACAATGAAGCCATCTTCAAAATTGATACACTGTTTTTTTTCTTATTTTTTTTTTCTTTTTTTTTGGTAGTTGTAAACCTCTTGAATGGTACTTTTTTTTTTTTTTTTTTTTTCTTTTTATTTATTTATTTTTTTTCCTCTGATTTGCCACTAATTATGCATTTTTATATGATTTATTTTCAGTTTTGAAATACATAAAAAAACATAAAACCAACTAAAGTTTTGATTGGTTCACTTTAGTATATTTATTAATGTTGCTGTCAAATATTAACCTGGAGTATCTTCACTGGGACACAGCCAATAGCTTTAACGTACAAACAGTTATGGTACATGTATTTCAGGTGAAGGGCTGTGATACATCATTGATGTGCTTCAGTTGGTAAGCGTCTGCAAACAAAACTTTAATTTCTGGAAAAACAACAGGATGGAAGCCAAGAGTCATACAGTAATGAACTTCTGTTTAATTAAATATAATAAACTGGAAAGAAAGGTGTTTATAACTTGCTACTGAAGACTGAGCAAAAGATAATCTTATGATTAAAACTACTGGTCTGCACATCATGAATTACTTAGTTTAAATTACAGATGTACTGCAGGCTCCCCTGTCATGAGAATGATAAACAACTGCCATACTTAATACTCATACATATGGAGGGGTTGTACCCTGAAAGGACTATATGTTCACTATTTTTTTCTGAAGTGCTTATCAGCTTGGTTCAGACTTTTTCCACAGACTCCTTGTCTGTTGTCTGACAGGGTCAAATGCCTTTATGGCTAGGAAAGCTGCTTGGGGAATGAGAATACTGTTTTAGTGCAATTTAGTTGACCACAGTTGAAGGAAACCATGCATTATTTGGAGCATGTGACAGATGACTCTGGTGGGGTTAGAGAATCCCCTCCTGTCTGGGAAACAGCTTGTGCCTGCCACTTGCAAGGCCTCCACAGCAGGAAGGAGGGGGGAAAGTGGCTTTGGACAAATCAAAACAGCTTTGCCTGATCAGAATCTCAAATTCACAATGATAAAAGAGGTGAGAAATCAGCCACTACAGGTGTTAGGGACTGCCCTTTCAGCCTAGTCCTGCAGATCTTTGGAATAAGTCACTAACATGATTAATGTGAAGCTTTGTTGGACCAAATTCTGGTGTAAATAAACTCCTGGTATTAATTGCTATCTACTGTCTTGAACACAGTAATCAGCATGCTACTATTGGCATTTTTCTTTTCCTTTGAACAATAATGTTCCTAATAGATTTTTTAATTTATTCATTTCATCTGTCCATCACATGGTCCCTAATGGGGCAATGCACATTTACAATGCAAATATAGTATTATTTCTATCCAAATTTTTTGAATTGTAAGAATAGCTGTCTCTGGTGGTCGTAATATGTGGTTTCCTCTGCTCAATAAACGACATGCAGCAACAGAAGGAAAATGTAGGAGTTCTTATACAGCTTCACATCCCTCATCTCTCAAGACATTACCCAGGATCCAACATTTGAAATATAAATTCTGTCACTAAAAGCTTTCACAGTAAAAAAAAATAAAAATAAATCCCAACAAAAGTCCTTATATAATGTCATTAATTTAGCATGTATTTGTGATTTTTTTTGCCTTCTTCAAAAGCCTATTTTGTTCCTTCTAATAAAAACATCACATGACACTTATTGGGGCTATTTATTTCAACATGACAACCAACAAACCCGACTTATTGCCTCTGACAGTATTGCTACTGGATATATATCCCATGAGTCCAGTGTTTTAGATTTTGTGAAAATCGGGCCCTTTGGTGGATCTGGTTCTTTCAATCAAATTTAGACTGCATACATGAGAACCCATCTGACTCAGAAAAGGGTGACATCAGTTTAGGCCAAAAATTATGTCGGTGTAGGGTATTTGAAGATAATACCTATATCTTTAGACTGAATTTGGTGCAGAGTTTAATAACTGGAAGTAATTGTGATAAATGAAAACAAATGTAACATAGTTATTATAAGGGAAGTCATTCTTGAAGTTTAAAATAAGGACTTAAAGTGACACGGGCCAAAATGATGACAAAAGTACTTTTACTTACTGATTCATCCAGTGCACGTGCTGACTAGAGAAAGATAGTTATGAGGCACAAATTCGCTACTTTTGCTGGATTAATGACTGTAGTAAATATAAGAACTTCTTTTAAGGGTAATTTGTTGGAAAAGAAAAAAAAAAAGAAAAAAGAAAGCCATCTCATAATTATAGTCCATCTTTTGCTTTAGAAGATAAGGGGTCAAAAGATTGATTTTTGAAATACTGACCAATTTCTGTCAGCCAGAGATCCCTTTTCCATGTTATAGTCCTGGAAGTATTTGTGATACAGAGTGCTCCCTAATGATGTTATGATCATTGGTGTTGTAGCTTGACAGTTTACCCATGCTGGTTTTTAAAAAAGGACTAGGGTAGTTCATCATCCTTTACAGTTTATTCCCCAAAAAGTCCTGTATGGATTTGAATAATATGACTATATATAATGTAGGATTTCTGTAAAATCTGTTTGGTATGTCAATCTATTTAAACTAGTTTCAGCAATGAATATGCATTGAACACCTGCTTCTGCACTTGTCAAGCAAAGCTGAAGAAATATAAGGGGAATCTGCACAGCACCACTTTGAAGTCTGCTTTTAAGATATATCCACTGTCACCAAAGCAGCAAAAATTGCTACATCTGTTCCCTGGCAAAAAGCATGCATTTTTCAGACAATAATTGCCTACAGAGAGTGGGTGAAATACTGGTGATGTTGAGATACTGCTATGTTAATAACCAAGGATCAAGGAGAATCCTGGCAAGCTGAGAGAAAATCTTTGACAGCACACAGAAACTTTTCTGTGCTTATCATTAGGTATGGAAAAGCAAAAGACAGGAAATTATATTCCAAGCAAATTAGATTCAGTCCAGTAAAGAAAGCAGATTCATTTGTATCTTCAAATATATTAATGGTTCTACTATAGAGAGCACAGGTTTGAATTTCTTCTTTAAAACTACAACAACAAAGAATGACTATTTAGAAGTGTTAGCTACTATGCAGATGAGAGTTTTTCTTGAGAATTATTTGATAGAATGCATGGAAGAATTCTCAAAGGGTGTATAAATGAAGGAAGAATTTGGATGGATATTTAGTTTCTGGAAACATGTTTTTGGAAACATCTATTTTCTTAATATTGAGACAGTAACATAAATAATATTATAAAATATTTTAAGGTGTAAAATCAGAGTAGACGATCTGTGAGCTTAAAAACATTAATGTATTGAGGCATTAATACAGGTTAGTACCACTGAAAACAAGTTATGCTTTCACATAATTTCAAATTCCTGTTTTTAAAAATAGGAGACTTAAATCAGTTTGTCAGAAAAAAATGGTAATATTTTTAAGAATACTTTTTTCCTGCCTCAGCAAAGCAAATTTTTCCAGGAACAAAAACTGAAGCCTAAAATTATGTGTCTTGAAATTGTTGAATTCCTTTGTATGGGAAATAAATCCTGAAAGAATTTTTGTTGAAGTCAAAAAGTGTAAATTTTAATTTTCTTAAATTTTATATAAAAATATGAAAGAAATATTTCACGTGAAATAAAAAAAAAAATACCTGTAAACCTGTTCCTTCATTTTCTAGCCTCAGAAGGACACCTTCTCCTCCTTCTCTGAAATACATTTTGTGTCATGCTAACTTTGACAATAACAATGCTTTTTTGTTTTTTATTTTTATTTTCATTTTTTTAGTTAAAACTCGGTTAAGGAGTATAGATAATTCCTTATCTCTTTTTAAGAGGTAACTAGGTTACTTTTAGAGGGAAAAAAAAAAAAAAAGGAGATCCTGAAGTCTTACTGAAGGCTTTTATTTTTTTATATCGTATGTTTCTTAGAAGTTATTTATTTTAAACTAGCAAGTCTTTTGTAAGTTTCTTCTTTTCTTGGCTATAACTTTTGGGCTGCATTTGTTATGTATATATTTTTGTTGTTATTTAAGTAGCACTCAGGAAAAGTATCTTGATCTATGTGTTGAGAGAAAGAAACATGCCTTAGGTGCATTATACTTTCTACAAATCACAAAATTATCTGGAATTAAAGTTGTAAGAATGGGATTTTTCTGTTTTCAGCAGTGATCCCTTGTTACTTTAACATCTCTCTTTAGAGAGAGATTTGTTTAGTTCAGTATCACACTCACTTAAGAATCCATGAAGTTAAATATTAACTCATACTTTGAGCTTCCAAGCCTCATAAAAATTTCAGAAAAAAATATAGGAATATAAAAAATATAAAAAAAATATGGGAATACCCTTCCCACCTTGTTCCCAGTTGGAAACAAAAACAACACAGCAGATTGGGGAATATATATCCTGGTGAACAGGTGCTAAAGTAAAGATCAAGAGACCCTAAACTTGTCTCTTCCTCTCATTCACAGAGTGAACCTGGATTATTTGTTTCATCTTCTTTCATCTTCTTGCATTTTCACTCTCCTTTTTTTTTTCTTTTTTTTTTTTCTTTTTTTTTTCTTTTTTTTTTCTTTTTTTTTTTTTTTTAAGCACCCTTGTAAGAAATCTCCCTCTCCCTCTTCAGTGTCAACTGAAGTCTAAAAAAACATTTTAAGAATACGAGTTAGTTACCTAAAGCTGAGTGACCCCATTCACTCCCTGTGTCCAGTTGCCACTGGGTCTGGCAGTTGTACCTGTGATGCTACTGAATATTGACAGGAGTTTTCTCCCTCAGAAAGGGAATAATTGCAATAAAATTATTCACTCCTTTGATTTTGTAGAAAATGTATGGAAGATAAACCATCTTTTCATTTCTGATCTTTCTGATTGTTTACCCTGTTGTGCATAGCACTAAGGGCTGGCTGAGGGAAAGGGACATGCATCGCCCATGCTACATAGATACTTTTATGAAAAAAGAAAAGCAGATATCTTTGTACCAGAAGATAACTTCTTTCACATTTTATATCTCTATGAGAAATGTGGTTCTTCAGCATTGAAGTGTGTTAGTTAGTGAGGGGGCAGAGTGAATGTTGACAAAATGAAAATGTATTGCAAAGTATATCTGATGTGTGGCTGAAAAGGATGACAGGTAAGTGATGTCTTTTCTCCTGTCATATTCTGCCTGCTGTCAGGAAATGAACTTGTGGTCAGTATTCATGCTCATGTTCTCCAGATTTTGTTGGCTACATTATACCTTGTCTGCATAAATATTTGTTACCAAGCCTGTATACTACAAGGGGACTGTCTTTGTGGAAGATGTTCTCTAAAATCAGGAGAATGAAGGTCAGATTCTTAGCCAATATAAAGCTGCATGGTTCCATGGATTTTACCTCCATTTCAAGTATGGCCTTATGAATCATCACCAGCATTATTAAACATTAGAAAACAAAAAAACATTGAAAGTTTGGTCAAAAAACAGAGACATATATTACTATTCAATTCGGTGGTGTTCAGACCTGCTAGAGACTGTTGGTATCTAAACTGGAGCCAGCGTGTGCAAAACTACTGATTTGTATATAGCATTAGGGTTGAGAATATACCACATACTTTGAATTATGAGGCATTGGAACGTGATCCCAAACCTAATCCAAACATTTCCCCATCCAGCCATCCTGACTTGGAAAAGTTAATCATAAGGAAACAACTCACAAGATCAACTCAGCCAGTAGCTTTCCTCTCAATAGGCTATACTGATGTTGGCAGAACTGGCCTTATGTGTCTTAGCACTCTGACAGAAAGTAAATAATTCCCTCCTTTTTTGACTGTGTGGAACAGGAGAAAATGAGGCTAAGTATGCTAAAAGCCACATTGTATTTCAGATAAACACAGCAACCAAGGGCTTTTCAATTACCAAGGCCAGCATAAATGAATAGTCTCCAACTAACAGTTACTTTAAAAGTAATGTGCTTTCTTTATATTCTCCTCATCCTTCAGATCTTCCTGCCACTCCATGGTACTGATATATACATATATATTTTTTTTCTGTTTCACATATAGCTTGATACCCTTTATATTCTTAATTGGGAACTCTGATTCTGTTCTCCTTTGGTCTCAATCTTCCTGGCTTTTTTTTTTTTTTTTTTTTTTTTTTTCTTTCCCCATCCATGGAGTATGTCTCACTCTCAGCTTTTGTCCACGTATTCAGTCAGACCTGGCTTCAAACGTACCTTTCTGATGAAGGCACAAGCATATTTGTCTGTTCCCAGTTCCTGCAGATAGCATCCAAGTTCTAGCTGTCCCCAGCCCTTTCCAAGACATCAGGGAGTGGTTTGCAACATGTCCTTTACTTTGTGGCAATCTTAGAGGTTTTAAGGTCCCTAGGGTTTTTGGTTTTACCTGGTTTCTTTGAACATAGCAGTTCAACATCCTGCATCCAGGCCACCTCCCTGTAGAAGCAGTTCTTGGAGCAAAAACTGATCTGTGGCAGCTCTGATAGGCTTTTATTGCGATGGAAACACTTTTAAAAGATACACGGGAAGCATTCAGGAAATAAAGCTCTTTTCTCCAGTACTACTTACAAGTTCTATTTCTTACTGCCAAGCAAATGGTAATTGAACTCCAAAGCTGGTCTTTCAGGATCTGGCAGCAGATGCTTTCTCAGCACTCTAAGTAACAGTGGCAGCCCTAATAATGTCCCATGATGATACAGGGAAGTTACCTAGTTTGTAGCAGTGTGGTTGACTCTTCATGGAGTTCATGAGGGATCTGCAAACACCTGAGCACTGTCTATTTTATATTAGCGCCACAATGTTTCCTGAGTTAAAAACCTGAAAAGTGTCTTGGCTATGTGTCTGAATGAGGGTGGGAGGAAGATAATGTTTCAAGAGTATTTTTTTTTTCTTTACTTCTGTGTCTGTGTTATAGTTATTAAGCTGTAATAAGCTGATCTCATTTGCACTGAATTAGGTTCTCTTGAAACTCTCACTTAAACAGTTAAACAGATTTTATTTTGGCAGCAGCCATACATTTCCCAGAAAGAAAGATCCCAAGCAAACTCAGTGTGTAATAACTTCAAGCAACTGTTTTAAGAAATCACAATCCTTTCTAATCTATAAAACAGATTTCTTGTGACATTTTTATACAACTGAAGTTTCTTTTCTTTAAATTCCCTTTTTACCTTGAAACAAAAATCACTTGAGCAAGAAAAAAGAGTGGAAGTTTTTTGCCAAAGTCTAATTTCTGTGTACCTTAAAACATATTTAATCTCTTGACTAAAAGTACAAAAATGAGATAGTGGAAGCCTCTTTTTAGCTTTGGGTGCAAGTGTCTATTTCCAACTTGATCTTGCATTTGCACTGTCCTTAGAAACAAATTCTTCATGTTCATATTACAGGCAATTTCCATGTCTGTGCAGGAGGCTAAAGGCTGTCATACTGTCTAATTCCTGTCTAAATCCACATTGTATAAAAGGGATTTTTTCTATTTTTTTGTTTGCCCACTGAATTTTACCTTGAATTGATATTGCGTGCTTGAGATTGTGGTCTGATAAAACGTACAGTAGACTAAAATCAATGTAAGGCTTTGTTTTCCATTTACAGAATGTACTAAAGCAAAATACATATGATATTTTATAGTTTATTTACATCCCCTATGCTTTCTGAAAAATAATGAGAACTGAAAAAAGAGAAAAATACTGTTTCTCAGCTGCTGATCCTAGTTCATGTGGCTTAGTAAATATGCATCAGAAATAATTCTGGGGAGTTGTGCAGGTACTCTTGTAGTGATAATTTTTTTTTTTAATGTATTTAGGAGAGAAGTATATTATATACGAAAAAGTTTGTTTTTAATGACCACCTAACTGTTGTGTAATTTAGACTTACTGCTTCTCACATGCAATATATTGTGATTTTAGTGATGGCTGTGGCTTAGTCAGTCTCTAGTGACAGAAATTACTCCTGCATTTTATATCTCAGATTTACATGCCAGTCAGGTGCTCTGTTAGACAAAGTCAGTTAGGTGCTACAGAATACTATGATCACAACCTGGCAAATACAAAATCATACATGCCACAATAAAAATCAGGTAGACTTGATAGAAAGATTCATATTAGTTTCAGGGTGCTTCAAATAAAAATAAAAATAAAAATGCAACCGTTGGATCTTAAATGAAACTATGAGCACAGATGTGACAAAACTATTATTATAAACTGATTTTTTAAAACCAAGAGAACATCCTATAATTTTGGGAGTGCTTTACACTTGCTCATTGTGACATGGTGAGTTCCTTTTTAATAAGAATATCTGAGCAGAAGTTCACTGGGGCAAGGAGATTTTCTACAGTTGGTATGGCATAATACCATTATTTATAATATGTAATCTGTTTAGCAAACTGACTGACTTCACAATTAAATGAAGAACTTTACTGCATAAGAGATTTACTGATGCATATATTTTCCTTCATATGTTAGAAGGTTAAAAGATTAGTAACTTTGCATGTTTACCAAATGGTTAATATAATTTATATGTGCACCAAAATGTTAAAAGAAATTAGTATGCCTAACTACCAAAGGTAAGAACTAAACTGAAATACTGGGGCACACTCTTGGTGGTTTTCATGTTGCTTTTGTCTCTACCTTCACTTAAAATTACATTATATTTTTATATATATATACATATATATATTTCTTTTTTTCTCATCTTAGGACCTCCTCAGGTGATATTTTTTTTGGCTTGGTTTCACAAAGAAATTAAAGTTTTTGTGATTATGCTGTGTACATGTGTGTGCATGGTCAGTGCCTGTGTCTGACTATGTATGATTCCTTCCCCTTTGACTCCAGATTCTGTTGCATATTTTCTGCTGGATTTGATAAAGAGAGATGTTTCAAAAATGCTAACAGCTTCCAGGAAAAAGTGGGTTGTTAAGATAATGAAGGGACTTGCATTCACAACCCACAGTGAGGGAAGGCTAATACTTGTATCTTTTGCATTACATTACTCAGAAATCTGCACAAGTTAAAATTTGCTGTTTCCACAACTGTTTTTCATCATAATAGTGATAGAAAAGTTGGTAAAAACTATTTGCCTTTCCATGCTTCTTCTTCTTCTTCTTCTTCTTCTTCTTAATCTTCTTCTTCTTCTTCCTCCTCTACTTCTTCCTCTTTTTCTCCTTCTTTGCCTTTCCAGAACAAGAGACACCAGAAATCAGGGAGCTAAGAGCAGAAAATTCTAGAATCAAGTTCATTCATATGCTAAAGTATGCTTAATTTTATGTGATGCAAGTATTCTACTTGGAAAAAAAAAAAAAAAGCAAATAAATCTTTGCTGGGACATGGTTTGCATTTAGCATGTGTTATCATGGTAACACTTATATTACTGTTTCATATGACTGAATTGTTCTGGTCAAGAGGAATCATAAGCAGGCTGCTTGAGCCTTTTACTTCAGGATCCAAAGTTTGTGATATGTATTAGGAATCTTTCCATTGACTTCATCAGTCTTTGATTCAGGCCATGTTTATACTGTACATTCATAGATTAAACTCATATGTGATTTTCAATAAATGGCAAAAATGAATACTTAATCTGTTTCTACTCCAGAAGTTAAAATGCTATAATATCACAACAAATAATGTAAAATAGATGAACTACAAACCCTGAGTGATGCTAGGACATTGTTTTGTTTCCAGATAATTTATTTTTAAAGGTTAGGTTATAATTTTTTTTTGTTTGTTTGTTTTTTAAATTGTTGACCAAACTAATTTTAAAACAAGCCAATGCCATGCATGGCCATGCATAGGTTTTGTACTTACATTGGTGGTAGTTTCTGTGCGGTGTGGGTATCCATCCTATCTCCCACCCCCACTGCTTGAGGAGAATATACTTCATTTCAAGTCTGGAAAAAAGTTGTATGCGTTACATGGAAAAAAACAACATAGTAAGGACTAGGAAAATGGGAAAGACACGATGCAGCTTTTCCTGGTCTATGAGAAGTGGCTTTCATGTCTTGATAAAGACTTCGGAAAAGGCGAATTACCTGCTTGTAGATTGTGACTCAAAACATGCTGAGTATAGCATTAACAGAAAGGTTTCATGTAGACCATGCAGAGACAACTTATGATTCTTCTCAATGAAACCTTGAACAACACTGTTCCTTAGCTGGAAGACACTGATTCTACCTAATTCTACCTAATACAGCAAAGTGTAACACATGTAAATATGTTAATATTTATGAAGTCAAGCCAAGAAATGTTTGAGTTCTGAATATAGGTGGGGCCAGGACTGAATTGCTTGTGGTCTGCCTTCATGTTCAGCTCTCTCCATGTTGGCATGCTGCTGTGTGTGATGTGCCACTGACTCATCAATACAGACTTTCCCACCATTGAGATATTTCACATGATATTAATTTAAGGATTTGAGTACAACATCTGTGATCATGCAGCTTAGTCAGATCTCATTTGATTGTCCCTTGTAAGAGGGGATAAGTTATTGAGGATCTCTTTTGCAAGACAATCAGATTCTCCCAATTTTCCATTTTGTATGTATTAATGTAAATTGTTACCCCAGTTGAACAGTAAATTAGAAGGGAATATAGTGTGAGTTGACAGGTGCTGTCAAGAGAGAAGGACTGAGCTGACAGGATTCTTACCTTTAACCTTTTGGGCTTGGCTTTCAGCCATTGGTTGCATTGGCAGAAAGTCTACATAAAGACTGTGTAAAAATGGAAGGTCATTGCCAAGTGACTAAACTGTGTTTTTCACAGAGTCTCTGATTCTCTTTGCAGAAAAAAATAAAAATAAAAATAAAAATTATATATATACTGCTCAATGCAGAATAGGTATATATATATACCTTGCATGTAGCTGCTGCAGACTTTGTTTCATATCTAATGGTCTTCTCTCAAGATTCTTGGTAAATTAAAGGAGCTCATCAAAAGTGTGTGGAAAGAGCTTCAAATTCACTTTTTAATATGTGAAACAGAGTCTTGTTTCCTTTTGTTTGTATTAAGAACTGACTGTAGACTGAGACAGAGTTCAATTTTCCTTGTAATTTAGGAAGATATTAAAGTAATAAAATAAATGTATGGGTAAAGAAAGGTATGTATTAATATTTACATTCATATAAACATATGAATACATCTATTTAAATCTTTTATCAGTTTGGACTGGTGAAACTTCTAATACCCATTTTATTAATATTGCTTTCTGCATGGTTCCTTTTTTTACCCGTGAATTTATGATATACATTCCCATAGCAAATATAGCTGTAGTGAAATTACTTGTACATGTTTTTTCTTAACAGAATAGTTTTTCCGTCTTTGTTATTCTCCTTTCTTGCTGTTTTCAAACCACCCGGTAGAAAAATTAGTAGAGATTGTGAGTCCTGTTTTCTAAACTGGAAATTTCCCCCCTAATCCTTGTATTTCAAATCTCAGCTGAAGTCATGCAAATCTTTAACCATCTGCACCTGGAGTCCCATATGGCTGAAAAACTATTCAATACATAAACGTCAACACATGGTCATTCTTTGGGAAGTCTGAAAGCTAATTTAGGTTTCCTTGGAAAGTGATAAGTTAAATGATAAAAAAATCATACAAGATAGTATTAGATTCCTCTGCTGAATGTCACCATTATATATTTATAATATTTTCTATTTAAGCTTTCTCCTGTTCTGTTGCTGTAGTGCTTACTTTTACTTTTAATGAAGATAACTAGGATCAAATTAATTCTTTGCCTCCTTTCCTGTGGTGGAAGAATTAGTGTTGACACATATCAAATTGGCCTGTTTTGCTGTTGCTGACTAAGCATACACTTTTTCCGTAGTCTAGTGATCTAGAATTTCTTATGATTGAAATGATAATGAGTATTTATAAAGCCCATAGCATTATTTTTATAATGAAAAATGATAATGAGAACATGATGCAGTACACAGTCTCTATTAACAGAATGGTGGAAGAATACAGCATGTTAGCTTGATTGAAAAAGAGTTCTGTTCATGCATTCATTTTTTTTTTTTTTTTGCCTTTAATACATTTGGCCTGTGTTACTGATATTTTAATATTAGCATCAAAGACCTTAAGTCTGATAAATAACTAGGATTCAAACAAAAAAATCCAATTTGGAATACTGTGCTATGGAAGCACATACATGTATGTACTGTCTCCTATATCTTAGGCAGCGATTGCTTCTCCTGCTTATGCACTGTATAGAATTTTAAATCCTAGAAAACAGTGTTACAGCAAAAATATAATTCCCAATTGTTTCTGGATTTTTATTGTTTTCTTGACTGACTGGAAATAAATCTGAATTCACATTCCATGGGAAGGACTTCTTAACAGTAATAACAACAGTTATGCTTATTTAAAAACAAAGTACAAAAAAGATATTTCCAATTTTTTTTTCAAGGAATTTGGAGAAGTCAACATGACCTTTAGTTTTATTCTATAAAACATTTTCAAGGCAGAGCAAATAAGTAACTGGACAGTAGGAAGAGTAGGAACTCCCATGGATGCTGGGGCTCATGGGCTCCAAGCACTCTGCTGCTCACACAGCCATCAGATCTGGAATAGCATCACAGCCTGGGAAGCCCAGGATCCCAAACATTTTAGGGCTGGGAGCCTAAGACCTAGGCCTCCTAGGAAGAAGTATGCTGGAAGCCCAGACTGGGCCTCCCACTGTACCTAAAAGTTGTAAACTGCAGGGTGCTTGGTATCTATGAGACAAGGAGAGCCTATGCTACTTGAGAGGTCAAAAGCCACCATTTCCAGACTCCCAGATCCTGAAGTAGACCTCCTGATGCCCAAGGAAACAGGCATCTGGAGGACTGGCTGCTGACGGTGTGATGAGAATCTGAAGAATGTTGTGCTTCTGGTGAATCCCCATTTTCTATCAGAAAAGTGTTCTCTGGAAAATTTCTGGGCAGCTGTAACTCTTCTGCTGCTGTTCTCTTTTGAGATACTTTATTTTGAGGTAAATGAACAAAAAAAGAAGCTGTGTGGATTTTGGTCCTGAGGTTGCAAACTAAAATACAGAAAGATTGGGAAACCTCCTCAAGGGGTACATTTCTTCTCTGACCTCCTGTATATCTGTTTCCACTAAAATCAGTTATAAATTTACTGTAACTATCAGTGATATTAGCACTGCATTCATAAGAGGAGATAAATTTGTGTATCAGTAGTAGTGAGATTGGGGGAACAAGACCTGAGAGATTTGGAGATGGTTGCTGCCATTATTTTCTTCAGTAGCCACATGCTTAACTGTAGATAAGCAATATACTAACTTATGTCACATTTAAGCAACTGTACAGTATTTTCAGGATTAAGGCTTAAAGGGGTATTCTAGTTTCTGCACCATGGAATGGCAATGTTAATTAACAACTATATTCCTCGCAAAAGTAAGCAGGTTGTATGAAATCATGTTCCTGAAAGGCCTTAAAATATTTTCATGGGATATTATAATACATTTTAATTAATCTCTACTGTTGCATCCTCTTGCACAGAAAATTTACATGAACTGATTTTAGCCCTGTTCTTGCATTTGTGATAAGAAGTAGAGGCCACTACTTGGACCATTTACCTCTTATGGTCATTAATTTTTGATTCTGGGCTGTGAGTCTCTAAGCTTTATTTATTCTTTTGGCCTCTGGTATTTTTGCTGCTCCAGCTTATTTTTTATTTTTATTATTTTTAAGTCTCCAGTGTACTGGAATACAAACTCTGCAAATTCATCAGGTTATAATGGATGGCCAGGAATGATTAATGTCATGTGTTAGTTTTGGAGTGGTTTTGGATATAGATACATTGCAGACTGCGGTGTTTTGTGGAATTTTAGATTGAAGTGCAGACTGCCTGTGTCTTCCACATATTGTTTGCTGTTTGTGGCTGATTAATCACATCTATTGCAGCTGTCACACTGGGGGATTTGAAAAAATCATGGACTTTTTCCTTTTTTCCCCTTTTTGTAGTGCCACAGAACAAAACATATTTGAACAAAATGTTCATTCTGTCTTTTAAATGTCATTGAAAGGTAAGATGAATTGACTGTGTTTGCTATCAGTACATTTAAAGTTGGATAAGCTAAGCTTTGTCAGTAGGCTTTACCTATTCTATTAAGAGCAAAACCTGGAATACTTATTTCCTTCATTATCCACATTGAACTTGCAGAGATATTTGTGTAACTGAAGGAGGTGTATCAGATTTTTTAGGCAGAACTGGGGATAGAAATGGTGCCTATGTTTTGAGGGAAGTACTGTATGCAAGCTGAAGATTCCCATTTTTGTATTTCCTAAATCTCATTTGTTTTCTCTCTTACTATATATTAGATACAATTGTTATTCCTTTTCCAGATTAATTACTATTAATGTTGTTTTCTGGTTAAGTGATAAAACTGGGGCCACAAGTAAGTGCTTTTCATTATACTTAGATCCTGATGTCCTTGAGGCAGTTAGGCATCTACTGTGTGTCTCCACAACAGTTATCAAAGAAGAAGAACAGCCACTGGAATAATTTACTGCTTTTGTAAAACAACAACAAAAATACAGTGAGTTCTGTTAGGTTATTTCAAAATGTCTTTTAGATCTACATATTAAATCCCCTGCTGGACTACAATCTTGTGTTTCTATATTGCTCTGAAGATGTTCTGTTCATGCACAGACACCTTCTTGTTTTGAATCCCAAGATCCTCTTTGTCCCATGAGCATGATATAAAGAGAACCTGCACAACGAACAGGTTAGTTTTGTGTCTTACCCTCAGGATATCACTGCATTCCTAGTCTGTTCCTCGAATAATATATCAAAATCCTTTTGACGCAGCCAGTTGTTCCTATAATCATATTCTATTTTTGGACCTCAATATTACTTAAAATTAAACAGTGTCATCACAAATAACACCAGCAAGATGTGGCATATATTGTTCTAATTACAAGTGAAATCACATTTTTAAAATATTTTCCTTAGATATTTTAAGTATTTCTACTTTACAAACAAAAGATGATGGATTATATTATAACTGGACATGAAATGCCCTCCTCATCTAGTGAGTCTGGCTTTATGCTCTCTTTATTTAAATCAATCATTTTTCAAAGAATGATGAACGGTGGAGGTTGAATATACCAGAGATTTTTTTAACAACTTTGGCTTCAGATACTGTGTGTGAAATTAAATTTTAATGTCTTTTTAGATTCAAAGCAATACTGAATGAGAACAGACTATTTGTACTGGAAATGCTTTACCCTTGGTTTCTGGGAAACACCCCCTCACCAATCCTCTCTGACCTTGGATATATCCAGTTCTTGTTTTTGTCTGCTTTATGAACTACCTCTTACATATACAACGATTGCCTATGGCTATCTACAACCTGAGTGTTATATAAAGGCACAGGCTTACTATATGCTGCCTTAAAGCTCAATATTATTTCTTAGTAGGAAAGATTTTCAAGAAATTATCATAGCTCAGTATTTTAGATAGTTATTGATAAGCATCCAGACTTGAACATGTGGACTAGAATACATCAGAGTTGAAAGGAATGACCAACCACTAGAAAACTTTTGAAAAGGTTGTTTGGAATTTTGATTTTGAATGTCCTCTTAGACAAAGATGGGAGATACTTGATTTTCAGTAACTGCATTCTTTGGAAACTAGACTCCACTGAAAGAGCTTCAAAAAAGCATGCAAGGTCCCTTAACAATGTTGAAATTATTGGCTATTTTGTTTAGACAGAGAAATATTTTAAATTATTGAAATTTTTATATGTGCAAAACGATACTATAATATTTGTGAAGACAGCATTTGTTTCTATAAGGACAAATGGCATACTTTGCACCTGCTCTTGCAAATGAAACCTAACGCTCCTTTTACCTTCAACAAGGAAACTACTCTTTCTCTAACTATCATTAGTCAAGTATCAGGATCAGCAAGTTATCTCCAAAGAAATATCCTAAATTATTTGATTTCTTTGACCATTCTGGTTATCTTGTATCATTCCATCAAAAGTCAGTCAGAGGTTCATAAAGCCAGAGAAATTATCTGAACTCATTAGCTGATGAGTCTTTGTAGAAGTATGCGTACATGTACTTGGAAACAAAGGAAAGAGGCAAGCAGTTTATTGCCATATTGTCACTAAACACTATTTTTTTGATGTTAGAAGATTAGATGGTCATCACTTAATTAAGATCCCAAAGGTTAGCAGTGAGAAGCATGAGTTATATTTTTCAGCTTTCTACACAATATAGTTGAAGGCAATTGCTAGTGGCCTGGCCTCATCCCTTTGGGATTTTTGATCTATTTCCAAACCCACTGCATAGCCTTGCAGTCTTTGAACTATATCAGGCCTCAGACAATATTAACTCTTCTTTCTGAGCAGTAAATTGATATTGTGTAAGAACATCTTCTAGTCTCCACACAGTATCTTGTAATTCCTAAAGAGGGGGATACATAGTAATGACTGACTTTAGAAAAGGTACAATAAAGCTTTAAACAAAACAGCAATTGGTGAAAACTGTCTCTCTGTGTAAATTCTAAAGCCCATTGTACCTTTCAGAAATGACAGAACACATTGGAATTAGACTCTGTAAACTCAAGACTATTGTTTATCCTTGAAATGCAACTGGTGTGACCAAAGAAGGATTAAACATGTCTTTTCTTGTGTTACTGTTTCAGACATTTTGGACTGAATTAGCTTTTGGCAACAGTGAGATTTACTAGGGCTCTTTGGTCTCATTTACTTGATGATTTGCTTAGTACATACCTTTGTTCTTTTCTTTCTTGGTGTGCTGGTTACTTAACTGTCAACAACAAAACTCTAGATGGTATCTGAAGGCCAGGATTTTTACTTTTTTATTTTTATTTTTATATTTAACTTAGTATAAAATGGAGAAAAAAGGCTGCATCTCTGTTAATGATTCATCTTTGTTTTCCCATGATCAGCATTAATAAAAAAAAAGAGGAAGTTTAGGGTTTGTGTTATTATTTAATACCAAAATTACTGGGGTTAAAAATAATGCATGAGCATCTTTAAGCTGGAACTGGTTGGTGCAATAGTTCACAGTGCAGTACTGCAGGATTTTCAAAATGGCTTTTTTCTTAAAATGTCTTTTCTGAACTTCTTAATACTGTGTGACCACAGTGACTGCAAGTGACCACAATACCTTTCATCTAAGATGAAGTTGTACTTTACCATACAGTTAGTCGGCCTTACACACCATACATTTAGTAAGATGTTTACTAAGCCCTATGTTTATTAAGCCCTTACTAAATAGGGTTTAACAAAGCCCTATTTAGTAAGACAGCCTCTGTACTGTAAATGTTTCTTCATGAATGAGACCATCTATGTCACAAAGCATTGTTTTCTTCTGCACTTCTTGTGCATTGCTGTTTTTTGCTTTGTTCCCCACACAGGTAAAATAAGTTAGAGACAAAGTCCCCGCCTAAATCTTCTTCACCTTCAATTCCACCGTAATTAGAAACAAATGAAAGATTCTGGTAATGCTTGGTTTTCCTCATTTTCACCTGTCTCTTGCCTCTAAAATAAGAAAAGAACAAGACGGGTGGTGTAACCCATGGTTAGTAATGTATCTGCCTAAAATGTGAGAGTGATAGTTCTGTGAGCAGACTCTATATGGGAAAGAGGAGACAAGCACTGCTGAATTTTCTTTTCACTCCGAAACACAACTGCCCATGCATTCTTGGTAACACATTTGAACACATTTGTCTGTGTTCCCCTTGGTTTTAAGCCATTTTCCAGCAGTGCTAGAAGAGCTTATGCAGTTAATGTTTGGAAAGCAGCAGAGATCAGAACTGCACTGTTTGTACTTGTCATTGGAATAAATCAAGTGATTGTAAGGAGTAATGACTATGGAATTAAATTTTACACTATTACCCTGTATTTAATTTTTTTAAAAAAAATCATACTAAGAGATCACTGAAAACTTGTCTATAAAATATATTCTGTCTGTATTGCAGGACATGAGAAACAGAGATTTGAAAAGCATTCTTACAAGCGGACATATTACACCTGCGCACTGAAGTCAAATCAATGACTTCTTACTGAACTCAATGATTACTGAATGAGGTTCTAGTAGAATATGCACTTGTTCCCTAGAAAAATTGCAACATGGAACTTACACTTGTATTACAGTGTTTAAGGGGTGAACACTTGTGTGCCTCTTTATAGTCTTTGTGTTATCTCAGAGGAACATAGTCTGGGTATGAAACTGGATCTCAGAAGAGACGTTCAGGTGAAACTCTTACTTTGTGGTAGGAAAGGGGATGTACCTTAGCCAAATAGGTCTAATATTTGAATGAGTTTAATATATCCTGTTTAGTCAGTAAGATGTACGTCAAAATCATATAATATAAATAAAGTATTTCCCTTTCCCTTTCTCTTACTCTCTCTGTAAATTGGCAAGTGCACATTTATTGCTGTCTGAATATTGGTAGTGTTCTGTTTTCAAAGCCAAGTGCAAATATGTCTTTTTTTTTTCACTGCTCTTTTGCTCCTGCTGTCATGTGTCATGAACTGTACTTTTTAGAAAGATGTAGGGCACACATGGGACACTATAAAGAAGTATATAAGGAAGCAAGTCATTTTACATGACCTTTAATGACATAAGTTTTGTAGGGACTGCATGTAGTTGGTCTATTTACTCCAGGGATTAGTTACTCTCATTATGCAAACAGTGCAATGTTGAGAAGCTGAGTCACTGAGGAAACGGGGCAGGTTTTGAAAACTGATCTCTTGCCATTGACGTACATGTGAGAATATAAATGTTTTTGTTTTACGGGAATAGAACATCTTAATGAAAGGAGTCGGAAGGAAATCCAACACAATCAGTAGTACACATCACATTCATTTTTTTTGGCATGGTTATCTCAGGAATTCCACACGTACCAGTTATTTTAATTATAAGTAGAATGCGCCATTCAGACCATAGTCTGTTACCTATTAAAAATGGTACATTCTGAGATACACCCCTCCCACTTTCTCTCTTATTCAACCAGCAAAATTAGGTCACTGGGTAGCAAAGACCATAACCACAGATTCTGATGTGCCTGCCTGTGAAAAATTCAGTCTTCTCTGAGACTGCATTTCTACCAGCTGAGGGTTTCACATTTGCCAACAAGCTGAAGGCATAAACAAACTTTTCTGGGAGGAGATAGTACTACACGCAGCAGAGTTAATGGATTATTTTCTGAATGGAATATCAAACATCAGTTTAAAATATGAATATCTGTCATTACAAATACTAATTCCCCTTACTGCATATGCAGAAAGAGAGACATAGTAAGAAAATGTATTCAACAAGGTCATTGGGAGGACTCAACCACTATAAGTTTTATCCCCCGTTCAACAGAGAATTCAAACACATGTGTAAAGTCCAGTCTTTTTGGAGGAGGCAATTGGAAAACATCACATTATTTTGCCCACTTCTGTGTGACTATGGTCCTTCCCAATAGCACTACTTTCCCAGTCACAGGATATGTTGCAACAATATTCAGCTTCCCCAGCTATCCTCTTCCCTCTGGACATGCTGCCTGAGAATTTTGCACCAACACTTACATCATCAGAAGTGTTTATATGCTGAATTGCCACTGACGAAAGATAGAGAAGAAGTTTAGACTGGCCAAAGCCTTCCATCAATATGAAAGTTAACGTAAAATATGTTTTACAAGAACAGTGAGGTAGAGCAGGAAAGGAATCAGACACTCTGGATTGATTTGTTTAGTGTCCTTAGAAAAGTCTCCTTATAGGAGACCTTATATAGGGTCTCCTATACTTCTGTTTTCCAATGGGTTCATTTTAAAGCTTTAAAAAAATTGAAGAACATTTTCTTTTTTCTTCATATAATGGTGGGAAAACCACCCCAAATGTCTCTGTGGTTCTATAGAGTGAGACACAGATGAAAATAATTTCCAGAAAAAAAAGGCAATTTTTTTCCCCAGTGCTTTGTATTCCTAATTACATTAAAAAATGGAATTTTAGTTCCTTTCCTGTCTGTTCAATTATTTTTTCATTATTTCTACCCTATTTCTACAGTGTGCAGCATTAAAAGTTGTTGATGATTTTGGATTAAATCTTATGAAAGTAGCTATCTACCCCTGATGCTTTTGACCAAGCTTCTGCAAAGGAAAAAAGTTTCTACTAACACCATCTGATTAACACCAGCGACAGGACCCGTGGGAATGGAGTTAAGCTGAGGCAGGGGAAGTTTAGGCTGGACATCAGGAAAGGGTTCTTCACAGAGAGAGTGGTTGCACACTGGAACAGGCTCCCCAGGGAAGTGGTCACTGCACCGAGCCTGACTGAATTTAAGAAGAGATTGGACTGTGCACTTAGTCACATGGTCTGAACTTGGGTAGACCTGTGCGGTGTCAAGAGTTGGACTTGATGATCCTTAAGGGTCCCTTCCAACTCAGGATATTCTATGATTCTATGATTCTACTTTAACTGCTCCAAAATATGATTTGGCCAGTAAGTGAAGAGGGGAAGAGAAACACTCCCAGTTTGATTTGAGGACTTTGATGTGGAATATGCATGGCCATAGGAAAACTGAGATTGTGATTGTGGCTTCATGGGACTGGTGGTTTTCATGTGGTTTTCAAATTTTCTGTCATTTTGCAGACAAGCTGTAGCCATTAAACTAGCCAGAAGGGCAGTGCCAGGCCACCCCTCTCCTTGCATGGGAATCATCCTGGCCTTGTGGTTCCAGGAGAGGTTCTAGCTATGTTGGCAGTACTAGCTGCCAGATTTCTGTCAGAAATCAGGCTACCAAAGTGTGAGAAAAAGGAGGAGCTCTCACAAGCTTTAAAACAGAACTGAGTTAAAGCAATATAGTTATTGTGGAACACAGGCAGTAGTGCTGATACTCATATGTTAAAACAGTGATGGTTTCTAGACCATTTTAACTGTGATTCCATTGACATTTGCAGCTGTAAGATCAAGACTGAAACAGTGATCTCTAATACTGATATTCAGAAAGTACTTCCCAGAGCAGCCCAGACTGATGTTGGCCTTAATCACAACAGTTTAGGAATATCTGGACTCTCCCTTGTGCTCTGAAAGCCTCATCCAAAGTCTGCAGAAGTTGTTTCATTCTGGAGAATACCATTAAAAAAGCTGTTTCCTTAGTTTCACCTTATCCTTAGTATTACAAATGATTACTTTCCTGTTAGGTCCATTTTAGCCCCAAGGATTGGATTTGCAAAGCAGATTTGGAAGCATTTAGCAGCTTACAGGGTTGTATAAATTGTTATCCTGATAAGTGAGAAAGAATTCAGGAATGGCATGGTGTAAGGAGAGAGGCCATACTTCTCTAAACATGACACCAGCAATACCTAGTAGTTCATGTGAAGTATCTGGCTGCATGGACCTTGCTCTGTGTGGTTAGTGGAAATTTCTTCAAAGATATTACTTTTTTGAATAAAGAGACAGATTTCTTACCAAAAATTGGTATGAATCAGGCACAAGAAGGACCCTGGAAGAAACAGAAAACTTCAAAAAGAGTTTAACTGGGCTACATCAATGGTCAGACTAGACATTTAGACACTTACTGCTTATCCTTCGATGAAATCAATCTGCATAATGTACTCTCCAACAAGATCTTGAACGTGCTGAAAGTTGGACACTAACTGGCCTCAGGCTGAGCCAATGTACAGTGAAGGAACAGCAACTTTCTCAGAAAAAGACTGTAGTAGAATTTGAAAATTACTGAGAAAAACAAAACAAACAAACAAACAAACAAAAAAAACAACCTTGGACTTGAAGTTGCTGCATCCTTCATCAGGCCCTTCATGTTGTCTAACAGTTGCATCATGCATATAGGGGGCAGGTACATCATGTATATGGGAGGCAGGTACAACAGCTGGATGCTGTTGTGCTAACAGGACAGTACATTTCCTCCAAACAGTGAGATACCTAGAAGCTGCCTCTAACCTGAATATAACAGCCTTTTCTTCAGTTTTGAGTGTCTGCAGAAGTGTGGGTGAAATATTTGTCTACTACCTTAATGTCCCTTTTCTCTTGCAGTGGCTATGTTAATGTTTTTTCACTTCTCCGCTCCAGTAATATCTCATAAAAAAGAGTTCTGCCTTACTGCATTATTTAAAAACACAACACTATGTTTCACTGGTAAAAATGAGCTCCTTCCCATCCTACAAAGAGGAGGGAGTAGTTACCTGTTTTTCCAGCCAAGATTCTTGATCACTCAGCAGATGTTACCTGCGGTCAGGTAACCTCTGCTGACTGTGGTCAGTTTTGCAAAGCATGCACTGACAGAAGTGTGCTGCTGGGCATCAGAGGGGCCATAGGCTGTGACACTCCATGGGAGAGGTTAATTTGGGTAGTGATGAGCCAGACTGCAGGGTTGCTTTGCAGCTTGTGTGGGGTTCAGGGCCACCACTGCTGATTTGGTCTTCACACCTGGGCAAGGACGCTTACCACTGGTCTGGCTTAAGCTGCAGCAAATACTGTATTGTGGGTACAGAAAGGAATTGATTGTTTCATTTGTTTTGGCATCCTGGAATGCAGAAGAATTAATTAATTGTAGTTTAAAAGTGCTGAGCTCTCCTGAGACTTAGAGAATTTGCTTCTTCATCTGAATACTTTCCTCTTTAAAGCCTCTTTTCCTGAGAGTGTACACATTTTTCAACAACTAATATTTTCCTTTGCATAGCTATATATACACTCGTTCTCCACGTGCTAAAGAAACACGTGCCCAAATGAAACCACACATATCATTTAACTCAAAATACTCTTCTGTGTACATCTGCTTCTCATTAGTTTTTCCTTCTGCTATATACATAGTCTTTGCTTTAAGAAGTGTCATTACATTAGTTTGTATTACAGTATTATTTTTCACTCAGCTGTGTACCAACATAGTGGCCAAATACTTCCCTTGGAATTACATGTGTTTTTTGGAGGGCATCACTTGGCCATTGCATTTGTATACAGCATGCATACCTGTGTATATTTACACATTGAAAAAATGTATATTTGCACATTAAAAAAGTATTATTTTCAACTTGTGTTTTATGCCAATACTCAGAACAATATATTGTAAACATAATGCAAATGTGACATGGTTTGTACCTGTATTCTTTTAGTATGCACATGATTCTCCTCTACATATGGACATGAGAGAGAAACAAGTACAGTACTTTCAAGCTGGGACATCTGTCTGCTTGAGCTATATATCTGCCCCCAGATTCTTCTTCATTAAAGTTTTTTAAACGCTGCAGATCTCTAAACACTTGCACAACTGTGGCTGCAAAAGAAGCAGATTACAAGAGAAGTATTTCCTCACCATTCCTAGCATAATTTTCTGAAATCTGCAATAACTAACCTAGAATGGGAAAAAAAAAACACCTTGCATTATAAAAATGACTTTATACACTTGTCCAGGGGAGCACCTGGACTACAAAAATCAATTTACTGCTCAAGGTAATAACTGTAAATATCAAAATGCATTTATAGATTTCCAGTTCTGAAATATTGCTTAGAGTTTGCATGTGTTGCAGAATAAAAATACACACTATATTTTGCATTTACTAATGTTAATTCTAACACATAGAAGTTCATAGACAATTTACTGATATCACATTTCTGCAAAATCTTGTCAATGATCTTTTTCTCATTTCCTCTTCATACGTGTTGACCATTTGTACTTCCATAACTCATTAAACTGTTTACCTGCAAGTTCCAATTTATATCATAGTAATCTAATATGCAATCCTAGATTGCACAAATGTATGTGATAATCATGATAGACATCTGCTGACTTTATTCGCCTGAGTACCTAGGCCAGCTACATGTGTTATCCCAATGCTTGAGTTTTCCATCTGTTTTCTACAAACCTTTCACCAGCTGTATTCCCTAAATCGTGCTCCAAATTACTACATACTGACTGCTGTAGGGTGAAGGAAAGGCCTGCCTCCCTGCCTGCTCAACAGTTCCCTCTTGCCAGAAGTGAGGATCCCCTGGGTTTCTGTCTCTGCCTGTTCCCTCTTTGAGCTCTGGGTTCCTTGTGTAAGTCTTGGCAAGGTTACCATTGCATGGCCTTGACTTAGGAATTGGTGACTCAACCTCACCATCAGGTGACTTGACCTTTCACAGTCACAGGGAAACAGACAGAAGAAGGAAGCTGGTTCCCATTCACTGCATTGCTGGCCCACCCCAGATGAGAGCAGCAATGAGGCACGTGCACAGGTTAAGGACCATTATCACACAGCATGCTAGCTTTTCCCACCACTGCCATTCCTGAGATGTCAAAAGACAGGAAAAGACATTGCAGGATATAGTTGTTCTTGCCCTCCAATCTCCTGGGACACAGCCAGGGAAGTGATGCTGTCTGAGTAACACAGAGGAGTGGAAGAAGGTTAAAATGTGCTCCAAACATGATTCTTCAAAGAGCCCTGACCTTTGTGAAATAACACATTGGCCTTTAAGCCAAGAAGTCAGCATGACCATGATTTAAGACTTCATTAACAATATGGTATGGTAAGTAACAGTGTCAGAATGCATGACAGTATTGTGTTATTTAATTCACTGAATATTAGATCATCTCAATAATTCATGATAGCATTGTTGCTCATAAGTAAAATGGGGAAAAATTTTGAGAGAGAGCACCTTCAGAAATTTTCTCTTTAGAATAGCTCTTTAGGCTTGTATTTGTAATACAGGCTTGTATTACCATAAAAGTTTGGATATATATTTTCATAAAATCAAAAAAAATATTTTTCTTATAAACAGTCTAGTGTGAATTTTGAATATAGTTCATTTCAAGCCCTCACTGCTAACTAGGAAGTAATCTGAATGCAAGTTATTTCAGGTCAGTTTGTGCTCTGCATTCAAAAAGAGGAGGAAAATGTATAATGCAATAATTTATTCTGAAGTTTTTGCTTAAGTCTACATAACAGCTCAGGGTTTTCTTTGAGGATTTCCCTCATAAGGATCATTAACTAGTTAAAAAAAAGAGCATGTCCTTAGTAACACAATTAAAGTTTAAAGTAATATTTAAAGTCTACTCTGTATTTCTTCAAGAAAATTAAAGTTTTGTTTTTTTTTTTTTTTTAAAAAAAAAAAAAACCACTGCAGTAAACTAGGATGTATTTGCCAATGTCTTCATGGTGATTTATAATCTGTGCCTTGTGTCAAAAAATATGGCTTGTGCATACAAAAATTCAAAGCAGGATTTATTTATTTATTTATTTCAGTCAGAAGTGTTCATCCTTAAGTCAAATAATATTTTTATAGCTGCTGGGCAGAACAAACTGTTTAAGTTCCAAATGAAATTTTAAACTTAGTTACAAAATTTGCCGGGGTATATGTTTTCAAATTGGACACATGAAGCACTGTGAAGGGTAGTTTTGCACTATTTGTTAAACTCTTTTACATCTTTTTTTTTTTTTTTACATTTTTCAGTAGGTGGTGCCATAAAACATTGTACTATCGTGGTGCCATAAAACATTGTACTATCGTGCCATGTAAACAAAAAATCATGTACTAAAAGCTAATGACTTCTAATCTCATTAATGACAACTTTTAATCCAAATTTACTGTGATTTATTATATGGAAATATTGCTATTTGAATATGAAAAATCAAGTCCACAGAATTAATTTTCAGAGTTTTCTTCCTATGCATAAACTTCAGAGCCTTGTAGGGGATTAGTCACTAGCTTGTGGTTTAATGCAGTTTTACAGAAATTCTTAACTGCTTTGCTGACTGCATGCAAATACTCACTTATTTTGCTGAGTAAAGAAAGGAGATGTTAGCAGATTCAGCACTTGCATAACACATGTTGACTCAGAAGTCTAAAAGGTTTAGAACAAAGAGCATTCTTTATTATAAAAACATAGAACAAGACCACGTGGTTTTTTATGTATAAGGAGAGGAAAATGGTTGTACTGTCATAAGGTGCAATGAAGCTGTGGTATTGATTGTTGTCAATGTAGCATTGACTATTGTCAATGGTACAATAAGCTAAACGGGGTGCTTAGAAACTGCAGAGAAAGCAAGATAAATGAAGCACAACGATTTTATTTGGCTTGTTGTTGGACGCCTTTTCAAAAGCTCTGGAGTGGGCTTTAGTAGTGTCAAAATTTTGTGGGTTCTGAAGACCCTTGAAAATAACACTTTAGATGCACAAAAAGTGGTATGTCTATACTCCTGGATTCCTCTGCATCTTATTAAATCTACCTATCTACTTATCAGCCTATATTCATGGGTAGTTGTATACATTAGATGTATACACACACAAAGGTATTTGTTGAGCTGCAAAGCATACCTCCCATTCTTGCAGAACCTATTTCAGTCTCATGCTGGGTGCTCAGCAGAGGGGAGTGCCTGCAAGCTCCAGAGAAGGGTGTGAGCCAATGTCTAGAAGGGTTTTGCTAAGGGTTAAGAGGATCCAGAGAAGGGCTGAGTGTCTAGAGAAGGTCTGAGTGTCCAGGGAAGGGCTACAAAGATGGTGAAGGACCTAGAGGGGAAGACACATGAGGATTGGCTGCAGTCACTTAGTTTATTCAGCCTGGAAATGAGAAGGCTGAGGGGAGACCTCATCGTGGTCTACAGCTTCCTGATGAGAGGGAGCGGAGGGACAGGTGTTAATGTCGTCTTTCTGGTGACCAGTGATAGAACCCAAAGGAAAGGTGTCAAGCTGAGACAGGGGAAGTTCAGGATGGATATCAGGAAAAGGTTCTTAACTGAGAGGGTTGTCGTGCACTGGAACAGGTTCCCCAGGGCCATAGTCATGGCACTGAGCCTGTTGGAGTTTAAGAAGTATTTGGGCTATACTCTTAGCCATATGCTCTGAAGTTTTGGGTAGACCTGTGTGGAGCCAGGAGTTGAACTCAATGATTCTTGTGGGTCCCTTCCAAATCAGGACGTTCTATGATTCTATGATCTCTTTCTCAATGGGCTCCTTCATTTCCTGCATTTCCAGGAGAGCACAAGGTACCTGGAATGGTGTCCTAGAAGGGGAGAAACGAGCTCCTGGCAGCAGGATGGAACAGGGCTGGCTGAGGGTAAGCTACTGCAAAAGCATTGTACAGGGCTGGTTGATCTGTCTGAAGCACAGTATGGGAACTAGATCTGATGAGTGCAAATCACAAAGCATTGATTTTCTTTGTGAGTCACTAGGGCAAAATTAGTTTCATTGTATGTAGCAAATCATAGAATCATTAAGGTTGGAAGACACCTTCAAGATAATCTGGTCCAACCATCACCCCACAAAACAATATCACCCCATTAAACAACATCCCTAAGTGCCAGGTCCAGCCTTTCCTTGAACACCCTCAGGGATGGTGGCACCACCACCTCCTTGGGCAACCTGTTCCAACGCATGGCTACTCTTTCTGAGAAGAAATGCCTCCTAATTTCTAACCTAAACCTCCCATGCTGCAACTTGAGGTCATTCCATCTAGTACTATTACTAGTTACCTGTGAGAAGAGGCCAACCCCCAGCTCCTCACACCTTCCTTTCAGGTAGTTATAGAAAGCAGTAAGGTCTCCCCTGAGCCTCCTCTTCTCCAGACTAAACAACCCCAGTTCCCTCAGCCACTCCTTATAGGACTTGTGTTCCAGACCGTTCACCAACTTTGTAGCCCTTCTCTGGACACACTCCAGGGCCTCAATGTCCTTCTTGTGGTGAGGAGCCCAAAACTGAACACAGTGCTCCAGGTGTGGCCTCACTAGAGCTGAGTACAGGGGGACAATCGCTTCCCCATTCCTGCTGGTTATACTATTCCTGATACAAGCCAGGATGCCATTGGTTTTCTTGGCCACCTGGGCACACTGCTGGCTCATGTTCAGGTGAGCATCGATTAGCACCCACAGATCCTTTTCCTCTGCACAGCTTTCAAGACACTCTCCCCCAGATCTGTAGTACTGCATGGGGTTGTTGTGGCCAAAGTGCAAGACACAGCACTTAGCCACATTGAAACTCATCCCACTGGTCTCTGCCTACCAATCTGTCCTGTCCAGGTCCCTCTGCAGGGCCTTCCTACCCTCCAGCAGATTGACACTACCCTCCAACTTGGTGTCATCTGCAAACTTAGTGAGGATGCACTCAATTCCCTCATTCAAGTAATCAATAAAGATATTAAAGAGAATGAGCCTCAACACCAAACCTTGGGGAGCACCACTGGTTACTGGCCACCAGCTGAATTTCACTCCATTCACCACCACCCTCTGGGCCTGGCCATCCACCCAGTTTTTAACCTAGCAAAGAGCGTACCTGTCCAAGCCGTGGGCTGCCAGCTTTTCCAGGAGAATATCGTGGGAGACCGCGTCAGAGGCTTTGCTACATTCTACGTAGACTATGTCAACAGGCTTTTCCTCATCCACCAGGTGGGTCACTTGGTCATGGAAGGAGATGAGGTTGGTCAGGAAGGATTGTCTTTCACGAACCCATGTTGAATGGGCCTGATCCCCCCGTGGTCACATATACATTGTGTGATTGCATTCAAGGTGACTTGTTCCATCACCTTTCCTGGCACTGAGGTCAGGCTGACAGGCCTGTAGTTCCCTGGGTCCTCCTTATGACTCTTCCTGTAGATGGGTGTCACATTAGGAAGTCTTCAATCATCCGGGACCTCTCTCCAAATGAACATGACCACTGATAGATGATGGAAAGCAGCCTAGCCATCACATCCACTAATTCCCTCTGCACCCTCGAGTGGATCCCATCTGGCCCCATGGACTTGTGACAGTCAAGGTGTAGTAGAAGGTTTCTAGCTCTATCCACCTGAACTGTGAGGAGGTTATTCTGCTCCTTGTCCCAGACTTACAGGTTCGTGAGGCTGAGTACCCAGATGATAAGTGGTCTGGCTAGTAAAGGCAGATGCAAAGAAGGCGTTAAGAACATCAGCCTTTTCCTTATCCTTAGTAGTAATGAAAAAGGGCAATGAAGAATTTAAGGCATCAAGAGAGATGTGTAAGGTTCTGATCCACCTTTTTTCATTTTATAACCAGAAGTGTATTTTTGGAGCAGGCATAAAACTTCTTTGATGAAAAATGTTGAGTAGGAGAAAATGAAATACCAATCATCGATTAATCGTTTTGTGCTAATTTTGCCAAACTCGACAAACAAGGAAAATGGAATTTAAAACAATTTTGAGGAAAAGCAGAACATTTCATTTTATGAACTTTAATTTTGTTTTGAAGCAATTGTTTATTTCAAAATCTTTTAATTTGATTTAAAGGGGAAAACAGTTTTAAAACTGTCAACATTAAAATGAAACATTTTGTTCAACCCAAATGTATTTAGAAAGTCCTTTCTTCAGAAATTTTGAAAAGGACTGGCTTTGGTCCAATCGAATACATTTTTTTTTCTACTTTCTCAGAACTGCCAGCTAATCAGAAATATACACATATGCCAGAAATTTGGCTTTTAAATAATGGATAAATGCCTGAAGATAGTAGTTAATAAGATTACGAGGTAATAAAAATGGCAAAGTTGCAAAATTAAGTGAACACCTGAATTTTTCCCAGAGCATTTAAATAGTCGTGAATGTGTGTATTAGAATGTGCAGGGTCAGAGAGCAGCAGAATTTTGTGTCCTTTAAATGACTTTAGTGAGAAGCCCAGAGCTTTTTACATTATTTATACTGCTTTGCATCCTATTCTTTTATTGCATTGTCTTAGGAAAATAAATAAAAAAATAAACCAAAAACAAAACAAAACAAAACAAAACAAAAACACAGCTAGGATGAGCACGAATACACAATGTTCTCTCAATTGGAAAACATTTTTTTCACTAACCACTTGCAGACACATGAATCTAAATAGCACATTTTCAGCTTGAGTCATATTCAGAAGTAGTGTAAGTTCATTACACTTCATGCACATACATCTATACAGCTGCTTCTGGACACCAGTATTAAATACTGTTTACAGTATTTCCTATGACAACGTTGCTTATTGTTTTTTCTTCCTTCCTTCCTTCCTTCCTTCCTTCCTTCCTTCCTTCCTTCCTTCCTTGTAATAAAATAATAATAATAATTTATTATTATTATTATTATTATTATTATTATTATTATTATTATTATTATTATTATTATTATTATTATTATTATTATTATTATTATTATTATTATTATTATTATTATTATTATTATTATTATTATTATTATTATTATTTCTATGTGTAACTTCCTTTAAGGAGGTGTGGGTTTTTCTTCAAGGAAATGAGTAGAGGAGATGTCTGGTTGCTAGTTCTATATTGTGGGTGTACCACAGATCCCCTTTATTAAGTCTCCTCAAGGTGAGATGTGATGGTGTCTCAGTTACGATAACAAAGTGGAGCTCCACATCATTGTCCTGCTGAAAACTAGCGTATACTTTATGTAATATTTATTTTTAAAACTTCTGTCCTTTATTCTTGCCATCCTCACACATAACTTAATTTTTATTAACTAATTCCAGAAATAATATATCAGCACATTTCTTTCAGATGTCGATAAATGGAAGTGTGTCATATATTTTACTGGTAATGTAGACCTTTGTGTTCATGATTTATCCACAAATCAATGTGAAAACAAATTAGCTTGTTAGTTAAATATATCTGTGAAATTTATATTGTGCATAATATTTTTTTCTATTATACCAGCAAGTTGGAATATTTTGAAGATTCTTTAGGTACAGTTTTGTAAACAGGTTATAAAGAATTTTAAAGTTATTGTTCATTTTGAATATTACTTTAATATATATATTTTAATTAAAAATGGCTGAATAAGCTGAAGATTTGGTATTGCTTTTTTCCTAACTGCTGAAAAAATCACCATTATGTGTAAGAAATTATTCATCGGATCCCACACTTTCAAAACTTTTTATAGCATCTTAGATTGGGTGTTGTTTTCACCAACATCCAATACAACTATCATGGATAAATGAGTTGTCCATTCATTTGGTACAGCCATCTCCATTTTGGTGAACGTGTGTTTTTTGCAGCAGTCACCTTCTCATGTTCTAGCAGACTGGGTGATCCTGACAAGACTGTTTTTGGTTGTGTATGCCTGAATCAAAGACTTTTGACACAAAAGCTTTTCCATTTCATAATAAATGGCAAATATCTCTTTGACTACAGTAAAGAAATTTAACTTTTTTTTTTTTTTAAACAAAACAAAACAAAACAAAAAAACTGGTTGCCTCACCAGTTACCAGTGGTGCTCATTTTTTTTTTTTTTTTCTTTCTTTTACAAGAAGCAAGAAATTTGAGGATAAGGACAGCTATGAAGATGGATTTATATTTAGGATGTTAGGGATGTGCATTTAGTTCCTCAGTCCATCATATATTTCAGGTAAGATTTTGCACAAATGATTTTCATCACCACACTATGACATGCCAGAGGCGCTATAAATTAATTACTCTCAATAACTCCTTTACTGTGAGGATGACAGAGCACTGAAACAGGTTTCCCAGAGAGGCTGTGGAGTTTCCTTCTCTGGAGATATTCAAAACCTGCCTGGATGTGATCCAGTGCAACGTGTTCTTGGTGGCCCTGCTTGGTACGAGGGTTTGACCAGATGATCTCCAGAGGTCCCTTCCAACCTTAAGCATTCTGTCATTCTGTGATTCAGTCTCCAGCTGGGTAAATAATTTCTTTGAGTATTCTGGCCTGCACTGTGCAATGTAAGGACATTCTTTGTAAACATGGAGAGATCACTGTATGAGTGAGAAGATCACCACAGTTACACCATGAGGGATCACAGAATATGCACACTACCATCAGTCTTCTGCTGGGAGCTGGAATGACAAACACCTTTTGAACTATGTACTAAGAATATTTTTCTGTTTTGGTGACATTCATCTAGCCAAAAAGTAGACCTGCCCATACATGGACATTGCTACTGTAAACCAGATGTAGCAGAGCAAACAAGGTCTGGGAGCAGCCTCAGCCTTAGAGAAAATTCCTTCTAATGGCTGATGGAGGATTAATATTAATTTAAGAGAACTAAATCTCCAATGACTTCCTTCTCATGTTGTTATTTTTATTTAAGTAAATTCTCTTAGCTTGAATTAGGAGAAATACCAGATTTTGGGGACTTTCAAGGGTGGTTCTTGGCATGTCTATAATCAAATTTCTCTTTACTGGTGCTCACTCTAACTATACGCTAGTGTGATGCCAGCATTTTGTCCTTTCTGCAGTGTGATCTGTACATAGTCATTTTATTAGTTATGGTAAAAACATGTGTTTTTCTGTTTTAGTAGGAGTACAATTAACATCGTAAGAGTGCTAACAGTAAATTGCTCAGATTTGCCTGAGCATGTGCCTCTGACTCAGTCCAAATACTGACAGTAACAAAGCTGTAATCATTTGCAGGCTTCAGATTTGAGCAGAGGGAATCCCACTCTTATGACTGCAAATTATAACTCCATTGGACCCCAGGGCATGTAGAGAAATACATTGTGCTCAGTTCTAACATCATACAATTTCAAGAGCATGTATCGACACGCTGCAGCTGAAATGGACGTGCTGATTTGACAGGCATTTGGGAGGGGAGCTGCCACAGCAGTAGCATTAAGCATAAGAAACAAATATAAGTCTGGCTGTTAACAGACTTTGGGAGATAGGACATTTGTGTTCTGTGCCCTGTACATATTTGTGATTGCATGTAACCTGTTTTTGAAATCTTGTTACTATAGTTGAGTGCTTGGTATCTGGTTATGAAATCTTTTCAGAGATGTCTGTATATGGAGGAATTTGATGTAAAATTTTTATTTTTAACAATGAAAAGTGGATGTCTGTTAACTTTTGTACTCTGATAACTGCAGTAATCTGGGATGAAAGTGTTAGCAGCACTTTCCGTACCTAAACTATATCAACAAGTGATCCAGCTGTTCCTGATCTGATTTACTGCACTAAACAAGCAAAAGGAAGAATTAAAATACAGTAAATATTAAGAATTATCTTTGAGCCAGTTTTCTTGCAGAGGCATAGAGCATCTCCAGAAGACCACAATAGCTCAGAAATTTTGAATGCAACTCTTTCTTTTTCTGGGAAGTTCTGCATAAAAATAAATGGGACAAAAGGTCTGTAAGTCACTGTTTGCTGATAAGTCTCTGACCATGGGCTAGAATTTCAAAAGAAAGATAAGAAACTTTGATTGCCAAATCCTTTTGAAGAGCTGGAGTTAGACAGCTTGTTCTCATTGGAAAATGGCAGTGATAATACTCACGTTTAAATGCCTCTGAGTCACTGTTCTCCCATCCATTGCTCAGTCACAATATAAAACATCATGTCAGTATTCTTCCTGGCTCAGCAGGCTTCCAGGGAAATTTGGTTTAATTTTCTCCTTTCTGTTTTGTTTCCTGCCCATTGGGTTGTTCATCCAGGTGCTATAAAACAGAAAAAAAATGAAACCACAGAATTAGTGGAAATGACTGAGGGGAAAGACATCTCATTTGATCTTGGGTGCTTACAAGGTGGATGTCAGCATCCTAACCAGTCAAAGGAGAGAAAAAAGTGATGTTAAGATTTCTTTGACCTATTTTAGACATTTAATGAAGGATAAGATGACTTGTGGCATACACTCTGCTGACTGCATTAAGTCACCACTATTTATAAAAGGATCTTAGGGTGTTTATTCATTTAATCAGATGAATTATCCTGGAAGTAGTGGCTAATGGTTTTCCAATGAGTAAGGAAGATTTGTCTCTAAACCTCAGTAAAGAGTTGCCTAGTATAATGACTAATCTCATTAAATTTACAGTAATATTTTTTTTTTTTTTTTTTTTTTTTTTTTAATTTTCCAGATCTACTCAGCTTGGGTAAGTAAGACAAAAAGAAGATAATTTCCACTAGATTGCTTTCATCAATGATAAACAGAAAAACAAAGCAAAATAAAACCACCAATAAAGGTGTTTGAAGAAGGTTATTAAAGGGATTTAGGACCAGGAAAGAGTCAAAAAGTGCTTTAATTTTGACTAATTGTCATGCCAAATAATTCTGGCTAAATGAAAGCAATTCCTAAGAAAAAAACAGTGAAATTTTACCTCAGAAAAAAATCCTTTGTACAACAATTTTTGATGTGTTTTAAACACTGTATTTAAACTTTGTTTTCAGCAAAGCATAAATGGCATCACTGTAATATATTCATAAATTGATTTTATAAGTATAATCAGAGTTTATTAGAGAACTATACTTCTGGGGCATAACAGAACATAGGCATGGGAATTAAAAAATAAACAAACAAACAAACAAACGGATATGCATTGACTAAGTTATTGTTTTTCTATATAAACTGCTTTTATTGCATACCACTGAACTCCTATTTTCTCTTTATCATTATGTCTCTCTCTCTTTATTTTTTACTTTTTTTTTTTTTTAAAGAACAGCAATAAATTATCTATCATCTATCTGTCTGTCTGTCTGTCTGTCTATCTATCTATCTATCTATCATCTATCTATTCTACTTACAGCACTTGAAAGTTCTCTGTGTTTAATAAAAATCAGTTTTTAATTCTTTTCTGACTAACCCTGTTGTCCCCTGGCTTCCTGAAAAACATGAATAAAACCATTGGGCCACATCATAAAGTACTTTATTTCTGTGGAGACATCATTTTAGTGTTACTTAGGGTAAAGTATGTTTGGTATGTTTGCAACAGGAGGTATGTTATCTTCTTTATCACCCTGGCAGTTAGGGCATGGCTTCTAGCTCCTTTGAGAACTTAGTTTAGTTACACTCTTTTTGTGTTAGGGACCAAAGTCACATACAGTGCAAGTAAATAGCTACATATAGAGTTTCTTCCTCGATACTTTAACCTTTTCAACAGATGAAACACTGAGTAACTTGTGATAGCTATGAAGCAATTGTTACTGTCTCAGAGCATAATGTTGGCTTCTGCTTAAGTTTGTTTCAGATTCTATCCGCTTGTATATCAGTAGAGACAGAGCCTTGTGGTGTGAAAAAGTCTGGTGGATGGACAGAGTTTTGAAAGTGCCTGCTATCAGCTTTATCACTTCACAAAAGAAGGAGTTGAAAGAAAGCAGCAACTTTTGTAAGTGTTGCTGATCTTTGATGTTCTGGCTTACCTGGCTTCCCAAGGGCCTTGTCTAAGTGTCAGTGTCATTCTCTCCCGTTCTTATTTTACCAAGTGTATTTTAGAATGAATGGGAGTCAAATACATGTAGTATAAAAACAGAAGAGGAACATTGTCTTTCAGCTGTACTTCAGGGAAGCCTTACTTTTAATTTCATCATAAGCAAGAATACTGGAAATTGATATGAACTGGCAAACCTTCTTAGCCACCCATACAATGCAATTATGCAAGAGGCTGTTAAAGGATCTGATCAATTTTGCTAAGATAATTACTAAGATAATATAATATCTATGGTTCTTAGCTAACTGAAAAAGGTGAATAGCACTTACTGAATATCCACAATCAGTTTGAAAACACTATTGAAACAAAAAAGTGCAGCTTGAAATAATTTCCTCTTTATGAAGAATCCTATACAGTTTAATAGAAAAAGCAATTTAAACATTATGAAGAGCTCAGCTCATCTGACAGTGTTTAGAAGAGAACTGCTTATATCCCAGCCACAAAGTCCTTCAAATTTCTTGACAAACAGTCTACTCAAGATAAATATTCTACTTTAAGTAGTACAGGCTTCTGCAGTAATATCCCTCAACACGATCACCCCTCCTATATCCCCATGCCCCTCCAGCTCCTTTGTACTTAAATTTTAGAGGGGTCTTTCCATTTCAGCTGCCACATGTATGTTGAGCTAAGTTGAAAAATGCAATTAGTTTAAGTTTGCTAATTAAATTGTTTGGTTGTTCTTTCTGCTGTGCTTAGAGCTGATACATTCCTTTGATGGAAGAGTGTATGCAAGAAAAAAGGCAAACAATAAAGAAGGCTGTACACACTAATAAAAAAACAAAACCAAACAAAAACAAACAACAACAACAAACACAAACAAACACAAAACAAAGCAAACTAAACCAAACCAAACTAGATAAATGAGTAGTGTACTCCAAATGAAGCAGTAAGACTATCTTTATTACAAAAGACTTTCATTAGGTTGTTCCCTGAATGGCAGACCCTACAATCAAATGAGCAGGTCATTGTACAGACAGTTGCCTAGAGAGTTTATACGGCATTGCTCATATTGTTTTTTTTTTTTTTTTAATTATTATTATTATTTTTTTCCTAAAGGAAGTGAAGGCTTACATTCTGGCGTGACAAAAAGAGTACTGCCACTTCTGACTCTTTTCTCAGTAATGATGTTGCTATCGTAGATGAACAATTAAGATAAAAAAAGTTGCAAAGTTCTTGTGTGTTGACTTTCCTTATATCACTTCTGCTCCCTTCATCTCCCAGATCTCCCAACTTTTTTTGCAAGTGAATATACATATGCTTATATATATGTATGTATCTATATCAGTTGGGGTATTAAAGATGGCTGTGATGGGAGTGCTTAGAAGACTGACAAATTAAGCCAGTTTTAAACTGCAAACAAAACCAAAAACAGACCGCAAACAAACAAAAAACACACACAAAAAACAACATGTTAAATTCATTTATTAACAACACTATTTTTGCTAACGGTTCATTCACACACATCATTAATGATCACTGTTGCACATACAAAAAGCCTGGGCTTTAACACACATAACTTAAACTGACTGTAACCATGATGCAGCTGATGCAGTACAGTTAGTGTTGGCAACTGCCATCGTTGACGTCTCTTAGTCATGGAGGTCCAGGTGATCAGGCTTGGAGCTCTTTAATAAGCAGCTAAATGGGCTGTCTTCTCTCTTTGTCTTTCATCTTCACAACTTTACAAAGAGCTCATTTACTGTGTTGGTTACACTATTTTACTATTCTCATATTCAGGTTCAGGGATAGCTAATATTAATTATATCCTGATTAGTGCACTTGTAATTTCTAAGTGTCAGAGGACTGCATTTCAGGTACGAACCTCATCACTTCAGCTGAAGGGATAGAGCACTATCCCACCCTGACAAAGCAAACAAAATGGACACTGGCACCTGAGTCTGCTCAGGCCTCTGTCCTACCACATTGCTTAGGGTAGCCCAGAATGCACTAGTTTAGTTTAATCTCAGATCTTCTGTCTTGAGTCTTTTATGTTTCTTAGATTATAGCAATTGCCTACAGCAAGGTGAGGGTCTGGACTCCCTCCCTCCTGTGGAGGAGGGATGTGATGTGGGAAATGCCCAATGGAAAATAGAAGTTTTTTTTTTTTTATCACTGTTATTTCCTTTGTAGCTCCTTCTTCTTTCCAAAACTCCTTACAGTCTTACTTCCAGGAAGGCAGATATCCTCATTGCTATTGAACTGAGACATCACATCTATTGGCTGCCCCAGGACAGAAAGAAAACACATGTAAGAGTCAAGAGCAGGTACCACATCTCCTGTGTCCCCATAGCATCACCGTACAGCCCACACTTGCTTGCCTACTGATGGGCTGCGAGTGTGTTCCCAGGATGTTTTCTCCTGCTGATGGATAGGGAAATTGTCCATGGAAGAAGTTGTCCAAGTGTTGTAGACATCTGGATAGCCTTCTCTGCAGATTGCCAAAGACTCCAGCATTTCCTGTTTGCGTGCTGTACATACATATGAGGACACCCTGAAGTTGCTCTGTACTTATGGTGTCGCAACAAAAAGCATATTTGATCTAGTGTCTTCTGGGATGGCTTGTTCCTTGAAACTAAAACCAGTCTCTTTCCAGGGTATTTTTCCAGGCATTTTCATGATAGTTCTTCCATGGCAACTGAAATAACTAAGAAGATCAAACAAAATAATCCAAGTGGAGGGATGAATGGCAATGTCTTTGTTTAATAAAATTCAGGGTAGTACTGCTGGAAACTGCATGCTTCTAAAAACACTGGCATGGAGGAAGTCTCCTTCCATACATGGGCACATGTACCCAGGGTGCCTCAGAGCTGTCTGGGAGAAGTTACACAAACAGGACCATTCTGTGTGGTCCCATTTAGGGCCATTCTTTGAGTGAAGCATGAACTCTAGTGGGTTTCTGAGTTGTGTTCAAGTACATAGCTGGTAGAAGTGAAAGCATGAAGGTACGCAGTTTGTGTGAATGAGTCTCAAAATCACTCTGAAGGAGTCATACCCACACAGACTGCACTAGCGTTGGGACTGATGATGTTGCAGCTTTGTCATTTGCCACTTCTAAACACCAGTGTTGTTGTTAATCTCCCAAGACAGGAACAAAGATATTAGGGAAAACATTAGAGTCCTGCAAGAAGCAAAGTTAAATAAAATCAATTATATTGCCTATGTGAGACAGCTTATCTCTAAACAGTTACATCTATGTATAAATAATCAAAACCATGCCAGATCCTTTACAGACTCTTCTGCAATTGGCAGGAGAAGTATCTAATGGGTAGTAATGGATAGAAACTGCTTATTTAAGCTGTGCTTTTTTTTTTTTTTTTTTTTTTTTTTTTTTTTTTTTAACATTAATAAGACATTACAGTAAATATTGACACAAAAAAGAACATTATTAACATTCCTCTTCACCCACATAAATCTGTCTTGCTGATCTCCCTGAAATGGACAGATTCTTAAACTATTCTTAAGAACCAATTACACTTGACGTAAAAAATTTGTATGTGTGACGCAGTCTATGCATTACCCAAAATTTTTAAGGAGCATTGGCACCTAACCTATGTTTCAAAGTAATTAAAAGACTGGTGAATAAGAGTCACTTTCTTGCCTCAAAGAGCAGTAATGAGCAGTGTGAACCCTGAGGACACAACTGCAGCATTTTCTTAAGGTCTGCTTTGTAGTGCCTCACTATCAATTTACTCTGCATTTCCGAGCTATAAAGTAATAATACAACTGTGCTGTTTGGCTTCCCTTGAAAGACCTTGTAAAGGCATGTGACATAGTATAATTAAAAAGCTGAAGGAGAACTCATTCTCATAGGCATAATTTAATTAATTCAGCATTTATATTTGACTTCTGCCAATTTGAAAATATAAGATTATTATTATTTTTTTTTTTAGTCTGTGAAAGACATTCATCAGTTTGATCATACTGTTATACAAGGAACAGATGATTACTCCTTTTCTTCATTTCCTACTTTGAAATCTGACCTCTTGAAAGTCACCTGTGTATAGATTACAGTTAGACATTTTCACGGCTTGCCCTGGGATTGTGTACACAGTGACTCCAGAAAGATGTTTCCTCTACTGAGAACAGTGCATGGTCTGAACAAATCAGGGCTTTACTGCATGGAGAGATGGCATGGAGGGAGTGTTCAAAGAAGAGGCTAAAGAACAAGGACCTCTCTACACCTATGCATCTCAAGAAAAATAAATCTGAGGCATAGCTGTTTTTCTGTCACAGAACAGATCTAGGTCCAATTGTGGCCCCATATAACACATGTAATCTGAAAAGGGCTTAAAGACTAAATGGCTTCTGTGCACTTAGTTTCTTTTGATCTCAAGCAGCAATGTTTTGGATAGCACAGCCCTTATGCTATGCTAGCACATGGCAGATGAATGGCACCCCAGCTCATCACCTATCTGGGCAGCGGTATCTGAGCTTGCTCTCTCCATGGGCTTCTTCTGGACTTCTCCACCCGAGCCTCCAGCCTAACTGAAGCAATTCTTTCTCCATTGCCTTCAGGCAGACTGCAAGTCATCTTGCCTCCCTAAGTCCAAGTCAGCTAACCACTCAGCTAGGCACTGTGGTGTTGTGCTCATCAGTGCCTTAAAATATTTTAAAATGGAGAACCATGCAAAAGGCTGAGGGAAGTTTTAGAAATGCTTATTTTACAGCAGTTCGTGTAATTGTTCTCACTAAGAGGTATCCAGCTGATTTGAAATATATATTATTTATTAGACATTCTGTGTGTCAACAAACAAAAAGAACCTTCGTCTCCAACTTTATATTTTAACAGATAAAATGTGTTATTTTCTATAGTTGATATCCATATTTAAGGCCACTGTCAGACATAGGCAGTGAGAGGAGATGTGGCAGTGGGAAGGGTTGCAGGTGCATCTCTGTCAAACCAGTCAGCACTAATATTGAAGCATTTATTTCTCTGTCATCTTGCTTGCATTCAGCAGGTGAACCCATGTCCTCTTGCAGTTGCTGTTTCTTTCTACAGATGGAAAGGAGGAAAGCTTGGCTTGAGAAAATCTGCATGATGAACTACAGCTAATTTTGGCACCTCCAATGAGAGCTCACTATTTCCCTCAAGCACGTCATCTCAATTAGAGAGGCTTAGTAAAGGCTTAAGGGACATCTGAACTCCTTTCTCCAGGTGGAGCCAAGCACAGGAAGCCAAGCTTCATGGGAAGGAAAGCATCTCTAAGTAACTCAGCAGAGCCTACATTGTTCCCAGCAGCCAGATGTGTGTTCATACTTTGAACATTTGCAGTTGCTGGGGAGTTCACATGGTTTGAGTTTGAAAGAATAGTTTGTATTTTCTTAGTCTGATTGTTGATCAAATGTACTTAGAGTTCTTGTTTCTAGCAGTGGCAAATTTACACACATCTGAAAGGAAGATGAGCTGCTTTCTCACTATGACAGGCTTGAGACAAAGCTAAGAAAAAAAGAAATGCAGAGTGCTTCAATAGCAACAGTGATCAGACCCACTGTCTACTTACTCAATTATACAAAATTATTAGGAGGAAAACTGTTTCCTGGCCTCCTAAGTAGGTAAAATTTAAGCCCTGCAGCAGGTTTTAGTCTCCCATTTTACTATAGTTTGCCAGAGCTTGCATTACCTTTAATATCATTGCTTCCCAGGCAGTCCAATACAATTCTTCAAAAACCCTCCTTAAATAGTAGTGTCCCTGAACCAGTGGCTTCCAGGTTATGAAGAGCAGAAAGTAAGCTTTATTTCAGGGGTACTGTGATATGCATCTGCCAAGTACTTTTTGTTTTCATTATGGAACTAGAAAAAGGAAGAAGTTTATAATTTTTCCATTGTTCTCCATATTTCAAAATTGGAAAAAAAAATGCTTAAACCTAAGTAACTTACTGGAACTTCTGTGTTTGAAATGTAGACTGTGGGATTTAACCTTCTTGGTCAAGTAAGCCACATGGCAGTGTTTACTCCCCAAATGCTTTAATTGACATTAGTGCATGTGTGAGTATAAAAGATTTTTCAGTGATGTCATTGCAAGTTGCTTGGCTGAAAAATATTCTCTGGCAGTACTAAACAACACACACACACACAAAAAGGGTATGTGGGATGTTTATGTGATCCTGCAAGTCTTTCATCTTAAAAATATCAGTTTGCATTTTTTTTCTGTTACTCATTTACCCATAGTCAGTTCAAATTCTTAGAATTTCATCGCAGGACTTGTACAGACGTACTGTTCTAATCAATTCAGTTACTGAGACACCATAGATGGATTCAATTTTTCCTCTTTTTAAGCCTCTTTGCATATATTTCAATAGCACTATCATAGTATTTAAATAGGTGCATGAGAGGAAACCTTAAATTTAACTAGAAAAACTAGTACATAATTAATGGCTTTCTCAGTTTTGTTGACTGGACAGTGGAAAAGACAGACTGGTGGTGTGAGAACAAATATATTTTAAGGATGGGATAAATGATAGAGATAGATTTGTATGTCCCTGTCTGTCCCCCTCCCGAGCTGTTGCAATATTTGTTCTTTCTGAGTGTTAAGGAGACTGTGTGGTGCTCAGAAGAACAAGAGGGACACAGCTTCAGAGATTTGCCTGAAGATCATGGAAGACCTGAGGCAGATCTTGGAAAGGAGGTCTCTCAGAGGGTTATCTCCTTTTGTAGCCATCACCTCATTCATCCTCTCTGCCTGCCTTGTGACTGCACGGCAAAGCAAACAGGAACAATGTGGAGGAGGAAGGTGGGTGCAGGCAGGAAAAGCTTTTTCCCACTTCAGATCATCTTTATTTTTTTTACTGATAGCTAGCTGTTCTGGAAAAATAATTTTTGGAGCTTGTACAGCAGCATGAACCACAGAGGTATTAGCAGTAACATGTCCCCTTTCAGGGCTGGTGCACCGATGACAGTTCTTTGGCAAAACAGTGGACCCCACAGAAACCTGCATTGGCAGCTCACATTTTGTGTTACTACTGTGTCTCAATTTTCTGTGGTTTGCAAGTCATTTTAATAACTCTCAGCAGAGTATCACTATATGCATTACAATATGAAGATCATGCGTATTATTCTGAGAAGAATTTAAATCCACAAGTACTTTGTATCACTTTGTATAATTTCCTGAAAATATGTGAAAACCAATCAAATTACTTTCATGAATGTGCAGTGTTAATGGGTACCTCTTCAAAGAGAATGGAGGAGTTCTGCCTGTTTCATTCTGGTCTCATTGTGAATTTTGATGTATTTACATTACTTCACACTAACATGGGAAAATATTTTCCAAGACAGTGTGGTTTGATATCAGGTTAAGCATGGAAGCAAAATAAAAACAAAACAAAACAAAACAAAGCAAAAGGAAGGAAAAAATAAAGTAATGTGAGGAGGAATGACTGAGTAGTGTACAATATTAGTGACAGCATTCTGGTTGATAATGCTCTGGCCGTACAAATATTCTTCTGCCTTCAGTTTGAGATATGAGTGAATGGAGGGGAGAACTATAGTGATCAAACTACTAATAAGAGGAGAGAACTGAAAATTATTTCAAGGACAGATGGTAAATTTGTAAATTTAAGACATTTGATTTTTTCTGCAATTCCTCTGAGTATACAGTAACACTCTAAGGGTAAAAAAAAAATAAAAAAAAATGTTGGGCTTTATTCTTGTCAAAATAAGACAATATTAAGACATTCACTAGGATAAAAGATTTTAAAACTGAAAATGAATTATAATGATGTCCACCTTCTACTGCTAGAAAAGAACTTACATGCATATAAGAGTTTAGGTCTGTATGTGGCTATACACTGAGAAATAAAGGATGTATTTTTGAGGCAGCCTTCACTAACTTTGAATAACATTGAATAGAACTTAGTATGACTTGCCCTGAGGGATCCAAAAAGCCTGTCAGGAACAAATTTCTAGTAAGCTCACATGTGTATTGGCAGGCTTGTTTTCAATAAAATTTAAATGTCAGTTGTTGTTCCAGAACAGGTGGCACTATAAAAAAATTGGCTAGGGGAAATGAATGCAGCTTACAGGGAAAATATCCACTTTCACAGATTGGGAATAAGAAAGAACCTTCACACAGCTGACCTGTGAACTAGTGGTACTTTTTTAATGTGTTTTCCTTAAAATTTGCCTACAGATTTTCCCCTGTTACTGTTTGTTTTTATGTTTCTTTTATTCCATAGTTCAGTGCCTCAAAGCTTATTAAGTGAGATCTGAACCATTTAGGAGTCTCTGCATGTGCCATTGTGGGCACTTGGATCAATGATGGGAACAGATTTGTACTGCTGTTATTCTGTTAATCACGAATGAGCTGCTCTGGCTTCAGCCTGCAGCAAACAAGGTCAGGATGGGGTCTGCAGTCTTCTAGTACCTGTGACAAATGATTTACTGGTTGGTTTACCAGTATAGTACAGATTTCCTCTGGGCTTGTTCTTCTTGTTTTATTTATTTGTTTGTTTGTTTATTTGTTTGGGAATTAAAACAGTAATAGACTGATTATTGAGCTTGATTCAGCCCTTTCTCCAGCAGTAATGGATTTTCTTTGGACTGGAAAAGGTGAATAACAAATCAAAGCCCTGTACTCATGGTGATAGAAAGACTGTCTTCAGATCTCTATTTTTTTTTCTTTTTTTTCCTTTTTTTTTTTTTTAATTTTATGTCTTTATTTTTTAATAGTAATTTGGCAATACAATGCTATCTTTTGAACATCAAATAAACGGTGCACACTCAACATGCAAAAGCTGATTGCACCTTGCACCTTTTCTACTGTATCCTTCAGGCTGTGTCATGCAAAATGTACTCCAGAAGACACAGTACAGATGAGTAAAATAAAAACAAACATATGAACACAAGAAATTAGAAAATAACTAACATATTTTCATTTTCATTTATTTCTTTATTTATGTTACCATTTTTCACTGCTGTGGAATCAGAATGACTTCTGCCTTACCTGATCTTCTCCGAGTAAAGTGCAGTTGCCCAGACAGAATCAGTCTGCCTTTATACCAGTGAAAAATATTCTCATGACTAAAGGTTTGCAAGACTCCTTGAAGTAATCAAATCTGAAAAACTGACCAGAGATTTCTCCGGAAAACAGGCCTGTTGTACAATAGCTTACCAACCTTGAATCACCCCCTTAGCATCTGGAGGCCATCTCTGTCTTACTGGTACAAAGAAGAAATCATCCTACATTTCCTACATTTTTTTCCCCCTAGCATTCCAGTGGTTCATAGCAGTTGCCTTATGAAACAGAGGTGTCTTCAGAGGCTTTGCCTGACCAGGAAGCAAATGCAGTTAATTCAGTTTCTCTGTACCACCCTTACATTACTGTGAGAACATTACTTCAGAACTGGAGGACATGACCCTACACAGTACTACACAGTGCAACATAAATCTACATGTGTTACTTTCTTAGCATGAAGTAGGAGAACTCCTAGATGTTTGGATACTTAAATTTTTACTGTCTTCTCTTTCTTACCTAGAAAAAAAAAAAAAGAAAAAAAAAAAGAAGCTTCAGTTGGTCATTCAGACTTATTCACTTGTCACAGCAATTAAACTGAAAGCTGCTCAAAGTTACAGAAGAAAGCTATTCCTTGTGCTTTGCCTGTTTCATTTATGCATGGCTGGCAAGAAGTCTTGCTAATTGAAACATTCATTTAGGCTGTTTGACACCCTTCATTCCCTTCCTGCCTCCACATCCTCTGAGAGTGAAATGACATCTGGGGTGTGGGTTCCGTGTCATTAGTGCCAGTGCACTCCAACCTGCAAGCAAAATTTAACCTTTATCAGGTGCTCCGTTTATGGTTAGTAACAATAAAAAATAGTCCCAGCAGGAGTACAGGGAAAGCATGCATAGACCGCATAATAGACCGCAAAACACCCACAGTGGGCAAAGCTCAGGAAATTCCTGACCTTAAAAATGGCCTGTTCAGTTCTGTGTAAAGAAAAAAAAATAATTCTCTCCCAGGCATTAAAATCAAGATTATTAAATTTAAGAGTAGGTTGATCTCTTTCCTTGCATTCAATTGCCTTTGTCGAGTAACGATATATTCTGGTTCCTAAGAGCACACCACTGTTTACTCTGGTTACTAAAGGAATAAATTGTTCTAAGGATGCAGATGTCCAAGTAGTTAACATTACAGCCTACAGCTATTGCCAAGGAAATAGGAAAACCTGAGTTTCTCTCCTGCAGAACTACTTTGTTAAGCTATATTTCTTACTTATGTCAGCCTTAGTTTTCTCCTTTTACACAACAACCCTATGTGATGTTAATGGGTGCTGAAGCCTGTGTTCAAAGGTCATGGCTGGTGACAGTGCACTACCTTTGTATGGCATAACATGTAAGCAGAAGTTCTTGGCTAAGAACTCCAGAAGTGACGGTGTCTGTAGGAGACCTCCACTGTTGTTTACCCAGATTCAGTGCTCTAAGAACAGTTAGATTTGAAATCTAGGTATAATTTCTGAAGATTAAACATGTCTTGTTTAACAAATAAATCAGTACTTCAATTGAAAATCACTGATAATCATACAAAAACATTTGTAAAATTATACCAGATGAAGATGTCCTCTCTATACTAGTGTTTTATTTAAATAATTATGAGATTATATATATTTATCATAATATATTTTAAAGATGCTATTATATGATGTTTCTATGTCATTAAACTTTCAAGTGCGGGGACATTTTTTTTTTAATGGAAATAGATACACTGTCAAGAAAATCAACCCACCCCTGAAAAAAAAAATCATTTAGCTGTAAAAGATATGAAATAAATACATATGAAGATATGAAAAAATACATATAATGAAAAATATTTGTTTTATGGTTTACACTGTGACAGTTTGTGTAAAGGCTTAATATATCATTTGTTCAGTTTGTTTGCTTATTTTTTGCTGTTAAAACATGCAATAAATTGATGTCATCAGTAGGTAATAATTAAAAAGCATTTTTCACATTTTTTTCCGATTTTTCCTTTTAATACTTAGAAGAAGTTAGCAGAAGCCTTTGTATTTAATATATACATATAAAACCTATCAAGGTATTTTATATGTTTCATGCATCCAAACTTAATTTATGTTGGCATTTGTTAGTCAGGTGTCACTGTGCACCAGGAAAGCTCCATTTCCTTTCATGGTCACTGTGAGTAATACAGTGTTAAAGGCAGAAAAGCAGCAGCAGCAAGTAGACTAAAATAGGGAAGAATTTTGTCTATTACAAAGTACTGGAAAGGCAGGAAATTTGAAGTTGAGTCTAAAGCTAAAATACAAACAATCAGAAAGTTAATATATGCTTGGATCTCTGTTGAAATATATACACTGTTAGAGCTGAAGTATGAAAGGAGATTGATTCTTCTCAATTTTTATAGCAGCAACTGGAAATGGCCTGGGCAAAACACTGGAAATGTAAAAGGAAAATGGAATCTATGTTCAAAAAGCATTAAAAAACATGGTCTCTGTTTGTGGGAGTTCAGAACCTCAGAACAGGGGACACAAAATTGAGTGTGCTCAGTGCCTTCCCTGCCTTGGTGGGGCTCCAGGCTCTCAAGGTCATACATTCCCTCTTGATGGAAAGCAAATGTTCCTCTATGTGATCTTTTTGATTGCTCTCATCTTCAGGGCTCCCTAGAAGAAGATGAGGCAGGATGAAGGCAAGAGTCTGCTGACAGCCATGTTCTGTGTTGTGAATTTTAGCATTCTGCCCGTTGAACCAACAACACCAATGTCTACCTGCCTATGTCTATTGCTATATATGACCCTTAATACCCAGGACTCTGTCAGTGGCTACTATTCAGAAGTCCAAGAATTCATCTGTAGAGTTGGAAATTTTATTTTATTTTATTTTTTTATTTTATTTTATTTTATTTTATTTTATTTTATTTTATTTATTTATTTTTTAAAGCAAGATGACCCATTCAATACAAAGGAATGATCTTGTAATTTAGCATCAATAGCAGGCTCCACTGAGGTCTCTAGGTCCAATGACAAGAGACTTAAAAAGCTTGTTGTGCCTAGAAATTCACAGAATCACAGAATGATTAAGCTTGGAAGGTAACTTTGGAGGTCATCTGGTCCAATCCACCTGCTTAAGAAGGGCCACCAGGAGCAGGATGACCAGAACCATACCCAGATGGCTTTGGAGTATCTCCGAGGATGGAGACTCCCCAACCTTTCTGGGCAACCTGTGTTAGTGCTGTGTAATACATACAAGAAAAAAAGTGTTTCCTGATGTTCACATAGAACCTCATGTGTTCCAGTTTGTGCCCATTGTCTCTTGTCCTGCTACTGGGCATCATTGAACAGAACCTGGTTTCAACCCCTTTGCACCCTCTCTTCAGGTGCATACAACATTATATGCACCACAACATAAATGCATACAACAATTAGATCCTCCCAAAGCCTTCTCTTTTTCCAAGATGATCACTCCCAGCTCCCTCCGCCTTTCCTCACAGAAGAAGTGCTCTGGTCCCTTCATCATCTTTGTGGTCCTTCCCTGGACTCCCTAGTAGCTCCATGTCTCTCTTGAACTGTGGGTCCCGGAAATGGACACAGCACTTCAGGTATGGCCTCACCAGTGCTCAACAGAGGGGAAGGATCAACTCCCTTGACCTGCTGGCAATACTTTGCCTATTGCATCCAAGAACACCACTGTCTGTTTTAGTGGTGAGGGCACACTGGTGTCTCATATTCAATGACATCTGAGGTCAAATTTAGGAGACATATTAACTAAATCGACTTTAGAGACATTGTCAGAAGGTTTTCTCTGCCTTTGCTGATAATAATAACCTGTGGGAGAAGAAGTCCCACCTGACAGAAGAGTCTCAAAGCCTCCATGTCTGGCCAGCTGAACAGTTCATTCATGTCTGTGTTGTTGTAACCACTGGAGTTAATAACTCATGATTTGTGCAGAAATTTTTCTTCCAGCTCATCAGCAGTTTCCCTCAAATCCTACTTCTAAGAAGGGAAGATAGAACAGTTTTGATTGCAAAATACTCTGCTGCTACTCACAGGACCAAGTAATTGCTGAAAACAATTATTTACAACATTGCTTGTAAAACTTGGTGTGTTGCCAGATGGTTTGTCCATTTCTGTCCTGAGCCTGCTCAAACAGACTGTGCAACATTTTGCAATGAAATAAGAATGGTTTAGTGCTCCTTCAGTGGACTCAGCTGTCCAGACTGTTTCCACATCACACATCAGTGGTGCATTCTTGTAGATGTATGCAGACAACAATCTCTAATAACTACCCTTCCTATGGGGCTGTTGTTATAATGCTAGCAACCCAATTCTCTATTATTCTTTAGCATTGACTTAGTTCAAAGCTGCCATTTTCTTGCTGCTTTTCTAACTGCTTCAAGTCTAGAATTACTTTCTCAATAATATCTCAAATTAATATCTCAAACCCTGTGCTAAGAGTACTAACTTTCAAGGGCCTCTTCTCTTGTAAGTAGCTGAAACATGAGGATCTAAGGCTTCAAGCCAGGCTCAGGTTTCTGTTGTGCTGGTATGAATGGAGCTACTCCAGTTTTAATCAGTGTAACTAGGGGAAACATCTGGGCCTTCTTAGTTCAAATTTCTGGGAGTCATACTGGAAAGCAAATAAAAGACCGTCACTCTGCTCTGTATTCTCTTCTGGATTTGAATGGTTCCGATGGAATTTTGAAAAATGTTCATTGGTGGTTTTTAAATTATAAACAAAAAAATCATTTCTAGGCTTTGTAAATAAAGAGTAGATATACTTTAGGGAAAAACTGCAGGTATAGTGACTTCATTTAGGGTGCTCAGATGAAGGGATGATATAACAGTTAGCGAAATAGCCTTACCTCATGGGCTGCATATACTTAAAAACAATCGTCCAACTGAGTATCTGACTTGAGGATATGAGATAAATGACACTAGCTAACTTTCACAGCCAGTGTTTGATGCACCTTCTGCTGCAGATAACCAGTTTTGGAGTTCTTAATCTTAAGGAGACTAGATTTGGAGAGGTGATATAAGGGATATCAGTCCATATGGTGTAATGTATATGTTGTTGAAAAACCTGACAGAATGGAATTGGGAATATTCACAGGTCATTTCCCCTCAGAGGGAAAAGGTTTTGGAGTTATGAATGTTATTTCAGATCCCTTCTTCCTGATCATGTGGTTTTGCTCAACACGTAGCTCATTTGTTTGGGTAGCGCTTTGGTTGGCAGAATATATCTTTGAGCAAATGTTATTCCCAAAGTTGGGGTCATGATCTTGGAAGTGCAAGTGGAAATGGGGTCATGGGAAAAGCTGAGAATTGCTGAAATGTGGTGAAGGCAAAGTAATCTATACATGTTTACGTTAACAGCAACTACAAAATGGTTCCCCCAGGAACTCAAATGAAGTTATCACAAGGGATAAGCAAGATGGAACTAACAATGTTTAGGCCTGCTGTTCTTCAAAAAAATAATTTAAAAAAAGTTTAGATAGTCCAGATCTTTTTAAAATCTAAACTACATGGTGTTATACCCTTTTAATCACAGAAATCAGGCTTTCTGGGGAAATTTCCTTTGAGTGTACATGGAATATTCCTCCTTTCTATCTAACAATATAGTGTTAAAACTTTCAAATATCATGTATCAGAGATTTTAAAGTATATTTTTGTCTTCATTTTTTAAAAAATAATTATTTCCATGCATATGTTTGTTTATTTTTCAGCAGAGGACTTTTCCAGACCTTAAAGTTTACTGGTAGAAAAACTAAAACTAGAAGGGAAATTTGTTGTTACAGGCGAAATCTTGGGGTTGCCTGCTGTATACAAGTCCTTAGGCCTGCAGAAAGTCTTTCACAGGCATAGATCTGCATACTAGGAGCTTACAGCAGTACAAAGCTAAGCATCTGTTGCATAAGTTGCTGCAGAAGTAGGGTTGAGCTATGTGATTGCCTCAAAAAATCTGGCTGCTACAGGCAATTTGGCAACTGGCTTGAACACCTGGGTGCCAGATAGATTTGAAGGCAGCTGCTCTGTTCATCCTTCTGCATTGTATGACACATGGCAATTTCTCTCAGGAAAGGCTATTGGAGATCTTAAGGCAAATCCACTGCATCATTTTGTTTATCCCTGCTCAGTTTAATGTTCCCTTTCCCACATATGGCAGCGATTGTGCTGACTGACTGCATATGATGGAGCCCTTGGCTCCAGTACTCAGCAGTAATTTTCTGGTTGTTAATGAATGTCCTAAACATTTGATCAGTATTTTGGTCAGTTGGCTTACCTGTCTGATTCAAGTTGAGTACTGCTATTGAATTTTCATGTTTCAATGTCTCTTCAGCCTACTTACATGAATGGTATAAAGCTTCTTAAATAACATCTTTGTTCTAGTTCTCTGTTCAGCATGTTTTCAAAGGATATCAAAACTAAACATGAACAAATAGTAAACAATTAGTATTAAAATCATGATTTCAGACAGACTCCCATCCTGAAAACAAGCCTGCAATTGCCCAATGAGTATGTGAATCTTTTTGTATTGCCTTTTGTGAAGTAATTGCATGATTCTGTGAAAGAGATTGTTTTTGTAGTTAAAATGATATAATTTATAGATAGCTTTTGTCTCCTGTAAGATAGATAGAATGTATTTTTATACAGTAAATACTTTGCTTATATCTAGAAGATTTTATTCATGGGTGACCTCCAGCCTCATTTTTTAAGTGAAATGCAAATTCTGCAGAAGTCAATAAAGATTCTAAAAAGTTTGGAGGACCAGAAACCCCTACAACTCGAAGAATTCCTGTGTGGGCAGCTTTTAGTGTGTAAAGGTGAAAGTCACTGTGATGTCCCCCTCCCTTTGTGCTTTACAATGCTGGGGGAGTGATAAATATGGGTTAGAAGTAGGAAAGCACGAATAACAAATACACTGGGTTCCTCTTTCCAAGTTTCAGAGAAAAACTAACAGAAAAACTATGCAGCACTGAACAACAGCACTACATACTTACAGCTGAGTTAATTTTTCTTTGTGTTGTACAAAAAAGAGGGATGTCCTTAAAATGACATATCTCAGAGCAAAAAAGAGCTAAGCCTAAGTAGGACCTCATGATACTCCTCCAGTAAGCATTTCTACCCCTGTTCTTGTCTAGATAGTTTGGGTGGGATGATTTGGGGTGCTCTAACGCTGGGAGATGACTGGAGGTGTGAGGAAAGGGAAACAAGGCAGCAGTTTGGTAGCAATTTGGGTATTTGAGAGAAGCACTTCAGGACCAGTGCAATGTTTTGGGTGAAATCAGGTGAAATTGATTATTGAGCTACTGAAATGGCATTACTAGGCTAACAAGTTAACATTAGTGAGCTTTCAGACATCTTCCTTGTTTTTCTTCAGATAATTTTTTTTTCAAGTTATCTCACAGCCCCATGAGGTAGAAATTCTGCTTCCAAATGAAATCTTATTTAACAGAGCAATTAGTAATCAGCTGTTTTTAAAATATTCTTATTTTCTTATTCTTATTTATTCTTATTTGACTTTTGATGACATTATGCATCTAATACAAAAAACTTTTTGTCTTGTATTTCCATTTAAACATAGTGATATCTGTAACAGACAGAAAGACCCCATATTTCCTTTTTTTAAAACCTTTTATTATTATTATTATTATTATTATTATTATTATTATTATTATTATTATTATTATTATTATTATTATTATTATTATTATATTTAATTCTGTTGTGCCAGACTGAAAAATCATCAGGAAGTCAAAACTGCCTGCCTTAACCAAGTCACCTTGTGCTGTGTGACTGGCAAGTAATACATAGGGTACTGTTTAAACTGTAACCTTTTCTGCAGATTCAGTCTTGCAGTCCCAACAGGAATTAAGCAACTGAAACCCAAACTCCAACGCCCACAAGGAAGTCACATAAGTGATGTGAGTATCTGAGTGACCTTCATGGATAATGCTGCCCTTGCCAGGGCAGGGGTTGTATTTCATTTTTAAGCTGGGTAGCATGTGAAGTAGACTGGAAAACAGTGCGAGCAATAATATATGAAAAATGTAAATGCTGAAACTCTGCACTACTCCTATGAGGAAACTCAGTTATTGCTTATGGATTCCCATAAACTAGACTTTCTGGTCTGTATCTATGCTAGCTGCCCTTATATGTCATATTGTCCAGGGACTGAACTACACTGTGTGGTATTTGTTTTGTTTTGTTTTGTTTTGTTTTGCTTTGTTTTGCTTTGTTTTGCACCGAATGAATCTAAGGTACAGGCAGGCAGCTGTTTTCACCAGTGTCATGTAACACTGTCCATGTCTGTATTAAAGACAGAACATACTTGCCTTCTCTGTTCCCTTTCCCACCCATCAGTCAGTCAAAAGAGGCTACCATACCTCATGACAACCAAACACTGCTCCTCACTATTTCCAAAAATGTCATGTCAATGTGCTTCTTAGGATTGTGTTCAGCAAAAATTTACTGAGGATTTTCTTGCCATGTCAAAATCCTGCTATTCATTCCCGAATTTTTGTTATCCTTGGCATCTGTTCTTGTTCAGGTCTATATACTGATTGCAGTAAACCAATAAAGGGTAGTTTCAGCAAAGCCATGAGAAGGTGAAAGCCAACAATTACATTTGTATCTCAGAGACAAACCCAAAAGTGACCATTTCTGTTGGTTGTCATACACATTGAGTGTATGGTATGACAGGTGAAATATTCACTTCATTCATTCACATATGACAGATGACATGTCAAGCGATAGAGACACTTACATTGGAATATATGCAGGCTGCACTGCCTGCACCGATGTGGTAACTGAGACACTAAAGCCTGTCATCTGTACCAAAGTTGAGGTGAGCATATTTCCCCAGATGAAGCAAAGCATTCAAATCCAGGTGAAAACTGGTTTAAAAACAGCCCTAAACACCAAGGACTTCTGCCCATACAGAGAAGCAAACTCTGCAGGCTGGCTAGATGAAAGCTCTCCACTTAGCTGTTTGGCTCCAGGCCCATGTAACCATGACATGTATTCTCGGAAAACTCTCACTTTTAAAGGGCAAAAAATATCTGAACACTTTTTGTTCCTGAAATTTGTGCCTTTTTTATTAATAAGTATTTTATGGCTTATCTCTGTGCTTGTCTGACTTTGACCTTTCAGTTACTAATGACATAATTAGTCTTTGAACTTGTATATCACTTCACAGCTTCTCACTTTCCCACAAAGGCACTGGTGCTCAGTGGTATTTCCACCTCTTCCTACTTTTGTGTCCCCATTTGTGCCTCCTCAGTATAGAATAAATTCAGCCAACACAAGCATAGTTTATACCAGCTGATTAGCCTTCAGGTTTAGGATGAGGAAATGCTTTGATACAAAGTTCTGATTTTCATCATTTTTTAAATGTTTTGTGGGAAATAAAATTCTTTGTTGGTTTTTCAGTTACACTTTGTAAAACAAAAGAGAATAGTTTAAACAATTAAGGTATTACATTTAAAATTTATTCCTTCTTTTTGAACAGTAAAAGCAGAGTACAAAATAAGTCTTAAGGTTAATTGACTTCAGATCAGGTAACATGACTCAAAACAAAAATCCATATACTTTTATCCAACCTTTTTCGGAGAAGAATTCTGTAGATATTGTTGTGAATCTCTGTGAGAGAAGGTCTATTGGCAGAGGAAACTGCTTCCTCATGATATTTATGAAAAATACAAGGGAAGCAAAACAGCAGCAGAACTACACTGTGACAGATTTTCATAATCCTGACCATCCAGAAAGATAGGACACTGTCATCTACAAAACAGATGATAATATATAAGAGAAGTTCAAGAAAATGACCTGTCCTCTCTTCTGTAACTCATATTTATCCCAATTTTGAACACAGAGCTACAACCTGCTGCCATGACAGGCTTGAGAGGTCATACGGCAACAGACAAGGAATAAGAGAATTAGATTCACAGAGGCCCCACATCAGCATTTAAAAATTGCTATTCAGGAAAATCTTAAACATACGAACATGACTAGTTGAAAGGAATACCTCTTCTCATACTAAAAGGGTGCCTCTATTTTTTTGAGCAAGTTGTAAAAACTAAAGGCATTTGCTGGACTCCTGACCAAGTACAAATAGTACTCTTCTTGTTTGAACACATGCAAATGAAATATTTAAGGTACAAGAAATTTGCATACGTGTAGGAGGGAAGAGTTTCTGGTTTTAAATTTCTGACTTTAAAATCTTTTTAAAATGTAATTGCTTCCATGTAAATATGTTTATTTAAATAAATCAAATCTTTTCCACCCAAACTGATAAATTCTAGATTTGATTAACATAATAGCCCACAGATTCAGACTTGAGGCCTAAAATAGCTTTTCATGCATGCATCAAATTAAATGTCTGATGAACTGACTCAACAGACATTCTGACTGAGGTAGCTCCTTCCACCTTTCACTACCTTTGAAAATAGAGCCACTTAATTAGGTCTTAAAATAGAGAACAAGGAATTTAATTTCAAGCACAATGGCAAATATCTTTAAAATTATTTAGCTCTGTAGCTGATTCAGATCAGCTAGTTTTTGTAGATTCAGACTAAAAAGCATGGTGTTGCTCAAATATAAGTAATGAGAATTACAAGCAAACCTTACATTCCAGTAAAGTTATCATCAGAATGAAATTTGTTTGATTTTTTTTTTTTTTTGTAAACTGGTCTTTGAGTGAAAAAATCTCTGTGTTGCTTTAGCCTTTTTTTTTTTTTTTTTGCTATAATGCTGTTTGATTTTTATTTTGTAAATAAGTTATTTATGAGTTGCTATATTGTAATTCATAAAGAAGTCACAGCTGTGAAAAACAATGGAAGTCAAAGGTACCTGTAGAATGACTGCTATGACTGTATGCTTATTTGTGGCATATGGCTTAACCACTCTGTGTCTCCATGCCTTGTGGGGTCTCAAGATATGTGGAAGCTCATTTGCTACCACAGCTGTTTTTTTTTATTACCGTTTCTGCTTTATTATACTATATATAGAACATTCAAAACATGAACACTTCCTGTTCTGCTAAGAATTCATAGTAATTTAGAATTCTTTTATGAGCACAAATTTTACAAACTATGCTGCAATTTAGCAAGGTATTTGAATATATGTCTCACTTAAACATGCAAGTAGCCTTGATACTGAAGTGCCTTAATTAATCAAGGTACATGTAAAGTACAAGGAGAGTCAGAAATACGAGAACACCCTTCAAGCAAAAGAAAAATTAGGTTTTCATTGGAGCTACTGTACCCCACGTCATTTTTCTGAACACTGTTGGCAGTCATTTGAAGTATCTAAAGCCCACGACATTTTTCTGAACACTGTTGGCAGTCATTTGAAGTATCTAAAGCCCAGTAAATTTTCAGAAATGGAATTTCTCTTTGGAAGACTTCATTTTAAATTAGCAATATCCCTATCAATAACAGTGAGCAATCTACAGGCCTGGTTCCAAATTCTGTGTTTTATTTGGGAGATATATTCAATACCTTCTTCTCACTTATTATGTCTGTCTTGTGGTTGTACAAGTTGTTCATTGAATAAAATAAGTGAGGCAGAATATACTTATTTTATTAGCAATAAATGCCCAGTAGGTAAAGTTCAAGTTGTAATTGTAATGTATACTGAATGTGCATAAAGGCCAGTATTCACTTGTATGTTCAAAAACTCAAGTGTGTAAGTCCTCTTCTGGGACATTTTTTGTTGAATATAAATATAAATATAAATTGCATATTTATATATATATATATATCACTTGGTCAAGGTATAAAACAGAACACAAATATATATGCATACATAACATTTATACTCTATGTTATTATCTATAATATAGCATATATACAGTGTTTTATATATATTTTGTATAGCATATATATTGGTTTGTGTATGTATATATATATTTTATTCCTGGTAAAACATTTAGAATCCATATTTAGAATAATTCTGATTTGTAAACAATCGTTGTTGTAGTATTAATATGTTATATAAAACTGTACTATATTATAGTTTATTATATTAAATATGTTGATATATTTCACATAAATTCAAGCAACTGAGTTATATAGACATCAACATCATCTAGAATTATCATGATCACAAAAATGAACATGTAAAATAGACAAAAGTAATATAGAGATGAGGCATCTTTAGGGGCCAGTACTTTCCATTTCCATGACCAGATTATCCATCCCTTTTACCAAGTCACATGAATAAGACACAAAAGGCCATAAAAACTGATAGCAGGTTTTGTCCTGCTGCCTTGTGACTTAACGATTCACAGGAAATGCATTCCAAGGGGATATTCAAAAACAGTATAGATATCAACTCTTATCAACATTTTCAGAGAAAATAAAGTTTGCTGTCTTCTCAGCTGTTTGGACAGCCTCTAACAATGTTTGTGTGAAAAGCATGAAGTGTTCTTTCTCAGTGCATTACATCTTGCATGTTTTTGAAGTTTTTGAAGTTTTTGATAAGACCATTACATCATCAGCCAAATGATACATGTATTTCTTCCGAACGTAGACTTTTTCACATTTACTCATCTCAACAGTATCACCAGAGACTTCAGTGTAAATAAGTGCTCCATGATTCTGTTATGCAAGAGTCAGAGGTTTCACCTCCTGACATTGCAACCCACTGAGCAGAAACTGCCCAAATGATTCAGCTAAAAAAATGCTTCAATTGTTTTTAGGTTCCAAAATATTCTTTGCTACACATTCATTTTACTAATTATAACCTAAGTACCCCAATTTGGGGATGTATTTCACATTGTTCCATGCTCTGGAATGCATGTGGACTGAGCCTCTATTTCCCTCCTCCCTTTTGTGCCCTGGAAATAGATAGGAATAGGCCAGTGCAACAACAGATGCGTGTTAAATATGTTAGGGGTTGTTGCTGTTTTGCCAATAGCAGCACGAGTTAGGTAAACTGCTCCAAACCATTGTGCTCCAAACCAAGCACAGAAACTGTCTCATGGCTAAAAAGATGGAAGTTTCTTAGATTGGTTTCCCAGCAAAGAACAGACTCACTGTACGTGAATGGGCACACAAGTCTTTCCTTGTTTTCACTTGAAATTAAATAATCTACTACATAATGCTTCTGTGGCAGATACTGTATTCTGGGATTTGACGTTTAAGAATGCCACGATGATTAATGACATATTCTGCTAGGAGAGCACAGTGCCATAGCATTACTGCCAATTCTCGTAATTACCTGCAATAACTTCCCTTAAATCCTGAGCAGGTTTTTTTTTTTTTTTTAAATGCAAAAAACTCATTCAGTCATAGAGTAGGTCTATATTTATTCTGCAATTCTTAGACAGAGAAGTCAGATGAGTTTCCTATGACTATTTTCTTTAATAACATTAATTGCTTCTCTTAATTATTCTGCCTGGTTGAGAACAAGCCTTTTCTGATTCACATACTGTGTGTACTTGGATAGGGTAATATTATTAGTAACAACCACAAAGTAGTGCCTCAGATCCTGTAAAATATTCATTCACTTTTATCAAGAAAACTGGGTGTAGAATAATAAGAAGAATTAATCTTTCCTGTCCTCTGGTAGTGGGATTTCAATTTGGTGCTGATGTCCTGCAAGCAATGTAATCTCATGCTACATTAACTCCTGACATTTTTAATATTGGAAAATTAGTCTGTAAACAAGAAAGTTAACTCTTCAAATAAAAATAAAATTTACTAAATGAGTATATTTTTCATTTTTATAATAAGATGCTGATATATTAATCCATCAGTTAGGTAGTGCATAGTCCATGCAATGTTCTCTCTTCATGTATATTTGTAAATGTTTAAAAATGAGAAAGAGAATGCAAGAAAGAGAGAAAAAGAGAAATAACCTATTAGTATTGAATTCAAATATGAGATGACCAGTAGTAAGGTAGTTGAGAACACCAGAAAAATGAAATTCAACTGTAAAGCATACATGTAACTAATTATTCCAGCAATAATTAAAAAAAATAAGAAAAAATAAGAAAATAAATAAGAAAATAAAAAATAAAAACAAAAAAATAAGAAAAAAATGCTCTTTTCCTTCATTCTTTAAGTTATTTACAACTTAGTTTAATTTTAAGCCAATGAGTGATTCTACAAAAGTTGTTAAGACTTCATAGTGATGTCAGCCAAATGTACGTGAACTGCTTGCTAGTGTGTACTACTGACATTTTCAGAGATGCATCAGTCATATCAGTGTGACAAAAAAGCAATTCGCCACAGTCTTGGAAAGTTTTCCTATATTATAAATATCCTTTATCCTTAACAGCACTTGAGATCCACTTTAGCAAGGTTAGTACCTCAGCAGGAAGCAGTTTTCTAAGGAAAACATTGTTTCTTTACTTGCATAAAGTGGACTCAAGATGGAGAGAAGTCAAGATTAAGATTTCCAGTAACAAAACATTTAATCATGTACTTAATTTTAAGCAAATAAATATATCACCATTTAAAAATACTTACAAAATACCCATACTGGTAAATTCTCTTTTTATGAATTTCTTCAAAGACATGATTAGTGCTTACCTTATCCCTCCAATGTCCTCTTGTTATTCTGTCAAAAAAAACCAAACCAACAAACAAGCAAAAAACAAAAGAAAACACCATCACCAACAGAAACAAACAATAAAGATGCTAAAATACACAGTATCTGTTTTTATCTGAGGTTTACACATACACACATAATAATACTGTAACCGGTTATTATCTCACTTTCAGAGTGATCAGTGCTGAAGTCAACAGGGCTAGTTTTTACATGGATGTTTTCTTGTCAGGGAACTTATGGACAGATCGAATTACTCCTTAACTGTATCATGTTTTCTAAAAGACAAGTGTGGCAAAGCTAGATGCTGCTTACAGCTCTCAAATTCAGATAGGCAGTGTGTTTCCATCTCAGTTCAATGCACTCTGGAGCATGTCTCTTTAATGCTAATAAACTTCTCCTTCAAGTCACAAATTTTATAGGAGTATCCTTTCTAATTGCATGCTAAACATTTGGTCAAGAATACCAGCAGATGAAATTGGTGCTTTTTGTATCATGAAATTAAATCTTTATACAAAACTGTCTATATTCATAGGTACTATATCAGTGGGAGGTTCACAGCTATTATATGATAATGGATCTTTTTGACTGTATGGACAGATCTAGCTGGAAACTTTAGTCCTACTTTATCTATTTTCTTCTTGTGTTTGAAAAGGCAATATTTAAAAGGGAAATATATGTTATGATCAGTCATTTCTGTTTATCTGATTATTTTTAAGTGATTTAGTGGCACTCTGAACATGATTGGGTTTTGCCTGTAAGAAGGGATGAATTGTAGTGGTCATAAGCCTGCTCCACATTATGTTGGTGAGTCATAGAATTATAGAACATGCTGTGTTAGAAGGGACATATGAGGATCATTGAGTCCAACTCCTGGATACTCACAGGATCACCCAAAAATCAAACCATATGTCTGAGCATTGTCCAAATGCTTCTTGAGTGGTCATGGCTCACTGCCATGACCACTGCCCTGGGAAGCCTGTTCCAGTGCCTGACCACCCTCTGATTACCCTTTCCTTAACACCCAGCCTGACCCTCCTCTGTCCCAGCTCCATGCCATTCCGTCGGGTCCTGTCCCTGTCCCCAGGGAGCAGAGCTCAGCGCCTGCCCCTCCGCTCCCCTTGTGAGGGAGCTGCAGGTCGCCATGAGGCCTCCCCTCAGCCTGCTCCTCTTTGAGCTGAACAAACTAAGCGACTTCAGCGACTCCTCATATGTCTTTGCTCTAGAACCTTCACCATCTTTGTAGACCTCCTTTGGATGCTCTGTAATAGTTTTATTTCGTTTTTATACTGTGGTGCCCCAAACTCCACACAGTGCTCGAGGTGAGGCTGTACCAGAAGAGTAGAGCAGGACAATCCCTTCCCTTGACTGTTTACCAATGCCGTGCTTGATGAACCCCAGGATACAGCTGGCCCTTCTGGCTGCCAGGGCACACTCTTGAGTCATGCTCAACTTGCTGTTGACCAAAGCCTTTCTGCAGGAATGCTCTCTAGCCTCTCATCCTCCAGTCTGTATATATAGCCAGGGTTGCCCTTTCACAGGTACAGAATCCAGTGCTTGCTTTTGTTAATCTTCATATTGTTGGTGGTTGTCCAGCTCTCTGAGTTGTCAAGACCTTTCTGCAGGTCCTCTCTACCCTTGAGGGAGTCAACAGCTCCTCCCAATTTAGTGTCATTTGAAAACTTACTCAAAACACCTTCTAGCCCTACATCAAAGTTATTTATGAAAACATTGAAGAGAACTGGCCCTAAAATGGAGCACTAGGGAACCTTATCAGTAACTGGCTACCAGCCTGATGTAACCACTGTTTGTTATCACACTTTGAGCCATGGTGAAGGTCAACAAGACTGTTTTTAAAATAGTTTAAAGCCACCCCTGCATACATCATGGTTTCTGTGAAACTGATACATAAACTCTGTTGCAAAAATTTGTGTGACTTTACAAAATGGTTCATACATCCTGAAGCTGGTCATTATTTCACCTTATGTTGCCTGCTAATACAAACATGTACTAAGAAACCTCAGCAAGCAGACCAAAACCTCTCTTCGTCTGCCTCTGCTTTTCTCCTCATTACTGAACTTAGGGTTTATTTTTAACTGTATCTAAAAAATAAATTAATCTTCCATATTAACATATCCTCCTTGCTTACAACAGGAGTGTGGGGTTGTCTAATCCCAGAAGGTATGGGGCTGCTGGACTGCCATATGGATAAAATCTCATTTATGTCTCTGTCTTCTTGGCATAAAACAGGAAGCCAACCTACCCTTCCAAATCAAAAGGTCAGTGCCAAGAAGAATAGCAAGGAAACTCCTCCAGGCTTTCTGAAAAGCATCCAGAAATAAGGCAAGACAGAAGTGTCAGTGATGAAATTACCAGCCTAGTAACATGGGTTGTTTTTCTTGATATTGCATTATTCTTTTTAATGAAATGTTTTCACTTTGCTCCTTCACACTCGTTCTTTCCCAATTTAATTTTTTTGGTGTCTCCCACAGGGGAAGTAATATATATGTTATTATTCTAAAACCAAAGGTGATTTTTAAGGTAGTTCAGCCTCACTTCATGCATGAAGCTAGAAAAAGGTAGTTTTTGTTTGTTCGTTTGTTCCATACTCCTTCCTTCTTTTTATTTTTTACTTATATATATAAATATATATATATATATATATATATTTAACATCTCTTTTCTTCTAGTGCCAAGGGGCAAGCAAGCTGCTGCATGGTATACACCTCTGCTGTGGGTGGCACCCTGACCGCTGGACTGCCAGTCCTGTACTATTGATCCATCTCCCATGACGTAGGGAACACATAGGAGATGTTCACATGATATCAGCTAGAGCTGTTCTTGGTATGCCAACCCATGCATTTGTATGTGGTAAGTTCTCCAGTTTGATATCTTTGCAGCAAGCCAGGGAATGAAACAAGCATCTAGGAACACTCAGAACTAAGTTTTGGAACTCTATAAAAACAGTCCATGACCTCTACTCAGAGAAATATCTTATTGTAAACCACATCCCCAAATATTCCAAACTGCTTTATGGATTTATACCTAGGTCAAATCACTTCACCATAACTGCTGTTACAGCAAAATTATGTAAATATTGTTTTAGGGGACAGGAAGAAAAAAAGTGTGATTTCTTAGTATTTTGTACCTTTTGATAAAATGACTGAATGGGAAGTTCATCTCATTCCCTGCAGGAGTTGTCATTGAGTGACAGTTTTGAAATCTGCCATGGATTACAGACATGTATTTATGTCTTGAATTCATCACTTGAAAGACTACTTTGACAGTAATGGTGAATGTCACCACATGTTTTGAATAGGCAGTTTTTCTTAATGCTAGAGGAAGATGAGGTTAGGGAACACTTGCTTTTAAATGTTTTGAAGGAATTTGACATTTACTTCCTATGCTACTACATCTCAATAAATATTTTCAACTCAACCACAAAGAGCTAAGTGGAGTGAACTTAAAAGAGTGAGACAGATTTGAGGTCACACAAAATAAGTACTTTAGTAACTAAGGAAGAACAAAGGGTTTCTTCTTTAAAACATGGAGTGGTTAGTAAGTTTAGATCATGTGAATCATAAATCTTTGGAAGAAGCTTTCAAATTATTATAGTGATGGTTCAGTGTCCATGTCCTAATGAGAAGTGAAGCTCCGTATTTTTTAATATCCACAATAAAAATAATGATTTTTTATAAATTTTCAAGCTAGATATAAGCCCAATGGTTTTAATTCATAAGGAACTAATTAAAATGTAATTTTGTAACAATAATAATAAATATACACTTTAAGTCTAGGCTTGTGGTTTTAATGTTTCATGATTTTCATACCTTTGATTATAATTAGGCCTGTAACCTAGGAACAAAACAAAAGAAGGGAAAAAAAACACACCTCCACCCCCACCCATGCCCCCACTCCCAAATGTTTCCCAGCTGTTGAATAGTTCATGAATTTTGTCCCTTATAAATTCATTTTCCATCCATTCACTAACAAAAGCAATCATGGTAATTGGGCTGCTGCTGGCCTAATCTGATGTTAGGGGCATGGAAGAATCTTAGGAGACCATGCTGTACAGGGACATCATCATGGTTCAGCTGACTATCTTTTTGTTTTGTGTTCAGATAATACTACTTCCCATCAAATCAAGTAAACATATATTATAACTTGGAGAAGTAACAGTGATGTCTCCTTTTTCACACTGTGGCAGAATCATCATTTAAGAGTTTTAGAGCAAATGGATGAATTGAATCTCTTTCTACATTGACAAGAAATTGATACATATGTTAAATGTAGTTCATCGAGAAAACACTCTCAAACGGAGAGAATAGTTCTACAATACAAAAACATCTTTGACCTTAGTTTGTGGTAGACTTACACCTCATTTTCTTCTAATGAAGACTTAGAGTAATTCTGTAGGAAATTCATTAATGAAATGTTAATTAAATGCTTACTTTAACTACTATGCACTGTCTACATTTTATTGTGATTTTTCACTATCCCATATCTTTGCTAGAAACAAAAAAGCAAAGTAAAAGTAAAATCCAAAGTGATATTCTTTCTGTACATAATTCAGAGATGGTGACAAACGACTTGAACAAAGCTCTCAGCAAAATGGACTTTTCCATTGGTATCAGTCTTTGAATCAAGGATTTGGATGCATACCTTGTAGGCGAAGGCAAATATCAAGATATTAAGCTCAAAATGGGCATAATTTGCTGAATGTTTCTGAGCAATATTTAACAAGAGATGGACTAACTGAGCTCAAAGTCTCCCTGGGTTTAAAAATCAAAAGACAGAATTAATCTTACCCTCATCTAGACATCAATGTTGCAGAAGTCCATGCTTGGGCTAGTTTCTCAGACTCCCTTTATAGCTGTCAAGAGGTTACCTCTACATCACAACTCATCTCACCCTTATGTAGACATCTGAAGTGATGCATATTTTTCTCCACTAAGTATAAAAAGAGTCTAGACAGGTAGCTCAGACATAAATGTTATATTATATACATCTGAAGTTAGGTGAAATGAAATGAAATGAAACTGCAAAGACAGATGTCTTAGTAGTATGAATCCAGTGAATAGTCTTTAGAAAATGCTGAAAAGGCTCTGTTTAATGTTTTGTATATACCAAAAACATTGTTGTCTACCTAAAATCTGATAGTCTCTCTGAGCTAGTATATATGAGATTTCAGCTTTCAGGTTTGTGGTCCAGGAGGAATAATATTTGCTCTGTAGGCCACTATAATTCTGAGTAAGAAATCACCCTTTAAAGGGAATGGAGGATTCAGACACTTGGTAGCTGAACACTTGCGTTTCTCCCCTTCTCTGTATCTCTCCATCTCTTTCTTTATATGCAAGATTATGTGTACAGCTATCTGATATGTTCATTTTTTTTTGCAAATGAGACAAAATTCTGGTGGTGATGGGTCCCTAAACAGGGGAAAGGTCATTGATAAATTAATGAAAAAGTAAGATTTTTTCACAAAGCTCCATTTTACAGAGACATAATATCTGCATAGAGCAGCAAACACGAGCACTTCTTAGTGTATGCTGCCAGTTGTCTTTGCTGCTGTCTCTGTGAAGACTGAACATCCTAGGAAAGCATTTAAGAAGCCATGATTGGCAGAACACAACAAGCAGAGCATACAGCACTGGGAACAGCCTGCCTTTTGAAGTGGTGTCCTAGTTGTCATGCTAGGTATCGTGCTAGGGGTGCTCACCAGTGAGAGATGTTTCCCAGGATGGAAACCTGGGGTGGCTGGGGAGTAGAACACACTCCCCAGGAAAATGCTCATGGCACCAAGATTGCTGGAGTTCAAAAAGCATTTAGAGAATGCTCTCAAACATATGCTTTGATTTTTGGATGATCCTCTGTGGTGCCAGGAGCTGGACCTGATGATCTTTGTGGGTCCCTTCCAGCTCAGGATGTTCTATGATTTGATGATTCTATGAAACATGGGGGCTGGGAAAATTGCAGTACGCTTTACCTCTGCATCTTCTGCTCAACCCTGGCTGATATTTTTGGGCACAGTGTGTATATATAAAGATGTACACACACACACACACACACACATATTTATATACATACTGGTCCAGGTCTGACCTAAGCAGTACCATAGTGAGGGAAAGGAAAGGTAAAGGTCCTGGAGATGTCTATTGACAGTGAACGTTTTCATCTTCCCTGCTAAAATTCTTCTCTGAATGATATTTTGAGGTCTTATGTGGTTTGTCCTGCTTGAAGTTTGAGTGGGCTAGCTGATCTCCTAAAGTGCCAGGATCGCTTTGTAGATAGCACAACAGTAATGAAGATGATTGATTTCACAAATGTAACTCATCTAGCCTTTGGGGGTATTTCTCCTAGTCCTTTCTAAGGAAGCAGGCAGCCTTCTGAGGTCCAGGCCATTTCTGGGTCCTGATTATAACCTGCAGTCCCCAAAGCTCTTGTAAAACTGATTTGAGCCTGTGCAGATGTGAGGTGTTTTGATAAAAGGAAAGTTTTGTCATGTTTAATGGATGCTAGATGGCAGTATTGCATTTCTTAAACAATTAAAGTTTAGTTAGTGGAAAATATCAAGAATAACAGCACTTCTAATATCTGAAGAGCAGGACACAGTCAGTAATGAAAGCTTAGCTAGACTAAAAATTCATATAATTAAAATACTGTGTTTACTTAGGGGTTGCCTGGAACAGAAGATACATTATATTTTCTTCTTGGCCATGTACTTTACCACTCCATGTGAGTTAACTGACAATTGATAACAAAACTGCTCATATTTTATGGGTCTTCGGGATTAGGCCCTTGATACAAACCACTTTCCAGTGATTTATAGCAGCAATGAGGAACAGCCCTCTGGCAAAGGGGGTGGGTGAACCTTCCCCTACTAACACAAAGATCTAAATCTTGTGAGATTTTATTGCAACTGAAAGAGGGATACTTGGTTATCTCAGTTCATGTTAATGGATAAGCATCCACATCACTGAATTCTTGATCCAGAAAAGCACTTGAGCAAGTATTTAGCTCTAAACACGTGTAGTTCATGGATTTAATAAGATTACTCATATGGTTAAAGTTTGATAGATAATTAAGGGCCTTTCTGGATCAGGGCCTACAGCAATCATTGCAACTTGACAGTCTCTGTAGAGAGACCAAAGACTGAGTAACTGTGTTGACTAAGTTGTCCTCTTCTCCCTGGTGTCCATAGTGGCTTTGGGTTAGGACTGATACTGCATGATAATGTGGTAATGCAACTAGACTGACTCTCAGCTAAAACAATACAAAACAAAACAAAACAACAACAGCAACAACAACAACAACAAAAGCAGGTCGGATGGGGTTCTTTATCTGGAGAATGGTGTTAAATGGCAGTTTTGGATCCCAGTCCCAGCCTTAGGCTCTGGGAACTGCACCTTTTCCTAAACTAGTAGGCAGAGTTCAAAAGAGCTGAAAGATGCCAAGAGGGTAGGAAATCAGTGGAATATGAAAATCTAAAGATGGATGAGGATTGAATTTTCATGGGAATGTTTGCCTTGAAAGAGAAGTTAGTGGTAAAGTTGCTGCCTGTGTCTATTATATTTTTATGAGATATTCTGGAGGGGATGAACTCTGACAAAAGGTTGGAAGGTAAATCCTGCCTGTCCAGGAAAAAGCAAAAGTTCCCCTTACATTAGGAGGTGTGCCTGGGATGATAATGTAGAGGAATGTGGAAACTAAGACAGTAAATGGGCTTGTGGGCTTGGTTATTTCTGTTTACCACAAGAACTGTGGTTCCCCTGAATCTTCTGCTGAAGAAAAATGTGGAGGGAGTGATAGCTTCTTTTGATTGAAATATAAGATAATCTGGTCAAGTAAAGTCTTGGGAGCTTTTATTTTGTTGTTGCAATGAGTCTATTTTAACTGTAGGAATTTTTTCAATACTTTATTGTCTCCTGTAGCAGCAGGAACAAATGCAAATGTAGGCTCAAGCTGTGAGCAACAGTTTAAGCATACATAAAATAGGAAATCCTACATAAATGCAGGTTAATTTTTTGAGGTTAATATTTTTAATTCATGATTTTACATGACTGTAAAATCAGGGCCTAGGCACAAAATATGTTCTAGAGCTCAGTCTTCCAGTGTGTGACTACTACAGAGGCAGTTGTTCTGTATGCATCTTCATGTTGTTAAAATCAAACTTTAATCCTGTGGCTGTAACTGGAATGCTGTCTTTATAAACAAGTCTGGTGTAAGTTAACAGTGAATTACAACTGTAGCCTGGCTGCAGTGTTGATATCCTGTTGGTCACCAGGTCACTGTTTTACATGTATGTTTAGTGTTGAATAAAACTTGATTAATGTTATTTACAGTATTCATAATAGGTTTATAAAGTAAATTTGCATGTAATTCTTTTGCAGGTCTCATCTGCTGGAACTGTTTAATCTCTGATAACATCAAATGATCAGCACTACAATTGGTCATACATTGTTTGATCTGGCTTTATTTTAGTTTTCCTTTTTCTCATACTGTGGAATATTTTGACATTTGTTGAAACTCCCCCAAAATTCCAACTTTCCATTTGGAAATTGATTGAAACAACATAGTTTATTTTCAGTAGAAACTGAATTTAAATATGCCAGACCACATGTTTCAGGGCTTCTCTGATGTCTCCTAGGAGTCACTTTTCAGATAACCTGTGCTCCCATTCTTCCATCTGGGCAAAGCTGGGCTGAGCTCTCTGTATAGTTTCTGTGCCTCATGATCTTCTTGTTGTACATCTTGCCTCATTTACTTAAGTAATTCAATCTTATAACACTTGCTGGGTGGGGAAATTTTTCATTTTTTGGTAAGAATAAACATTCAGAAGAAAGCAGACACACATTCTGCAAAACCTCATAAAGTGAAATACTGAAACTGTTTTGTTAGAAAACATTTGACCTGATATAACAATCCCTTTAAAGCCTGAGACCTTCTTGACCTCCATTAGATATAGAAACTTACAGAGAATTGATCTTTGTTGTACAACCAACATTTCTTTTATTGTAGTCTTTCAATGGCAAGTTTCACAATGATGTCTTCTAATTGAAAAGTATTGATTAGTACTAGGGATGCTTGACTGTATTTTCTATCAACACAATGTTATTAAGAAAATGACTGGTTAAAATAACATTCACACCCAGGGCTACTTCAGTTCATATACCTTGCCAATCAAGAAAAAATGGTTTCTTTCACTTATGTAAATTATTATATATATATTTTTTCATCTAAAGTACAAGTCTGTACAATGCACATTGCCAGTTCTGTACAATGCATATTGCCAGTTTCTTTAGCTTGCATATAAGCACACAAAATATGCATATAGGCTTATGAAAATATCAGTTGAGTTTACTAAATGGTAAAGTGACAGTTTCTAGTCTCCTGAATGAAATCTGATCCAAAAGTATTTACACGGTCCATCTGAGGTATACCTGGAGTTGTGTCTGAAAGTCAGTGTACTAATAACAGTGATGGTGGATTGGGGAAAATTGCTTATTTTTTTAATTTTTTTTTCTCCTAGTGATTGGTTTTCAACTGACCATGAAGGGAAAGCAAATCACTGAATATGTAACAGGGTGGTGAACAATCGAGTGTAGGACTTGTAGGCAAAATATTATAGCTATTGCTTTTTTTATTTTTATTTTATTATTTTTTTTTTTTTTGTGGTGATGCAAGTTAAAGAGACCATGAGAGATGCAAGATGCAACAGAAAGCTTGAAGACTGGGAAACCTGATAGTTTCATCTCCCCTTCTTTCATTATCTGTGACACCAAAAGAAGTGAATAGATGAAATTTTAAACGTCGCAGAGTGGCTTGTGTCTGATGTGTAAAAATATGTGCAAAAAGCTGGAACTCTGTTGGGAAAGCTGACGTTTCCTAGTGAACCTTGATACTGGCAACAAAACTGACAAAACTTTAAAAAGGGAACACTTAAAAATGGTTTCCCTTGCAAGAGCTTTACTATATCTTTAAAATTACTCTGTAATTAATGATATGCCAAATGGCAAGACTACATTTAACAGTAAAAATCTAAGTGGACCTTTAGTTATGCTTTTAGTGCAAAATCTAGTACAAACTCAATTACATACCTCAATAGCATATCAAAACACCTGTAACTTGTCATTAATAATGCCATCACTTTAAATCATTGAGCTGGAGGAAGATGATGGGGCAGTGATTTAATCTTTATGGAAATAAAATGTTTTTGAAGGGAAAATTAATCTCACTGTATGCGAATATTTCATTTTCTGTTCTGAGTATAATAAAAGCAGCAATTTATTCAAAAGAGGTTCACAGATTTCTAAATGAATTACTGGAATACTTGCTTCCTAAGTCAGCTAAATGACTCATTGATGAAATTAATCACAACATGTTTATATATAATTTTTATTTATTACTCCTTCGAGTCCTTTTAATATGTCCTTGATCATCATGGGTGGCATGGGTGGTTCCCAATGTGTCCCTCCTCCCCCCATTTGTTTTAACTGATAGCATGGTTATTATTTTATAGAGCAGTAACATCCTAAAGAACAAAACTAGAGTGTTACCATTGTCAGCTTGTCAATTGTCAGTGTCTTTTCATATTTATTTATTTTGAGCAATATGACTTTTGCATATTTTTAAAACAGTCTTTATTCTTGTTTAAAATAAGGTTACTGGGCTTTCAAATATGAGGAATTTCTTAGTCCCATCTGGGCTCAAGGTGTTAAAAGCTCTGCACAACAATCTCCTCTCCTGCGTCATTGCAATTTTCTAGCTTTAATTCCTATAATTTCATTGGTCCATTTGGTCAAGAGATCGTCTTGCATTCGCCTGAATATTTCCTTTCCCACCTCTGATAGGTGTGATGTATGTTAGCTGCTTACCTCACGTTTGAATAGCTGAGGACCTTCTGGGGTGTACACAGGTGACCCTCTTTCTATCACTACCACCTCTTACTGTCCATTTTAGACAAACATTTTCTTTGGGGTTTACAAAATCTATAGTGAGGTTCCCCTGTTCTTTCTCAAGAAAATAATAATAATAAAAGTGTTATTTTTATCCTATAAACCAAAAAAAAAAAAAAATCATACATTTCAAAAAAAAAAAAAAAAGGAAAAAAATAATTTAAAAGAGAGATTAGAGAGACTGAGTTGTTTTCCCTTCCCTTCCCTTCCCTTCCCTTCCCTTCCCTTCCCTTCCCTTCCCTTCCCTTCCCTTCCCTTCCCTTCCCTTCCCTTCCCTTCCCTTCCCTTCCCTTCCCTTCCCTTCCCTTCCCTTCCCTTCCCTTCCCTTCCCTTCCCACATATTTTCTGGCAACTAACAATCTGTGTAAATTCAGTGTGACTTTTGTATTGAAATTATGCAATAATGCTGTATGGTATGTGCCTCTGATTATTCACTGTTATACTGAACTATTTTCTGTTTTTATTTTTATTTTTATTTTTATTTTTATTTTTATTTTTATTTTTATTTTTATTTTTATTTTTATTTTTATTTTTATTTTTATTTTTATTTTTATTTTTATTTTTATTTTTATTTTTATTTTTATTTTTTTTTAATCTATTGAGATTGGAATTTCAGCAAAGGAAGTCAAACAATCATATTTCTACTGGATCCTGTGCGAGCACCCTGATTCTGGCATTCAAACTGATTAACAAAAAAACATTTATACTAATTTCATCCAGGTTCCTAATTTTTGCTTCTGTTTTTGTTGTTGTTGTTGTTGTTGTTAGCTGTTGTTTGTTTGAGAAGGGTGAGACAGTGAACTCCTGAGATTTGGAATTATGATCTTTATTTTCAATCTATTTGTTCAAATTTCCCACCTGTATAGAAGGGTATTATGAATTAAAGTTTCAGTTTCAGTTGACACCTAGTTCATTACTGATGTTTCATTTTTCCTCTTGATTGTCTCAGCTTTCCTCCCCTTAGTCCCATCCTCCCTGCTCTTCTCCCCATTTATCTTTGTTATCAGATTATGGGCACTTCCTTGCCAGTTCCCTCTTCCTTCTCCTCCTGTCCATCTCTGTCCTTCCTGGAACTCTGATGCAATATAAATTATATACAAAATATGAGGGGAGAACACCATCAGGTGATCTGCGAACACAAATGGCAGCACGGCTGGCCCTTTTCCATAGAGCTATTTGTACACTGGGGATGTTTCTCCCCATCTTCTCCAGAGCATTGCCTGTTCTTGCTCCAAAGGGAAGAAAAGACACTTTGGGTCCATGGCTATAAAGCCTGATCTTGATGAAACAAAAGGGGGCAGTTAGAATAAGTTCATTGCTAAACCATATGGAACATGTTCTGGAAAAACAAATTGCATTAAGCTGGGGAAAATGCAGCTGTGCAGCTCTTTGGCACAAGGAGCACAAGCCCTACCTGACGCCAATTCTGCTTTGTGTACATACTGTACAGCTGAGAGAGAACACATAACACATTGTATGGTGTGCTGAATTATCACCTCGTTCAAATCTCTAGGCAGACGTTTAGCTACATGTACTCTGTCAACTCTGTACCAGGTCATGACCAGTAACAGGACGATACCTTGCTGGAGCCAATTGTGTTAAAAACAAAGTTAATCAATTTAATGTGAGTTGAAGCAAAGAGACAAGAGAAACAGTTTAGTTAATTACAACTTTTAAGTGTAGTTGCTCACTGAAGACTTGAAGCTTGGCTTACATTCAGGGTTGCTGCAACTTATTTATGGTTACAGAGCTGGCAAAGAGTAGCATAACAAGGTCATTTGAAGAACATGGCCACCTTCAAAATAAGTTGTTGAAGACAACCTAACAGGGCAGACTGGTATTTTAGAAGAGCGTAAACAAAACACTTAGCATCCACATCAGGATGAGTTTTTGTTCTGAGTTGGTTTGTATTTCAGAAAACAAAAGCAAGATTTTGATGGTGACTTTGTCAGGCCTGTAGGCTGTACAGAAAAGTGCAGGTAGCTCATCATGTGAACACTCTGCTGACAGCTACAAAAGCATAAACCACATCCCTTTTCTCTGACAGGCAGAGGGGTCCTTTCTTCCCTCTATAGTCCAAGGCTTGCCAAGGAGTGATATAAGTAGGAATACTACATAACAGGGTGTTTTGTTAGCATCCTGCATGTGTTAAAGTTGCCAGTCTTACAGCTGTGAAAGAAAGGTTATTGCAAGCATTATGTACCAGCTTTGTCTGGAGAACACATTTTCTGCAATGTGTAACAACTTCATCTTTTAGCTGAGATGAGGAGAAAGTCTAATGGAGCCTCCAAAAGCTACAATTCAAGCAGAGAACTTAGTCTTTTGGGAAAATATTTGTTAAACCCTCCAAGCAAAGCTTTCATAAAGTTCTCAGGTGAAGCTTTCAAGAACCACAATAGCTTCAGAATCAAAATATTAAGGTCATGTATCCATACAGTTAAAACCTTTGCTGAGAACAAAGTTTAGATGACGAATATTTTTCCATGCTAAATGTAGGAAGGTGGAAACCACATTCTTTGCCACATATTGTTAGTACAAAAGAGCTGATGAAGCATGATCAATCAAGGATCAGAGAAAAAGAATACATAATGTTTAGAGGAGCCCAAGAGAATATACTAGTAAAGAATATGAGCAACTTCTGTTTCTCAGTGGATCAGTGATAGCATGGGATCACTATACTGAGAGTCTGATTAATAATTTACAGCCATGTTCTATATTCTGTAGAAAACCATTTTGTATGAACTTGGGTTTCATTAATGTAAATGAGAAAACAAACAAACAAACAAACAAAAACAACAAACAACTCTACAATCATCTTTATTTAGAGACTAGTTATTTGTTGTTATGGAGGGTGCCTAAGCTTGGGTGGAGTGCTGGCTCCAATGCATATTTGCTGGTGCGGATATCAACAGTAAAATCTGTAGCAGAGAGGTGTGAATGTTCATGCATGGAATGCAAGGGAGATTTAAGAAAACAGTATTGTATAAAACACTAACCATATGGTTGTTGAGCAAATGCAATGAATATGCTTAGCTACATGTCACAAAACAGAAAAAAAAAATGTTACTTGATAAAATATCTTTAAATTTACTCTTACTTACCCCTTCTTTTGGGTAGTTAAAGTGGCCACATGCCTGTCTTGGTGAGACTGGCAGTGAAACCCCTGGTTAGCTCTTTCACATGAGTGCCAGGTATTTGGTTCTACTTGGTCCTTGCTCTTACAGCATGTTTCAATAACACTGGGCCAGGATGCTTGTGTGTGTTCAGTTCAGGTTTAGTTCCAGGAGGAGTGAGAAGGTAATGAATACAGATGCAAAGTGTTTGTGGGGAAGAGCCTCACTGACCCCCAGGCAGGACCCAACCCTGGTTATATGAAGAAACTGTGAGTGATGTGGAATTGCAATTACTTCTTTTGCTGTAAGGTATTGAAGTCCCTATACGGAAAATGTATTTCTTGCACTGTAAATAATTCTAAGATCAACAAAATAAAATGTGTGAAAAATACAAAACTGTTAAGACAAAATTCTTGTCTGATTTTAGAAGACTCTTTAGTGGGTGAGTTATTATTTGGGGGATTTCAATTTTCCAGACATCTGTTGGGTAAACAACTTGGCCAGGCACGAGTTGTAGGAACTGTCCAAACGGTTCCTACAATACCTTGAAGACTATTTTCTGATGCAGGTGGTGGAAGGGCTGACGAGGCAGGGAGTGCTCCTGGACCTTGCCTTTTACCAACAGGGATGGGCTTGTTAGGGATGTGAAGGTTGGGGGCAGCTTGGGATGCAGCAACCATGAGATGGTGGAGTTCAAGATGGAACTTGGTGGAAGAAGAGCCTCTTCCAGGACCTGCTTGGGAGTATCTCATGGGCTAGGTTGCTAGAAGGCAAGGGTGCATGTGAGAGCAGGGCTACATTTAAACAGCACTTTTTCCAAGCTCAGGATCGGTGCGTCCCTAAGAATAGGAAATTGAGAAAGGGGAGCAGGAAACCTGTGTGGATGAGCAAGGAGCTCATCGATAAGATCAAAAGGAAGAGGAAGGTTTATGAAATGTGGAAAAAGGGCCTCCTCTTCGGAGGAGTATAGAAGTGTTGTCAGGGCCTGCAGGGATGCAACAAGGAAGGCTAAAGCCCACCTAGAAATGAGGCTTTCGAAAGAGATAAAATATAATAATAATAATAATAATAATAATAATAATAATAATAATAATAATTTAATAATTTAATATAATTAAATAAATTATCTATTATTATTATTATTATTATTATTATTATTATTATTATTATTATTATTATTATTATTATTATTATTTTAAGTATGTAAACAGTAAAAGAAAAACTAGGGATCATGTGGGTCCCTTGCTGAATGAGGGGGGTGTCTTGGTAATGGGATACTCTGAGCATGCAAAGATACTGTATGCTTTCTTTGCTTCAGTCTTTGCTTAAAGGTCTCCCTCCACCCCCCCCCCCTCCCCCCCCCCCGGGACTCCTCGACCCTGGAAAAAGAGTCTGGGAAGTGGAGATCTCCCCACTAGTTGACAAGGGAGTGGTTTGGGGGTGTCTGAGTGGGCTCAACGCACACAAATCCATGGGTCCTGATAGGATGCATCCATGTGTGCTAAGAGAGTTGGCAGAGGTGATTGCTGAACCGCTCTCTATCATCTTTGAAAGGTCCTGGAGAACAGGAGAGGTGCCTGAAGATTGGAGGATAGCCAATGTCACTCTGGTCTTCAAGAAGGGCAAGAAGGAGGACACATATTTTCACAGAATTTCTAGGTTGGAAGAGACCTCAAGATCATCGAGTCCAACCTCTGACCTAACGCTAACAGTCCCCACTAAACCATATCCCTAAGCTTTACATCTAAATGTCTTTTAAAGACTTCCAGGGATGGTGACTCCACCACTTCCCTGGGCAGCCTATTCCAATGCCTAACAACACTTTCAGTAAAGAAGTTCTTCCTAATATCCAACCTAAAACTCCCCTGGCGCAACTTCAGCCCATTCCCCCTCGTCCTGTCACCAGGCACGTGGGAGAATAGACCAACCCCCACCTCACTACAGCCTCCTTTAAGGTATCTGTAAAGAGCAATAAGGTCACCCCTGAGCCTTGTCTTCTCCAGGCTGAACAAGCCCAGCTCCCTCAGCCGCTCCTCGTAGGACTTGTTCTCCAGGCCCCTCACCAGCTTCGTCGCCCTTCTCTGGACCCGCTCAAGCACCTCGATGTCCTTCTTGTAATGAGGGGCCCAAAACTGAACACAGTACTTGAGGTGCAGCCTCACCAGAGCCGAGTACAGGGGGACGATCACCTCCCTAGCCCTGCTGGTCACACTGTTTCTGATACAAGCCAGGATGCTGTTGGCCTTCTTGGCCACCTGAGCACACTGCTGGCTCATATTCAGCTGACTGTCCACCATCACTCCCAGGTCCTTCTCTGCCTGGCAGCTCTCCAACCACTCATCTCCCAGCCTGTAGCTCTGCTTGGGGTTATTGCGCCCCAGGTGCAGGACCTGGTACAGGCCAGTCAGTCTCACCTCTGTTCCTGAAAAGGTGTTGTAACAGCTTGTTCTGGATGCCATCTCCAAGCAATTGGAAAAGAAGAAGGTTATGAGGAGTAGTCAGCATGGATTAACCAAGGAGAAGTCATGCTTGACCAACCTCGTTGCCTTCTATGATGGCATCACCAGCTGGGTAGATGAGAGGAGAGCAGTGGATGTCATCTACCTTGACTTTAGCAGGCTTTCAGTACTGTCTCCCATGACATCCTGATAAGAAAGCTGAGAAAGTGTAGGATAGAGGAGTTGACAGTAAAGTGGGTTGAGAACTGGCTGACTGTCCAAACTCAAAGGGTGGTGATTGGCGGTGCAGATTCTGGCTGGTGAACTGTGACTAGCGGTGCTCCCCAGGGATTGGTGCTGGGTCTGGTCTTGTTCAACATCTTCATCAACGACCTTGGTGAAGGAATAGTGTCTACCCTCAGCAAGTACACCGATGACACAAAGCTGGGAGGAGTGGCTGACACTCCAGAAGGCTGTGCTGCCATTCAATGAGACCTGGACAGGCTGGAGACATGGGTAGGAAGAAACCAAATGAGGTTTAATAAGAGCAAGTGTAGAGTCTTGCACCTTGGAAGGAACAACCACATGTATCAGTACACGCTGGGGGATGACCTGCTGGAGAGGAGCTCTGAGGAGAAGGATCTGGGGGTCCTGGTGGACGACAGGTTGACCATGAGCCAGCAGTGTGCCCTCATGGCCAAGAGGGCCAATGGTATCCTGGCATGCATTAAAAGGGGTGTGGCCAGCAGGTCAAGGGAGGTGATCCTCCCCCTCTACTCTGCCCCGGGGAGGCCTCACCTGGAGTACTGTTTCCAGTTCTGGGCTCCCTGGTACAAAAAAGACAGGGATCTCCTGGAAAGAGTCCAGCGGAGGGCCACAAAGATGATATGGAGATGGGAGAATCTTCCTTATGAGGAAAGGCTGAGAGGCTTGGGACTGTTCAGTCTTGAGAAAAGAAGACTGAGAGGGGATCTCATCAATTTGTATAAATACTTGATGTGTGGGAGACAGAGGAATTTGGCCAACCTCTTTTCATTGGTTTGTGGGGACAGGACAAGGAGTAATGGTCATAAGCTAGAGCACAGGAAGTTCTGCACCAACATGCAAAAGAACTTCACGGTGAGGGTGACAGAGCACCGGAACAGACTGCCCAAGGAGGTTGTGAAGTCTCCTTCTCTGGAGATATTTAAGGCCCATCTGGATGCCTACCCGCGTAGCCTGCTCTAAAGAACCTGCTTTGTCAGGGGGGTTAGACCCAATGATCTTTCAAGGTCCTTTCCAACCCCTTCAATTCTGTGATTCTGTATTCTGTGATTAAACATTCCAATGAATATTTGAGACTGTAAAGGATTATATGTTTTTTTCGTTCAGATATAGATATTCAGAGCTGACACTTATTCTGAAATCTTAGGGTTTTAAGTTTTTTTTTTTTTTGTCCAATCTTAACATTTCAACGCTCATTTTGTGTTTCTCAGTTTTCATACATATCCTGTAGTGCAAATTTATGTTTTTGACTGGCATGAATTAAGGCCTAATAATTTCAATTGAAACAGGATATATGAAGTCAAACCTGTAGTGTGAAAAGTCTTTCCTGGGAGAATGAAGTGAAACATTTTTAACATTGTGAGTGTTAATTAAATTATTTTTAAATAATTTACACACAACACAAATGCGGGAAGGATTTTATTTCTGTCATAAAGTATATTAGGCTTTTTTTTTTTTTTAATTATCAGTGAGAAAATATTTTAATAAGAAAATTTTCAACTTACCTGTGCTATTTGCCTCTTAAGACATTTAACAGTTCAGCAGGTATTCTGGAGAAACAAAGTAGCTCTCAGAAATACATGGCAGAATTCAACAAATATTGGAAAAGATACCCAGCTTGACTGAAAGTTTATGTCTATCAAATAACGGCACTAACCTATTTTAAAAAGAGTAGAAGATCCAGCCTTGCTGTTTGTAGTAGCAGAGCAATTGATTTATAAAGCTGAAAACTTGCAATGGAGAATTTGACTTTATGGGCTAATGTGCAGCAACACTGAGAAAGTAAGATAAAATAAAATGTTGGATATCATTGTAATGTAGTATATTATCTAGCAAGTAACCTTAAATAACTATATATCTACACTGAAAAGATAAAGCTTCTTTTTTCCAACAGGAAAGAGAAGAAACTGTGGTGACTTTTTTTTTTTTCCCAAATGTTCCATCGGTGGTTTTAATCTACTCCTGTGTCAAATTTAGCTATTTTTCAGGCAGCTAATTTATCAGAACAGTATTGTGTTTTCCTCCCAAGACTGAAAATTTCAGCTGAGTTTCTTTCAAATTAGCAGCTACAGAAAATATTAATGTAGGCAAAATTGAATGAAACCAGTATCAGATGATGAGTTCAGATATTTTTGTAGCTTTAGGGAGACATCACTGTGAGGGTTCCTTATGCCACACTTTTGCACAAATATAGCTTGACATTCAAATTGTATGTTGGGACTTGTAGAACAGTTGATCTTTTGTAAACATTTGAAGGATGGATGTATGAGCATTTTGTTTCAACCAGAGTTAATGCTCTTTTTTTATGATTATTATTATTTTTTATTTTTACTGTTTTTTTTTTTTTTTTTTTTTTTTTTTTTTTTTTTTGTAGTTAATATGATGTTTTTCTAAATTCCCTGGCTTCCACACTACTCTAGTACTCACAGAAGTAAATTTATGATTGTGGTAAGTAGACAGAAAATATCTCTCTTCTCATTGTATGTATTTTGTTTTAAGACTGTTCTTATCTCCAAGTAAGCACAAATCTGCAGACCCTTCAAAGCTATCGTAGGAGATGTACTTCTTTCTCCTTTCTCAGGTAAATAAATCTGTCTCCTGAAAAATGATTTTTTCATCCTTCTGCCTCAAGAAACTTAGGATGTAGTTCATGTATAAAGCAGTGTCAACCCTTAAATTCCACATCAGTCATCTAATTTTCTGTAACTCTTGTTTGCAAGGGATATGAGAAGCAGTACAACTTTGCATGGAGGTGTGGTTATTTTTTCTAATGTTTTTCAAAGTCCACTTCAACTGTGATAAGAATTAACTTGCTTATAAAATCTTTATTATGATTTAGCTCCAGTTTCAGTATTATTCTTGGATTTGAAATGTACACAGACTCATCAGCCAGAATGCTTTTCTCTGGAACACATTTTTTTTCAGTTTCAGACCAGAAACTGTAGTAACCTCTGTTTCTCTGCAGGTCTGTCACCATCTTTTATTTATTTATTTATATAAATCCAATTTTGTTGCACAGATACATTCTAGACTGCAGATTCAGTAATGTTAGAAGATCTTTGTAGGCTTAAGACATGTCATTACAAACATAAAATGATCAGATGTATATGAGTCCAAATAGTTCTCAGTTCTTGAATCTTCCATCAATATTCTGTTTTTTAAACAGCTCGTTTGGAAGTGAGCCTAGTGTGCTGACTTTATCAAAAGTATTACGTGCATATTTATTCTGAGGCACATATTGTCCTTATCCATAGCAAAAAATGATGCTGCACAGCCAAGACCATCTTATAAGTTGCAGGTGCACTGCTTATAGCTGCTGGATTTCTGCATTGGAAATCCAGATTAGTGTTGTTCATACGCAGAGACTGATGCTTTAGGAAAATACCAGCTTTGCTGAATGTGCAGTAAACACTGCTGAAAACTTCAGACTTGCTGTACTTCAGCAGAGTCCAGAGAACATGGGGTTTGTGTGAGTTCACCTGCACATGTAAGGTGCATTTTCAACACTGGTGTAGATTGAACCTCTTGTGTCCTGTGCACACTGGAATCACTGCTCATGGGCATAAGCAAAACTATTTATCTAGCACTACCGCGTGTCCAGAAGCCTAGCTTGAGCTTCTGCTCTGTTTTCTTCTAAGACTTGTGGATATTCAAGGCAAATATACTGCATCAGGTGTTGCCTACCCTGGGCTGATGCTCATTATTAAATCTACAGCTTACACCAAGATGGGTCAGTTACATACTATTACATACCAAATACATACCAAGCTACTACCAGCTTTAAAGTGCCTTGTATACATAAGAATACATGGATAAATTTGTTCGAGTCACATTAAAGCATAAAGTATACTACCCATTGAAGATGTGGACTTTTGACCAGTGTCAACTCAAGCTGGCTCCTGATGAATGTACAAGTATGATATTATATGCTAGCAGGAATCATCTTTACACTTATGAAAGTTTGTTGTTTGACATCATGGTGCCACATAGCTTAATCACTCTTTGCAAATTTTGTTTAGACAAAACTAAGTTATCTTTGAGTTCCTTACTTGAGGGTAGGTTCTGGCAACTTTCTGGCAATCTAGCTGTCTCTTTGTATAAATGTTCAAACTTGAAAAAACCTTATATAAGGACTGTGTGACACCTGAACTGGTTATTATAGAGTGCAGCTGAGGGAAACACTTGTTAGTTATTTGCCACAAGAAGCTATAGATAACTGTTATGACCTTGAACATAACTTTCAAATGAGCATGGAGTCATGTAGGAATAAATACATCTCCATGTGAAAACAGAATGTGTGTGAACATATCTATCAGAGCCTCTGTCTATATTTATCCCCAAATGCATCTCCCCCCCACCCTGTTTCTGATGGTTAAAGTGGTGAGTTTTTTATCTCCAAATGTAATGCTATAGTTATATGATTTTGTTTAGCTGTGCATACATTTACCTAGTCTTTTTGTTCTTCCTATACCTCTCTGAATATCTGTAAAACTGCTGGTCAGAAGCATCTGCAAACTCCAGTGGTTATCCAGTTGTATCAAGACTTTGCATCAAACAACTGTGTTTTGAAAAACTAATTTTTGATCTAAGAGAGGGAATATAGTTCTTACGCACACAGTTGCATTCATGTAAGGCACTATGCACAGTAAATATGGTTTAGATTAAATTGTTATTAGGCTTTGTACACCTGAAGAAACTAATAGTAAGTATTTGTGTTACAACGCTTCCGTCTTCTGAGACTGAGAAAAAACAAGGCAAGAAACAAGTTTATTGCCAGTTGGATGTTTATTTTTTTTTAATTATTATTATTTTTTTCCCTCTGAATTATGATTCATTTCTAGGATATTTGTACCATTTTCAAATAAATTGACTGCAGTTGATCATGAGGAAATAATCAGGTAAAAATGTGCACTCTGAAAAAGAAGACAAAGGTTCCTCACAAGAAAATATTGATTTTGGTGACACCGACCTTACTGATGGTCAAGTAATGTTTGCTTGGCTGATGGTAAGTGGAAGTTGCTCACTTTTGAAATCCTGGAACAAAATCAGAGGGGAAAAAAACCTTTCCTTTCTATCAGTATTCTTAGTTTAAAGAGACAGTGTTCAAAAGAGATAGTGCAACATGTAGTTTATATTTTTCATTCACATTAAACAAATTTAGGATATATGCCAAAAGAACTCTCTACCAAAATTTGTCTTGATAAGAGTGAAAAACTTTGTCTTGCTGGAGCCTGTGGACAGTGGTGTTAAAGCAATGGTGAATACTGGGTGGATTTGTGTTAAAGATTAGGTAAGGCTTTGAACTTCCAAAATTATACTTTGAAGTGGTCCCAATACAAGGCATTTTCTCATTGTAGGTGGTTTACTGGTGGTTATGTGGAAAACACTTGACATCTCCTGTAATTGCAGATTCACATGCAGTTGTCTACCAGAATTGTGGCTGTGTAGTGACTTCATCCAGGTAGTGGATTTAATTCCTTTACAAGAATGAGTTTGCAAGCTGCACAAGGCATTCTTCTGACCTGATATTATAGTGAAAGGTAGGTTGGTTGAGAATGAAACTCTCAGATATCTGTCTTTATTGAATTTGACAAAAGGTAAGAAAATTAATATTAAGCCCAGGAAGGAAATAAGGATTCTGTTTTCTGAAAAACAGAGGCTTTGAAATGTTTATTTTTAGTTCTACACCAATGTAAAACACCCAAAAATAATTAATGAACACACAAAAGTTGAGAATTTGGCAGAACTGAAACTTGAATCTGAATCTTTACATTTTGTGTTTTAACCGCCAAGTTACTGTATACTAAATTTCTCAGCAGAAATCAGAAAAAAGGACCTTTCAGGATTTGCAGAGTCTTTCCATAAAATATCATTGAACTAGCTACAAAAACAAACAAACAAACAAACAGCAAAAAAAGGAATCATTTAAATTAAAATATTTTATTTTATTTTATTTTATTTTATTTTATTTTATTTTATTTTATTATTTTATTTTATTTTATTTTATTTTATTAGTTTAGTTTAGTTTAATTTAGTTTAGTTTAGTTTAGTTTAGTTTAGTTTTTTCTGGTTACAGTTATGCCATTTTTCCATTCAGGATTTTCACAAATATATTCACAAATATTTTCACTAATCAAATCTAGTGTCCAGTGCCATGGAGAATGTTGCGCTCAGAATCAGGGAAGTTGCAGTCTATCAGTACAGCTATTTGTTTAGTAATATTCCAGTGAAATTTCCAGCACGATATTTTGAAATAATACAGATTATGATCCAGCCTGGCCAAGAACCAAGACAAGAGTCTTGCATAACCAAGAGAATCTTTTTATTTTTCCATATTTTTTTTGTTATGTACAAAATAACCTGGAATGATCCCCTCTCTGTTCTGATGCATGCTTCAACAAAAATGTCAGCAATGGTGTTCACTCTTTAATGATCTTGCTTGTTCCTGTAAAACAACTGTAAAATCAATTAAGAAGACAGTAAACTCTGATAAAAGAGTGGGTTTTTCTCTACAGAAAACTTCATGAAGGAAAGGGTGTCTCTCAATTACTACCTGTGTAGAAGCTTATCTCAATTGTTATAGAAGGGATGAATCAGTTAAGTTTTCTTACATCAAAAATCATTTAATCTAAGTCAGAGTTAATATATCCTTGGTATTTCCCAAGTGGGGACAATAAGGTTTGTGTTTATACCAGAGCAGAATGACCTGCAGTGTTCCTTGTCTGGGATTCATGTTCTCTGCAGTACCCCATTAGTTTCATAGCCCCAACTAACTGTGACTGTACTAACTTGCCAACAGGTTTACCATGAAACTTTTGAAGGTGTTATCTAGCTGTGCTCCACTGAGGTAGCTTCTATTTGAAACTTTTTATTCAGAAAAGACAGTGATGTGAAAACCTGTGTATCCGAGTTGAGACCTGAGTCCCAACATCTGCATTACAGCATTTTGGCGTATTTATTGAAGAAACATCATGTTGAGGTCCTTATCATGTAGACTGAAGACCTGAAGGAAATTTTAGGAATTTGAACTTACAAGGAGTGATACAGAATCCAGACTTACAAAGTCACCTGAAATGCTTAGGCATTTATGCCAAAAAAAGTCCCAGATCAACGATCTATATAATTTCCTAAGTCTGACCTAATCAACTAGTTTTTGTATGAAGTACTTTGTTTCCTTTGTTTCAAGCAACAAACACCATTTCCTTCTCTCTGTCTCTCTCTCTCTCTCTCTCTCTCAAATATGCATGCATCTCTCTATCTCTGTCTTTTTATTTATTTTATTTTATTATTTTATTTTATTTTATTTTATTTTATTTTATTTTATTTTATTTTATTTATTTTATTTTATTTTATTTTATTTATTTTATTTTATTTTTTTAATTTTTTGGTCCTTTGTCATTAGAGTTTGTTCTCTGTACTGGGTCTGGCTGGAATGTTAACTTTCCCGGCAGCAGCCCATACAGTGCCGTACTCTGCACTTGTAGCTGGAACACTGGTTATCACACCAGTGTTGTGTCTACTGCTGAGCAGCAGTGGCACAGCATCAGGCGTTTCTCCAACCCTCCTAGGGGGTGGGCAAAAAGTGAGGAGAGAAACATCACTAGGGCAGCTGACCTAAACCAATCAAAGGGATATTCCATACCATGTGATGTCACACTCAGCAATAAAAGGTGGAAACAGGAAGAAGGGTGGAGGGGTGGGCTCTCGTTGGGAAAACGTTGGTCCTCCTCTCAAACACCGGCTACGTGCGTTGAGGCCCTGCTTCAAGGATGTGGTCAATCATCGCTCGTTTGTGGGAAGTAGAGAGTAATTTCTTTCCTCTGCACTTCCATATAGCCTTCATTTATTTTATTTGTTTGTTTTCCTCCCTTCTTTTTATTTTTTCCCTTTTCCCCTCCCTTTTCCCATTTTCCTTTTTATTTCCCTTTAGTTAAATTGTTTAGTTCATAATAATTTTTATTTAATTATTATTACTATTTCCCTTTAATTAAATTATCCTTATGTCAGCCCATGAGTTGTTCTTTGCTTTACTTCTCCCCCTCCTCATCTAAAAGAGGGGGAGTGAGAGAGCAGTTGTGGGGTTTAGCTGCCCAGCACGGTAAAACCACCATTCTCAAACTCACTAAAGGTGTGCTATTGAAATCAGAATTTCAGATACTGAAATCAGAGCAAATATCATTTAAATTTAATTTAAGCTGTGTTGAAACTGAACTTTTCAGATTCATTATTACATTTTCCTCCTTCTTGCAGCTTTATCTTTTTAATCTTGGGGAATATGAATTAATTATGCCTTCTGGGAGTATTGAATGGTCAACAATGTTGGTTTTCACTTAAAGAACATCACTGGAACCAAAAGGAAGTTGTTGCAAAACAATAATGTTGCCAAGTGGTACAGTACAACAGATTTCTTTGATTCAGCTGAATAGAGGATGTAGTCAGGAGACTGGTAATTAGAACTGTGTTAAATGTTTCCATTGAATCTTAGGTCCATCTGAATTGAATAAGATACTGCTTTGAACATGCTTTATGCAACCTTGTGTTGTTTATTTATGCAACCTTGTCAGTGTTGGTTTGAACAACAATGAAGTTGGCAGACCCTTGTCAGTTGTCTTTGTCATTATTGCTCTTACTTATTCTACAAGCCCTGAGGAAAAGAGGATGAAACAGAAACCCTCTGGGCTTCCCGACATCTCCCAGACTGAGGAGAAGTCTGGGAAGTCTACTTGGTGGCCCTCTGAAAGATGAGAAAAACAGCCAGTTGATGTTCCTGCAAGGCAAGGCACAACACATCACATCACAGAAGAAACTGAAACATGATTTGAATAAGCCACTCAACTCGTGGAAAGACCAAGGAAGAGTATTTTTCTTTGGGAAAGAGAAATGCCAGACTAATGACAGATTAAAAGGTTAATTTATTGATAAAACATTAATGATACCTCTCAGTACAGATCTGTCTGAAATCAGTCATCTATGTGTGGGTGGGCAGCAAGAATGAATTGTCATTCATATTCTGTGCTTTGTTGGTGACTAGCATAACAGCTAGCACATTGTCTATGGTACATAAATAAAGTGGTAAAAAAAACAACAAACAACCCTCCCCCCCCCAAAAAAAAAAAAAAAAAAAAGAGCTCGGTTGGCTTTTGAACATAATTGTGAGGGAAACCCTGTAGTATTAAGATCACTTCAGTGATAATCTTGAACATACTTGTTTTCATCCTAAAGCTGAAATCTATTGGCCAAACACAGTAGGTGGAGATAGACTGACCTTTTCTTCCTTGGCTATTGTCTGCATGTTGCAAACTGCATTCACACCCATAATGTAACATGTGGAGAGACAAACAATTAAATATTGTGACATAAAAGAAGGCTAAATCAACAAATATCATTTGAGTGGTAGTTTTTTGAGTCCCATGTTGCTGTTAATCTCTGTAGGAAGAGGATTGAAAATAAAAGATTAACTGTTAGAAATTGAAGGTTTTTTTTTTTTTTGAGAACAGATATGCTCTCCTGTCAATTCATATAAAAAAAAAATAAAAAAAAATCCACTGCAACTGTTTTCTTTGCTGACATGTATTATTATGTATAGTAGACACTGTAATAGTGAACTGAGTTTCTAAGTGTAGAATTCTTGATCAGGAAAAAATAGTGTCAGAAGTCTCAGCCTAGAAGAGAGGGATCTGGGGGTCGTGGTAGACAGCAAGTTGAATATGAGCCAGCAGTGTGCCCTGGCAGCCAGGAGGGCCAACCGTGTCCTGGGGTGCATCAAGCACGGCATCGCTAGTAGGTCAAGGGAGGTGATTGTCCCGCTCTACTCTGCGCTGGTGCGGCCTCACCTCGAGTACTGTGTGCAGTTCTGGGCACCACAGTATAAAAAGGACATGAAACTGTTGGAGAGTGTCCAGAGGAGGGCTACGAAGATGGTGAAAGGCCTGGAGGGGAAGACGTACGAGGAACGGCTGAGGGCACTGGGCCTGTTCAGCCTGGAGAAGAGGAGGCTGAGGGGAGACCTCATCGCAGTCTACAACTTCCTCGTAAGGGGGTGTCGAGAGGCAGGAGACCTTTTCTCCATTAACACCAGTGACAGGACCCGCGGGAATGGGGTTAAGCTGAGGCAGGGGAAATTTAGGCTTGACATCAGGAGGGGGTTCTTCATGGAGAGGGTGGTTGCACACTGGAACAGGCTCCCCAGGGAAGTGGTCACTGCACCGAGCCTATATGAATTTAAGAAGAGATTGGACTGTGCACTTAGTCACATGGTCTGAACTTTTGGGTAGACCTGTGCGGTGTCAAGAGTTGGACTTGATGATCATCCTTAAGGGTCCCTTCCAACTCAGGATATTCTATGAAAGATGATGTAGGACTTCCTACTAACATGCCAGATGCATTTTCTATGCAGTCAATTGTCAGTAATCCTTCCTGTGTTGCCCTGATGGGTTGGTTACTAACAAAGGTTTACCATTTGGGCTGCTGTCTTTGAGATGGATGAACCAGCAACCACTGAAAGGAAAAAAAAAATAATCTATATATATATAGATTTAAAAGTATACTTTAATGTGTACTAGGTATGGGTTTGGAGGGGTGGGGTGCTGTGGACGAATTCCCTAATGTCCTGATGAAAATGTTCAAGTGCTGGAACGGATTGCCCTGAGAAGCTGTGGAATAACCATTGCTGAAGATTTTACAAAACTTGACAAGTTTCTGAGCTGCCTAATGTAACTTTGAGTTTAGCCTTCCTTGGAGAAGGAGGCTGGACTAGAAAGCCTCCTGAGGTCCTTCTCAGCCTCAATTACTTTATGACTTTAAATTATGATAGATTCTGAGTTAATGATGTCATCATATGGGTAATATCAAAACTGAATTAAAATATCTCCTGCCTGTGTATTTTTTTTCTCTAAGTTTTATTTGGATGCTTAGAGACAGACCTATATTTCAGTATTTCAGTGAGTCTAACCATTTTATTCAGCATGGTGTAGTCCATTAGTTATATCTAGAAATATCAAGTTTAGTTATTTTGGATCAGTATTACTGCCTTGAAAGATTGTTGATTGTTGCTGTCTTGTTCAGTTAGCTTCAAACATAAGATATGCTTTCGTGATCAAAACCTAACTTCTTATGAAGTATAATACACCTAATCAATTTTTCTCCATTGTTCACGTCCTTTCCAAAATGAACCATTAACATCAGTGAGATCATATTAAGCCATTGAGATCTATGACCTTCCACCTGCTACCACCTGGATGTGAGATGCTGTGGCACCATCTGACTGAGCCCTGACAAAAGCCCAGACATTTGTGCAATGGCAGTATTGACACTGGAAAAATGATTTCATTGTCCAGGATGGCCATCTTTTATGAGTTCAAGGTGAAGGGCTTGCGTGAACTTTAACTCCTGACTAATTGTTCTCCAGACCCCTCACCAGCTTTGTTGCCCTTCTCTGGACTCTTTCGAGCACCTCTATGTCCTTCTTCTAGTGAGGGGCCCAAAACTGAACACAGTACTCGAGGTGCGGCCTCACTACAGTTGAGTAAAGGGGATAATCACTTCCCAAGACCTGCTGGTCACACTGCTTCTTATACAAGCCAGGATGCTGTATAAGGCCTTCTTGGCCACCTGAGCACACTGCTGGCTGACAGTCAGCTGACTATCAACCAATACTCCCTTCTCCACCAGGCAGCTTTCCAACCACTCATCTCCCAGCCTGTAGCTCTGCTTGGGGTTGTTGCATCCCAGGTGCAGGACCCGGCACTTGGCCTTGTTGAACTTCATACAGCTTTAGTTCATAACAACCTAAAACATAATATAAATATTAATAATGTGCCAGACTACTTGTTTATTTTTTGAAATCCTGAATGCAATAATAAGTATCTGGGGAAATGGTATATAGAAACTTAAATTCTACTTACAGGACTAACCTAAAATCTGTTAAAAATATGCAGTAGGACATATGACAACAGTGCATTGCTCCAGTATGAAGTGCTTGTACAAGGCTGTATATCCTTGTAACGTACCAACTCAAATAAGTATTCTTCCCACATTTTTATTTTAATGCCCTTTATCATGTACATTCAGTGGCAGTTTTCTTGAAGTAGAAGTTGTACTCTGCAGACTTAAGTATATGCCAGGAATATACAATTTGATCAAAGAATTCCCACAACTTTGAAAAAAGTTTTTTGGTATTCAGTATTTTAGTAAGGCTTTGGCTGGCTTTAACTGCTTGATAGTTACATGATATTTTTGTGGCCAAGAAATGGTTGTACTTTGAAACTATATATATATATATATTATTATTATTTTTCTATAGTCAGTCTAGACAGTTGATGGATGATAAAGACTCCTAAAAATAGTTGAGTAGTCATGGAAAAGAGTAGTACTATTTGACTGTCCTTTGGGTAAAAATGACTTACTGATTATTAAGTACCCATTTAAAACTCTTGAAACTCTTCCCTGAAGACCAATAAGTCCTTAAAAAGCTTTCTGGTAAGGATGAGGAGAGGAAGAAAGGAATATAAAAATGCATTTGTCTATAACATTTGAGAATGGTCATAGATAACTATAGAATGGTCACATAACTGTTGATAATGCTTTCTCTTTTGTTTGCCAAGCAAACAGCTTTATTGGGATACCTAACTCCAAACTTCCTTTTACCCTTCATATTTTAATAATCTTTGCAGTAGATACCTTCACAGTCTTAACTATCTCCAAAGTTATGTATATAATACTTATTTTTAATATTTCAATATGGACCAGGAACAAGATAGCCAATTAAAACGAACATGTTACTGCACCAGTGTTTTCTTTCCCTTTCTCTTGTAGTATACACATGGCACGTCTTGTGACATGTGTATACTTGTGAACCTGACTACAAGCACCCTCAGCAAGTTTGCAGATGACACCAAGCTGAGTGGTAAGGTTGATACCAAAGAAGGAAGAGATGCCATCCAAAGGGACCTGGACAGGCTGGAGAAGTGGGCCCATGTGAAGTTCATGAGGTTCAACAAGTCCAACAGCAGGGTGTTGCATGTGGATTGAAGCAACCCCAGACAGGAGTACAGACTGGGAAATGAACTCAATGGGTCCACTTCTACATTTAAAAGCTTTTTTGTATCTTCTATTATCTTATGTGAATTTTAACCCACATAAATGTTACATATTACTGTGTGAAATAATGTACCATTTCAAAATGAAAAATTTAGAGATGAAGTGAAAAATGAGACATTACTTAATGTCTTACTACTGGTAGAGTGTTGACATTCCACTAAAGATGGTGTAGTTAGAAATATTTTTAAATGTGTCATAATTTAAGTTGTTGTCTTATTGTGTAGCTATGATGCATGCCATAATGTCGTGTATACTTATGTATTCTGAAGACAGTAAGTCTGCTCAGGAGTCCACAGTGACTGAATGCAACAGCAACTTTAATGTATTGAAGTGTGTGTTCATGTATCTGCACTCATATAAGTAGGCTCTCAAGGATATAGAGGCGGCAGGTAGAAATGGACAAACAATATAGGAAGTGCCATAATGTTACAAAGATCTACTGCATTGACTTGAAAATTATGATGAGGGAGCTGCACTCAAATACAAGTCCGGTGGAAGAAGGCAGTAGTTCCTTCTCTAAATATGTGTATAAGAAAAAGGGTCTGGAGGATTTTGATTGCTCTCCAACAACTGGTGCTTGTAATGTTTCCCAGAATGCCTAGATCCTTTATATACAAACATGGCCATAGGTCAGCATAGGCATTATAATTTGGGTCGTATTTTAAACTCATTTCTAACTCTGAAATGTACACAGAAGAGCTAACTGGAATTTCCAGCATCTTGAAGATAGCCAACCAAAATAACTATTCTAATTCTGCTGTGGGCAGAGAATGTATTTCTTTTAGTACAGTGTCTTAAACAGAAGACCCTATTTTAATCAAATATTGTACTTGAGACAGATATTAATATCATAAGGGGAAGAAGGAACTTATTTTCTTTTTGTTTTCTAGAAAGCTCAGTAGTGTTGTGAAACATTTTAAGAGTTGGTGCTTGGAAGGTACAAAACAAAGCCTGCTCTTTCCCCCCCTTTCAACTCCACGCTGTAATTGAGCAAATAGAGCCCTCCAGGTCAAATTTATTTTTGATGTCAGTGTAGAAAATAGAGCAGTTGTAAGAAGCAGCTACTAATTTTTGTGGGATTGAAAAAAAAATGTTGCAAGAATGAGTTGATATATATTTGAAGATGGAGAAAGACTTGGATGAGGCAAAACTTCTTTCTTAAATGTCTTATTTATTTATTTATTTATTTATTTATTTATCTATTTATTTTATTCAGAATATTAATTGAATTTATTTTCAATTGCCTAATCCCATAAACAGATACAATGTGTTAATCAGTTTCCCTGTGACTCACATTTGTGAAGTTAAACTCTAAAAGATTTTTTCCAAAATTAGGCTTTTGATTTTTGTTGTAGATTTTGACACTACATTTCAGAATTTCTAGAACGATTAAAGAAAAAAAAAACACATCTCTATTTCATTCAGGGTAAAGAAATAATTAATTTCTGTATGGAACATCATGACTAAGCTATTTATATGTTAACATTGGAAAAAATTCCAACCATTCCTTTGTCAGAAAGCAAAGGAAATTACCACTTAAATATGAAGGTTTCAAAGTGATTTTTTAATAATCATTCTTATAATAGTACTCAACTTTAACAATTGCACATTTTATTTATGTGTATATATGCATGTACATGTAAAATAATTAGTAAGCAATATGATACTTACTAAATCATCATCTCTTTATGTAGCTGACATTGTCTGCTATATAATATCTCTTTCTATTGCTTTTGTGTTCAGTGCCTAGATAAGCCCTTCTTCCAGCCCATAGTTACAGTGGGTGAAACCTGTATTCTACCAAAGACAATGGAAAAATATTATTGAGTTTGAGGTTTTGATTTTACAAAATCTGAAATTTTGTCATATTTGCAATGTTTGCCCAAAGCCATGCTGTTGCACCAAGTAGCACTGAGGAAGAGGTAAGCTTAGTCCTGCACAATGCTGAGGAAAATAAAATCTGTAACCATGCTAGAGGGGCACTGATCACGAGTTACTATACTATCTATCACAGTGATTTTATAAATTTAGGGCTGACATTGGGCTAAAATAACCACATCTGTTTAGGAGTTGGATTACAGGCAGAGTGAGCTCTTCTGTGTAGTATAGACAGTTTAAATATATTCTCCCATTAACAGAATCCACTCTGTGAGAGGAATGTTGCATCATAGATGAAGACAGGTACAGCGACTGTGTGTTTCTAACTTGTTAATAAAACATGCTTGTGGGGAGATTGATCAAAATGGTGAGATTAGAGAAATATATGACCTAGATTTTGCCACTATGAAATCACGATATCAATAGCTATTGTACTTGTGTACCTTTGTGGTGTTATTTTTAGGCCCTTAAAAATAGTAACAAGTTTCCACTGCTGTTTTAAAGGTTGGTTGCCATAAATAAGGGTAACGTATTTCAACACTTTGTAAATACACAATGTATGAATACAAAATAATGGATGAAAGAATTTGCAGAGCTGTGAGTAGAAAGGTCCTGAGTCCAATTAAATTCTGTGCTTATAAAATAATACTGATTTACACATAGATTAAAGCCCAAACCACGCCCTTATTTACTAACAGTCATGAACTTTGACAGTTTCAGGCAATAAATTTTCCAAGTTGTTTTGGAGGACTTTCTATAAGTTATGACATATGACAAAGAGAAAAAGTCCTAGCAGATGAAGAAGGAGAAATTCATGGACTCAAGTGGAGTCTCTTTCCTGAAACTGTAATTTCCAAAGTAAAAAAAAAAAAAAAAAATTCCTCATCACAAATCAATAAAGGACCTGTTTCCATAACATTTTTATTATTCTGATAACAACAACTTGACATTTTTGCATTGGCTTAGTTAAGCTTTTCCTATCTGTTGCCTGCCAGAAATAAGAAAAGAATCCTTAATTTTCAGTCTTCTAGTGGCAAGCATTTCTTTCCGATTATTAATGAGTATGTACCTAGGACCATTTCATGTTATTAAGTCTGATAATTTCCAGAGAAAACAGGATAATGGTACATATAATGTACAGAAATGTTAGGTTATGAGAATAAAGATATTAAAAATATTATTCTCCCTCTCTTTAAAGTGAAAGGTACCAGAGAGACAACCATGTTGCATGGGATTTTTTTAAGTGTATCTGCTAGATTCAGTACAGATGACAATCCACATGAATTCTCACAAACAAGCCTATTACTGATCTGCTAGAGAGGGCAAATCTCTTCACTGGGTCTCTGTGACAGTATGTTTTCCCACTAATTCCCCATCCTTTACATCTTGGACAAATACAATCACGGCACTTTAGATCATATGCTACTTGTGATTATTTACATGTAATGCCATGGTAAGTATATTTTAACCACTTACGTATATTTTTCGTAGGACTGGAAAATAGCCTTCAGCCTTATGTGTCTGACTATGCAGGTTTATCTTTAATCTCACATGCCTGCTATTTTCACATACTCCAAATACTTTTTCAAGGAAACAAAAAATTGGCTGTATTTCATGTAGATTGTCATCTGTTTAAATCAGGTTTTGTTTAAATCTATTTATCTTTGGTTCATTTTCTTTTATATATCTAATCTAGAGGTGGGGCCACTCTTTCTTGTTTTCAAAAGCACTCCAGAATTATAAACAAACAAAAAAACAAATAAATAAAATCCAAATAGTTTTCATTGTATGATGGCATGTTTGTAGTACAAGAGAAAGATGGAACCACTTTTTCCACTCCTGATGTTGGCTTAAATTGATCAAATAATTGCCCTAGGCACTGGTGAATCCATACAAAAGAAAAAAAAATGAAATGTTTAGTTGTGGGGGAAAAAGCTCAGGGAAAGTAGAGGTGTCTCCAAACTTTCCACATGTTGAAGCCAATCTATCATTGAACACAAATCAGAAATGAAATAAGCTTCTTTATGCCTGGTGCTTCAGAAAAACTTGTAAGAGATAAAGGGTATTTTTTGTTAGATCAGAGTCTGTGGCGGTTCTTGTTTTATCTAACTGGTTTATTTACTCCAAGTAATTGTAATGACTTTCAAAAATACAACTTGAATATGTTGTGTTGATGTTGTTTTATACCAACAGTGACTTCAATATATTTTTCCAAAATAAACCAGGGAAACCATGCTGTTGTGTTTCTTCTTTTTTGTTGTTGTTCTATATTTTTTGTTTGTTTGTATGATTGGTTGATTGATTGATTTTTAACATTGCAAAATGTAATCAACTGAAGTCAATTGGGACTTGGATTTGAAAATTAGTTAATTCAAAACACCAAAACAAAACTTGGGAGTTTGCATAGCAGTCTGGGATTATCCTGTCTCTAATGGACAAATGAAAGTGGTCATGGTTTTGCAGATTGTTTTCAGGGGAGTGGTAGTTCTGAAAGGCTCAGACTTGAGCCAGAGGTGTTTGGGTCAAAGTTCTTTCTTGCAAACCATGAGAGTTTTGGGAAGGCAGCCTGGAAAATTAATAACCAGAATATGGCTCTTATCTCAATTCTGTGAGATTTGCAGTATCTCCTTCAGTAAATGGGAAAGGACAATATTATGCTAAGCTTTAGAGGCCAGACAAAAGCCATAAAGCATATGTAACACATTAGTTGTGCATGCCTGTGTAGTCACACTCAAATTATTTTGTGCACCAGCTGTGCAAGGTACAGTACATTTATCTTTATGCCACTTCAGACTGCTCAGCCACCAGTTCTGTGACTTTTGTGTGAATTCAGACCAATCTTTCTACTTCCCAATATTCACTGTCACAACAGGGAGAGGAGAAATATGAGGTCTTTTCCACGTCTTATAAAAATTGGGCATTTTGTGTAAACTGCCAGAGTGGCAATGGCTGAGATACTGTGGACGAGTTCTTCTGCCAGCTCTTCTACAGGAACAAGACACTTTGGTAGAAGGTATAGATATTATTAACTAACATACTTGTTTCCTAGGTTGTGCGAGTTGCAGCCTCAGTACAATAAACCTGTGAGGTACTTCAGAGTACTGTTTCTTTTTATTGTTTGTTCTGTCTGGTTTACAGATGGCTATTAAGAAAACATCTCTTTTGGCAATACTACAAGGTGAGAGAAGTCAAAACTGCCTGGATTTTCTTGCCCCAGGTGTTAATTTAATGATTTATTGTGAAACTACTCAAGTCCCCTTAGGTTGTATAGGAAATACACAGATACACTCTTGTAATTGCAGCTTGAGCAGTTTAGGAGGTCGGTCCCTGCCAATCCAATGGATTTTGCACTGAGGGAGATTAAGTAGCATTTCTATCAGATAGGACTGTCTGAAAAGATATGTGTCTGCCTCTCATCCCCTGTTTCCAACCACGCAGCTCAGCCTCTTCCTACCTTATGTCAGCTAAATCAATTCACTGACCAGCAGTGCTGAAAATTTTACTGAAAAGCAATTAGTCTACCATACAAGGATAAGGAATGTAGAATTTGGTCTCTAATATGAAGCACAAAACTTTGATTTTGATGTAAGCACTTCTGTCTCTCTTTCTCTCCATTCCCACAGACATTATTATAGAAACCTGCCATGTACGTGTAATGCAGCAAACAAGGATCTTTTCTTTTGACTGTCATTTCTTCTGTTATAGCTGTCCTGAACCATTTTACTTTCCTCCACGGAAAGTACGTGGTTCCAAGTATTTCTATTGGGTATTTAGAAATGATTGAAACACCCCCCCACACACACGCACACACAAACAAACAAACAAAACCAGAAAATAAAAGAAAATACGGTAATCTTTCTGGTGCTTACATACCCTTTTCAAGAAGGTAACTTTATGTTAAGAGATACACAAGGCCTTTTGTATTTTAGTTACTTTTGCTCAAGTAAGAGGAAGTTGCTTCTCTTGGCTGTTTTATACCTTTACATCTATTTTTAATGCACTGCTGGGTATTTTGAATCTGGAAAGGAATTATTATTTTATAACCAATCTGTTTGTTTGCATCAGCTACAGTGCTTTTCTCATCTTGGTTTGCCTAATGATTTGGTGCCAACTTCAAAGGCAGCATGTCTTGTCAGAGGATGTGCTTTTCCTTCTATCAATGATGTGTTCTTCCCCCACAGTGTAACAACTACCTGTGCTAGTATACCATGTTCTACAAGAAAACAAGGAAAAACAGAACAGAGGAAGCCACTGTTTCTCCTCAGTAAAGGAGTAAGATTTCCTTCAATTACCACCTTTTCTCTTTTTCTTGTATCTTCTTCTGTATCCTTTTTGTATCCTGCTTTCATAAGGATTATTTTGCATTTGGAGAGACCTGTATATAGATTCTGCACTATTAACTTCAGCCCTTCAAGCATCTGTCAACTATTTCCCCCTCTACTTTCCCCTAGGAAAAAAAAATAATAAAAAAGACAAAGCAAAACAAAACAAACAAATAACAACAACAACAACAAAAAAAAAAAACACACACATGGATGCCTTTAATTTTCCTTTTCTGTACTGAAGACATGATTTCAAGAGTTTGCTGCAATTCTGAGGTTTAGAACTTTTTTAAAATTAAGTGATATTCTCAATTAAGCATATAGTTTCAGAAAGGAAGCAGGAGATTTTTTTTCCACGCCTCCAGCTCCATACAAGCCTATAACATTGTTAAGATTATTATAAGCAGTGAGATTAAATATACTCCATAATTTAAATCATACCCTAATTTGGTGCTGTAGACTTGGAATTAGAATATGGGAGATCTTGCCTTTTGCTGCTCTTTTACTACCTGTAAGTGGTATTTGAATATTTCTGAAAAATGAAGAGCACATAGTTTAATTAGATGTTGATCTCTTCACTTTAGCCCTCTTCAAATGCTTTCATAAACTGATTTCATACAAACCAATAAACAGTTGACATGGATAATGTAAGAGTGTCTTTACAATATAACCACATAAAAGCCTTGCTAACCTTATATGTTTTCCTGTCATTCGTTACAAGAGGCTCAGGCCTAAGGAGGCAATACTATAGTCTTTCCTGTTGTAATTATAATTAATAACTTAACACAGAATTTTGATATGGAAACATTTTATACAGCAGAAGGTATTAAAAATATTAATTTGTTTTATTTTGTATTATTTTGTTTGTTTGTGTATTTAATTATTTATTTATTTAGTGAATCCTGGATTTGGCAAGGAGACAGTTTTTCTACATTTTAGCATTGAAGAAAGGGACTTTTTTAATAGTTCTACTGTAGAAATATATAATTATGTGTGGGTAGATTTGGCATAAATCTCTTCCCCTTCAGGGATTTGAAGAAAACAAGCCTTTTCAAATACCCTTAATAACATACAGGTAAATAATGAATTCAGACCAAATAACTGCTAAGTATGAGAAAAACAGCAATATTTCTACTCCTACTGTTAGCAAGAAAAAGATCAGTGATTACTTGTATCCTGCCAGTGATATTTTACACAGACCTCTCTACTGTTTTCAAGTGGGAGATCAGTGCCTTGGTTGATGGCAGGATGTGGACGTTATAAAGTATATCCTACTGAAAAGAACACTTTGGAGTTTTGGATAGGTTAAAATGTCATTTAATGAGTTGGATTATGGAAGATGGACTCCCACACTCAGGAGTAACTGTAAACTGACATAAGAGATCTGGATTTTGCAAAGGACCTTATGAGGCATATCCTCAGGTCAGTAAGAAATCTCACCAACTTTCTGTGTGGTCTTCATATAGCCAGAGTTTGTGGCAAAATGGCTCAATACCCAAGCCAATGAATGTGGTTAAACTGTTTACATATGGTGACTCTTAACATGGGACAGGGTGGTTCATATCAAAGAAGCTAGCATTTCTCCACAGAACAGAATGGGCTTCTGTGGAGCTTGTGCCTCTTTTGAAATTAGTACTCTGAAGGTAATCAACATCAGGGTTAGAAACTAAAAAAGAGTTTTCTGTGAGTGCTGGTCTGGTTCTGAGTTCTCACTGCAAAGGCTGTGTCTGTCTGACCAAACAAGGTAGCTTTTTTTTCAACTTAAAACTTCAGCTAACAGCTGGTGGATTCATATCTTCAACCATCAGGCCTCATAGCCTTTCGAATATATTTTATCTCTAACCTGTAAATGTCTCTCTTTATTTATTTTATTTTATTTTATTTTATTTTATTTTATTTTATTTATTTTAAATTGAGTCACAGCCAATTTAACTTACTACTTTTCTCAGTCTGTCAGGTACTTGGCCCTGTGTTGTCTCCTTGGTATGGCGAGATGTAGTGCAGCAGTCATCTGAGACATCTTCCTGATGTTTCTGGTAGTCAAATGCATACGCTACATGTGGAGTAGTGTGTAATGGTAATAGTAACAGTGGTAAAATGGATTTAAAGGCATTATGTATTGGATTATGTAGGGTAAGAAAAGTTATGGAAACCTGGGACTGCCTTTTAGGAAACCTAGTGCAACCCACATTTGTCTTGGGACTTCCTAAATGGAAACTGTGCATGTGTATGTAGTGTCTGTGTAGCTCCTGTCATACTGTACAGGTCTTACACAGCACTAGATGTGTACAGAAGACTGGGCTATGCATTCAGGTTATGTCTCATTTACTTTGTGTGTGTGGACTCACAGGCTCTGCTTGTGTGCTAGAGTTGCTCTGTATATACTGCTTTATGGATACGTTTCTGGACAGTGTAGACAAAAATGCTTAATTTCTGCTTAATTAAAATTCCTGGGTAGACGTAAAAGCTTTATCTAGGAAAGTCTAGACTCATGAGGAAAACCTGCCTCTGAGATCACTTGGAGAGACAAGAGCACAGACTGCAAATGTTGTTCTCAGGGAGCTGGAAGTAACTTCCTAGCATTTTCTGATATTCGTTGTAGGCAGAAGATAATTTATAGCCAGGTGGGTCTGTTTGTTTGCCATTGTGCCTGAGTTGTAAACAAACTGTTTGGACTGGAGGTATTGAGGTATCTGCCCGCTCTGTCAAATTGTCTTATCATCTCTGCCTCAAAGAGGAGCAATTATTAAAAGAGGCCTCCTTTTTGCTTTAGTTCCATATTTTTCACATATGGAACCACGTGGATATTTTAAGAAGCAATTTCATCTCTTTGCCCTACAATTTCCTAGTAATGATGTTTCAGTTCAAAAGATGGCACAAACTGTTTTAAAACCTGTCTGTGAATCAGGTTATAAGTCTTTTGTAATTTAAATTTTCTGTTTTAGCAGTAATGTTTGCAAAACCTAGGTTTGGGGTTTATCTATCTATCTAATCTATCTATCTATCTATTTATTTTTCTGATATGTCTTGAGACACATTACAAGCTCTCTCAGTAAAACTCCTAGGAGCACAGCATGATGAACGCTATTGACAGATCTTCCAACACTACCACCTAATAATACTCTTGGAACGATGGAGGGGGAAAATGGGAGGTGAATGAATTTACTGCTGTGCCTGTATGAGCACTGATCTCAGGCAATCTATAACAAACCTTCCTTTCCTAGAATTGATGTTTTGAGGTCAAAGGTTGAAAGACATTCCAGAAACAGAGTCTGAAATGAAAGTTGTTCCTTTGTGTTTTCCTAGCTGGAGTCAAGGAGACTCTATTGTCCATCATGCTTTATTTATTTATTTGCATACATCATATCGCAAACACATATGCATACGCATATGCATATACATATTGCAAAACTGTTCTTCTTTTGTCCCTGTAATAGCAGGTCTAAGGAGTTTGCTTGACCTTTAATGAAGGTTTGTGGGAGGGAAAAATGCCAGAGCTTCTGCTCTTCTGTTCATATCTGTAACTTTATCTCATCTTGTGGCTCAGAAGGCTGCTCAGCTTTCGTCAGAGAGTCTGAAGTGAGGCCCCTCAGGGGCATGCTATCTCTTGGCTAGAGAAGGCATGAAAAAGGAAAAAAAAAAATTATCTTAATGATGGGCTCTTCTTCAGCTTTTCAGCTACCAGCATAATCTGCTTGGATTGGGAAAACATTTCCTGAAGTTTTAACTAAAAAGAAACCTTTCCTCCATCTCTCTCTGTTTTGTTTCCCCCTCAAAGTTAGGAAAAAATAGAAGTTAGAAGAGCCTGGCATAGGTTGTGCTACACTAAGAAGCATGTTTTTCAGTCATAGCTGGTATTCAGCAATGAAAAATAATAGTAATAAAAAAGTGTAATGTCATCTATCAACAAGTTGTGGACAGCTTCTTCTGAAGGATAAATCTAAGATGCTGTTTAGATGTGACAGGCTGTGCTTATTTATTCATTTTGCTGTGGATAAAACAGAGTACAGTACAGTAGCAATAATATCCTTTTTCCAGAAAAAATAAAATAGGTGCTATCCAGAAAGCACCTATGTGTCCGACGCAAAACAGATCTAATGTAGAGTTAGCATGTTCAGCTCTCTGTGATCTCAACAGGAAATCCAGAATGTGCATCTTGCTTTGAAGAGTCAGTAACCATTATAGTTATCCCTGTGTCATGATCATAGTAATTACTCCCAAGTATTTTAGAGCATTAGAAAAAACAAAGTTTTAATGTTGTGCAAACAAAGCTATTGCACAGTGGCAGTGCCTGCCATTGCCAGTTATGAGGGGTCAGCTCTGCCTAGCCATGCTGAAACTGAGCAGTGTTTCATTCCAGCTCTTGGGTATCATTTGAATAACAATGTCAAATTTTGCATTTTATTTCACACATATTTATTTCCATATATTTTATGTCAGCTTCTAATTAATAGCTTCTAGTTTGCTGTTAAGCTTTGGGGAATTTCCACTGCTCTCTGCTGTGGTACTAGCTCTCTCGTATCCTGGTGCTGGTCCAGAATAATAAAGCATTCAGCAGCAGCTACAATATACCACACTTGTTTTTATTTTTCTTATGTGTGCTCAGCTGTTTTCCTTCGCATGATATGAAGGTTTTTGTTACTCTGGCAGCTTAGCAAGAGTAAAAAAACTGCAAAAGCAACTTAGTAAAAGCAAAAGAAAAACAAACAAAAATAATGAAACAAACAAGCAAAAAAAATATTTCATCCATTCTGATGTCCATCCTGTTTCTCATTGTGTGCAGGACTGTCCCAGTCTTAGCAGCAGTAGCATATCTTCTGTGCTGGTGCCAGATGTTACCAGCATTGCTTTAAAGAGTACATGACATTTTCATGACCATTGATAATTGGTTAGATAATATTAATAATTAGCTTTTTAAGTCTCTTACACTGACTTACGTATTGGCCTCTTGTTCCAGCAGAGGAGACATGGGCTGTCTGTTTCTGAATACCAGTTTCAAAAACATATGGAACATTAAAAACTGCTTGTTAACTACGGTTCAACGTTTAAGGTAAAGTAACATAGCAATTCCAGGCAAGTATGTTTGACATAAGGCAAAACTAATTCCCTAAACAGAGATATTAGCACACCTTACCATTTAAGCTAATTGGCTCTGCTGCTTGCTTGAATGACTTAATAGTGCTTGTGGAGAATAAGGGGCCAAAACTTGACCATATGTACTAACAAATGTGGTAACTCCCATGTCTAACTTCTGTATAAGCATAAGCATGCTAAGAAGATTAGTCAACATAGCTGATTGCAAATTTTGCATGTTTGAGCCCCATGTGAGGGGATTTGATTCACATAATGTAAACAAGACTGCTATTAAAGTAATTCTCTGTTCTGCATGGATAAGATGGGAGTGATCTTGAGTACTTAATGAGAAAGGACTTTTCCTGTGACCCCTATTTCCTTTCCTTTTAAAAGTCTGTGGGAGAGAACTTTGAGGATTAGGCCTAAATTAATTAGGAACATTATCCTCCCAAGTTATTATCAAATTAAACTCTATAGCATGGCTCATAGAATGACTTAGTATGTCTTTGGAGACAAACTGTCCTCTGATCCAGTAATTCATGTATCATCACCACAGACTGTTCAAGTATCAGTAACCTTTTATCATCTCATCAAAGAACTCTGCCTGAGATAAAGCTGGTCCTAGGCCATAGAAAGCCCACGGTATTTTTGTGTAGAAGACATTTGTACATTTCTTAGGCATTTTGACAAAAGTTCCACAGCAGCAAAAGACATAAGCAAGAAACATATCATTAAAGTTATGGAGTGAGCTGTTGTCTTACTGCCAGCATCAAGTGCGGAGGGACATATTTTGGATGAAACTGAGGGGCACAGTCACTGTTCCCACCAAATAATGATGATTTTTTTAGGAGAGCTGCTGTTGATCAGTTTGTGCGTTTTGAACAAGCTCTGGATATGTGGGTAAAATATTGAAATTAAGGTAAGGTTCTTGGATTCTGAAGAAAAAAAGCATTTGTTTCAACAGTGCTCAGCATTCCTTCCCTGTATACATCCCCTCTATTCTTACACTTCACCATGTACAAAACGTAGCAGCTAGTGGTGGCAAAAAGGTTGAACAACCTCCAAGGGGAGTAGTGAGAAGAGTCAATAGAGACAGCATCAGGGTGTGCATGGTTGAGTCTCTAGATCTGCTTGGCTCCACAGGTGAAGCTTGACTACCAATTTCTCTCTCTGTATGACTGTCAGAGAGTCTTGTTAAAAATAAATACTGAGGATTTGTCTTTTTGCTATCAATAGAGATATGGCACTTGTTCCCTTTCTTAAAGTTGCAAGTGCTTTAGGACACTGGTATAGTGTTTGTCTGTGTGGAGAATGCTCTTCTGCCTGTAAGCCCATGCACCTGTGCATTAAACAAGCAAAGTTTCAGTTGCATGGCTTCACTTTAGTGTTGAAATATTAAATTGAATTTGGATTGGGAAACTGAGGATTTGGTGTAGATACAATTGTACGGGGGTCTGTTTAGGCACCTCTGTCCACCATGAATGCTGCCTATTACTAAGGCTTGGTATTTCCTGCTCATGGACAACTGTTATAGGCAATCTTTTTCTCCTGATGTGGGGGCAGCTCCTTGGATCTAAAGATTTTGCCTATCCCTTTGTTAATCCAGCATATATCCCAGGACTCAGAGCCACACTAGCAAGATGTTTAACATGTAACTATCCTTTTCCCTCCTTCAGTTTCCCCACCCCCTTCCTTCCTCTGCAGTTCCCTGGCAGGAAGGTATGGCTCATATGGGAAACTAAGTCCTTTGAGTCTCTGACTGCCTTTTCTTTCAGCATTTGAACAGGCCCTGGCATAAAGAGAGGCTGTCACTGCCATAGCACTACACCAAAACCAGCAGTCCCAGTGAGCTGCAGTTACCCTTAACTTCTTGCCTCAAGGTTGTGTCTTATTTTCCCATTCTGCTCCCTGCAGATGCTTCATTTTTTCCACTTCAAAAAAAATGGAAAAATTGTACGTGGTAAATTTCCAGCATGAATAATCTCACCGGTTAGGACTTGTGATCACCTGCCTGTTTCCCCACTAAGAAACACTTTAATAGCATCAAAAGGTAGTGGCTAATTTCTGTATACAAGGATATACAGCACAACAAAAGAAGAATTTTAATCTATAATTATGAGGTCAAAGTCTTTGTTGTTAGACTATATTGTTTTTCAAACTGGCTGAATATAAGGCATATTGGTACTAAAATCTGATCAGCACACATAGCAGCAATCCTACTTTTGAAAATTGTCCATAGAATCACTGAAGGGTGAAACCAAGATACATAGAATTAATATACTTTTCTACTGCTTATTCAAAGAGTGTCCTCTCATGGACCAATGTTATCCACCTTTTGTTTTTTACATCTCACACACTTACAGCAGTATTAGGGTAATTGTTTCACAAAGCACTAAGCCAGCAAACTGTTTTAAAAGCATGTCTAAGATTTCTGATGTGTTTTTTTTTTTTTTTTTTTTTTTTTTTTTTTTGGTGTATACATACATTTGACATGTTTGTACATATATATATATTTATTTATTTTTTTTCTTTTTTTTTTTTTCTTTTCTTTTTTTTTCCCTATGTCATTGCTGTAAGGGTAAACCTAAGTGTTGGAGTATTACTTAGCACCAAGCTCAAAAAAATGATGCAAAGTAATCTGCTTAAAGCACATATTTCTCTGGAGATAAACTGATTTGATTTAAGACCTTAGTTACATGGGAAAGAATATGGGATAAATCCTCTAGGCTCCAGTCCTGCAGGCATTTTTACACAAGTATAATTGCTTGCAGGGGAAAGCTTTGAGTTAGGCCTAAAAGTCATAAAAACATTTACTTCAGTAATTCTATAAACAACACCAGCCAAAGAGAAATTAAAAATCATCTATAAAAGAATGACACTTATCTAAAGATCAAGAGCTAAATAAACAACTTGTTGGGTGACATCTCTCAGATTAATGATTGGTAATAAAAGGAAAAAAAGATTTCAGAAGCTTGGAGTTTCTGGATTCTTTCCACGTCATTTTTCTTTTACACATGTTAAATGGAGGCAGAATCACTGGTTTAATATCTGTTAGTGACACTGTGTTTAAATTAATGTTGGTTGTCTATGTAACTTACAGCAAAACGTCTGTTCTGTAAGACAAACATATCTGTGATGACATCAAATCAAGTCTCTGATGTAAATCTCAAATAATGTTCTGGGTTTACTTTCTCTCAGCACGTTAGTAAATCAAGTAAATCAAGTATTCTTGATTTGCAAGCAAATATTATTGCATGTTGGGTTACTGGCCTTGGCCTGTCTGTTTAGTTCCCTCAAATACTTGCCATCACCTATTTTTTTTTATGGTGAGTGATGTGCTGTAGTATGGTTAATGTGGACTGTGAAATACAAAAGATGTCTTCCATATTACTGCGTTAAGTTTCTAGCTTACCATCTAATTTTATTGCCAAAAGCTACGTTTACAGGCCAATTCTTTTTTAAACACTTTCTGTGTATGAAAAAAAAAATAAAAAAAATGAAGTAGGATCATTTTTTCTTGTTAAGAGAATTAGCTTGAGGACATTATTTCACAAAAAAATATCAAATCAGACTGCAAAATGATGCAAACTCTGATCTTGGCTTTTTAATTTTTATTTAAATTGTTGACTCTAGCATATGTAATATTTTTTTCTGGCTAAAAGAAAGGCTATCCTCAAAAGTAGTGCTTTGAGCAACATACTGCTTTGATATGTCTAGAGAAAAGTGGATAAGAATTTCTAGAATTTCTAGAAGGTTTCTATTACCAGTTATTATACATATATCGACAAAGAGTTAGTCAACAATATTGTATATCCTATGATGTATAATTTTATACCTCTAGAACCACGACCCTAAAGATTGCAAATTGGCATAATTCCACTGGCTATGGAGAGTTACAGCAGCTGAAGCTTTGGCAGTGATTTCCAATTGTACATTGTATTACAAATGACACATTATTTCAGTGCTGAAGTTTTATCATATCTGAGGAATCCCTTTGTACCTGAAGCGGACGGAACATTCTCCCTGTTGTGGAAGTAAACAAGACCCATGAAGAGCTTACTACAAATCATTGTTAACAGTTACCTCAGGTTTATTTTGTTCCAAAGTCTGATGGTTGCTAGAGTATGTGTCACATTATGTGTGCAAGAACAGACACCGTGTCGCCATTGTACTGAGTACGTGATTAATAAAGAAGCCTATTTTTAACAGCAAAACAATGTGCTATATTTAGGAGTATACAGATTTAGCCAGATTAAAATGCTGCAGATGATCTTGAGATGACCACAGAAATCATTTTCTTTTTTTTTGAATGTTGTTTCTTTGGCAATTTAGGTTCATCAAAAGCCATCAAAAGAAAAACTGTGTATGTCCCCTAATTCCTCTTATTCTTTATGTTGATAGCTAATTATCAATATTTAAGGAGGAACATAAAAGAAACTTGAATAAGATTGATTTAGTTCAATTGAATGTGATCTTTAGATGTTCTGCTTGAATTTAATCATTTTGATCTTGTAGTTTGTTTAGATATTCTTTTTTAATTCATTTATGCTGAGATTGGCTTTTTTTTTTTTTTTTTCCCTTTTGCTTTTTTTCCCCACAGCCTTGTAATCATTGTGTCCAATGATCATTGGCCCAAGTAAAACAGATGACACATTCTATTAGGATACAGAAAATATTAATTTAGAAAATTAGAATTTTTAGAAAAATTATCCACTTCTAGTCTGAAAAATAAAAAAAAATGTTCAAAACTGAAGGTAATCAACTGTATAATAAGGTGTCCATCCTCTGTTTTATTATGTATAATGTGTGCTTTGTGTGCTTTTAGGTGTTATCTCCATGAAGGATGAAAGCATAAAACCATTTCTTACACCCATTTTCTGGAACTGCTAAGGAAGGATAGTAAGTGTTGCTAGATCAAAGGTTTTGTTATCTTTTGTTAATATCTAGACTGAACCCAGGATCCTGAAAAGAAAACAGTACAGATGCAACTGTTAAAATGTTTTGTCTGTGTGGTCTGAATTGCAAGATGGTAGGCCTGAAGCTCATCAATGACTCTAAAGTAGCTTAGCCAAACCCTAATCCTAGAGATGGTGCTGAGTATGTGGAATCATGCAAGAACAATTGTTGAAATTCAATAGAACCTTATGTGGGCATCAAGAGAGCAAAGAGAGCAACACTGTCTGTGTGCTGTCAGTGTGCATTAACTAACAGGATTGGAGCTTTAATTTGCTTCACTACTCTGTGTAGATGGTACTTCATACAAAGGTTAATATCTAGTTTTGGTAATGTATCACTGTAAAGGAATAGTCAAATGACGCAGTAAACATTTTTGCAGCTACTGTGAAGTTTCTTGGCATTGGTTTTCTTTGGCACTACAGCATTGAAAACCTAATATATCAAAGTAGAAACTACATGTATAAAAATTACTCACAGCAAACCTGTATAAAACCTTCCCTTCAGAATACCACAATTATAATTGATAAACCATAAATGGTGCTTTAAATGGTGTTTGGAGAAAAAGTTGAAGCATAATGGCTTAAGAATTTGGTTTGTTGTTACTGTTATATTGAAAATTTGCAATAAGATCGCAGAGGATTTAACTAATATACTGAACAAAGACTAAAAATTTGCAAGACTTCAAAAATCTTTTAAGATACTTAATCAGTCCTTAATAAAACTTGAAAAGCTTTATGGACTTATTTATTTATTTATTTATTTATTTATTTATTTAATAGTAGTGGTAATAGAACTTTTTATAGGAGCCTTTTCTGAAATATTTCATATAACTATGAATGGCAGTGGATTTAAAACTCCCAGGTGTCTTTCTGAGTCAAATCTAAGAGTGTTTTTGGCTAAATAAAGGATATTTTATGCTTTTTACTTGGTTATATCAAGTAAGGCTAGGAGGAATTTCATAGCCATATAAATTCTCATTTTCTCCTCTGTAATTCTCAGCATGTTATTTTATTTTTTTATTTTTAAATTACTCCTTTTAAGGCAAAGTTTAATTAAATTAAAATGATTGAACATTTTTATAAAGACAACAGTGTACAGAAAAGAGGCAATGCATGAAAAAAGACATGGGTTATCCTTTGCATATATGTCTGTGACTGTTCAAAAAGTTTTAGTTTTACTCTTTCTGTGTAGAACATACTACATAAATCAAGGTTTTGTCATGTTTATAATGATAAACTTTCCAAATGGAAATAAATTCTCCATTGTTCTTAAAATTAATGGCAAGATTAAGACATCTAGTGTTACATTTTCAGAATCAAATCCTTGGTGTGTTAATTTTTCTGTCAAACTAAAACCTGCCTTTTCCATACTCATTATTGCATTCCAACACCTTTTCCTCTAACCTCACATTCCTGCTTGATAATTAGTTGCATACGTACAGTGTCCTTTAAAATACATTGTTTGGCACTCTAGGCTGTAAAATGATAACACCCATCCACCAAAAGTAAATATCTTTTAGAGCATTTCATTGCCAAACAGGAAATGCTACAAAGCCACAGCCATGTAAATGACTTGTAAGAACTTTTCTATCTAGAATGCATCGTCATGATAGTCCCTGTAGCTGAAAGACAAAAGTAATAAAAATAAATAAATAAATAAATCTCAGATTTTCAGTCACCATTTGATATTAGTAGTGTTTACATGACCATACTGAACATATTAAATTTTATTTTCTGTTTGTGCAAAAATGATGTCTTCAGGACATTGTACATGGTCTGTATTTTGAATAGAGCATTAGTGATTGGTCCAGAGCTCAAGTGGAAGAATTTATTTTATTTTCTATTTTAGTCAAGTAAGAAATATTTGAAACAATCTGTAAGCTTAATTCAGGCAGAGCAATGATGATACTGAATTGGCAGATATGAATACCTGTTCTGGTTATTTAAAAACAGGGATGATGAAAAATCATAACATTCAAAATTCATTAGTGATATCAATCTGTTTTTTTAGAGGATTCTAGTACAGTTATCTTACAGCAAAGCTGTCCATCAGTGCAAGAAGTACTAACTTTTAAATCCAAAACATGAATGGATTTAGATGGTACCCTTAATTGTTTGATCCCTCCTATCTGTAATCTATCTGTAATCTATGGCACACTGTTGAATAAGATAATGATCTTATTGCTACTTATATGGTATGTCTCTCTCTCTCTCTCTCTCTCTTTTTTTTTTTTTTAAGTGAACTTGTTTCATTCATTCTTATTTACCTTTTATATTTGCCTTCCAAACAATTTGAGTCATTTGGTGTTACTGAGTTACTGAATGTATTTGGTTGAAGCAGTGTGTGCTTGGATTTTCTGAATTCTTTGAGTTTGACTTTTAAACTGTCTGGAAACAAAGGTAATCTTTCCAATCAGTCTATCAGGAAAGAGTAGTGATTAATTCAAGCATAACATGCCATTCCAGATTTAATATGTATTTCTAACTAACACATAGAATAAAAAAATAATTAAAAAAAAATAAAATGAAATAGATGTGGAGGAATGAGTAGCATTGTAAAATCACCTTTACAAGTATGCTACTTGTAAAATCACCTCTCAGTAGCACCAGGCTGGAAATTTGAAGTTGGTAATGGGACAAACCACCAAATTAGTGTGAAATGCCTGAGCACAATATCTGGTCTGCACACCACTCACTGAGGAAAGACTCTCTTCCACCTCCTTGAATCATAGAGCAACTCACAGGGAAGGAGAGCCATTTGTATATTTCATGTCCCTTGGAGCAAACCCTGACTCAAGAACTGTCTCTGTCATATACAGCTGTACAGAGCCCTCTAATGCTCAGTAGGTGCAGTTACATTGCCCACTGGTATGTTGCAAAGGAGGAAAGACCAAGATTGCACAGCTATCAAACAGCCAGTTCCAAACCAGCAGTTGCTGCTTCACACTGCAGTCTCAACATGCTCCTTGCTGCTTCTGCTCTTGGTGTCATTGTTGCTGTTGGCACTGTTGTTGCTATTATCACTGTTGCCATTTGTCACATCTGTGCTCAGGGGGACTGATACTCCTGATGTCTTTAGTCTTTTGACTAAGTAAAACAGCTTTGGGCAGGTACTAACCAATACTAGAAGCCTAGTTCTTCATATACGAGGTTGCAACAGAATACTATGCAAAGGTCAAAAGTCTGATACGTGGACCAAACAATCAGCTAAACAGGATTAATACCTAAGAATATTTACTTAGAAATATTAAAACTGGTTAGTTAATTTGAAGTTCTGAGGCAAGGTAGACACTTTACTTGCTTTTGGGCATGTAGAGAGCTGGCCAGTTTTCTGGCCCATTCAGTTCTTATCTGTGAAGCTATACATCTGTCCAGTCAATGGAGGCTGAGATGAGAAGGTAGAAGGAAATGTCCCACACCATTTACAATTAAGAAATTATTGTCTGAAATCACTAATTTTAGTTTGCTTAGGCCCATCTAGTTCCCTTTTGTTCCCCCTTACCCAATAATAGCCATCGACTATAAAATAGGACAGAGGTCTGGCTCCACATTGTCTCGACCAATCTTGAAGACTGAGCTGGCGGGCCTGGAGGACAGGGACCATTTCCTCCAGTCAAGCAGAATCTAAAAGTTGTAGTGATGGCGACTCTGGCACAGTTTGATGGCTTTTCCAAGGAGAAAGCCACCACACACATACTGAAAGGAGATCGAGTATTTGTGCTTCTATATGAGAGTCTTCAATGTAAGAAATTTGTGGGGGACAGTAATAGATGAGAGATGAAGAAGGTGCATGCAAGAGGAGGCTCCTGGGAGGTGTGAGGGGCAGTACAACAGCTGCTTCAACTCTGTGATGTTGTATTAAGGCTAATAACGTGCGCTCCCACCCTACTGCATCAGTCACTGCTGACTAATGATAGGTAGTACAAAAAGTAATTTGTCCTTGCCTGACGTCTTATCTTAAACCCCATATTTTTAAGTGAAGAATGAAGCCAAGTAGTCTCATCATGTAGAAAAGTTAATTAAAATTCACAAAACCAAAGAAGATAGTATTTACCTTCCTAAACCACAGTCCTGTTGCTATTCATATGAAGTCATATGAGGGAAATGGCCTTTGTCTTTAGTTCTGTAGAACTCTTAACCTTGGGTATCATCTAAGAATAGGATATGCAGACAGTGATTATTTCTGGCTTTCAGGTCTTTTCTCCCAGAGGACTGATCTTTGTTTTGGAGAAGGAATTCAGTCATCTAAAAAAATCCAATAGTGACAAGTTATTTGGAGAATATCCACCAGCTTGTTTAGCTTTCTTGTTAACAGATCAAAGAAAACTTATGTAATTTTTATATAACATTCATGTATGCATGCTTCCTTTCTCAGCAAAAGTGGTAACATTACCTTGTCATGGTTTTCTTTGTTTTGTTTTATCTTATCTATTTTTATATCTAGTTTTATCTATTGTGTTTAAGAGCCTGTTACTCCAGCTTGGCTTTCTGAATGTCCTCTAGATATAAAGTATAGTTTCATGTTAACATGAAAAATTTCTAATCTTATCAAGCATGATAACTTGATATAAAATTTGATATCTGAATGGATAGCACATCTTTTAATTGTAAGGTCCGTTTTAAACCTCACTGGGATGAATGGGATTCTTGCCCCAGTATACAGTTGCTCTTAAGTTATGTTTCTAAGTTCTTATAAAATCTTTAAAACTGAAGAGCCCCAGAGACTCTCCTCTAGTTTGTGTGAGTACTTGATCTTAACAACACTTGATGAGTAGTATACTGCTTGTTCATTACATACATGCTCACCTTGGCTAAAGAATTGGGTACAGATGGGTTGCCCCTTGTTCTAACTTGCTTCTTGTCTTATCCCAGAAGAATCAACATCTTTATCAAAAATGTGTTTCCTGCTACAATTCAGAATATTTTCTGAAAATCATCAAATTACAATATTCCATTTATATATGATCCTTTTCACTGCTTTACTTTTTTTGGGGGGCTCTTACCCAAGTTCCATGTTGCTATTTTATATTTTCCATATTTTTTGTTTGCAAGTACTATGTGATCACCATCCTTTTAATGACTTCTCCTTTAAAACTCTACCATGCTTTGAGCATATATTAGTCATGGCCCAAGACAAATTTATATTCTAATGTCATTTCTTGATGAACAGTTTACCTAGAAAGTTATAATGTGAGAACTTGTACAGTTCTGAACCTGTCAAAATTGAGAGTACTACACCTATAAATAATGAAAATAATTTATATTAATGTTTATCACTACACATTTATTTTTATGGAATATAGAGAAGTCTCAGGGCATTTGTGGTGAAAACCTGAATTAGAACAGTGTAAAACTGGAAATGAAAACTGTAAGTCACCTTAGCATGGTCAGATTCTTTCAACTTTAGGTACTTCTACCTTTTATTAGATATTAAACGTCAGTATTTACTGCAGTTGAACAAATCCTAATGATTTGGGATATGCTGAAAATGCTGCCAAGATTATATTTCATGCAGTATTACTAGACTTCCTGTACTATCATGTTAAAAACAGCAAATACAGACAAAATATGAAAAGCATTATCTTTTTCATGACTGTTCAGCCATTCAGTAAATACTATTAAAGCATAGAATCATAGAATCATTAGGGTTGGAAAAGAACTCCATGATCATACGGTCCAACCATCCCTCCACCAATGTCACCTACTAAACCGTGTCCCTAAGCACCAACTCCAACCTTTCCTTAAGCACCCCCAGAGATAGTGACTCCACCACTTCCCTGGCAACCAGTTCCAATGCCTGGTTACTCTTTCTGAGAAGAAATGTCTCCTTGTTTCCAACTTAAATCTCCACTTGCACAACTTGAGGCCATTCCATCTAGTCCTACCACTAGTTATCTGTGAGGCCAAGCTCCAGCTCCCCACAGCTTCCTTTCAGGTAGCTGTAGAGAGCAATAAGGTCTCCCCTGAGCCTCCTCTTCTCCAGACTAAAAAAACACCGTTCCCTCTGCTGCTCCCCACAGGACTTATGTTCCATACCCTTCACAAACTTTGTAGCCCTTTTCTGGACACACTCCAAGGCCTCGATGTCCTTCTTGTAGTGAGAGGCCCAAATCTGAACACAGTATTCAAAATGTGGCTTCATCAAAGCTGAATAGAGGGGAACAATCACCTCCCTTGTTCTGTTGGCTACACTATTCCTGATACAGGCCAGGATGCTGTTGGTGTTCTTGGCCACCTGGGCACACTGCTGGCTCATGTTCAGGTGAGCATCGATTAACACCCCTTCTCCTCTGCACAGCTTTTGAGACACTCTGCCCCAAGCCTGTAGTGCTGAATGAGGCTGTTGTGGCCAAAGTGCAGGACCTGACACTTAGCCATGTTGAACCTCATCCCATTGGTCATTGTCCATCAACCTGTCCTGTCCAAGTTCCTCTGCAGAGCCTTCCTAACCTCCAGCAGATCAACACTACCCCCCAACTTGTTGTCATCTGCAAAGTTACTGAGGGTGCACTCATTTCCCTCATCAAAGTCATCAATACAGATATTAAAGATAACAGACCCCAACACCAACCCTCGGGGAACACCACTGGTGACCAGTCACCAGCTAGATTTCCCTCCATTCACCACCACCCTCTGGGCCTGGCTGTCCAGCCAGTTTGTAACTCAGCAAAGAGTATATCTGTCCAAGCTATGGGCTGCCAGCTTCTTCAGGAGAATTCTGTGGGAGACTGTGTCAAAGACATTGCTGCAATCTTGGTAGAGTACATCAACATCCTCACCAAGTGAGTCACCCAGTCATAGAAGGAGATGAGATTGATCAAGCAGGACTTGCCTTTCATGAACCTGTGCTGACTGGGCCTGATCCCCCAGCTGACCTGCATATGCTGCATGATTGCATTCAACAAAACTACATTCTGATCCAAATCACTGAATGTTTTGAAGTTCACTTGCCCCAAAGAAAAAGCCAAAATATTATAGACAGTGAATACAGCAACAGTTTTTGAAGGTCTCTTACATATAAAGTATTGCAACTGTTGTCCCTGTAAATGTAAGTAACCTCCAGTTCTATTATACTGTTATGCATGGCATTATGCAACAATTTGGAAAATTCATGCTAACTGTAATAACGTACATTCGGCTTTTATTTTTATTTTTGTTTTATTTATATTGTTGGTTTTTTTTTTTTTTTTTTTCCTTCTCCCTTCTATTTAGAAGGAAAGATCCTTACATACATTTCTATTGAGAAATAAGAAGGTCCATATGTGTATCAATGAAATAATTTTATTGAATTAAGGAAACAAAATCCTTCCAGTGTTTAAATTCTGACAGATGTGTATGTCTCTCAAGTGCAAAGAACTGGAAAGAAGGGAAGGAAGAACCGAGCTTTCCAGTGTCTACAGAGGTATTAGTTTAAAACAAATGTACTTTTTCTGAAATTCATTTATGATTAATACTGAAGAAGTTGTTCTTAATCTGTAAAGTATCAAGGCAAAAATGCCCCTTCTGAAAATGATGGTCCTGGTTGGCAAATTCTGCTAAACTTGGGGATATATGGCACATAAGATGAAAAATCAAGGTGCAACAGAGGGCCAGACACTCAGCTGGTGTTATTGTTAATAAAGAGATGTGAATTTTCAGCAGTTCAGGATCTAGTCCATAAAAATCTGTCAGCTTGCAAGTGAAGTCAAGTGGCATTCTTTCCAGAGACTTTAGTAGATGTGGCAAAGCTCAGTGCTGAACGTGCAGTGCTTTCCAGAATACTGAAATGTGGAAAAGAGTATAATTTACTCACTGAGTTGCCAATTTTGTAGCTAGGAAACAGAAGTTCTAAATGAAGGATACAAAAGCTAAATAAAAGTTGGAGTTTGAATCAGCAACAAAATTGTTGCAAAGAGTTTAGTGTTTCAGTCTGATTTGGACAAGGTTCTGAGCCGACAAACCTCAATTGTGATGATATCTTCTCTGTAGCTGTTGCTGGGGACACCTGTAACTCCCATTAGCTTGGGGGGGATTTGTATCTGCTTAGCACTTTTCAGAACTTGGACCCTGGTGGTTACACAAATCTTGTATTCTGAATTTGCAGAGTCACTAATCTGGAAAGAAGAAATTTTGACTACTCTGGTCCTTTTGGGTTCTGGTCAGGCCAGAAATACTGAAATAATGGATTTTTCCATAATATTTCATCACTTCAGCTTTGCTTCCTATTCAGATGCAGGAAGTTTAACAATATTCTGAAATGAAAAAAAAAATCTTTTAGAAATTATCCTGCCACTCAACCCTAATTCAGGTAGGTTGTCCTGTCTTTGACTCTGAATCCACAGGTCTTACTTTCAGGAGTGGACCATTATTCCTGGGTTGATGTTAAACATACCACCAAAATTAAGTGATATTTGCAACCATTTTATGATAAACTGAATGTACTATAAAACTGAAGATTTGATCTCAAGATTTTTGAGGATCAAGTTGTCAGTTCCTGTCTGTGTTCCTTCCCATGAAAAACTTGATATTTCATTCTTCTTTCTCTCCCTTTGCCAATCTGGTATGGTGGTATGGGGATATTTCTTTATATCTAACGAGCCTTGGCTACCAAGGGACTTTTTTTTTTTTTTTTTTTTTTTTTTTTTTTTTTTTTTTCCCAGTTGTGTTCTTTGGAAGCACATGAATAGTCAAAAGAGCAAAGGTTGAAGAAGGGAGTATAATTCTTACTTTACTAATGGGAACTAGAGTCCAGAGCATCAACAATTTCTTCAGAGCCACACAGGAAGTTCATGGAACAGTTCCAAGAACCCTTACTAATGCTGTAACTATAAGACTATTATTGTTTTCAGTGACTGTGTCATGTAATGTCTGAAGACATTGTATGACATTGCATTGCAACTACTTTTCTCAATTTTTTCTAATAAAAATCTACATGCATGCTATTTCAGAAGAGCTGCAGAGATGTGCCTAATAAAAATACCCAGTGGCATGCTAATGAACATTGAGCCCAGTTATCAAAAATTAAAAACCTACCCACCATAGAGAGTTTAAAGTACATAATATAACTTACATTACATATCTTGCAATGCCAAATTTCTTCAGAGGAGTCATGGTTCTAATTTACTCTTATTTAAGCTAACTGCAAGGAAAACCACAAAATTCCATGAACTTCAGCAAAGCGCCCCAGGGGGTATTTGGCACATTACCACTTAAAACCTATTTCATTCTCAACCCCCTGAAATTCCAGCAACTTTTGTTCCACTATAAAATATTAGCATTTTCAGCCTGTACATCTTTGTGGAACACTAAGAGAGCACTATGGGTATGATGGAAAACTTGTCCCCTTTCTCTGAGACTTTCTGGAGTCATCACAGCCTGATGTCATTCTCCAACAGATAGCTCTGTAGTGCAAAAAAAAGGTTAAACTCTTGGTTTCAGTTCTAGTGGCCTGGAAAACATTACTTTCAAGGTAGCCACATGTCAGATACCCATGACACATATATACTTCCCTATGTCTCTTGCCACTAGACCCTAGATAGGTAAAATTATAGTGAATAACATGAAATCTTTTCTGTTTTATTGAGTTGGCTTTAAGAATGCAGCTAACTTTCTAAAGTTATTTAATTATTTTATTTTATTTTATTTTATTTTATTTTATTTTATTATTTTATTTTATTTCATTTTATTTTAAAATTATTTAATTATTTTATATTTTATTTTATTATTATTATTTTGCATATAAATGAAATGAGAAATTAATCTAGTTTGAATTAAGGTTTGTAGTTCTTGTTTTTGTTATTAGTGGCAAACTAAAATAACCGTAACTATAAAGTGTAATAATAACTATTACACTTTAAACACTAGTGTATTGGATAAGCAATAGCTTTTAGAAGGAAAGATTCTGCAGTTCTATAGAGCTATATAACTTATTTTCAATTTTTTTTTTTCCAAATCATCAGGTCCAAAATTTTAAACTTAGGTAGCAAAAAGTGTATATCTAACCAAATCTGAATTTTTTATTTTTTTTTTTTCCATCTTTTTCTTTAATGTTACAAACACATTAAATATTTTTCTATATATAATGTATATTTTTTCTATAGCTGGGAAATACTAAAGTAAGAGACTGCTTTGCACAATTTAAGGTTATTACCTTCACTGTAAAAACCTCAGGGAAGAATAGAAATTACCTAAGTATAGATATTATCATTTTAAACACTAGACTCTTTTGTATTTCATTTTATATGCAAACGTACAGCAGTTCTGTAAACTATGGAAGTCCTCAGAACTGTAAATCTATCTATGGCACCCTTGGGCAAGGTTAGAATCATTAAAATTTCAGAATAAGTATTCTTATTCTGATGTCAAAATGAGCAGAAAAAGCTGTAGGCAGAAAAGAGTTTGCATTGTTCAAAATACTTAATAGTGTTTAAATTGTGTTGAACACTAGGATCAATTTGATTGAACTCTAGATTTTTGGCACAGGTGTGACAGATCTGATAAAACATGCAGGGGGACGTAGTTAAGACCAAACATTCTTCTACTATTTATGTAGAGAAAGGATGGGATTTTTTAATTCTGTGATGATGATGAGAATGCTGTAAAAATGTGACAGGTTTTAAATTATAGTAATCTCTGCAAATAACATATTCATGCAAAATTTGCATCTGTAACTTTGGAAAGGTAGCAGAGGCATTAAAGCTATTTTTGTTTTGTTTTGTTTTGTTTTCTATTTGACAAGAACTAGGAAATTAAATTGAAATAAGACAGAATTTGGAAGGTAGTGTTCAAGGTGGTAGGCAAATGTTCAGGTTATTTGCTTCTCTCACTTTCAGCTAACTTTGAACTCAGGAGCAAAAGGGAGATGAAGGGATTGTATGACTTTTGGCATTCAGATTTTCTAGAAAAAAATCATATCTGGAATTATGGAGAAATTAATAGTGGACAATGTGGTCCTGAATTTATTTTTTTGGTGGGGGAGGGTAATCTTTTATTTAACTGTGATATTTAAAGTCTAATCTGGAGCAGTTTAAATTTAAGTTTGAGGGTGTTTTTTAACAAAATTATTATTAATCTGCCTCTCTGAATTTCAAAAAGAATATAGCATGAACATTTTAGATCTGTGTCATTTTGTGTTATGTTTGTTTTGTTGCTGTTGATTTTTAAGCTCAGGTTTCAGTGTCAATCTTATTCAAAAGTTTTTAACAGCAAACAAGTATTCACTGAAACTATAAAGTTTCTGTTGGAGCTTTTAATTTCGCATTCCTAATTCCACAAATAAATTTCTCTGTCATAAAATTTTAGTGTTCTGTTGCTCCTTGGCAGTTTCATGAAACAAAATAAAAAGTGTTTTTTTGTTTGTTTGTTTGTTTGTTTGTTTAGATTTTTTTTCTGCAATTCATGTCTGATTAATAACTATTTTGAACCGTATGTTATGCTGAAGCATAGTTTTGTTTTTTTAAATCCTTCAGTCTAAGAAAAATGTTTTCCAAAGCATTGATACATTGTAGTGGTGCTACATACAAAGTGCTTTCTGAGACTCATGTAATTACTCAGTAGAGATGTTTATTTGTGAAAGAAATATTTTTCTTTGTTGATTAGTTAGAAGTCACTTTAGAATCCTGTAGTAGATCAGTAAAGACTTATGTCAAAAAGAAAATGACTATCTATAGAGCAGAAACTCCTGATTTTATTAAACTTTTGATTTTATTAACATGATTTTATTAATTGCAGATCCCTGAAATTCATTTAGTGAAGTTGCATTGCAACAGATACATCATTTTACTTCCAGTGTTACAAAATCTTTACTTTTGGTCTTATTTTGCCTATTTGTCTGTTCAGTGTTCTATAGACAAAAAGAAGCTACCTTGTGTCATCCATGTCAATCTCCTGAAAATCAATTCTCACTGTTATGGTAGGTTCCACTGGAGGAAAGGCAAGAATTTATTTATACCTTTAGCAAAAGACTTTGTCTCAGACTACAGGTTGAAATAGGTTCACAGCAGGTGGCTACCAAGCCATGCTTAAGATAAAGGGGTTGTGGATAATATACAGTATGAAAGACAGAAAACCAAAGAAAACCCTTCATTATTATCATTATCATTATTGCTATTAGTGTTTGTTATGAATACTCATGGGGCTCTTCTCTCTAGCTCTTCTAGCATTTGCCAGCACTGCAGTGACTAGTAGCACCAGTCAGATGAAAAGGATACTATTTTTTTTCCTTTTAATAATCTCAGCCTTAATATTAAGAGACTTTAAACATAAAGAAAGTCCCCATTTTCTCCTACAAAATTTTCCTTCAAATAAACAGGGTGTCTCCAACCTCTTGGGGGCAAGTTGGCTCATATTCTGGGACATGTGGCTTTTATAGTTTACATAATACACACATGTCTTCCTGCAAACACAGGGTAGAATGATATCTTTTAATTTGTTTGTTTGAAAACCAACCAGTACTGAAACAGAGTTAGAGTATACTCCACTTTGTTTCTCTCTCTTGTGTAATCACTTTTCTAGTAACTACAGTGAACAGTCAATGCTGGCTTTATGCCAGGGGACCAGGGGACCTTTTTCAACACATCAAAACTGTTTTTTTTTTTTTTTTGTTTTTGTTTTTGTTTTTGTTTTTGTTTTTTTTTAATAATCTTTGAAAAAGAAAAGCCAAAACCAAACTCTCTCTGGAAGTAATTTCTTTATGCCATTTGTATAAACTAAAACACCCCAAATATTTTTATGGACAGGTAACTGTCCCTATGGACAGATAACTTGAAATATTTCTTTCAGGTTATTTTCCATAACTTCTAGTTTCCTAATTTCTTTCTCGTCCATGTAGATTGTAGGTTATACGTCATAGTCATAATCATAATCATAATCATAAAGGCACATAAGGAGTCTTTTCCTGTAATACTTTGCATGCTTGTGTTTACAGCATCTTAATGCAGATTAGGACTCACAAGAATGCAACCTTTATTTATTTATTTATTTTCCCAATACTCTCATAGAATTTGAGAACAATGTCAAGCAATACTTACTATAGGATTTAGCAGTAAAAAACAAAAAAAGAGATTTTCCCATATTTTCCTCCATACAAATCAGTTAGCTTTTGCTTTTTGCTAGCTGACACTGGTTAGACTAGATCCCAAATTTTATTGTGAATGACCTTTACTAGTTTGCTCTGCCTGGTTTTTCATTGCAAACTCTAAAATCACACATCAGAAAAAGTAGGATTCTGAATGTGGATAATTTGACACCCAGGAGAAAAATAAGAGCTTTCTATAAGTAATGAGGAAAATACATGGAATCTCTCGTTTGTACCACATTTGTGAACATAACTCTTTGTTGAGCAAAACCTTAGCAAAAACTGAGGGCAAAGCAGCAGGAAAGAGCTCTTTGCTGATGTGCATAGAGGTTATACTTATCAGACAAACCTTGGGTAGTTTTTCTAAGTGTTAAGAGAATGTTATGGTGAAGCATTTCTGAAGAAGACTGGACTATTTTAAAAAAGGTTTAATGATTTGGATGATATGGCTGCTGACTACTATGGCTGCTGGAACCAAGTGGAGTATAGCACTTATGTGCATTAGGGTCTGTAATTTCACGGCTGGCAACTCTTTGTCAAACAGTTCTTGACTAAGCTTCTCCACTACAAAAGGGTGTAGTAGTGGGTGGGATGGTCCTGCATTCCTGAAATCTTTGCTTGGGTCAGCTAAATCTCTGACCTGGTCATTAGGTACCAGTAATCTGTTAAATTTCTAGCTTGTATTTAGCCATGTTTCCATGGAAATACATGTATGCATAACCCTACCATCTGTGTTCCAAATCTGATTATGTAGAGGTAATCATTGCTTATAACATTAAATCATTTTTTCTTAGAGACAACATTACTTCTGGAGCAACACACAGTAAGTTTTTCTGCTCCTGTAAGGTTTTAAAATTTCTGAATCTTGATGGAAAGAGTGGCAATATATATATATATTTTTTTCATGGAAAATATACCATAGAATCATAGAATAGTTTGGGCTGCAAAAGATCCTTAAAGATCATGTAGTCCAACCCCCCCTGTTATATCCAGGGACATCTTTCATTAGGTGTTCACAGGGTGCTCAAAGACCCATCCAACCAGACCTTGAACACTTCCGCTGTTGGGTCATCAGCTTCTCTGGTAAACTGTTCTAGTGTCTCACCACTCTCATCATTCCTTATATCTAATCTAAATCTAGCAATTTTTCAGCTATATCTTCTAGAAATGTACACATCTTTTTTAATGATTATCTGAATTTTGTTACATTATGACAGTTAAAAATTGATACTGTAAGGCACATCTCTGTTTCTTTTCTTTGTTTCTTTTTTGTTGTTGTTGTTGTCCGTCCTTCCTTCCTTCCTTCCTTCCTTCCTTCCTTCCTTCCTTCCTTCCTTCCTTCCTTCCTTCCTTCCTTCCTTCCTTCCTTCCTTCCTTCCTTCCTTCCTTCCTTCCTTCTCTCTCTCTCTTTCTCTCTCTCTTTCCTTTTTTCTTTCTTTCTTTCTTTCTTCTGTATTCATATTGTAATAAGATGGTTTCCAATCAATTTATTGGCAATAGGTGGAAATAACAATAAGTGTTTTAAGGACAAATTGTTTATTTGAACTCTCTGTGACTTTACCTAAAATGTTGTACAAGTGCCCGCGTCTCTTTTCTTAGATACTGCAATGTAACACATGAGAAATACCTTTTTGTAGTCACATTAAAAGTGTGATATGTTTTTTACAGTTAACTATCACTGGGATGTTTAGAAGCATTAAAGAAAAGAATACATGTGCTTCTGAAGAAATGAAACAGGCATACAAACCACTGCTCACTTCGTATATCCACATTAAGTTGCAAAAGTGGTATAACCAAAAAGACTTGATCAGAACATCACTTTTTCATGACTTTGTTTACCAGCTCTAGCTGTTGCAGTTGGAAAGGAATGAATTACCTTGGAATTTTCTTTTCAAGTACAATTTGCATATCATAACTAAACATAGGGAGGGAGACAGAGAGTAACAACAAAGGGAACAATAAGGATTTTGTCTGAGGCCAGGTCAACACTTGCCCTAGATAATGGTTGATGACTGAATTGCTTACAGTGGGTTACCTACCAGCACCGGCTGGTTTTCATCATGACAGTAAAGGAAAACATTTCACACAATAAGCATCGATCCCCTTGTTATGACTTGAAAGCTGCACAACTGCTTTTCATTCCAGGAGAATATGAGTGAAAAATCATCTTAAGAATATGGCAAACCCCTTGGTATTACATACATTACTTTCAGAAATGCACGTAATAGCACATAAAACCAGACAGGAAGACATTTTGTACTCCTTTTAATAGGAAGCCTAAACCTGTGAATAAAACTTGTTTATTGTACACACATAGAATTTCCTTGACTGAATTTATTTTGGCCTCTCCACTGTCACAGATGTTTATTATTACTCAAAGAAAACACTGTCAATTTAGTCAAGAGTTTAAATGAGAAAAGGGAGAAAAGACAATAAGATTTATAAATTTGTTATATGTGACTTAATCATCAACTATAGAAGGCTGATAGCAACCTACAGGGATCTGATTTCCTCTTTGGAAAGAGGTGACGTAAATTCCCTTACCACAAATAGGAGCTGTTGAGATTATTGAATGATTTGGCTAATGGTCAAATGAAAAGGAGCATAACAAGGTGAAAAAAAAAAAAAATCAAAGGGTTTTTTCAGGCTTGAAGGAGATAAGATGGGTTTTGTGTCTTTTTTATCACTTTCTCATGCCTGGATACCTTAGATGTGTCTAGAGGAATTTGGCTCTTGCAATTTCAGTCACTGTATTCACACAGGAGTTTTAGCTGACCTTATCAACTCTGACAACAGTGCCTTCGATAGTACAGAGACCCTCACTAGGTTTTAAGAGCTCTATTAATAAACTTGTGGCATCTAGATGAACTTTAGTATGGGAGGTGTGAGGTTTTTCACTCTTCTAAGACTTTGCTTGCATGTGTTAGGACTGTACAATGAAGCCTTGAATCTCACAAGATAACAGAGACATAATCACCAGTGCTCTAACAGCACAAGCTGTTCTAATGGTGATGGAATATAACACTGAATTTAAAAATCAGTTGTGTGTACTCTAGTTGTTTTGTGTGTGCGTCCTTGCAAATGTATGTCTAACTAGTACTTATCTACTTTGAATCTTTCATGTGCCATCAGAGAAAATTATTGCTAATTGGCTTTTGTGATCTTAATGGATGTGTTACTCCACAGAAACAGGAAGGACTGGATTTTTAATTGAGTCTAGCAGCTGCATTGCTGAGTGGTGTCTTTCTAATAAAGTTGTTAATGTCGAAGTTCAGAGAGGCAAAATCCCATTCCAGTTACCATGTTGGCATTTAGAGCATGTCCTAGATAGGTGTAAATGCATGCAACAAAGGTAGCAGCCCACTAAAAGTAATAAAACTCTCATTAGCTTGTACAGCTCAGTTCTCTTCTCTGTTCTCATAGATAGCTCAGGACAATATCATTCTAGTGTACTAAGAGATCAGGGGAAAAACATTTTAGATGTAAAAAGGATCATAAACATTTTATGTCTTCAAGGGTTTTGAGACAATGAAAGAAAAATAAAATCATAACGGGAAGGAAAGATGACTATTTCACAGAAAAAACATGGAAACATTTCTATTAGAGATTATGCTTCTTTTGAAAATGTTTTTCTTTTTATTGGAAGGGAAGAAGAATCAAGATGAAGTCTGAAATCATATCAAAGGATGTAAAAAAGGATTCAGAGGATTCAGTCATGAAACAACACTTGTAGGAGCAAATTATTTCTAGAAAAAAAAATAAAAGGGAGGTTTGAACTAAAGGGTAAGTAGAATTTCACAGATTAAGGGAAATTATTCTATAATTTGATACATTAGTTCTTTCATTTGGCATAATAATAAAAGTATCCTATTCGTTATATTCTACAAATCTATTTCCTCTAGTTTATTTCTTTTTTGTTTTCTTTTTCAACATGTTTTAATCAGATAATAGTCATGAAGATTTAGAACTAAAAGTTCTTTGAATTTATAAAGTCCTTGTCCAGTTAACCTTAGAAATTCTTTGGACATGTCAGTAAAGGGAAAGTTGAGCCGAAATATGTGAGGGCAGAGGTTACACAGCAATCAAGGATTGAGGAAGTAATAGAATATCTCTGTTTCTTGAGAGAAGAGCCTTAGAAGAATCATATCATAAAATCAAGAATGTATACGTTTAAGAGCAGTTCTAAAAGCACAAATTCACACTATGAGTGTGGCACTTATACATAGCTGAAAACTTCATGTTTTGGTCTTAATTTACCCATCCAAAGACGTTGGCTGTCTTTCATATATGCTGTCTTCTTTCTCACAGAGCTACGCATCAGCCAAAACTCCAGCAGAATGAAAGGGCGCTTCACCCAAGACTCAACCTCCCTTAGTGCTTAGGGAAATTCTATTTTGTTAACACGTGGAAATAGAAAAGACATGGATATGATATAGACATATATGATATCACAATAGCTTGGAAAATATCAATATCTATATTTTTATATGAAGTGCCATTAATGTACTAATATAAATAATAATATTATCTAACCACAGTAGGTTCACCAAAATGTTGTGTTTACTAATATAAATAATAATACTATTCCCTTGCTGTGAACCAAAGAAAATATAAGCAGGGAGAGGAAAAGTATTTGGAATGTCTTATGCAGTTTCTACACAATTTGTGTGGATTTATAAGCTTAAATATATATATATGTATAAAAGAAAGAGAGAAAGAGAGAAAGAGAGAAAGAGAGAAAGAGAGAAAGAGAGAAAGAGAAAGAAAGAAGGAAAGAAAGAAAGAAGGAAAGAAAGAAAGATAAGCAGGTGGAATAAATTTAAACTACTAAATCAAAGCAAATGTGCCAGCAGGTAGTCGACTTTTGAAAGTATGAGAGCTGGAAGAAGAACAAAAGGTTCCATTTTCTTTTAAAAGGTTACCTTGAATTAGACATTTAGAAGAGAAATGTGGAAAGCCAAAGGGGTTTTGTTTAATGAAATTAAGAACTCAGATGTTAATGTGGGTCTTACTCATGGAATCAATCAGTGAGTAACCTTTGCCAGCAGTCATGATTTCACAAGTCTCTTTGCTAAAGATGCAAAAAATTCCTTAAAATGATTTCTGTAAGATATTATGTATCAATATTGTATATCAATATAATGAAGACAAAGAAATTGACCAATACAACCATTACATACATAAATAATTATAAAGTGTTTAGTCAAACCATATGTCTTCATAATTCAGGTATAGTCTTCATCTCTAGACACCCACAAAGTGCTGGTGTCTGGTAAGAGTCTACTTTATCAAATGAGTTATTGCCTTCATATATATATTTTATTTTTTCAAGTAACAGACCATATAAATAAAAGACCTTTTTTTTTTTTTTTAAGTAAGAAAACATTTTTAAACTAGTAAGTGTCATAGATGTTTAGCCCTGTAAACTGATTGATGTGTTTTGAAAAATGGTCCTTTCAATTGGCAACCTCCACACAGACAGTCTGAGAACAAGGCAACTCTATCTTCTCAAACATCAGATTAAACCAGCAAAGAATATTCTAGAAATATATAATGTAAAATAATATATAATGTAAAATAATATATAATGTAAAATGTATAACTTTTTAGACTAAATGAAAAAGTAGTGAAACAGTATTTGTTTTCCCGTTTTTAACACATACTCCTCCCTGTCTCAGACTAGGTCTTTGAAACAGAGGTATACTCAGTAAAATTACTGATATAACAGCTGAAATTTTTTGTCTCTTGCCATCTTAAATTTTGCATATAATTCTTATGTTAGCATTGGCAAATGTTTTTCCCCACTTTAGGAATAGGAAAGTAAAGGAGGTAGAGAAAAGTTTTCATCATTGTCACACACTACCATAGTTTTTACAAGGGTTTTGAAAATATTCTCTCATGATTGAATAATTTTTGTGAAGAGAGCAAGATGTCTAAATGGGCAAGTCTGTGATTACAAGCAGTGAGTGCTTCCCTACTTTTAATAGGACGTTTTTCTAAATCTTATATCAAACCATAGTTTAAATGAGCTCTTGGATTCTTCAGTGGCAAGGAGCTGACATGAATGGTCATTCAAATTATGTTGCAATTTTTTCTTCTAGAAGGACATCCCAATCTAGAAGACAATGACCCAATGCTCACTGAAATGTATCTTTATTGTCATATATTTTCCATTCCAGTTTCTTGACCCCGAAGCTAATAGGGGTAAAGCTATTATTAACTTTCACTTAATATGTAAGCTATGTAAAAAGTACAATGTAGCAGTAAAGATATTGTTTTCTTAAGGCAATCACAGATATCTGAAATATTTCTGTAGAGTCTGCGTGCTAGTTCAACACAATTTTGTCAGAGGCTACAATATGAAACTTACAAAAACAGGTTTTGATTTGTTCTACTGTCATCATGGAAGTAAACTTTTTGCTTTGATTTCAGAAATCGAGTCTTCAGATTTGCTTTCTCCACTAAATGCACGTACAGAATACATACATTAAAAAGAGTAGCCTAGCAGTGCTTTGTTATGTGCACAGGAGGCAATAAATTATACAAGATATGTATTAATGTGTTATTGTAAGATTAATAAGGTAATCCAGAGAAGCTGTCTTACAGAATTTCCATGAAACATTGGTAAAATTTGTCTGCATTACAGAAAAGCGTAAAGACTCCAAGCACTGGTTAAGCTGAAGCAATTGGTAAATGATAGAAAATCTGCCAAGATAATAGAAAATCTACAAAACTTGACATCCAAACGCAGACCAGCTGAGAGTTGCATGTCTATATAGTTGTGTGTCTTGAAACTGGTGTCTGTGCTTGTATGGGAGTGATTTATATCACCTGTTAGCAGGATGTGATCCCTTCTCTTTTGCTGTCAGGAACATTTGAGGAGATCCATCTCACCTCCCACTTTGTGTTTTGAAAAGGTTGTCTAATAAACGGTATTGCCTCTAACTACAGACTTTGCTGAGTCTGAATCCTTAAACCAGCACTGCCACAGCTACTCTGCTGCTCCTCACCTAGGCCTCCACTGTAGTCAACAACCAGACAGAGAGAAAAACACATACCAATATTATTTCATCCAGTTGGAAGAAAAATATCTGCTGTGGGAGATATTTTCTTTCTCCTTTCTCCTGCTGTAAAGGAGCCTGTACTTCTGCCTAACATCTGGAGCTCTAACACTAGATAAGATGGACACATCCCATGGGACACCCACAGAGAGGGCTAAGCTAGTGGCAGTTCAGATGAACAGGATGACCTAGCATTCAGAACAGGCCAGGAAAGCTGGTATTTTAGGTTGTGTGCTGCAGCTCTCTGGGCGATCTCTGAAATAATGATAGACGCTAACCTGCAATACATGCCAGACCTACCTGGTCTTCCTGCTTTTTCTTATCAACTGAAGTATAAAATCACAGAATCAGTCACAGAATGGCTGAGGTTGGAAGGAAGCTACAGAGATCATCTAGTCCAACCCCCCCTGCTCAAGCAGGGTCACCTAGAGCATGTTACAGGAAGGTATCCTGGTGGATTTTGAGTATCTCCAAAGAAGGAGACTCCATAACCTCTCTGGGAAGCCTGTTCCAGTGCTTTGTCACATGAACTGTAAAGAAGTTCTTCCTCATATGGTGATGAAACCTCCCGTGGTTCAATTTATACCCCTTGTCATATCACTGGCCTTCACTGAGAAGAGTTTGGCCCATCCACTTTCCATTGTCATCTCAGGTATTTGCAGAGGTTGGTAAGATCCCTTCTCAGTCTCCTCTTCTATAGGCTAAACAAGCCCAGCTCGTTTAGTCTTTCCTCATAAGACTGGTGCTCCAATCTCTTAATCATCTTCATGGCTGTACACTGGACCCTCTCCAGAAGTTCTACGTCCCTCTTGTACTGGGGAGCCCAGAATTGCACCCAATATTCCAGGTGTAGCCTCACCAGAGCTGAATAGAAGGGGAGGATCACCTCTCTTGACCTGCTGTCCACACCCCTCTTGATGCACCACAACCCCCAGGTCCCTCTCCACAGAACTACTCTCCAGCAGGTCAGCCCCCAACCTGTCTGTGCCTGGGGTTGTTTCTCCCCATGTGCAGGACCCTGTACTTGTCCTTGTTGAAACTCATGAGGTTCCTCTCCACCCAGCTCTGCAGCCTGTCCAGGTCACTCTGAATGACCACACAGGCCTCTGGTGTGTCAGCCACTCTGCTAAGCTTTGTGTTGTCCAGAGACATGCTGAGGGTGCACTCTGTCCCTTTATCCAGGTCATTGATGAATAAGTTGAATAGCAATGGACTCAGAATTAACTCCTTGGGGGCACCACTAGCTAGAGGTCTCCAACGAGACTCAGCACTACTAAGCACAACCCTCCAAGCTCTGCCATCGAGCCAGTTCTTGATCTACCCTACTGTCCACTCATGGATCCCACACATCCAGAGCTTGCCCAGGAAGATGTTATGGGAGACAGTGTCAAAAGCCTTGCTGAAGTCAAGGTAGACAACATCCACTGCTCTCCCTTCATCCATCCAGCCAATTACCTAATTGTAGAAGGCTGTCAGGTTGGTTGAACATGACTTCTCCTTGATGAATTCATTTTGAATGCTCCTGATTACCTCCTTTTCCTCCACATTCTTAGAAATGGCCTCAAGGATAAGCTGCTCCATCAGGTGAGGTTGATTAGCCTGTGGTTTCCTTCTTGCCCTTCTTGAAGACTGGAATATTTATGCTGTGATGACAAAAATCGTGACACTGAGACTATCTTGTCTTAACAATAAAAAGGATTTAGAAAAATTGCAACCAGTAATTTTGTGACTTCTGGCCAAAATCAAATGACAATAGTTCATCTGAAGATAGGCAAGAGCTATAAGCAATAATGGGCTCTCTTGTTCTTGATGATTCTGCATTTTTCTATACTTTTTTTTTTAAATTAAATTTAAATAAAAAAAAAAAGTTGTTTTTTTTTTTTCCTCACACAGAAGTGGGGAAATTAATTGTTATTAATTATTACAGAAAAAGAATGCTCTTTCACTTTAAATTTTCTACTGAGCACTCTACTGAGTGCTACTTTTATTTGTGGTGAGGTATGTTTGGTGTATGAGCCACTTATGCAATGGCACATATTTACTCATGCTTTGTCTATGAATTCAGGGAAACTCTATGTGTTGAAAACATGCAGAGAATCAAATATATTACGTGCATCATTGGGACTGCATTTTAATCCTAGAGATGAAAAGCTTCATTTTTCTATATGTCAAACTGTGGTCACTGGAAGTATTCAATTTATTCCTTGTCAGAAAGCAACCAGTTAGGACTCATGAAAAATCAGTTAGGACACAAAAGTGTACAGACGACAAATATGCAAGGCAAGATGTCATACTGTGTACTTATTTTCCTCACTTGTTTAAATATGTTTGAGATTGTACGTCAATAGAGTGCCCTTTTTGTGTTCTGAAATCTGTTTATAAAGATGAATGTATTTTTAGGACAGTAGTAGAGATTAAATATATGACAGAGTTATTGTGGGTTTCCAGAATTCTGCAGGTAAATTCTGGGAGTTTGACCCACCCTTGATGAAATAATGGTCAGGTTAAACAGCCTGGAACAGGCTGAAGTAGTTAATACCTCATTGCACAGTATGCAGTCCCTGTTCATTTCTGTTTATCTTTCTTTAGCTGTTACAGTTCACAGAAACGTAGTAAATTAACCCTATTGATTAGAATAATGAGTTGTCATTCTGTTATTTGTTCAGTTGTTTGGTGTTGATATTATCCAAATTCTTTTGATATTTTAGTGTTATTTCCACTTTTTTTTTTTTTTTTTTTTTTTTTCCAAAGTGATACCAAACGTCTCTAGACCTCTATTAAGAAAAAACATTTACTATAGATGGATGTAATTTCTCTTATAAATTGGTTATATAAGATATAGAAATACATAAAATACATACACAACAAGAAAAAATAAGGATATCAGTGAAACAGCCAGCTCCTGCAAGGAGGAGCACAGCACTGCTAATGTTGAAGTGGATTAGTTATTGAAGTTGAGAAGTCCTCAGTCAAGTTCCTCAGTATTATGCAATGTGTGCACCTCTTCACAGTCTAGATTGGTATCATCTGCAGTTTGCAGGCACATGCTAGATGATCCAAACAAAGCATATTCCCTCCTTCTCTCCATTTTCCTTGTCTTCTTCATTACAGTAAGGGCATCAAATGTTCCCTTTTCCCCTTTTACTATCCTGTTTTACCTCCTTCTCCTTTCCTTATTCTGCCTTGGGGTTTAACTTTTCCTTCCACCAGACCCCATCATCAACTCCTCTTCCTGTTCTGTCACACAATTGTTTATTTAATCTTTTGCACTATTTTCTACTTACTCAATGTCATAATTATTTTTCATACTTATTGATCATAATTCACATGCAATAATTTATTTATATTATTCTGTTGCACTTAATTTCACAGATGGTTTATAGAAAAAAATCATTTTAACAGCTTATAATTTTCCACTTATTCATGTTTCTAAATGTTCTCTCTGCTGTTGTACTTTAGAGAGTATACAAGCATGGTGACTGTGCAAGGAAGTACGAAGCAGGTCTATAGGAGAGAACTGCAGTTCTGAGAAAGGAACATAAACTGCCAGAAGTTTTACAATGTATTTTCTTTTTCTTATTTACCAAATGGTATTCTGGCCAGGGCATATTTGAAACACTACATTAAAGCAGTCAGAAAAGTTTGTTCTATTGCAAAAATATGAACTGCTTTGTGTTTATTTTATTTTATTTTTTTATTTTATTTTATTTTATTTTATTTTATTTTATTTTATTTTATTTTATTTTATTTTATTTTATTTTATTTTATTTTATTTTATTTTGTTTATTTTATTTTATTTTATTTTATTTTATTTTATTTTATTTTTATATATATGTTTATATACTGTCATAACAGGTTTAAACTGTATGCCCTGAGAGCTTCCAAATACTAGGCAGATGGGTAGTATATAATGCAATAAGTGTCTAATATGCAGTTCTTATTGTGCTCTCTCACACTGCCCGCTACTATTTTTAAGTAATTTCCTGATGGAATGACGCTCCATACAAGTGTTAAATTGTTAGCATTCTGACAGGTACAATCTCTTAAAAGTGGAAGAAGCCTGTAATTTCAACATGATTTGCAAGCAGCAGTAGTGTGGGTAGTGCAGATTTACATGACTGGCATGCCAGTGCAAAGCTGTGCTGATGTGTTAAACTGTTAGGCAACCAGGACTCCTGGCCAAGGAAGAAAATGAATCAGCAGGCAATGCTGAACCTGACAGTGACAAATGGCCCTGGGTCTCTGCTGCATAGCCAGCACAGACTAGTCTTAGTCCAATGATGAAACTAGTGATGTTCCCTCCAGAGGACCACATTCCCAGCAATTTCTCCTTGGTTCTTTAAAGCCTATGGAGTAAGTTTTCTGGCTCTCAGACACACACAGATATCTTTCTGGCCCAGGGGCAAGAAAGTTGATTGCTCTTGCTTAAAGGAATGTGTATTTATTGTAAATCCTCCAGCCAGCTGGGACTCCTTCTGGGGCCCTGTCTTGTAGGTGTTCATTCTTTAAATCTTGCATTACAATACAATTCAGAAATATCTGAGTCAGTAAATGTTTTACCAATAACTGTGAGAAGTAGGAGTAACTGAGAGTAGTGTGACAAGGCACAGATTAGTACGTTGAGATCAGGCTTCAGAGGAAGTAGGCATCATACAGACTGTTACTCCAATGAACTAGTTATAATAGTGATACTCAATTGACCTTGAAACAGTTTACAATGTTGAACACTTGCTAAGTATTTGCATGGAGGTGACTGGTGCAGTGCTCATTAACTTTAACCCATTACTCAGGATATACTTCTCTATACAGAAATTGTTCACTGAAAACTTTTAATGCTAAATTTATCCCTGCTTTGGTTTAAATTAGCAGTGCTGGCATCTCCACTTTATAGAAGCAGTTCCTGTTTTAACTAAATCTTTTTGGTTTATCAGAGGGAAATATTTGAGAAAATATTGTGATAACTGGAAATGTAATTGCTTTCATTTTGTACCTTTCTACAGATTTTTTTCAGTGCTGGATATGGATGGCTATGATGGGGACTGTAGAATGAATGACAACTTTGTTTCCATAATGCTGGAAGAAATCAGATATTCAAAGTTCATTAAAATCTTTTCCTATCTTAAGAGCACCACTGATATGCCATATGCAAGTAGTATTTTCTTCTTAGGCTTTAAAGAATTCTTTTACTTTCTTTTTTTTGTCATTTCTGCATTGGTGAATCCATCCTGCTACATTGCTGCCATGTGTCCTTAGGGCAAAGCACTCAGATTAGAATAGTATGAATTGAGCTGAGAAGGATAAACTTTAAGGTGTTATCCAAGAGGACTTGCTCTTGTTCCTGCCTGTCATGGCTCAGCTGCAGAGAATTTACTTTTTTTTTTTTTTTTTTTTTTTTTTTTTCTGCTCTTTAGGAAGACTGTTTTGCATTTAAATGAACCAACAGAGCTCAGACAGCAGCAATGACCACAGAGATGGGTTATCACCAAGTCATCTTGAAAGGCTTGGCTACGGTCTATGTTTCTGATGTCAGGGACTGGACACATTGATCCCATAGTGGATGTTTGGACAGGGGTCCCTCTGCTTCCTACGGGGTTTTTAAGCATGAACACTGTAACCCACCTACCCACCATATCCTCAGTGTACTAGATCATAACAAGGCTTACTGATGAGAGGAAAATATGGTATTGACTAAGTTGACTAAGTTTTATATCAAGAATGGTGTAGCCAGAAGGACCAGAGAGGTGATTGTCCCCTTGTTCTCAGCTCTGGTGAGGCCACACATTGAGTACTGCATTCAGTTTTGGGCCTCTCATAACAAGAAAGACATCAAGGCCCTGGAGTGTGTCCAGAGAAGGGCTACAAAGCTGGTGAAAAGCCTGCAACACAAGTCCTATGAGGAGCAGCAGAGGGAACTGGGGCTGTTTAGTCTGGAGAAGAGGAGGCTCAGAGGAGATTTCATTGCTATCTACAGGAACGTTAAAGGAAGGTGTGAGGAGCTGGGGATCAACCTCTTCTCTCAGATAACTAGTGATAGGACAAGAGGAATGGCCTCAAGTTGCGTCAGGAGAGGTTCAGGTTTGAAATTAGGAGAAATTTCTTCACAGAAAGAGTGATTGGGCACTGGAATGGGTTGCCCAGGGAAGTGGTGGTGTCACTGCTGTCCCTGGAGGTCTTTAAGGAAAGGTTGGGTGTGCTATTTAGGGACATGGTTTACCAGGTAATATTGGTTGTTGGGGTATGGTTGGACAGATGATCTTGAAGGTGTTTTCCAACCTTAGTGTTCTATGATTCTATGATTTTATGACTAATTTTTGATTGGGCTCAAAGCACGCAACTGTCACAACTATCAGCTGCCGTCATATCAAGTTGTTAATACAAAGGTTGCAGAGTGTCTGAGCAATGCTTAACTGTCTTTGAAATATGTTTTAATGTTGAACCCATATTAGGGGTTTGTGTGTGGTGTTCATTCAGTGAGTATGGTAAACAAGTCACCAGAAATGGGGAGTCTCCATCCCAACTTTTGAACATTTCCTTGCAGATGTGCTATTCCCACAGAGATGAGCAGGATAGGTGCACAATGGAGAGTGGTGTACTTCCATACCACAGGTTTCAGGTCAGTATGGACTGAAGAGAGCATGGCTACTGCTGGCAGCCAAAGGGCGGGAAATGGGACTGAAGTAGTTTGTTCCACACATTATGCACAGTTCTTTCCAGTCAGTTGGTTATCCGTTAGCTTAGGAAGCACAAAAATCACCTGGAGGTATCCCAGCTTTTTTACTGCACGTTTTGAAGAGGCATCTCCCTGTTGCTCCTTTGACTCTCTCTCTGCTTCCATTTGTCATCTTGCTCATTGCAGAGGAGCTTATTAGCTAGCCACTTTGCCAGCTACAGGATTTATAGCAGCTGAAGAGAGTACTTTAAGCAGGGAGGAGTGACTGCACTGACCACAAACTCCCAGAACATTCCAAGAAGTAAATGATAATAATGCAATATCAGTGCAATAAAGAGTAAAAGCAATAAAAATATTATGCGGATATTAATACATAGAAGCAAAATGCATAACATAAAAATGGATAATTAATTAATTAAATAAACTAAATAGCTACTGGACATTTTACAATGTCTTAAATTTACTTCTTTGGACACCTATATGGTCCAGTGACATTTAGTCCATCACATTAATTGCATCATTTGCCAGATAAAACCTTTCAGAATCTCTTGTCCCATTCTTGGAAGTTTAACACCAAACTTCAAAAATGAGGGTTGGGAGACAAGTGGAGAAGGGAAGCTGAAACCAGTCTGAATTAGCTTATTTGGTTTATAGTACCTTGATTTCTTTTTATTTATTTTTATTTTTATTTTTATTTTTATTTTTATTTTTATTTTTATTTTTATTTTTATTTTTATTTTTATTTTTATTTTTAATTTTTCTCATTCCTATAATGGAAGAAAGAAAACTCTCCAGTTCTCTGGGGTTACAGCTCTTGATCTATGGCCTTTACTTCAGAAAACACTTATGTATGCTCCCAAGTCTTCTTTCCTTTATTAATAAATGGGCCTTAAGCAGATGTTTAAGCAGTTTATTTTTATACTGATGGTCTTATGAACTAAAAGTTAATAATATGGGATAATATTAAGGATGTGCTGAAGGGGTGCTGCTGTTTGAGGCCAAGCAAGAGGAACATGTGAAGGAAACTGGGATGTTCAAAAATGCCTACTCCTGTTGGAAATAACTTTGTCTTTGCAAAGGAGGGGGAGTATGTGCTAAGTGGTTGGTACCTTCAGACAGCCTTACCTTTCAGTGTTTTATGCTGAAAGCTGCTATAAATTATCCATGCTCTGCAGTTTTATTAAACATGTAAAACCTGTGATCCTCTTTGTTCAGTTCTCTGTGCTGTGTATAGCTAACCATTTAGTCATCCTCCCATATATTTTGAGAATAAAAATTCCTACAGCTGGAGCGCATAGTATTGGCCATGTTTTTTTGTCCAACAAAGGCTGGAGGAACATAGAGTTCAAATGAATACATAACATTTTGTTAAACTTCTGGCAACTTTACACAGACAGACGTTCACAAATGACAAATTGTGCTTGTCAGCAAAGTAAACTTTGTGTTTCTTTTCATGTATTGTATGTGTACGTGTTTGTGTGTGCACATATAGGGTTCTTGGGGAGTATTAAAAACATAGTAGTTATGAAATGAGTCTTGAACTGTTGTTAATGTTTAAGCTGTGTCTGTTAGTATGCAAAACCAGATCTGTCACTTGTTTTTGTGCATGGATAGAGGGGGAAGCCTGGCCACAGGGAGATCAGCTCAGCAGTGTGGTGTGAGGGTGGTGGGCATAGCCTGGGATCCCACCAGTTCTCTCCATGGGATGCTTCTTCTGGCTCTGACCTCTGCAGCCAATGGCATGTCTGTCTGTGAGGCTCAGGGGCTCAGATCAGAACAGGGCTCAGATCTTCAGAATGCTTCTGTGAAGAAGATAATAATCACAATGCTAAAAGTGGGCCCATCTGCTGTCAATGGGTGTGCCGAGCTCTTTGCAGCCTTATGTCCTCCAGAGGACAAATTGCTTTATTAACTGTTTACGGACACTTTTAGCTACATCAATATGTTTTAAAGGAAGTTTTAAGTACTTTTAGTGCTTTTTTGTTTGTTTGTTTGTTTGTTTTTCTTCCAAGTCTTTTTATAAGTCTTAGAAAACAAAAAATAAATACTGGTTTTGGCTTCATTTATTTTGCACGTTGTTGGTTGATATTCTGCTTTCTCTTGTTTTTGTTTGTTCTAGTTGATGGAGAGGGAACTAATGTTCCAGCTAAGGAATACACTTCATCAGTGAAATAAAGCTGAAGCTAGAGACATGCAGTCAACATTTTATAAACAAGAATTTCCTGATCATCATTTTTTTCCCCTCTAATTTCACAATGATGAAGCATGGGGTTAAACAAAGTATTAAAATGAGAATCATGATCCTCATGTCCTTTAACAGTAAAAGCCTAATTGGTGATCCCAAACTCCTTGAATTTAAAATACTATTATAATCTGATTATTTCTTGCAACACTCAACAGTTAAATTTTATACTAAAACACCATATCTTCTTTCAGTAGCACATAATCGACCAGTCATATGTTTTATGATGATGTGAGCATGTATCTTACCAGCAAATGCTCTGGCCAACAATAGCATCATTTTTTCATAAGTAGGAGGAAAAATATTTTAAAAATAGCTTTAGATAAACCCAACCAGCAGTAAAAGTTTGATTGTTAATGCAGAAGAAATATGCAAAGCAGAAAAATGGATTTTCTGAGTATGTCCTTTGTCATTACTAAACCGTAAACTACCACTTATTTATCTATACTGTTAAGTGATAATTAAAAAAAAAAAAAAAAAAAAAAAAAAAGATTATAGAAACAAATTATGTTATTTTGTCAGGCAAGGTGCTGACTTTTTGGAATTTCTGTGAATAGAAAAGAAAGGCATGTTACTATGTTACACGAGGTTTACACAATGAGACATGAGCTAAACTGAATTTTTAAAATGCAGCCCCACTGTTGAAACAGCACCAATTATTCTTCTATCATCATTTTTTAAGATTAACATAAAATGGTTGATTTTTGGTCTGTACTTTCAGGTCTATATTTAATCATGAAAAATATATGATACACATAACCACAGACTATATACGTATGAATTCAGTTAACTGTATAGCTTCACTCTTTGGGAGCTGGTAGTTGACTGAGGCAATATAATCTGTTGAACTGGCCCAGTTCAGCAATACAGAATTGCTATCACTGCTGTTGTAATGGAGGAAAAAATATTGTCCTACTATAACAGTTGTGAAAATAGTTTGTTGAAGTCCTAGGAACTGATAGATGAGCAAGCACAGACTAATTCTAAATAGATTAAAATAATTACAGGACACTAACAGAGACTACCCTTATTCCTTCTGACTGATAATGATTTTTAAATACTGACAACTTATGCAGTTGGGAATGCAATAAATTATTTTGTTTTGTTAGAATTCTGTCTCAAAGGAGAACAGTTTTAGAGAATTTAATCACCTTTAAAATTTGTTACTCATTCATTTAATTATTGTTACTATTGGGAAAAAAAAAAAAGTTGTAGTGACAGTCCCTATAAAGAGATACTCAGGTTGTAAAATAAAATTGTAAAGCTTGATTTGGGGCCTCTAGATTTTCTAAAGGTGTAGATAATAAGTTTTTGTAGGAATTTTGATGCCAGTTATGACTTGTTAATGATTATTATTTTTATTGAAGCACTCCCTTAAATATTTTTGCCTTTAAGCTCCATTGGATATTTGTTAGTGCTCTAAATCAATACTTTTATTGATGAAACATGACCATGAGATACTGAGAGTTTCAGATTTTGATCCTGTTACAGTCTTTTTTTTTTTTTTTTTTTTTTTTTGGTATCCCAATACATATTTAGCCAAAAAACACATTCAGTGAAAGGACTTCACCTACTGTCCATACAGGCTGTCAATAGGTCTAATACTGAGGGCATCTGTGCCCTCCTGTTCCTCCTCTGACTGTGATTTGCCATGAATAATGCCATAATCAGCAAAGACTAAAACCCTGAATGCAGGCTTCCCATTTACTGGGGTCTCGTGATGGTGGTCTGGATAGTTAGTGGAAAGAAGGTCACACATTATTGCTGAAGTGAGCAAAGTAAATGTGACACTTAAGTGTGAAGCATAGTAGGAATTTCACAATGAGTCCATAAGAACGCTGAAATGGCAGAACACTCTGTAAATATGAACCTCTGGTACAAACACATACCAAATTTCAGGACATCTTTGCTGTTTTGGAATCATAGTTGTTTACAGCTAGAAAGTACCTCTTGATTTCTTTCAGCACAAAGCAAAATTCAATTTTAAAAGTAATATGATTCAGTAGGTTTTCTGCGAACTCTTTAAGATTCATGTACTTTTTCATTTTTCCCTCATTTCTTTCCAGTCACTGTCACCAGATGTTTGTGCAACAAACTATGTTTTCGACTCTGAGTGATTAAAACTGGGATTTAAGTCTGAATGAGAAAGTCTGAATGCCTTGTATTATCCATCAGTCAAATATAAAAATGCAACTATTTATGCATTGAAAGTAAGAAAACTTTGATTACTTCCAAAGTAGATGACATGAAAGACCTGTGTTGGTTTCAATGCCTTTCTGTCTTTAAGGCATTAGAAAAACGCATGATCTATGATCATATGTGCCTGTCTTCCATGTTGTTTTAGCAACTTCCAATCTTCTTCAAAAGCTACTATCAAACTAAGAAAAAAACTGAAATATTTTGGCATAAGATGTATTATAAATAAGAACACATCAAATTAGTGTTTTTGTAATTTCTTTTTGTGGTATATGAAGCAGTTATATGAGATATTACTCATGTGCCTTGATGTATGAATATTCTACAAGCGTATATTATTATATGTCCAAAAAATTGTACCACTCTATAAGCAATTTATCATAATTAAATACACTGATTTATCTGTATATAGCATCTGAGAAAAACACTCTTAAAATACTTTGAACTGATGAAGAAAGACATCTGGATCTCTCAGGACTGCATTGTATTATACAATATTTCCATTTTATTTTTCTGATGAATGATTCCTAGATATATTAAGCTGTGGGGAGTGATTTTGCTTCAAATTTAGCTCTCTTTGACAGGGAAAAAAAAAAAAAAAAAAAAAAAAAAGAAGGATCATGCACACTTTCAACGATTATTCTGAGTTAGTACTTCTCAGGTAGTATATGGTCATTGGCTATATGCTTGCTCTTTGCCTTTTCTATGTGGAAGATGATATACGTGTACATGTGTACACTGTTACTTAGCATGCTTTGGACTTTTGAAACTGTGATTCTTGTCGCATAGCCGGAGATAATGGCCTAGACAGGCTAGGTCTGAATATCAGTGTAGGTTCTGCTTCCTGGGTGTGTCCTTCCATCAGCTGAAAATTCATTCCCTCCCCCCAAATACTTAAGTTTTGCATTTGTTTAAAATTTGTCCTTGTGTTCACAAGTGTTTATACGGAAATAAAACATAAAAGATGACATGATTTCTATCCAGAAGAAATCCCTAAAATCAAAAGCAAAACTGTATAAAATGAAACCAGTGTTTTTTTCTGGCTCAAACTTTTACACAGACCTGTTTTAGAATCATTAGACTGTTCTTTCTCAGTAATGTCATAAGATGACATTACTGAAAAAACTCTTACTGAGAAAAACTCTGGATTAAACTCTAGATTAAACTCTTTAGATTAAACTATTTTTCAGATATATATGTATGTATATGCATACATTATCTTGTATATGTGTGTGTCTATGTAAGAATATAAAATCACATATATCTATCTCTATGTATTTATACAGAGAGACATCAAATTATGTACACATGCACATACATAGAGGCACTGTGCAATTCAGTAGCTCAGGTTTTACTATGATAGCAAATTTACCAATGCAGCTGTTAATGCTTTAGGGTCTTCTCACTTCACCCTTAAAATCATTGGGCCATATACTAATTCCTTCCCTAATTGGGAATTCCTTGAGCTACTACTAGTAATCCAGCTGTATTGTCATCACACAGCTGGGAGTTCCCCAAATCTTTTAAATTCTTCAACTGAAATAAGTCTTTTCATCTGCTCATTGAATTACTGGGTACTAAGGGAGTGGAGCTGTTTGCACACACCATATTACCTAAGCTGCTTTAGGGTAAAAGCTTGGAAAAAAATTATGAAGTTAAGTTAAAGTTATATGGGTGTTTAAATATGTCTAAGTGGAACTTAGAAAATAGAGAATGATGTCCTCCATATCCTAATTTCTCCTTTGTTTGTCTGGCGTTATGATGGAAAGTCACATTACAATATTTGGGAGTTGTAATTAAAATATATCATTCTGTAATTTTTACACTGGATTTGGGCATTACCTTTGAACCTGGTTTATTCTGATGCACTTTGATTTGAGGACAAGGATTGTGCATCATTTTGAAATGCAAAGAGGCAGTATATTTCCTCTTGATGGGTTCACAGGATTGTGCTCATAACCTTGCGCTTTCTACTAGAAACATATAGAGTGAGCACTTCTCTCCACCAACTTTTTTTTTATTTCTGTTCTTATCACCCCAAACACTTAAGAATTAGAACACTCACATTACACCAGATAAAGGAAATACATGATTTTTTTTTTTGATAAAAAATATTGGAGCTACCGCTTCTCTGAAATCAGACTTATCATCTTTTTCTTATCTAAAGTCAAACAGGATAATTAGAAGAGAGTCAGGAGAACCAAAAGAACTACTGGGAAAATGTGTTTTCCTGAGGTTTCTAGCCCAAGGTCAAGACATTTGGAACCACTGGATAAGACACTTATAAACATCTGAACTCCCAGGAATGTCCTGAAACAACAATTCCATTTGTGAGACATTTAGAAGTTTCACATTTTTTTTTCCACTCTGAAATGGAAAGAAAAGGAAATCTTTCAACATTTCAGCAGTAAGGAGCTAGAGGGAAGCCATAGTCAGTGGAGAGAGAAAAGCATCTTTTAAAGGAGAGTTGATTCAGGAGTGTATTGTCAAGTACTTTGAAAAATATCACTCTGTCCATTGATAGCAGAAAGAGGTTAGAGACAACATATTTTCTAAGCATTTTAGCCTAAAATGAAAACTGTCTCCTTCTCATAATGATTTTTTTTTTTTTAATACATAGAGGATATAATTTAGATAGAGGTTTCATAGGTTTTAAAGGTGCTGCCCTGATACATACATGCAAGTAGAAAAAAAATATAATTGTGAGCTTGCTGACCAACCAAATTTGAGAGGGAGAAATGAACTTATCCGTTAAAACTTCTAGAAATGGGCATGGTTTACAGATCTTTCTGTTTTGATGAAATGCCTTTTTTGCTGGGGAAGACTGAGAATGTTTCAGAAAGTCCCAGAGACTTATCCATAGTATACAGTATACATTTTCTCATCATTTGGACTGCTTCCTTCAACTAACTGCTTTTTTTTGTTTGTTTTGTTTTTGTTTTTGAGAGGGAAAAAATGACCCAAATGCTTTATAAATAAAAGTCAAGCAAACTCAGCCTAATGTATTCTGTTTATGATAACTTATACAGCTAATCGTTGAATATGCAACCAGAACCCTTTGTACTGTTTTGATTTTTTGTGGGGTTTTCTGAAATAGTGCCAGGAAGCACCATCCTATATGGGTAACTGAGAGATGTTCCCTTACATATAGAATTTACAAAGCTAAGGAAATAAATTCAATGTAAGTTTAAGGTCTTCTAATCCTTGCATAGATAACCTAAAAATTGAATTGACTTCAAAAACTATTAAGCACTCAAAAGCTGAAACTCAGTAGTTATTTACCTGGAATCACAAAGTTCAGAAGTTCAGAACAACCTGAAGATTCTCAGTGTTAAAATCTTGGCCGAAGAATAATTATGAAAAGCAGTGTAAGAAAAAACATGAATTGTAGTAAATTTTTGTTCACTAAAGAATACTGAATCCAGATATATTTCTTCTAGACATTGTTATGTAATTTCATTGCTACTTCTTATTTATGCATGCTTTCCAGAGAGGAACATCCTATAAACCATAAAAGACATTCACAAAGTTAATTAAAACAAAACATTAGGTGAAATCTGTCTTACAGATACCACATGTATGAATGCTACTGAATTCATATGAAGAGACATAGAACATATGTGGATGTTATTTCAAATTTTTCGTGCCAATTCACTGCTACTTGTAAATTCCAATGAGTAAATGATGAGCTGAATAATGAATTCATTTAATAGCCTCTGTATTGATAAGCAAAGTTAACATAAAGTGGGAAACATATAAAACAGCAAGAAGACTTTAAGTAACTGATGGGAAAATAACGTATATATTTCTTGTCACTTCAGCCCCAGCATGTCCTTATGCAATACATGCACAAGACAGGAATCCATGTTTCTTAATCTAAAGTGATGTTTTGGTAAATTACATCTGCAAGTAATTTTAATCCATGAGTGAATCCATGAGTGTTATTGGTGCCTTTTGCACAACCTCTGCTTCTCCCTCAAAGTCCAATGTAGGATAGGATTCTGAAGAGCTCCAAGCTTGTCCCAAATCATTTTTATGTCTGCACTGATATGAGTTTATTATTATTATTATTATTATTATTATTATTATTATTATTATTATTATTATTATTATTAATAATAATTTTATTTTAATTTTTTTTTTTTTTTTTTTTTAGCATGGGATGTGTTCTGGCCTAGGATAAAAACAAATCTGAGGACAGTGTGTTGCAGACATATCTTGTTTTCTTGCTTCAGCTGTATCTATATGGTTGCATGTTAAGTGGTCCTACAGACTCCCTGCTAGTGTGCTAGGACAAGTAAGGAAAGTCTGTAATGCTGATATAGAAGGTCAACTGGGCATACACATCTGCCACAGAGGAACAACTCTCCAGAGTTTCAGGGGACCCTAATGCAGATTCTCTGTTATCCTAATAAGAAGCACATTGTCTTCAAGTACCGGAAGATTTCAGCAGGAACTTCCTCCCCTGAGAACTACTCTAAAGACCTAAATTAAAAGCAGGTGTTAAGTCTTTTCTAATTAATGGTGTTTGTCTTATTTTTATGATTCAAATCCAGGGTATTTTTGGTGTCCACTGGGCCAAGACTAGCTGATTCACACTGCCCACATCTACTTCTTTGGTCTTGTGTTGCTATTTTGCTGGTATTGCTCAAGCTCAAGCTTTACTTGATATGTCTCCTTGTACATTAGACCATGTCAGGCACATACAGGACACAGCATATTCTTGTCTCAGCTGAAACAATGATCTCACAAATGACAGCCACTTTTGTTCCCAGCTCTTTCACTCCATCTCCCCTTCAAACCCAGTCACTTGTGTTCAGCCATTACAACAGCCCAAACAAAATTCTGAAAGTGTCTGTCTCTGGTTTCCATCCCTGGAGTTCCTTCCTCTGCATAGTTGTGTTTTCTTTTGTTTCTCTGTTATATATTGGCAGCTGCACCCATTGCATGTGCTGTGTGAACCACAAGTATACTTTTTGCAGGCTGAACCTGCTCAATGAGCAGGAGGTAACAACCCATGCAATGACCCAGGCATGAGCCCTCAGCAGGTATGTGTGAGCCTGTGTGATCTTCCTCTACTCTGTTTCCCTCACTCAGAGTGTTTCTCTGTTCCTTTGTAAGGCTTTCCCTGGCTTTTCTTCTTGTATAAGGGGTTCCATGTGTTTGATCAGTGGCACCTGGCAGTGCAGGTCAACACATGCTTGCTGGTGCTGAGCATGGGGATTTGGCTATCGTGCATATAACATATGGTGGTGTCCCCTGGGAGGAAGCAGAGAAGCCAGTAGGCTTCCTTTGTCCAGTCATTGGTGTGTGAATGTCAGGCATCTTGTCTAGGCTTCCTCAGTGGAGAAAGAAAAGAGGTGGTTTTCCTTGAGGTGTTGGCATCCCCTCCTCAGATAGATGTTATCATGTGCATGGCTGGAGGGGAGGTCAGAGCACATGTGTGTGTCTGCCTAACTCTGAGAAAGCTATCACAGGCTATGGGAAGTCCTTGGTGAGCATCTCCATTTTATCCAATTGCTGAAGTCAATGATACAAACAGCATAATCTGAAATGGCTTTTATGTAAAGAGAGTAGTGCTGTTGTGTTTGCTCACTGAGCTTCGGATGTGAAATTAGCAAAAGTTATCACAAGAGATCTGTAACTCCCTTCACATATTAAGGTCAGCATGACTAGGAAAAAAAAATCCAGAGAAGAGGAGGAAGATAAATTAGTGGAGAAACAAGAACCGTGCTCTTGTAGAATGGGAGACCATTACAACACTGTGTGGAGAAGCTACAATAAAATAAATATTCGTTTTGTAGAGTCCAAGATGGAGACTTGCCTGCTGAAACTTGCAGCCTCTTGAGTTGTAGCCCCTTGCTTCTTATGACAGGGCTTTCATTTGCACAAGCAAGATGCATCCCTCAAGGAAATGGCAAGATGCCAGAAAGTCACTTATTTGGATTTTGCTGACTATGGTAAATAAATGAGACTGGGAAGAAGGGTGGGCTGACACATGTTTGTATGCATCGGAAATATGAGTTCAGTAGAGTTGAAAGCCAGGAAGCTCTTAATTTTAGTGAACCACAGCATCTGAGCATGGTATATTGAATTTTTAATCCACCTAAACTGAAGCTTTGTTTGGTATTCAATAATCTGTGACAGCAAAACACCTTGCTCTACTTTCAGTATGTAAAGTCTGTAAAGTCCTGCCCACTCCAGTGTTATGCTACTTGTGTTATAAAGAGAACAGACTGAGGTAACTTTCCTTGTTTATATCTTACATATCTATTTACTGAATGTTTAATTTATTATTTTATAAAAGATGTTAATATTAGTAAGTGTTTCTAATAGTATTCCCAAATACACTTCAATGTTGCAAAAAGTTATGTTTACAATCAGCCTGCCAGATGCTTCAGGGATCTTCACTGAAGTTGAAACTCTACTTTCATTCACCTTTAGGAAAAGGATAAAATTAAAATGAGAAAAAAAAAAAAAAAAAAGATACAAAATTCAAGCACAAAGCCTAGAACATGGCTAGAAAGTCGTATAAATGAGTTTTATATATTTTCTTACTCTATAGAAGTGTTAGAGATGATTTACATCAGAAAGACACACACAGAATTTTTCAGTCTTCCAGAAGTTATTCTTGTGGGAGATATTATGTGCATAATTATTATGGGGGATACAGAGCTGCCATCCCAATGACTTCTCAGAATAAGATATGAAAGAAAAAGATAAATAGCAGAGAGAATCCCAGCTCCTTTTACACTGCACACTTGACTGGCCTCACCATGTGGACTGTCGTATCTTCATATATGGTCAGGAAGGTAGCCACCGCAAGGAATTTCTATGTTCTTTTGTGTGTGAACCTAGCAAGGTAGGTGACCTGAGCAGGGCCTATTCAAAAGTAATTGAAGCCAGTGGGAGTCTTACTACCTGAATTTAGTGTGTTTGAGATCGACTCCTATAACCAGATACGACAAAGACTGTTCTCAATCTGAGTAACATTCTCCTCACTAAGTGATCGGATGAAAAGTGAATAAGCAACCCAAGAAATGAAAAATAGCTGTATTTAAAAGTGTCCATCAGTCCAAATTATCTGTAACTGAGGAGAACAGGCATTTCTGTTAGACATTTGCTTTATAAATGTTCTCACTACTAATAATGTTTTTTTCAATTCATAAAGGTCTGGGAGCACTCCAAACCTTATCTTGCCATAAAGTCAACTTTTAAATATAAGCTGGGAGTATAAAAAGAAATAACAAAATTACATTTATTAATTTTCACATTTTTCTATGGTTAGGTTATTATATGGATAGAAACAGGGAAAACCAACAGTTTTTCACTTCTCAGTTTCACTACTTTGGTGGCAATATTGTGTTTTCATTTAGCTGTGAATGAAGCAAAACCTGAAGGTCAAAGTCTAGTATAACCTAGAATTTGGGTAGCTGAAGGCTTAGTAAGAATAAAAAGACATGCTAAACCCTGGTTCTGTCATCTGAAGTATTAGCAAGTGTGTAATTCTGGAGGTAATGTACTTTCATTTTCAATATCAAATCTTGCTTGCACTTCATGCATTATTTATTATTTTTCTGTTGGGACTCTGGGTGATCTTTTTGTTCTGGGAAAGAACATTCACTGATAATTATAGATCAGTTTGAAAACTATGGAAGAATAAATGGATTAATTGCATTGTTATTATTTTACATTTCTGAGATATTCTAATATGAATGATAATATATATATATAAACTAATAAAGAAATAATACAACCACGTCTCTATTTATAGTTCTATAAGATTTGCTTTTCCTTATCGAGTGTGGTTATTTTAATTCTTACACAATTTTATAGCTGAGGTACAAAGGGAATCTTGAAGGTATTTTTTATACCCATTAAAGGAAGTTTAATAGAAGTTTAAGGGAAGTTTTGCAACAAAAAAAAATGTAATTGGAAAAAGAAAAGTTAGGAACATTTTAAGAGGTCTAAGTAAAAAATTCAGGAGCATCCAACATAGCTATCAGATAAAAAATTAAAATGTTCTTAAAACTGATGCAATTATTCTTTATATTTAGTAAGCATGTAATATCACTCAGCTGGGATTTGGAGCCATGAAAGAAGTTATAACATACTTTTTAAAGTGGTTTCAGTTCTAGATTAAAATGTTAATCATCATTATTATTTATTATTATTATTATTGTAGGAAAAAGTGAGAAGACACATTATGAAGAAAATGTCCAAAATAATCTGAATGACTAAGATAGAAATAGAAAAGACATAGGTAAATATTATTTCTGCCTCCAAGACTCATAAATGAAATGTTTTCTTAATTCTAAAGCCTAAGAGTGAACATATTCATTAAGATTTAAAGTTAATTTGGAGATCAAATTTACTAAAACATATTCATAATTTTGCCAAGCATAGACATTTTATCTGCATAAGGTTCCACAATAACTTGCCAGTTGCACAAAAAATTGTGGAATCAGTAGTGAGCTATTTTATTTTGAAAGGTTGAACTAGGACTAGATAGGAATTAAAATTAGCTTTGCTTGTTGGCTAAATGAATAATATCTGTCATGTAGATTCACAGTATGCATTAGATAATAATCTCTTAAATAATTATCTGCAATTACTCCATTACCTTAGGGAACTAAAAAGATGAAAGACTGTGAGAATATAAATTGTGTGTTACAGATAGTTTTAGACCTTCCCCTGTTGATTTACACTACACACAGGAAGAACTAGTTTCAGCTTGAGTTTTTACTAATAGCTTAGGGCTACATGCATTTGGAAAGGGAACTAGTCCCACCTAGCTCCTCTAGCTGGATATCCCATGAGATATCAGGTTACTTCCCAGAATGGGGCCATCACACACCTGGCTTCTGGCTGGACACCTCAGACACAGGACAGCCTGTTTGCGCCATCAGCTTGAGACATCTCAGATGCAAACTTCTGAGATGAACACTGCCAGGAGGTTGGGAGCAAAGGGCTCTTCTCAAACAGGATCCAAATAGTGCTGTAACAGAGGTGCTTCTTTCTGTCAATCCTACAGACTATGTGGTGACTGGATCTCCATATTCATACCTCTCCTTGATGCTGGAAGTGGTTGTCATGGGTAGATTCCTTATTCTTCACTTCCCTAGACTCATGTTCTGAATCTATTAAGAATTTATTTAGTGATGTATGCCAAATCCATTTATTCTCAATGTTGAAGACATGGTGGGTTCTGGAGGGGCAAAACTTTGAAGTAATTCATCCTCCTGCACTCCGTCTCCTCATCCCGCATACAGTACAGAGGACCGGATCACTGACCACATCTTTATAAAAGCAATTAATAGAAACGGGTGAAGACCTTAGGTCAGAACCATCTTGAGCGTTTTGGTCCATTATGAGTGTCACAAATAAAAATCTTACCTTTCTTCAGGACATGACTCTGAGTTACCATTCTGTTTCTCTCTTTGAACCTATGGCTTTCTTTATGTTTCTAAAAGTGCTGAGTTGGACTAAATGTGTGCCAAGTATTAGAGGATGGAAACTGACTTGTAACATTTTGTTTCTTACATACATTATGAAAATGTTCACTCCCACAACCATCTTGGTTAATTAAGTATCCTCTGTATGACTTCAGCCAACATCAGAGAATGAAGGGGAGATAAGCACATCAAACCAAACTGACAGCTCTGCAAATGATAATCATGGAATCTACTGGTTTTGGACAAGCTATGTTGCATATTTGGTCAATGACAGAACTAACATATCTGATAAACTGATACCAGAATTATTAGAAATGAAAAAGAAATTTAAAAACAACAACAACAACAAAGTAGACTAAGTGAACACAGATAAGGGTAAGGGGATAGTTTCTGAGAAACAACAGTACTTTGCAAGATGTTTCCATGCAAAACCAGATGGAAGCTTTAGCATTATTTATTTTTCTTAACAGAATATGAAGTCTAAGTTTGAAGAGGTGTGACTGTAATAAAAGCACATGTAAACTAGCTTTAAACTAATTAGCCTGATTGACAGTAGCAGTGTGGTTATCACAAGCATGGCCATCAGGTGCCCATGACTTTACCAGATGGGCTCAGAGCATGGCACATGTCAGCTAGTATATGTGCAAGTTAATGCAAGGTAAATTTATCCACAATTTCTTACTGTCACACCTCATCAATGCAGTATGGATATTGCCTTACCAAAGGCAATACTTCTCAGAGTATATGGGAGACAGCAAAGTGCGGGAGACTGAGGTGATCCACCTTCATCCTGTGTTTCAGCCCCTAAGTTTCACTGTGCTCTGAACCTACACACACAAGCACTGTGTGTGTACCACAACCCATCTGGTCCAGCTTCTTTCCTGCTTCACCACAACCTCTTGTAACCAATTTCTATCTTTCCTGGAATTCCCCTTAGGTTTGCCACAGAAGGGAATACTTCTTATCAGCTCTATTGACAGGGTATCTCTAGGTCTGTTTTGTTGGCTAATGCTAATTTTTGTTCTTCTCCCTTGCTCAGGGGCATCTTTTGTATTTCCGGCTTGAATTTACCTGGCTGTCAAGACAGAAATGTCCAGAGAATACTGTTAAGTATTTTGTCAGGACTGGATTAGATGCAGGCAAAATTTTGTGTAAGTGCTTATGTCCAACATTAGTGCCTTACTGAGGTTTTTGTAGCATTTCTCTCTCAATGTTTTCCTAACACACTGGGATTACACCAAAGGTCAGTTCTGCCACAGCTCTAACTTTGTGAATTGGCATTATGCCACTTTGTATGACATGATGATGTTATGCAATACACACATAACACATCACCTGTCCCGATGACATGGCTAATCCAGATATTTCATGTTAGCAGCAGAAGTTGTGTCATTAGATCACATAGTAGTGTTGGCATGAGTTACTCTACAGGACAGTAGAGAGAGTAGTGTTGGATGAGTTACAGGACAAAGGTTGTTTTTCAGACCCTTAAACATGCTCCAGTGGAGGAAAGCACTGAACCTATGAAGAGCACAGTAGTCTGCTCAGACTACCATATATGAATTATTTCCTGTGTAGTATTTTCTCCTCGGCTATATGCTGATTTTTTTTTCCTTTTTTCTTCCCTCATGTGGGAATGCTATGTTATGTTAAAGGGAGGGATTAATCTCCTGCAATTTTAGATGTCTACCCTGGAGAGGCTCACCTTGGACTGTCTTTAGTGTCAGCTGAAAAAAAATATATATATATATTCCTGAGACACAAAGCCAAAATTGTTGTAGGTGCCTACCTTAGGACATAAAGGATCAGGCTTCAGGAACACATAAAGGCCTGAGATAACTTTAGTGATTGCTAAGAGGGTCTTAAAAATCTGAATTTAGCCGCATGACACTGTAAGATACAAACCCTAAACCTACAAGGTAACTCAGATGGCTGCGAGTTATGAGCCAGGGTACAGTTTACCACTGTAGAGGACAAAGTCAATGCACCAAATAAGTTTTTGGGGCTTCTTTTGGACTTGTCTGAAGCATGGACTTGTGTTTAAAACCTGTATTTAACTTGACTTTAAAACCCAGAGTGAGGGTAGAAAATGTTTAAGCAGTGTTTTTCTCTCAGGAGAGAAACAAGGGTAGAACATGAAACTAGATTCATTTTCTGGCACTCAAGAGAGCACTTCTACCAATGGTAAGAGAGAAATCTAAACAGCTTTTTGCATTGCCTTTCAAATTTCTTCTTATTGTATCTGAATAACCGGTGTTTTTTTTTTTTTTTCTTATGAACAAATATATTTTTGTTTGCTTTTTTGTTTGTTTGTTTGTTTGAGTGGAGCAGGTTTACCCTGTCTTCTCCTGGAACCATTTGTAGATGTAATTGAAGGGGAGATATGGCAAAGAAAATCAGGAACAGGCACTCCTGTGAGTTTGCTGTCAAGTGATAAACTACACAAAAGGTTACAAATTAAAGAGACTCGCTCTTTGACAAGTAGGAAAAGTATGAAAGTGACATAATCTAGAAGCCATAGCAATAAAAATAATAACCTTTAGACACTGGGGGTCCCTGAAAAAACTCTGAAAAGAAGTTTGCTATCAGCCATCACTGTATTCAGAAAGAAAATAAAGGAAATATGTATATGTAAGTTCTTTCGTTCTTTTCCAGAAATGTGATTTTTTTTCTTATCTTGTGGAAACAGCTTTCCCTAAGATTAAAATAATGACAAGCATAAAGCTAGTTTTCTGACATCATTCATTGTGTCATGAAATTTGTCTTAAAAGACCATCCAGAGGAGGTGGCTTTGAAAAACATCACTAACAAAATCCACAATTTTATTGAAAATTATAACATCCTTGAGACAATGGTAAGGATAACTTTGATTCCACTTAAAACATTTGCTATTTGCAGATTTTTTTTTTTTTTTCTTAATTTTGTTTATGGACAAATAGAATAGCTTTATAATTCAAGTTTTCTAATTTGAAGTTTTGTGAACTGTGTACTGAAAAAGAATGGAAATAGTTGTTTTTTTTTTTTTAATAACACAATAGCTATGTTTGATTTTAAGAGACAATAGCATGTTGAGATCTATACAGTGTAGTTGAGTTAACAACAATGTCAAGGAATTTCACAAATCATGATGTTTTAGATATCTTGTGTTAAAGTATGTGGCATATCATGGGACACATTGCATGCATCATTATTAGATAGCATTGCGTTAAATCATTGTTTCCTGATTGACATTCTATATTTTTTCTAAAAAACCTGATTTTTACTTTCAGATTGAATAAAATATATAGAAATACAAGGAAAAATATAAAAGCATATCTCTGTTCTTTAACAACCACCATACTGAACTGCTCTTCTGAAAAATGTTCTTCAGAAATTTTGCATTGTAACATAATTCTTTATTGAATCCTTAATTATTTGACATGAAATTTAGACAGACTCACAATAATATTGTTTTGAAGAAATTGCTGAAATATGAGGAGAGCTAACAGGAGTCATGTATTTCTAGAGCCTCATGGTAACAGGCAATTCATTTTTAGATTGAGCTTCATGTCCCTTGCTCTGAGTTTTGTGTGGAACCACTTTTGATGGTCTACCCCAGAAAACCTGTATTCTTTCCAAAGGCTTTGCAAATACTCTGGTTAGACAATCAAGATGTCAAAGGGCTAGGGGAACCTATTTATCCTCATTTTGTTTGTAATGGTTATAAATTGTCCCTTGCCAATCCTTTCTGTATCTTTGATCTTATAAGGTAACTTCAGTTTATTAAAAGAGAAAGATGAAATGATCTTTTAACATACACATTTTCATTTGAACAAACAGGATTTTGCTTAAGATGTGCCTGCAGAAAATATTGACCAGGCAAAATTGCGTCATGCTTTATGGTGGATATAGCTGAGTTGTGCCATAGACTCAACATATCTCTGTGGATTTTTTTCTTTGTGTGGACTTTGTCTGTCATGGTACCTTAATCACAGAATATTTTGAAGTGGAAGTGTCTCGTATCTCCTTCTTGTCCCCTGTAAAATCTCCACAAACATTGTGCTGTTGTACAGAAAAAAAAAAAAAAAAAGAAAAAAAAAAAAAGACACAAAAAGTTTTAAGTATTTTAAAGCTGTAAGAAAAGGCTTAACTTTATTTTATTTGCAGATCAACCCTCAAGACAGATTTCCCTAGGCTAGGTTAGCCCAGTGGAAAGTGTGAGCAGGAAAACTGCTTCCTTCCAGATGTCTGAAAATTTTCTCTTCTGTGGTACTTCAAATTAAGCACATTGCAAGTAATGCTCAAAAGACCTCAGAGTTAGTGAAATAGTGACATTTCAAAGGGGTTTTGCCAGGTTTGTCATATTAAAAGCATTTTCAAAGCACTCCACTAAAGGCCCAGGTGCCTATCACATACACACATCAGTGCCAGCAGACTTTTCTATGTCATCAGAGGTTTCCATTTCCTTAGGAATCTCTGTATATCATGGCGTTCCAAGGCAGCCAGCTAGGATTCAGTCTGTGTAATGCATGATGAATGGGAAGCTTCTGCTTCCATGTTTTTTACTGCTTGAAACACATTTTAAGGCTGAATGACAGCTCCAGGATCACAGTCTGTTCCTCACACATCAACATGAAAAACAAGTCAAAAAAAGAGCCCAGGTCAGTCTCCTCCCAGACATGGAAATATCTGTTCAAAAAGCAGCCAAATGTTGATTACCAATATGCTGAGTGGGTGGAGAGCGTCTGAAGGACTCCACACCCAGACAATGTGAAGTAGCAATGGTATTGCAATATTGCTGCTACTGACTTATGAGCTGAGACTCTCAAAGGCTGTTCAATAAAGTTCTGAGCCACGAAGCCTATATTCCATCACCACTGAGACTCTCAAAAGATAACGACAATTTATTAGTTTCATGGTATTGGTGGCTAAGCATCATCTGTAGGAGAGGACTTTTTTTTTTTAACGTATTTGCAGAGGGTGGAATGATAATGTGAATGGCTAGACTGACTGATTACTAGTAACAAGTCATAATTAAGTCCTAATGAAAACTCAGAACCTTATGTATTGCTGTACACTTCATATATTAAGGCGGCCTTTGAAAGGAAAAGAGCTGGAAAATGATTTAAGGAAAATTACAAATCTTGCATTATTAGAACTGTATGAAGAAGAATGGAAAGATTTATTCAGTATTAGTGAAAGATTTTGAATAGATTTGGATAAAAGACTAAAATTCCAAAAGGATTGGCATGCACTCATGCAAAATGTTTCAATTTGCTAACCAATGCACTGTCTTACTCACTATCTCTCTCACTGCTTTGTCTGAGGATATGTAGAATAAATATGTTTATAAGGAATGTTTTTCATGCCTGCCTATGGTGGGGGCTTGGAACTAGATGATCTTTAAGGTCCCTTCCAACCTAAGCCATTCTATGACCAGAGATATTTTTGGAAATATGTTTTCCTATTATTTCATGCTCAAATTGCCACTTGCAGGTCAAAAATTGGAATAATATTAATTATGCACGGTTTATTATAAAAGCATGTCTGGGGAATCATACTCTGAAAATCTTTTAGGTTTTTGGTAATGGTGGAGCAGGGTGTTTCTCTCTGTAAAGGCATGTAAACCCATTTTCAGTGCCTGTGCACATCTTAAGCTTAAGATGCTGTGATTTTATACAACTTCCATTAAAGAACTTATTTTGGGAAGAATAATATTAATATAGGGAATTCATTGAAAGAAAAAAAACTCAGTGGCCTTCAGAAACAGACAAAGGAAGAAATATGGTTTGTCTGACAATAAATATTTCTCTGCAACAAATCAAATCATGTGATAAAAATACGTAAATCAGTGCTATGCTTTCAGGCTTTCCATGTTAAATAGATGAGATTTGACTTACAGCCAGACCAGCAGAAACTATATTGGAATTCATTACTTGTGTTAAAAGCCTGAAAGCAGGAAATAATTAAAACATCAGTGAAAAAGATGATTTTTTTCTATTGTGTTTCCCTTATAAGGCTTAGATACTGCATGACAGTCACACAGCCTACCATTTTAACTGCTGTCACTGTTCAAGAGTTCTGTCATAGTTAATAATGACTTTTGTCATATGTGGCCATGGCCAGTATTTCAAATTGTTACTTTGATTTTAATTCCCCCCTTTTTTTTTTTTTTTTTTCTGTAGAGAGTATTTCCTTTAATACTAAGGTCATTAGAATCATTAAGGTTGGAAAAGACCTCCAAGATCATCTGGAACAACTGTCCCCCTACCACCAACATCACCCATTCAGTCGTGTCCCTATGCACCAAATCCAACCTTTCCTTGAACACCCCCAGTGACAGTGACTTCACCACCTCCCTGGGCAACCCGTTCCAATGCTCGACCACTCTTTCTGAGAATAAATTTCTCCTAATTTCCAAATTTAACCTCCCTTGGTGCAAATTGAGGCCATTCTCTCTTGTCCTATCACTTGTCTCATCTCTTGTCCAATCCTCACCTGTGAGAAGAGGTTGACCCCCAGCTCCCCACTACTAACTTTCATGTAGTTGTAGAGAGCAATAAGGTCTCCCCTGAGCCTTCTGTTCTTCGGACTAAACAAACCCAGTTCCCTCTGCTGCTCCTCACAGGACTTGTGTTCCAAACCCTTCAGCAGCTTCACAGTCCTTCTCTGGACACACTCCAGGGCCTTGATGTCCTTCTTGTATGGAGGGGCCTAAAACTGAACACAGTCCTCAAGATGTGGCTTCACAGAGCAGAATACAAGGGGACGATCACCCCCCTGCTCCTGCTGGTTCAAGCCAGGATTCTGTTGGCCTTCTTGGCTACCTGGGCACACTGCTGACTCATGTTCAGGTGAGCATCAATCAGCACCCCCAGATCCTTTTCCTCTACACAGCTTTTGAGCCACGTTCCTCCAGACCAGTATTGCTGCATGGGGTTGTTGTGATGAAAGTGCAAGACCCAGCACTTAGCCATGTTGAACCTCAACCTCTAATGATTGATTCAACCTGTCCAGGTTCCTCTGCAGGGCCTTCCTACCCTCCAGCAGATCAACACTATTCCCTAACTTGTTGTCACCTGAAAACTTACTGAGGGTGCACTCAATTCCCTCATCCAAGTCATCAATAAAGAGGGTGGGCCCCAAGACCAACCCCTGGGGAACACCACTGGTGAGCGGTTGCCAGCTGGATTTCACCCCCAAGTAAGCATGTCGTTGCTTACTGTATAACTTTGCAGATATGTCTTGCAGTCACATCTCCCAGAGGTTTTTATTTATTTATTTATAATGAATATTATTATTTGAATATGAATATATGAACATTATTTATATGTATAAATTTATATGTATAAATTCAGAGTTTGATTAAAAACTTGATTTTGACAAACACAAACATCTCACAACAAACTTACATTTATCTGCTACTCTCTGTATACATTTTTCATTGTGGTTGGAGTTTATTCTCATGCCTATTTCTACTAGCTACACAAAAAGAAGGTTCTATCAACTGCTGGAAATTTTGAACAACTTTATGACTAGATGGGCAATCTATAACTATTTTCCAGCATTATAAAAGCCACATACATCCAAGATGCCAGCTGCTTTATGGTACCAATAGAGTGCGTTTGTTATGTCAGTAGCATGTAAATGAGATTTTCTGAGTCAAGTTGTCCTTCCTCCCCACCAACAGAGAAAATATGGTGTTATAGTCTCTTCAAAAGTTAGAAGTATTAGGGTTGCTGGGAAAATAAGTAAATAAAAATAGCTGTATTTGAAGCACCCTTGGTGAATATTACTGAAAATATTAAACCTCCAAGCACTAGCAATTAACTACTAAATATCATCTAATTAATGAATTTGAAATGAATGAGACTGGTCACTTCATTACACCACCAGATTGATTTAGATGATAGATTTTTCTCTCTTGTCATAAAAAATTATGAGTTGGATATCTAAATGTTCAAACAACTCATCTTTTGCAGCTATCTTGTTTCTTGAAGCAGTGCATTTATTTTCATACTTGCTATTAATACTACTGAAATTTGTTTCAGAAGAACTTGTACTAATATTTCAGTAACATTCAGGTCCTGAGTAAATTGCAAAATTATTCAAGGATAATGCCTCATTTCTACAGTACTTTTCTTGCAACAACATAAAAGCAGACAGAATGAAAAGATAAATCTATTAAATATAAAGCTGGAAGTGCTCATGGAATGAAATTATATGATGATATTATGTGACATGGAGTTCTACATGCCAGGTAGTGGGAATAGAGAGTGCCAAGTAAAGAATAAATTGTGAAAAATTGGCATATAAATAATTGCAAAGGAAAATGGAGATTACAATTGGTTATCATTAAAATGTGGGCTCTAAAATAAAATAAAATAAATTTACAATTTTCACAATTCTAAGCTGACAGGTGGCTGCCAAGAAAACTATACTTTTCATCTTTTCTGGAAATAGAATAACTAATAACTCTTTGACATTTGTGGCCTGTGGGACTCCAAAAACAAATCAATGAGCCTTGATGAGATAGTAATGGGTGGTCCATGAAAACTGATGCCAACATGAATCAATTCAGAGAAGTGTGATAATGAAGACTGTCAGTTATATAAAAGAGACAGTAGATGAGTGAGACTATGCAGGAAGTGAGAATGAGAACAAAGAAAGAAGCCCGGTGACTATTTAACTGACATAAGAGTGGATGGTTCTGTGAAGTAACAAAGATTTCCTGTAAGATGTACTTCTGCCATTTTGTCTCAAAAATAAATAAATAAATAGATAGATAAATAAAAATATATGGACCTGCAAAGTATGTGCTAGCCAGCAGTAGCTACACATCCATGTAATGCCTGTCTGTGGAAGAGACAGATTCCCATTTTGGATAACAAGGCATATTTCTAAGTTCTCCATCTCTGGACATTACTTTCAGCACTCATGAACACAAGACAGGGAGGCATATGTCTTCTGTGAAAGCCTTCTGTGAAAGAGGAGTGTTCTGCCATCGTACCTGCTATCTTACTCCCACAGAGAACAGAAAAAGCCTGGCTCTTACATGAAATGTTGTCATCTGAAAACCCACAGAGAATGTCTTGTGTGTGTGTATTTCTGAAATCATTGTGAGATAATGTCACTCAATGGATAGTCCCTCATTACAGAACAAAAAAGAAATCTTAAACACTTATCAAGTAAATTAAATGCTCACCATCAATTCTGTGATGAGCCATGTAATGAAACTGATCTACTTGGCAAAGCACCATAGAAAATTATCACAAAAATATGAATAAATAAACTAAAAACTAAAAATGTTCCCAAACAGAACAGATAAGGAAGTGATGTTTTTAAGGAATGCCACCCTATGCTGCTTTGGTAAATTCTCATTTAAAATATCCTTAGCACAACTTTAGTGGAAAGCCCATTTTTATGGCCTTCCTTCCTTCCTGCCTGCCTGCCTGCCTTCCAAACCATTATGTTCTTTTATGTCTGCTGTTTTTAACTGTCTCAACGTGAAGAATAGAAATTGTTATAAACTGTCATGAAAATACAAGATTTTTAAAATTTTTATTTTTTAAATAGACTTTAAACATTATTCTCAAAGACCCACAAGGAACAAGCTAGTAGCAAATTCTTTCTGTTTCTGTGAGATATAACTTTTTACCACCTATGTTACAATCCAGCCAGAAGCTTTCTGTTGATAAAGGAGCTTTGTCCTCCTTTGGTCATCCAAAGGAATGCTGGCATTAAATTCAAAGTGTGGTATCTTGTGGTTGTGTCTGAGCTCTCATCCTGCTTCCAGACATATTCTGGCTGATGGATGAGAAAAAAAAAAATATTAAAAAATGTATCTAGTCCTGCTATTTCACTCTGCCTCTTGTCCACAGGTAACATCTTTGCCTAATGGAAATAGCATGGATAAGGGGAGAGTTCTACCACTCTCCAGCAGGTACTCCAGAAAACTAATTTTCAGTTTTGCTTGATATAAATAGCAAAACTATTATATGCATTAATTCATTTTCATTATGCCAAATCCAAATCTAGCAAGATGAATAGATATGAACTGAAACACCATCTTTATACAGGTACTGCCTGTTATAAATGAAGTCTCAACTCAATCTGAATTTTGTAATATTTATAAAACAAATATTTATAAAAGGTATAAAAGGCAAGTAAACAGCACTGGGTGTGCAAAAAATGGAGACTTGTATGTAATCAAGAAAAGGAATGGAAAATTGAGACTGTTAAGTCATGGAACTTATAGGATTGTTTCTTACCTTTTTTGACTGTACATATGTATAGACATACTTGGGCTTAGTATGTAAAAGCAATGTTCTATATATTTAGAATGTTTGATATTCGTGTGTGCGTGTTGGTGGAGCATAGGCTCCCCACACACCCAGAGCTGTTTACTTGCCTTTTATACCTTTTTCAAATATTTGTTTTATAAATATTACAAAATTCAGATTGAGTTGAGACTTCATTTCTAACATTGCTTATCAGAATATCCTTGAAATAGTTCATTTTTAAAATGCACAGCTCATTTACTTCCCATACCTCATACAGAGATATGGTAACAATATAGTGAAGCACAGTTAATTTCCAGTGTTAAGTTAATGAACATCAAGTCATCTCACTAGCTCTGTCTGGGCCACTTTTGTGCTTACATGTTCCAAGACTCTGGTATTAACTAACCAAAAATAAGACTAAAGACTTCTTACCTTCACTCCTTCACTTACCTTCATATGTCTTCTTTACAAAGAAACACACGAATAAAATGGATAAATGAGCAAAATGTCTTTTTCTTTCTCTCTCTCTCTTTTATTTTTTTTATTTTTTTTCCTTAAGTCTAATCACAGCAGCCCTGCACTGAAGTCTACAAAGAAAATGGACAGAGGAAAAAGAAGGAATCTGAGAAGAAGGTTGGCTAGGTTTATTGATAGAATGTGATGTTGTGTGCTTTTCCAGCTTTATGATGCAGCAATTTCCCATATTCCCCATGGAAAAGAGTATGTGAAAAACATACAGTGTTGGCAAAGAAGTTGCATAGAACTACTTGCTGGTAAACTGGCTACAGGGACCGCTAGGTATTGCAATCAGATATGTGTAAGGAAGAAAAGAAAGATGTTTAGCATTAATACCTTTATGCTAGTGTCATATTGTGATATATGGATTAACCAAGTTTTCTTAAATATTCTATTGAGGGCTTTTTCAATGAAAAAAAAAATATTGGTGTGGGCACGAGAGAAAAATAGACCGTAACTTTGCAGTGTAAACATCAAACACAAAAAATCTTGCATTTGATAAGGGTGGAAGAAGTGGAGGGAAGAGGATGAAGTCAGCACTCAGTGAAATGAGTCCTCAGAGTACTGAGGTCCAGGGCAGTGGACATCTACTTTTGAGACCTTTTTCTGCTTCCAGTCATCAGAGCTGGAAAGGAGAAAGGGAAAAAAAAAAAAAAAAAAAGATTAATTCTTTCAGTTGCATTTATTTCCAGTTCAGACTATAAAAAAAGCATTTTGTCAGTTTTAGACTCATGAAGTACCTTCTTCTCACAAAAGGTTCATCTAAACCTCTTTTGACTAAAACCAATTCATAGTTGTGTTTCATTGTGAGAGGAACAAAGTCTTCACAGAAATAGGTGAGGTCCTATCTAGAGACAATCTAAAGTAACTGAAAGGAATCCTTATTTTAAGTCAGTTCCTTTTACACACACTGGCTGCAGCCCCATGCTGTCATGATGGCAGAAACTCTTTCTTCTGCTGGTGGGATGTGTTTTCCCCTGAAGTCCTTGATGTCTCAGAACACTGTCTGTGTCAGCATGTCTCTCCCTCCCGCCTCACAGTATCCCCTTGGGGACATCCATTGACCTTATATAGCATGGGCAGGAGGGTGAATACAGCCACTGTGGGTGCTACTGAAGGGCTCTGGGGTTTTCACAGCTGATCAAGGCCTGTATGGTGGCTTTGAATTGCAGATCCAAATCCTTAAACTGGCAACAATAGACCACCCTGGATTATATGAGAGCAAGAAACTTGTTTCTGCATTGGTGGCAGGCTCTTTAGCAAGCTTGCTTATGATTGTACTCTCTCTGTGTTCTGTACAAGTAATGTATAATTTCTAAGTTATTGGATCAAAACTACACGTTTTTAGGGGGAGAGGGAAAGAGCTGTGTTTTGTGAGTGTGTGTTTTGTTTTCTTTTTCCATGTTTGGCTTGGAAAACCTGATAACAGAACTAACACATAAAGAATGCTCTGAAAAATATGGAGTGAAAGCAGCTTTACCTTATTCTTGGATGAACTGGCTCTGACACTTCAGTACAGTATCTTCATATTCTTTCTGCTCTGTTTAGATAAATGTTTCCAGTCAAAAAACTCAGTATTAAGTTTTATTTTTTTATTTTTTTTTCCAAACTGTGAGTTCAAATCTTGCCCAATACAGACCTTTTGGTTTAACTTTATTACTGATCAAAACTTTTGTCAAATTTCAGAATAAGAGTTCATTTTTAGTTAGTGCATGTTTCAAAGGAAAATATCCAGGCATAGCAAATAACATGCATACGACTCTGTGAATTCATAAGGAACAGATGTCATTTTCAGTAAGAAATAAGAGCAGGCACTTAAGTTCTGAATTATTTAGGCATACGAGTGCAAAGAACAACCAAAAGACTAAAAAGAGAATTGTGGTGGTTTCACCCTGATGGGCAGCTAAACTCCCCCACAACTGCTCTCTCAAATCCCTTTCTCAAAAGGAAAGTGGAAGAAAATACAATGAAAAGGGCTCAAGGACTGAGATAAGTATGGGAGATCACTCAATTACTGTCACAGGCAAAACAGACTCAATGTAGGTAGATTAATATAATGTATTTCTTATTGCTAACTGACATGAGCAGTGAGAAACTAAAAGCAAACTAAAAACACCTTCCTCCCCATCCACCCTCTTCTACCTCTTCCTCCTGAGTGGCACAGGGTAACAGGGAATGGGGGCTACGGTCAGTTGCTAACACTTCATCTCCACCACTTCTTCATGGTCACTCTCTGTCCCTGCTCCACATGGGGTCCCTTTCCATGGGATGCCGTCCTTCCCGAACTGATGCTGTGGGGGCTGCCCACAGGCAGCACCTCTTCAAGTACTTCTCCAACATGTGTCCATACCACGGGGTCCATCTGTCAGGAGCAAACTCCTCCAACATGGGTCCCCAAAGGTGGCAGCTTCCACCAACCTCCTGTTCTACCTTGCACTCCTCTCCATGGGCTGTTAGTGAATTTCTGTTCAGGGGCCTGGAGCACCTCCTCCCCTCCTTCTTCACTGACCTTGGTGTCTGCAGAATTGTTTCTGTCTACATTTTCTCACTCCTCTCTCCCAGCTGCTGTTGTGCTTAAATCTGCTCTCACAGAGGTACAACCAGCACTGCTCATTGTTTCAGATTTGGCCAGCAGCAAGTCCTTATCTAACGTAGGGCAGTTTCTGGACCTTTCTTACAGAAGTCACCCCTGTACCCACACTGATACCAAAAAATCTTGCTACATAAACCCAGTGCAAAAAGATCTTTGTTTTGTTAATCTCCTAGCCAGTTAAAATTACGCAGGGGAAGATTAATAATAAACCATTTTTTGCCAGTAGGTTTCTGCTTAGAGACCCCAAACAAGATTAGAGTGCTACTGTGTTAGGCTGTTTTCAGATATCTGGTAAGAAACAGTCCCTATCCAGAGAAATCTGTGATTCAAATCACATAGTGAAATGGTTATTCATGATAGGGGCTGTTTACAGGCAGATGTGTCCTTAGTTGTCCACTGTATGGTTTCCGCTTCCTCTGAAGCAGAATCATAAGAGGGCAATGTCCCAGAAAATAAATCCTTATGTCCAGCTGCTCTGGGAATGGTCTGATTCTCAAGATGCTGTTGCAACTATGTCTGGTGTCTCCACATGCAGCTCTATCACTCTGCAGGCTTGGTCACTCTTTCTCTTAGATGTTTCAGCTGAAGGTATACAACAGAAAATTTCATAGACTGACTGACCCTCTGTTGGCCAGGTTGAAGGAACAATATACATGTCTATCAGCTAGGCTGTAAAGCTGGATTCCAAAATGAAAGGGGCACCGGTATCATCATCATAAAAAAATCACCAGAGCAGAGTCCTCATCCCACCCAAATGCTATTGATTCTTCTTCTGTTAAGGACAAGATTTTACACCTAAACCACTTTTTAAGCAAGAGAAGGTGTTAAATCACAGGATAAGATTTTAAGACCAAATGTACATAAAAGAAATGTAAAAAATTAAAAAGAACAAAGAAGATAGTAAAATACAAAACAAGTGATCTATCTTCAATCTTCTCTCTATATCATAGCAAGAATGTACAACATATGGGCATAAATTCTCACTTTGCCTTTCACTAATATTTCAATGAAGAATGTTTATGGAATAATCTAGAAAATTACTAAATACACAAAAACTAGAAAGGCAAAAAAATGAAAATTATAGATAAAATAGTTATACCTCTGAGATAAAACTTTGCCAAACTGATTGGGAAATTTTATATTATAAATCTATGCCTAAACATTGAAGCTGTAGTTACTGTAAAATTATTTTTACTGCACCTTGTAATATACATTTAAATTATTTTAATTCTGGGAGTGCAAACTCTTTGAAACACTGTATACAAAGAGGAGTTGTGTTTTTAGTTTTATATGTAAGATCTGTACAAAATTAAAAGATAAACAAAAATACAGGAGAATTATAAAGAATATTACAGTTAAGAGAGGTCCATAGGAAATGTCTATCTCAGAAGCACATTACAACTGGTAAGCATAACTTATGAAGTATTTTGTAGACTTCTTAGTTTCATTCATTGCTCATTGGCCAGCTTTTGCTGAAATCAAAATAAATCTTTATAGCATTAATGGGAGCAATAGTGATTCTTGTACAGCTAATGCATATTTTATGCTGAGATTTATACAGTTATTTCTCTATTGAGAAAGATATATTTTTAGCTATATTGTGGAAGTTGCCATGAATTCTGTAATCAGTTTTATTTATTTACTAAATGAATGCACTCCAAGTGCATGGATGTCGTTCCAGTATAGCCATCACCTTTCTAAAGGCTTCTTTGCATTAGTATTTACAGTATGCAGTTACAAAGGAAAGACAGTACTGAAGCACTTAATATCTGATATTGGAGCTAAAGTGTATACTTGCTTAATGGTTTTGGAGTCAGTTTAGGTGTTTTTCTGGCCATATATGTTTGTGCCTATTAGAATGGGCTGGTGCAGGTGAATGCTCTCTTGGGTAAGATGTATGGTCTACTCAGGGAACCTAACTTGTACAGGGAAGTCAATAGGGTAAATGGAAATGTAGGATATAGATCTAGATTTTTTCTGGGATTTTTTTTTTTTTAATTTTTTTTGGTCACAAATAATTACCATTCTCTGCTAAGAAAACTTCAAGCAGTTGACATTTTTAAAAACAAAGCTGTACATGTTCTGCTGTGTAGAAAAACAAAAAGATACTTTGAGTCTTTGTCTTGATTTGATATCTGAACAAAGTGTTTCAATAATGGAATTTCCTGTGTGGTGAAAATGCTGGTTGCCTGTCAACTCTTTTTAGAAGTCTTCTGCAGAGTATATGCATGAAAAAAATACTGAAAAAAACAAACAGCTGTGATCTTTATACTAGCAAGGAACTCAGACCATTATCTTTATAGCTCTATACAACACAGAACAGAGATAGAAGACCATAATTTTAATAACCTCAGCATCAGTAGCCAGTAGAGGATTTTTCTCATTACATTGAGCAACATCTAAAAGAATATTTCCAGTAGAAATTTTGGTTTTAAACTGCAGTGTGTTTCTTATCTACCCTTTCTTTGTACAATTTTTAAACAGCCTCTGAATTCTGCTCTGTTACATTCAGATGTAGATATTACTTCCACATCTAACCCTTTTTAAATTTACTTTTTGTCTTATTATTTGCAAAAAACTTTTTAGGAATTTGGATGAGAAGAGCTTTTGAACTATGAAATGTGTCACTTTGATCTGATAGTATATAAATAATTCTACTAAATTCTGACTGGAAATGAATTGGAATACTGAGTAATCAAGATTTAAAATTAATTTTAAAAGAGAGATCTAGAATTACATGAATTTACTCAGAGGGAAATTTAAAGTATTCTAGAAATGCACTAGACTGTAACACCACTTAGTTTATGCTTTTCCATCAACAATGTGACACAATTTAGTTTCATTTCAACCTATGTGACCTACATGTATCTGGATTGGCATCTCCCTAACATGATTATGAAAGATATCTTCCTATATTTTATTTTTTAATCTATTTTTTTAATTTGTCTCACATGGTTCATGGCAGTTAATTCTAAATGAAAGCACTCAGTGAATTAGCAAAATAATTTTTTTTAAATAAAGCAGTAGTTTGTAGTTTGGGCCTCAAAATTCTATTACTGGGTTAGTTTGCTGGAGAAATGCTGCCTAATTTCTCTTTCATGTAAAGGTGAATTTACAAGCCTAGAAAGTTTACATACTAGGAAGTGGTTTGAGAAGGACAAAAGAAAATAAAGGCAATGTAAGCATAGATGTGTAAATACAGGATGGCTTCTGAGATCAACAGTACAAAGGAAAATTGAGGGGAAATGAGAAACAAAATGACTGACATTTTGCAATGAAGTGGAATAAATTATCTATGCTACTTTTCTTAGAATCAATTTTCAGAATTCTGTTAATTTAATTTTTAGTTGAACAGAAAAAAGACTATGCAATATTGGTTTATCTTGGCTAAAACCCTTTTAAGAGTGACAATGGCTGTTAAAGATTTCCCTATAGGTAGTGTTAAAGGCCTGAGGCATGTGTAATTAAAACCACCGTGTCACCTTCTATTTTCTTCAACATGTGACTTGGGTTGTTACTATCATCGCCAGTCTGATCCTGTACTCACTCATGAAAATCATTTCCTTTCTTTGAGAGATTTTCTCCCTACTATGAAATAGGTGGAAGAAAATGTCAAGTGTGCTCACTGAAAATTGATGTCATGAAGAGTAAAAAGGGTTATTTCATAGTTCTATATATTTTATAAGACATCCAATAAGATTGGTTTTGACTGTTTTTGATGTGCTACGTTGGTGAATTCCATAAGGACAAGGAGGAGACATCTATTGTCGTCAATGCATGTAGACACAAATAATAGATATCGAATGAGTGAAAACAGCTGCTTTTAGATGACTTATCAAACCCTGTTCTTTCTCATGTTCAGACCAGATTCATGCATGAGCACTTACATCAAATGTGCTTGTGTAGGATAAGTTATTTAATAATGAAGTATACAATCGCAGTGTTCTTTATGTTCTTTATTTTAACTTATTTATTAACTTTACTGTGAGAAATTCCATATAACTTTGCTGTGCAATAGTAAATCTAAGACAAATGTGCTTGGACATAGTTTTAAAAGACCTTCTGCAACCCCAAAGCTTGAAATATATTGAACCTAGAAATATATTGAAACGCTTGAAATATATTGGTCCTAGACTGTGTTCTTTGCTGTACAGACATATATAGATGTGTGCTAGTGAATACATAGGTAGATGTGTGCTAGTGAGGTCCTTCGGTCAGCTCCATAAGGTGCTGCATGTAGGGAGGTGCATTTGAAGTGCTTCTACACAAGCGCACGCAGTATGAAGAATAAAAAGGATGAGCTAGAATCTTGGCCCAGTCCCACAGCTATGATATTATCGGCATAAGCAAAACCTGGTGGGATGAGTCCTGTGTCTGGTGTGTTGCAATAGATGGTTACAGGCTCTTCAGGAGGGATAAGCAGGGTAGGCAAGGTGGCAGGGTGATGATGTATGTGAAGCATAGGCTGGACTGTGTGGAATTTCAAGTTGGCAATGACAAAGTTGAGAGTCTCTGGGTAAGGATTAAGGGACGAACAAATAAAGGGGATATCATTGTGGGAGTCTATTACAGAGCACCTGGCCAGGACAACCATGCTGTTGAATTATTCTTTGCAGAACTGAGATGCCTCGAGATCAATTCCCCTTGTCCTTATGGGGGATTTCAACTTGTCAGACATCAATTGGGATCACCACAGGGCTGATATGAGCAAGTCCAGGAGGTTCCTAAAGCACCTAGATGATAGCTTCTTGGTGCAGGTGCTAAGGGAGCCAACTAGGAAAGGTGCCCTCCTAGATCTGTTGCTGGAGAACAGAGAGGGTCTTGTGGGAGATGTGGCAAGTGGTGACCATCTCGGTCATAGTGACCACGAAGTGGTTGAGTTTAGAATTTATGGTGACAGAAGGAAAACTGCCACCAAAACTTCAGCCCTGGATAAGGGGAAAGCAGACTTCAGGCTGCTCAGGGAACTAGTCAGCAAGGTCCCCAGGGAAACTGCTTTTGGAGGCATTGGCGTCCATTAGTGCTGGTCGATCTTTAAGCATTGCCTCCTAAAAGCACAAGATCAGGCAATTCCAAAATATCATAAGTGAGGCAGACAGGGCAGAACACAGGCCTGGCTGACCAAAAATCTTCTACTGGAGCTTGGGTGAAAAAAGAAAGCGTATGGCTGCTGGAAAGAGGGTCAGACAATGAGGAAGGAATATAGGGATGCTGTTCATGTTTGTAGGAAGAAAATTTATGTGGCCAAAGCCCAGCTAGAGTTGAATCTGGCCATGTCTGTGGGAGACAATAAAAAAGTTTTTTTAGATATATGAGCAGAAAAAGGAGAACCAAAGAAAACATAGGTCTGCTACTTGATGGGGAAGGTCTCCTCACAGACAATGACACAGGCAAAGCAGAGACTTTTAATGCCTTCTTCACCTCTGTCTTCAACACTGATGATGGGTTTCAGGACCCAGGGTGCCCTGAGCTGGAGGACCATGACGGTGGGAATGACAAACTCCCAACTGACCCTGAAAGTGTCTGGGATTTGCTGCTCCACCTGGATCCATACAAGTCCATGGGTCCAGATGGAATTCATCCCAGGGTGCTTAAAGAGTTGGCTCATGTCATTGCAGGACCTCTCAATTATTTTTCAATGATCTTGGGAATCTGGAGAGGTACCAGTAGACTGGAAGCTGGCAAATTTTCAAGAAGGGTAAGAAAGAAGACCCTAGCAATTACAGGCCTGTCAGTCTCATGCCAATGCATGGTAAAATTATTGAGAAGATGACCGTTGAAGTTATTGAAGTGCACCTGGGGGAAAATGCAGTCATTGGTCCCAAACAACATGGGTACATGAGGGGTAGGTACTGCCTAACAAATTTAATTTCCTTTTATGATAAGATCACCCATCTAGTCAATCAAGGGAAACCAGCTGATGTGATCCTTTTGGACTTCAGCAAGGCTTTTGACATGGTTTCCCATAGGATCCTACTGGACAAAATGTCCAGCATACAACTTAACAAAAACATCATATGATGAGTGAGCAATTGGCTGGCGGGCAGAGTTCGAAGTGTTGAGGTAAATGGGGCCACATCTGGCTGGTGGACGGTCACTAATGGAGCCCTCAAGGCTCCATTTTAGGGCCGGTCCTCTTCAATGTTTTTATATATGATTTGCATGTAGGACTTGAACGTGTTCTGAGCAAATTTGCTGATGACACCAAACTTGGATGAGTTGTGGACATGTATGAGGGTGGAAAGGCCTTGCAGAGATATCTGGACAGATTGGAGAGCTGAAGTTTAACAAAAGCAAGTGCCAGGTCCTGCACCTGGGACAGGGCAACCCTGGCTATATGTACAGACTGGGCGACGAGACACTGGAGAGCAGCCATGCGGAGAGGGATCTGGGGGTTGTGGTTGACAGCAAGTTGAATATGAGCCAGCAGTGTGCCTTGGCAGACAGGAGGGCCAACCATATCCTGGGGTGCATCAAGCATGGCATTGCTAGTTGGTCAAGGGACGTGATTGTCCTGCTCTTCTCTGCGCTGGTCTGGCCTCACCTCAAATATTGTGTGCAGTTCTGAACACCACAGTACAAAAAAGATGTGAAACTGTTGGAGCGCATCCATATGAGGGCGATGAGGGTGGTGAAGGGCCTAGAGGGGAAGACATATGAGGAGCGGCTGAGGTCACTGGGCCTTTTTAGCCTAGAGAAGGGGAGGCTGAGGAGGGACCTTGTTGCAGTCTACAACTTCCTCGTGAGGAGGAGTGGAGAGGCAGGTGACCTATTCTCCATAATCACCAGTGATAGGACCTGCAGGAACGCTGTTAAACTGAGGCAAGGGAGGTTTAGGCTTGACATCAGGAAGAGGTTCTTCACCGAGAGGGTGGTCTCACACACTGGAACAGGCACCCCAGTGAAGTAATCACTGCACCAAGCCTGTCTGAATTTAAGAAGCGATTGGACTGTGCACTTAGTCACACAGTCTAATGGTCTAAACATTTGGGTAGACCTGTGTGGTGCCAGGAGTTGGACTTGATGATCCTTATGGGTCCCTTCCAATTCGGGATATTCTATGATTCTATGATTCTCTATAGTATACACACTATATATAGTATATATAGTATATATATATATATAGTATATATATATCAGTGTATAACTGTGTATATAGTTATATACACATATATATGTACATGTGTGCACACATATATGCATGTTTATGTCTACGTTATCTATCTATCTATCTATTAGTCAGAAGGATTACCTATAGCTGCTGATCTTTCATTTAGAAACCTCTGTATATAGCAAGAGCACTGGAGAGGGTCTGCAGGGAAAAATGCTAGAGGGAAAAGTTGGGGAGGAAGGCTGAGTCTTATCTAATAAACTTAAAAGAGGTAACAGTGGCATACCCTTTGGTAGTGTGCTGACATATAAGATGCAAATCATAAATGAGAGAGAGATAGAGAGGCATCTCCCTGGTGAGAAAGTTGTTCTAGTCCATTCTGTTTCTAACCTCATACGAGAATTTCTGAGAAAAAAATAATAGCAATGACGCCCACCCCACTCCCTGCCTTACCCTCCAAAAAACAAAACAAAACACAACAACAACAAAACCACAGAAAAATCAGAAGAGTGTTTATGTTCTTTTAGTATTTCCTGCATGTTAGAGGTGCAGCTTGACTGCTCCATTGTCTCTCTCTTTTTAATAGAGAATGACTTGCTCGGGTCTAGCTGGACCTCTCCTCCTATCCACAACCATTACTTTTGCACTTCCACACACAGCTCTCTACGCCAATGTCTGGCTGCCACTGATCAATTTGTTATCCACTTGCCAGCCAGCTTTTCCAATATATGTCCTTTTGCACACTCAATCCTAATTTTCTCTGCCGTTTTCTCAATTTCCCCATGGTTTGTCTAGATCACAGTGATTGCACTCAAGCACTTCCATTTATGCTTTCCTTTGTGAGGTTGGAACTAGATGGTCTTTAAGATCCTTCTCAACCCAAGCCATTCTATGATTCTGTTCTATGATTAAAGGCACTACTGAATCCTGGTTCTACTTAAAAAACAAACAAACAAACAAACAAAAACAAACAAACAAACAAACAAAAACAAAAACAGGAAAATCAATACTCTACAAATAATGTAGATTGCCATCTACTGAGGTAAAGAAGGAGGCTAGTAAAATGGAAAAATATTAAATGGCCAAGTTAGAAATAGACTGTTGGTGATCCGACTAGGATATTAATGTCAGGAAAATGAGATCAAATATCTTGTGATATATATATCTTGTGATATAATATAGATAAGTTTTAAATGGAATATGAAGTTACTTGAGTGTTTTTTACCACTGTGAATTTTAAATTCTCCTCTAAGCATTTGGCAGAATAGGCTGGAAGATTAAGATTGTGGAGTAAGAGTTATTTTGTTAATTTTGCTCAAGCCGATATTAACACTTTACAGTTAGAATTGAGACAGGTCTTCAAAAAGTTCAGTGCAAACTGTAAAAAGCTTTTGACAAAAAAGCAGTTCATAAAGTATTGAAATTAGAAAATTACTGTGCCATAAAGAATTTCTAATGTGTGATACTTAGAGTTTTCACGAAGGTTGTTCTTTGCTTCATCAGTGGTCAAATTTCAGTTTGTTTGTTTTTCTCCTCATTCACTTTTGTATATCCTGATACCACAGCAGTTGAAGTAATGAAGGCTTTGCCAAAGCTAGTCCTGATAAATATTAAAAACAAAGTAAAATCAATTTTAAACCCCAAACAAGCAGTCTGGTGTTCCACAGAGTTGAGATTCTAGGGCTGGTCCTGCCCAACATTTTTATCAATGACGTGGATGCAGGAGTTGAATGTATCCTTAGTGAGTTTGCTTCTACTAACCTGGGAGGTGCTGTTGAATCTCTGGAGGGATAAGAGACCTTACAAAAGGATCTAGATACCTTGGAGAATTGGACAATCAACAGTGTCTTGAAGTTCAACAAAGGAAAATGGGTTCTATACCAGGGGTGAAATAATGTTGGACACAAGACTGGGAGAGGAGTGGCTAGGGAGCAGCTCAGTAGAAAGGGATCTGGGGGTGCTGGTCAATAGCAGGCTCAGCATGAGCTTGCAGTGTGCCCTGGCAGCCAGGACTGGCAGCCAAAACTGCATTTTGGGGTGCATTAAATGCAGCACAGCCAGATGGTCAAAAAGGGTGAATCTCTGCTATATTTAGTGTAGATGCAGCCTCACCTATTCTGTTCTGTTCTGGTCTGTTCTGTTCTATATTCTGGTCTTTTCTGTTCTAGACTTGGATTATTTTCGATAACAACTGGATGTTTATTGGTTAGTGTCAAGTGATAATGACTGCCTTTCTTTTTGTCCTGACTCTGGTAACATAAGAGTTAATGGACAACTATGCAATTTTTTTTTTTCCTCACAATTGCTAAGAAAATTTATTTTTCATTAACATTGTTCCTGTACTCTTTCTATCTGCCAACAACCCTCAATCTCTGGAAAAATATTTTACATAGTCCAACTCCACCTCACAAAACTTTAACAAGAAATTTCAGATCTTGGCCACTTTGAAGTCTCTGTTCAGGGAAGACATTGCCACAAATCACAGTGGTTTGAGAACAGTACAGTTTTTGAGTACTACAGCAGCTATTTGCTGCTTTGAAATGAACATTTGTTGTTTTGATTGCTGTTTTTAAATAAATGGTAGGAATAAAAGAAATGAAATGTTTTTGAGAATGATACACTAAGAATTAAAACAAAGATAGAGAACCCAGTATCTCTAAGTGAGAAAATATGTTTTTACAGAAAAATATACCGGCATAATGCTTTACAAGAAATTATCTAAGTATGATCCCAGTCTTCTGTATCACATGATTCTTTCATGCTGACATGAGCAATAGCTTAGTTGGGCAGTTAAAGCTATATGCCCAACATTTCTGTCAGAAAACCTTTGGATAATTTTCAAAAAAACAGTTGTGCACCTAACATAATATTTTAGGAAAAAAATTCAAAAGCTAGAGACGTTGTAATAGTCCCACAAAAGCAAAGGTTTATGTCAGTTCAACTCAAGAGTGAAGTGACTTTCTGCTTACAACTTTGGAAATAAAAATTTCTGATCTCTCCTTCTTTATTTTAACAAGACTTGTAGGCCATAAACCTCACTGCAACCAGTGGAAGGACCTACAGCAATATAAAATACATTTTAATTGCAAACATATTTTGTCTCATTATTCTGTAATTCCCATACATGTCTAAAATGTGAAAAACACAAATGTATAAAAATGTAAGGATTTTTCACCCGGCAATATTCATCCTTTCTTACACATTATTTAATGGAATGCCATCTTTTTAGGTGTCTATTGGTCCATACAAGTTTAATTCTAGGGGAGCGGTGCTTACTGATAAAAGTTTGCAGAGTTTGTTTCCTCTCTACATTTGCAGCCCTCAGAACTGTGTCTCTTTCTGTTTTTCTATGTATACTCAGCCAGTACGTTCTGTTTTGTGGCAGAGTTTAGGGAGTCATGTACAGAGGGAAGCTGATTGCTTGTGTTTTGCCACTAGCTGTTACTTTAAAGACATACAAGAGCTCTTCCACCTTCCCTTTCCAGAATATATGAGGCCTGTGAGGGCTTTGACTGGGCCTTGGCCCAATATTGACATCTTGCATATTAAATTGGGTATAAAGTTTTTGTGAGTACACTGATTTCTCAGTCTGTTAAGAGGGTTATCACTAAGTATTCTGATGTGAAAGGAATCATATTTGATAATTTTATTTGGAGTCAATATAATTGGAGCTTTACATGTTTAAATGTTCTCTAACATTCCCTGTTAGAACACAGACATCTAGAAGATGGGAGTTCCCTTTTAGGTTAATTTACAGTGCTTGTGTGTGGCACTTGAAGACATAAAATCTCTTGAATGTCATAATCAAAATATGCTTTTCTTGATGTGTCATTTCTTGTAGGTAACCCAGACAAGGCAATACATTGGCATTTCAGATGCTATGTACCTACTCTTTCTCATGCAGAGCACAGGTTTTTATTGCAGGCTACTGTGAGTCAGGCCTTAAACTTCACTCTCTCATGTCCCAAACTAGTGACCTAATCTTCAATATATAGTGGGTGAGCATGCTTTCTCTCTCAGCTTTCCCAACAATAACTTTGTGGAAACAGATATGTCTCTGAAAAATGTATTGGCTTGGATGAAACAGCATATTTCTATGAAATTTCATTTAGTTGAGAATGTTCCGACCCGCTCTAATTACAAGCCTCTGTTATAAGCTGGTTATGGCTTTGCCAAACATTAACGGGTTGGGTTGAAATTTTCCATGATTGTTCTTTGCCTTAGGCCAAATGTTTTGACAGCAGAGGTTTAACCATTTCATATGTCAAAGGAACAGAAACTCTTCTACTAGTGTGAAAATAACAATTTGGTACCTCCATTCTTTGGAGAAGGACCTTTGAATTTGTCAGGGAGAAGACCTGGCACACCAAAGGTATCTTTTGCAGTTATCATGGAAATTTTTCAGCTTTTGCCTTTGATGGTACCTATCTGTCAGTAAGGCAGCAGATCATGTAGAAAGGTTTACTGATAATATTTTTGTGTTGCCTCGGTACTGATTCAACTCTCCCGACACAGAACTGCCCCATATGGCAACTCCATTAAATGTCTCCAGCTCCAAGGCTGATCACAGAGGAGAATGTATTACTCCATTGACCTAAGAGAAGGTCAGAGTCAATGTATGGGGTAGCAAGCACCACCACCTCCCCCCTTCATTGAGTAGGACAAAAAGAGATTTCTCTTTAAAATTTAGAAATTATTTTGTCCTACCATTTGTCCCTATCCCTAGGAAGGGATAGAGGTTAATTCAATGAACCCTAGAGGTTCATTGCTGCTTCAGTATAACACCAGTTGGGACAAACAACATTTCCCCCTACCTGACATCTTCTATGAGCAAAACTTAGTGCCAGGTATGTGAACTGGTTACATGAGTCATCCGAGTCTGTACTGTAAATACCAATAATGTGAGATCGTATTATGCTTTGTGCATTAAATCATTTTACTCTTCAACCCTCTCCAGCCCATCAACAAGGGCTATCAATAAGATTTAATGAGGAAGTATTTGATATTTAAGATTTCTCCTGAGTTAAAAATAAATAAATAAATAAGCTTCCTGTGAGTCTTCATTATTTGTTTCTTGTAATAACAAGTGACTTTTGTTCACAAGTACAGGAAAGCTATATGCAGTAAAATGGTAAAATGTTTAATCAGATGTTAGCTTCTGAAATGAACAATACAACTTATTTACAGAAAATGAAAGAACATTTGGGTTTTCCTAAGGCACTGCTTTACCGATATGAAGATTAATCTACTAGTTTAGCAAGTTATGTTTTAATGAGCTATCCTTCAGTTTGGACTTTCATGAATCTACCTATTGAAGGCAGTGTTTCACCTGCAGCTCTGAGCAGCTTACAAAACCCAGTTCCTCATTTCCCAGAACCACAATAAAATCCTTCTGAGGTAATGGTTCATAAAATGCCTTATGACAGGTTCAGCAATAAATTATTTTTTACACTAGCTGTGCCCACTCATTTCAGCCTTACAAAACAACTTGTCTGTTCTTTTTGCAGGGTGGATTTGTATCACTATGTCACGGAGCCCTGTGAAAGAGAAGTACTTCCTCTCATCTCATGGCTGTGAGGTGGTTGCCTGTCTGCATGCTGCTGATGCGTCTGGTTGGGGTTCCATCTGTACTGGAATTTTGCCAGTCTAGCCTATTGCATGCAGGAAACCATAAGATACAGGTTACCTCAGCAGGAAAGTTTTGGGCTACAGGAGACCTTGCCTGAAGGTGATGGGTACCAAAGCTGATCTGCTGCTACGTCTTGTCTGTGCAGATGAAAGTATGTCTTGGCATCAGAGAGATAATCTTATATGGCATACTTCCAGTCTCATACAGCAGCTTTACAGAACAGTGCGGTAGTTATACAAAACTCATGACTGACTTCAGAACTGTTTTTAAAATTAAGTTAATAAACACAATTCTTTGTTAAGATAAATAAAATTAATTGGGTCATGTTAAATCTCTCTCAGCTGTAACATTGTTATAGCTCAATAACTTTCTCTGTTTCCTGATTTATTTATCTATTTATTTATTTATTTTGCACTATCATCATGAGAAGAAAAAGAGAGTCACTTTTGGAAGAAATGTTTCTTTCGTGGTTTTGTGTTTTGCAGTTCAAAATCATCTGTCATGCATTTTCCTCTGAATAGACCTAGAAAATAAATTAACACAACATAGAGTAAACAAAACTAAAATGCTTTGCAGAATAGTCTCAATGATCATTCATTAGGCCAGATTGCTACCCATTTTTAACTGATACAGGTTAACTAATAAAAAGTATTGCATGGTGCTACACTCAGTTATGCCAGCTGAATATCAAATGGCATAGGAAAAGAGAAGCGCGTATACAATGTAATTTGAATTTACATATATACATAAACATACACGTATATTTTAATGCTGTGAAATCTGTTCTACTTAGTTAAATGAAGGTTTCAATAAGTGCAATGACATCAACACTTGATTACTCTTAGTCACATTATTAGTGGAATAATACCACAGCTGCTTTTGAATTACTTTGTCTGCAAGGTAAATGCACTATTTATTTACTGAAAGAACCACTTCTATTCTTAATCTATGGAGTTGAAACTGAAATTTAACCTGATATTTTCCATGAATTTATCTTCAGAAAACATACAGTATCTGTAAAAATGTATTTATTTGTGTGAAAAAATAAATTTTATTATTGTTTTAATGGAAATGTTGGAAAGGTTTTGAAATATTGAAAAGTGAGAAATTTGAAAAAATATGTGTAGATCTATTGATCTGACTATCCAAACTGAAAGTGAATCAGTTTGACATTTGCCTGTATTTCCTCATTGTACTATACAGCATGAAAATAATATAAGATTCTGTTATTTTCCCCCATGGAATGTGTTTCCTTCCTTTAAGAAGCTTCACTTCTTAAAATTCACCTGCAGCATAATAGAGAAAATTCACATCAAGGGAGCTGATTCTAGATAAGGATTTTGTAGACATCCTCTAGGACTGGTCTGTTTAAGCCTCTTTTATTGTGGTAAGCTATTATTTATGGAATAATATTCAGAGCAGATATGTTCCCTGTTCAGATATTATGCTGAGCACTAGCATGCTCAGCTCCCTGATGAGAGACACTGATAAATTGGCAGTGGAAGGCTGATCCACAGAGGTGGAGAACTGCCTCTTTCATCCTCTGCTTTTTTTTTTTTTTTCCCACTTGAGGTTTTAGACCTTCTCATGCCAACATTTTTCCTCTTGAACCAGTAAACAGCTATCATGATCTCAACAACTACTCCATGGTTTTCACTTGGCTTATCTTGCATGGCTTTTACCTCACTTGTTCTCACACCTTAAACAACAATTTTCTCAGTAAAAGCCCGCCAAGATTACACAGGCCTGCTGTACCAAAACAAGGCCTTGGATTACAGACTGTTAAGAATTTGAGTATAATTCACCCAAAGAACAGTTCCTATGAGATAGTTGAGACTGCAAAGAGTTTTTGAGTTTAAAAAGTCACTAAGGTTTCAAACAGGTCTTTCTTGTTCTAGAATGAAAAAGTAAATCACACTATCTCTTGCAGAATAAAAAATCATATTTTTTTCACATAGATTTATTTAGAAAGGTTAAAAAAAAGCTATGCAAGTTCATCAACTCTGATGGAATGTATCCAGGAGTACTGAAGGAGCTGGCAAATGTCATTGGAAAGACATTTGGGAATCTTTGAATCGTGGTGTTTAAGAGAGGTGCCTAAAGATTGGAAGAAAGCAAATATCATTCCTATCTTCAAAAAGGGAAAGGATGACCCAGGAAAAACAAGCTGGTCAGCCTTACCTTGACACCTGAGAAGTTACCTTGACACCTGTGGCAGTTAATCCTAGGAATCATTTCCAGGCACACGAATAACAAGAAAGTATCAGTAGTCAATAAGGATTTAGCAAGGGCAAGTCATGCTTGATCAACCTGATAACCTTCTACAATTAAATTTCTGGCTTGGTAAATGGAGAGCAGTGGATATCATCTACCTTGAAGTCAGTAAGGCTTTTGATGCTGCCTCCCATAAAAATTCTCATAGAAACTGTTGAAGTGTGGGCTGGAAGAGCAGACAGTGAGGTGGATGGAAAACTTGCTGGACAGCTGGGTCCAGAGGACTGTGATTAATGGAACAAAGTCTAGATGGGGGAGAGTAACTAGTCGTGGGGGTCAATACTGGGTACTGTCATGTTTAACATCTTCATTAATGATTTGGATGATGGGACAGAATGCACCCTCAGCAAGTTTGCAGATGACATCAAACTGGGAGGAGTGGCTGATATGCCTGAGGGCCATGCTGCCATCCAGAGGGACCTTTACAGGCTGGAGAAAAATGTTTACAGGAACCTCATGAAGTTCAACAAGGAGAAAAGTAAAGTCCTGCAGTTTGGGAAAGACCAAACACATGTACCTGTATATGGTAGGGGCTACTTGTCTGGAAAGTAGTTTGTCAGAAAAGGACCTGAGGGTCTTTGTGAAAGGCAAGTGGATCAAGAGCTGGCAATGTGCCCTTGCTGCAAAGAAGGTTAATCATATCATTGGCTGAATTAAGCAAAGTATTGCCAACAGGTCAAGCAATCCTTCACCTCTACTCAGCACTGGTGAGAACACACAGAGTGCACAAGAGAGACTTGGAGATACTGGAGAGAGTCCAGTGAAGGGCCACAAAGATCATTTAGGCACTGGAGCATCTCTTCTGTGAGGAAAGGCTGGGAGAGCTGGACTGTTCAGCATATGGAAGAGAAAGTGTGAAGAAGATGGAGGCAGGCTCTTTTCAGTGGTGCCCAGTGACAGGAAAAGAAACAATGGGCACAAACTGAAACACAAGGCTCCATCTGAACAGTGGGAAACACTTTTTTACTGTGACAGTGACTGAACACTGACCAAGTTTCCTGGAAGTGTCGAGGAGACTCCATCCTTGGAAATATTCAAATGCCATCTGGACATGGTCCTGGACAACCTGCTCTTTGTGATCCTGATTGAGAAGTGGGGTTGGACCATATGACCTCTAGAGGTCCCTTCCAATCTCAGTCATTTTGTGATTCTGTAAATGTAAGTAGTCTCTTGCAATTATGTGCACAGACAGTATAAATTGCACATAAACATTTTTGTATTACAGTTCTCATATTGACTTTTACTCTCAGAATGAAATTTCACAATAATTTTGGTCATTCCTTTTTTGTTTGTTTTTGTTTTTGTCAGTGGTGTTTATTTTAATTTTCTTCCTTATCTTGTCTAATTTGTTGTGGGCTTCACAATTAATTATTTTCCTTCTTTTTCAGCCGTCTAAAAAAAATTGATTACCATACCAATCCACAACACGTTTTTTTTTTCTTTCTTTTTTTCATCTGCTTCTATTTCCTTCCCATATACAAACATTTTTCATGCTTGCTATTTCCATGAATCATTTGCTGTCTCCATGAATCACCCTCTTTCTCAATTACCTATGTTCCTCTGAAGCAAATGATTCCTCTGTATCATCTTCATTTCTTTTCCACAGCAATGGAATATGCACCCAAAATATTCTTTGGAACATGTTTAACAAGTGGAGACTTCTTATTCATTCAGATTTGTTCCTACTAATAATTCCTTTTAACACTCTTTCTACAGTAATTCCAGAAAAAAATAAAAATAAATAAAACCTTTTTAGTCTTTGTAATCCACAACCTACCTGCCTGAAGAGACTTCTAATCCTCTTAACGCTGTATCTGTCTTACTCTTGCTCATGTTTTTTTTGCTCACTCTGTGGCCTTTGACAGGACTCTCACCCCACAACAACACAGGGAAACAATGCAAAATTACATAACAAAACTTGTGTCCATGCAAATAATGCTTTCACTCAACACAATAGCATAGATCTAAACTGTATATGGAAATGATCCACAGTGTGGATTTGGATCTCTTTATATCTTAACTAATGCACAGTTTTACCCTAATCTATAATGTGTCAGTGAATATAATAGAAACAAAAAAATCTGGAGATAGTCTTACATGAAATGTACCACTGAAATACTGAATTGGTATCTTATCCATGGTTAGATATCAAGATCAAAATAAATATATTTCTCTTTAAAAAAAAATAAAATATTTATTTATTTATAAGGAATAATAGAACCATAAAACAATTCAGGTTGTCAGGGATCTCTGGATATTTTCTAGCCCAGCTCCCCACTCAAAGCCTACTCAAATAGTAGGACTCAAATGTCCTACATTAGGACATTAAAAAGGACAAAGTGTTCACTTAAACTGCTGTTCACCGCATAAAGTATATGCAAAAGTGTGAGCATTAAAACAATTATAACACATGAGCCTGCTGAAGGTCAATGAGACTACTTCTGCTTTAGTAAAATAAACAGAGCAAGGACAGATGTTTACACACTCAGATTCTGAGTGTGTAAACTCAGAACATACTGTCTGAGATTTTAGAATTTTTGACCAGTTCACTCAAGATTCTAATCTAGTGGGTGGCATCCCTGACCATGGCAGGGAGGTTGGATCTTTTAGGCCTCTTCCAACCCAAACTGTTCTATGATTCTATAAGATTCTAAGATTTATTTTTTTACTCTGTATCAAAGGTGTTCTTATTTTCACTCTTTCAAGGAATTTCATGCTGGTGCACTCAGATTGAATCATCATTCATGTCATGAAGTCAGCAAAGATATGGAATAGGAAATGTTACTGATCACTAAAAAAAACATCTACATAAATTGTCACAACAGATTGGTTTTTCTTATAAATCTTGAATCATACCACTTTAGCTTTACCTCCTCCTTGTACTTTTTACAAAAGAGGTGTTACATAGTCATTTTCTCTGACTACAAAATTATGCCTATGCTTTAGATGCATCATCTTGTTTGTTGCTCTGGTAACATCAATCCTCTCTTAAATTTTAAAGTTTTTGTCAAAATGGGATTTGTTCATTTTTTAACCTTTTTGCCTTTAAAGCTACCATGTTGTTGGTATTATAATATATATTCTTTCCAGTTATCATGTTTCCAGCATCTTTACACCATATCACTTTATGACGAAGTTGCTTCCACGGAAAACCTTCTTAAAGTGTCCATGCATTTTTAAAGTGTCCATAAAAACATTTTAAAGTGTCACAATCTCTTCTCTTTGCTTCACTTATGCAGTCCTGATGTTGTTTCTCAATACACAGAGATTACTAGCTATATTAATATTGGGATATTGGATAAAAAATGATCTAAAGCAAAACTGATTCAAGTGGAATTTTTTCAGTTTCTGTGTGCATTTTTTTTTCCATTGCAATTCAAAACCAGTGCTTGCATTAATCCACTCATGAAAAATTTGACCATATACACTTCATCCCAGGCAAAAGCCATTGAGGAGTTATTAGTACTTTTCATAGTGTGTGAGCTACTCAGTCTGATAACATGAGGTACAGATGTGTCAAAGACACAGAATACAGTTGGTTTTAATAGCTGTATTTTGGAAAATCTGGAGAACATGGGTATGGATGTCACAGAACAAGTGTAATCGTAGTAGTCGATTTGTTCCAAGCATGTTCATTTAGTTTTGTTTTTTAACTTTAATTTAGGCTTCTCCTTCTTTGTATCTTATAGACATCTCATAAAGAAAATTCATTAACCAGGTTAGACCAAAGGGGAATTTGCTTAAATGTAAATAATGGACTTCCAAAATATTTAGTCTAGGCTGATGAAATGAATGACAATTATATGGTAGCCCTCTCTAACCACAAAATTTTTGGTAGTTACATAAATGTTTGAGTAAAACATTTTCTTTACCATTGAAAATAGGAAAGGTGCTATTTTGGTTAAGCCATTACCTCTTATGCATGAAAAATATATCTGCTTCACTTGGCAAGTTGTTTATTTAGTTCTCTTATTTTACAAAATCATTATTAATTGAAAAAATATATTTCAAGTTTTATGCAAGTGTATATGCAAAAGACAGATCTCTGTTTTTTAATTTGCATGAGACAGTCGTTCACTCTGGAAGAAGCAATCTTACTAGAAATGTTCAAGTTTTGTCTAACTTTAATAAATAAAAGGAATTTACATTTCTCTGTACACTGTAATAGAATATGTAAGATATAGTGAAATTTGTCAGAAAGCTAAATTAGTTATATTTAATCAAAGCAATTTATCAAAGCAACTTCCTTGTCCAAGAAAGGCTGGCATTAATTAAAGCATGACTGACATTTATTTATTTAATTATTCTGTAAATTAGACCACAAATGAGGAATGATAATACCAACCAAATGCTCGTACAAACTTGAAGATTGTATGCATTCCCAGCAAATATATTTTAAACTTTCAAATGGTATCCACATAAAATGGCAGGATTAAATCCAGCATCCACAGGGCTGTGTGGCTCACCTCACAATCTTCTTTAACATTTCATTCTGCGCAGTAGTTCCCCCGTCTCTCTTTGAAATAAGAACTGCAGATGCACTTGGATGTTGGGGTGTAGTAACTGCTTAGACGTTCACCTGTGTAAGCACCCAATATCTTTGGTATAGAACCTGTACACTGAAATTCAATTTTGAATGTTTGAGTCAGGGGAACTGCTCATGTCTTAAGACATCCCTAGCTGGCTTTGCTCAGACTTTGACTCCTTACTTAAAACACTTGAGGTGCTCCAGCACCTTGTTCTCCTGACATGCTAACAACTTCTGCTATGTTTTCTAGAATATAGTCCTCTCTCAATGTTTCTGCTCAGTAAATGAAGGTGAGTTTCCATTTCTGTCATGAGACAGGTGGTGACAGATGTCCTACTGTCACTTTTCCCTGTTATAATTAGGCACTTCCTAACAATTCATAAGAATTGCCTAAATCATACCCAATTGTAGATTGTGGTTGTGAGCTGCTAATGTGGTGTATCCTTTAAAAACTGCCAAAGGATGTAAATTCTTTATAAGAGATAGGAGGAAATATTCCATAAACCACCAGGTTTGGTACTTCTGGGGAAAGTATCGGTGACAGGCTCCAGTAATGTTCAAGGGAGACAAATTTGTGCTGCATTGGGTACCCAGAAGGGCTAATTAAGAGAAAGAATAATAGCTATACTTCATGGTAAAATAAAATGCAGAGACCTTGATGGGGCTGTTTAACTTAAATGTTTAATTGGGTTCTTGTGGTTACACGGACTGCAGTATAGGAACAAATTGCACAGATCATGCTGGTGATAGTGGGGTATCAGCCTATGCTTTTGCTCTGGACTCCCCATGTCCTTCAAGAGTCTGTCCCCATCATGTAGCTATTTGTTCATCCCAGCTGGGTGAACAAGGCTGAAAGGATATATGTTTGCTGGCATCATAGAAGTAGAAGATAAGGAGGAAAAAGGGTTCTTTTATACACAGTCCAGTACAGGCAGAAAACCAAAAATGACCATGTTTTTATATCTGTATTTCTTTTTTAAAAAACAAAAACAATCAAAGAAACAAACAAAAAAAAAAACCAAACAAACAAAAAAAATCAGTGATTTGAATTTTGTGGACAATGTGGACAAAGGAGTAATCAGATTTTAAAACTTAATTCTGGTAATTTACTCAAGAGATTATGCATCTTGGTGCCTGGATATGTCTTAATGTGGAATCAAATTTACTCCCTTACTTGGAGCATGGAGATAAGTCATGATTTATTTTACATACTTGGCATCAGGAAGTAGTTGTATGGCTTTGTGAGTCATTTTATTTTCGGTATGTGAACAGGTGGATATTTGATACTTTGAGTGGATGTGCATGTGCATTCATATTCTCTTCTAACAAGAAGGAAATGAAGTTATGCAAACCCTGTGTTGCCATCACCAAAAGGGGGAGTGGAGGTGGGGCAAAAAGAATAAAACACAAAAAGCCCCAAAATATCAGGAAAGGTATCTGTATTTTTTTAAAATAATTGTTCTTATCATAGTGTTTTCTACTTCTTTTTCTGTTAAACAGCGACAAAAAATGCAGAGAAAGACCATGACAAGGAGAGTGGAATTCATGATGTTCTGAGAGGACTGGAGGAACAAATGTTTGTCCAAAGCTATTTATGTAAAAGAAATGTGATTGAATTGCACAGCAGGAAGAAGAGGGAGAAGGTGTTAATTAATCATTTGGGAAATTTTGATAGCTCCTACAGCATGTAATTTTTTTTTTTTTTTTAATTTAATTTCATAGTGGGAGTGATTTGGTAGGCCATAAGAACACAAATGAAACCTTTTTGAAGAATAATTTAATATATTTATTTTTCCAGCTTTTTTTTATTAGGCCTTTGCTTGTATAATAATAATAAGTAACCTAATCTGGGCTGCTTGCATTGCACTCCAGTCTTAACAAGCTAAGAAAACACTATCTTTTGTTATTAGGGCTTAATCTACAGATCCTGTTTATACTTCCTTTTGGAAAAAAAATCATCAAGTAGCTATGCAAGTAATTGTAGTCCTCTTATCTTACAAAACTCATTCCTGTGAAGCACTTTAATACGTCTCAACGGGTATTGTATAAGAAAAGTTGCATTTTTTGCAACCATCCTTCCTCCTACAGGAAAGGACCTTTCTCTGATGTAAATCAACACGTCCATGTTCTAAGTCAAAGCAGTTTCTATTTGGAATACCCTTTTTCTAAATAATTTTCAAATGGCTTTTGTTTCTTTTCTAAGCTACTAACCATATTAGTGTTTATGTATTGAATAAAGCTTCCACATCAGCTTTTTAGCTAGCGGGCTAGTTTTCCTGAACTATCTATCCTCTGGAGAAGTCTGATTCTCTCTGATTGCACAGGGCCAAGCAATGCACTTGGCAGTACTGGGAGCCTGTGTTCTCCCTGAAACATGCTGTGTGTGTCTCCTGCAGAGCTGCACACAAGGCAGACTGTGGGAAACAACTTGTCCCAGGCCACATTGAATTAGTTTCTGTTTTCATGAGACCTTAGAAATATTGAGGGACAAGTGCATTTATTTTAGCAGTATCATAGAAATTCCTGCTGTGATTTCTCTGTGACTCCAGTTCATATCATCATGTACCATGTGTCTTACTACATGTAATAAGGCTGTGTTTACAACTTACCTGACTAAGTTTATGACCTCTGTATTGAGGATAGCACAGTGCATAGCTATGTCTCTGGACCAGATCCTGGCCTTTTACATCTGACATTTTAATCTGTCTTTAGTGTAACTAAACCACTCTGTGAAGATAACCATATCTTTGCACTGATTAGAGAGTGAGGCTAGAAGACTAGATTTTAGGAAATCTAAATGTAGGTGAACCTCAGCATAATTAAATTCATTTGTCATGGTAGGAATCCATGGGGTAAGCTGGAGTTTTGTGTGAAAAGTGTATCAGAAACAACCATTTTGCTAAGATGTACAACTGCATTTCTGTCAGTGGAAGAGTTTGGCCAGTGACCAGGAGACTCCTTTGATCAGTATCATCCCACTTATCCATCATGTGCCCCTTTTATGAATGAGAATGGGAACATGAAGCACTGAACCAGCAAGTCCACATGGCACTGCACCAGAAGATGTAGTTCAACATTGAATGCATGAAAATATTTTTTTTTCTTCTTCTTCTTCTCTTCTTCTGGTTGAAGTATTTGAGAGCATTTTTATTAAACACAGAGAGAAGTGGGTGGGAAAGAGGGATAGGGAAAGAGCTTATGTTGTTCCAGTGCAGTAACAATTGTCAAAATGATGTAGTTCTCTTCAGGCTGGAAATTCCCTTCCTTTTTTACAAGCCAGCTCCTTTAAAAATCTGATGTTAACTTTTGTGATGGGTATACACTGCCTTATTTCAAAGCCCTTGTTTGGCTAAAATGGAATTGTAATATTGCATATGTTCCACTTTTGTGCTTTAGTAAAGATAAACATTTTATTTCTGTTTTTAAAAGCTCAGCTATTAACTTGAGCAAGAGATCCTTTTAACAGTAGTTATAAGAACAACAGGTTAAGCTGTCAGGCTTCCACAGATCTAACCAGTCCTGAATGAAAGTGGTTAAATCTAGTGGACTGGTGAGGGTGATGCAGTGTAATTCCACACAAATTATTTGATCACTGTTTTATGATAGACAAAGATAGAGTCCCCTCTACTATTGCTGTTTGCCTCTTTTTTCCATGCTTATTTTCCTGTTCCTTTTAATAATTCATCATGTGCTGGTTAAACTTCACCAAGTTCCCTGATGCCAGAACATGAACTGTGCTCAGTGTGAACAAATCCTCCTTGATGCACTTTTAAACTTAGCAAGAGGCCAAGTGTTCTCAGGCAGATCATGGGAGACTGAGATTTAAATCAGAACATTAGCATTTTTTAAGCCTCATGATGGCTTTGTGAGCAAGGCTTAATTTTTAAATATGCTATAACCTTATTTTACTATTGGAGTATTCGAAAATAAAATAGTGTAATTACTTGGCTGGCAATAGTATTTACTCAGTGCCGATAGAGTGATAATGACAAACTTCAGCAACCAGTAAGACTGCTGTAGTTCTCCAAGCCTCCTCACAAGGCAGCTCTTTGCCCCCTGCTATTATCTCATAGAGCAATATTGTACCATTACCGCAAGTTACTGTGCAATAGCAATCATGGCTTCCAGTGTATCTACCATGTAGTTACCACACACTTAACACAAAACAGTGCATTTTGTTTTGTGGTAATCCAGTAAGTGAATCATGCTGCCATGCTCCAGGCTGTGCAGAAATCTAGGCCTACGTATCAGAGGTATAAAGCGTCTGGTGCTTTTTGTGGAAAAAAAACTATTCTGATAAGAATGTAATATTCTTCCACAAGTGTTCTTTTCTTCTTCTGAAGCTTAAAACAGCTGTCTCCATTTTAGTTTAACCGGTTAGCCACCACGGACTTAGACAAGCCTCCCATTTACCAGATTTCCATTACACAACATACTGATGTTCCACAACTTTCAAAGGAATGTTATATAAAATTAGTAAATTCATAAGGAAATATACCATTAATTCAACAACCAACTGTTTATGGCTGGAAGGAAAGCATACATTGAAGTCTGCTTTTTGTGTGTTCCATGCCTTTTACTTTAATGGACAGAGGGACTTTTTATGTTCCAGTAGATTACATGGTTAGCTTCTTTTCCTGGGTCCAGTGGTAGTCCTTCTGCATTTGGTAGCTAAATAAGTAAGGCCTAACAGAATAAGTGAAGCTGGAAAATTATATGCATATGTATTTAAATTTGTTTTTATATGCATATGTACCTTAATTCAGAAATAACTTGAAGGCGTGTTTTAAGTGTAGTGCATGGAGTTCTTTAACAAATCAGATCTTGGTGATCTGAGAGCTTTCTGGAGGTGAGGATCCAGATCCAGAAGGGCACTTCTCATGAGGCCACAATGCTGCAGACCCTTTACCCTTTTTTATAGACCAATGCATTCAATGCTCTAGTTTGCTGTAAATGTGGTTCATGCTTGGTTTGTAATATTTCTCTCCAAAAATAATATGAAATATCTGTTCTAATAAAAAAATGCATATTTTCTGTTAGCTAGAAAATTCATATATTTTTAAATTTATAACACAGCAATAGAGGCATAGAGACATTTGCTAAAATGATGGGTGTCAAGATCCAAACTTTCCTGGGTGAAATTCTGAGTTTATCTTGTAGGACATATTAGACCTTGTGTGAAGACTGCTTATCTCTTAGGAAGCTCGTTGGTGATTTCATGGGAAAAGCTGGGGATAGACATAGACTTTTTGCATGTAGGTTATTCAGCTACATGGGGGACCTTGTCAGTTATCTGAGGTCACAGTGATTTCATTGACATCTATAAACACTATGTTGGCTCCAGGATGTGAGGACTATCAGCTGCCACCTCATCTTCTAACCATAATGACAATATTACTTCAGTTAACATCACTCTTTCATTTTCCACAAATACTTTGCACACAATTCCAGCTACAGACAGTGAAGCCAAGGGGATTTTGTGAGCATACTGGTGAGCAGATTTAGATCCACTGTGTAAAGTAAACTGATAGCCTCAATTATTAAATGCAAGCACTTGGCCTGGCTTGAGTGAAGGAGGCCATTAAAGTCTCTGAGATCCTTTTTATTTTGGTTACCAAAGTTTGTTTCCAAGAGTCAGTGTCTGAATCCTGTTAAAGCACGACTTTCCATCATTTTCCACTAAAGAAAAAAAGTCTGTATTGGGCAGTATTACCACCACACTCAAACTTCTGCCAAAGCCTCTGCTTGGACAGCACAGCTGTCTTTAAGAAGTTTGAAAAGCAAGTCCTTCCCTGGCATATCTGAAATCTCTCCCTTTTCAAGCAAGGCTCATATTTCTTTTAGAGATATAGCAAGAGAACTGTTAAATATGATACTCTAGCATGTAAAACTTTAAAAGGTGATTTGTATACCTTCAATGAGTCCTAAGGGGATACAAGACCCCAAAGTCACACTTCCTCTTCCATCTGCCCATCTAACCCCTTATTATCAAGCTGGTGGTTCCCATGATGGACATTTGAACAGGACTGCAGGGCATGTTGAGGACGAACCTGGCTGAGCAGACATCCTCTGGATAGATCTCATTTGTAGTGATGGTGTCCTACACAGTCACTACTAACAACATTTTACATTTTAAAACACAATGCCTGGAGGAGTAGGTGCTTGTCACCTTGTTCATGGTGTGGCAGCCCTACTAGAGGGCATTCACTGCCACTTCTCCCACCCCAAGATCACTGTTTTTACCCCTGTGCTACCAGCCAGACTATGAGATGGCACTTTCCTTCCCATGGTTGTGGGCAATGGAATAAAAAAGGGGAGAGGCTTCAAAGTCTTTTAAGTCTTTTTCTTTGCCTTATAATGTATTAGGGAGAGGAGGCTGTGAGGGAGAGCCAAGCTGTGGTGACAGCTGCATTGATCCCTCTATTCCAGCACCAGTCATCCTCCCTTATTGAGGCTTGCACTGAAAGACTAGTCATCTCCAACTGCAGTCACTGCTAGGTATATAAAAATTAGACCTGACATGCACACAATGTTCAGAGACACCAAACACAGTCAAAAGCATCTTTGAAACTTCAGTGGGAAGTTTAACCTGGATAATCACTTAGTAGCCTAAATAAATGTGGGATGAAACAAACTGGATAAGAGCAACAGGAGGAGCAGTTAAGTTCCCAAATTTATTTTTTTATTTTTATTTTTATTTTTTTTTCCCCAAAAGTCTCTAGAAAAACACATATTTTCTAAGCACACTGCATTTAGTATAACCCACTCACAGGTATTAGAGGTATTAAAATCTCACAGCAGAAATAGATGCTTCTATTAGTTTACTTTAAATTTCAACTACATGGCACCTTCTGTAAAGCAAATCCCAGGTACTTTAACACTTGTCTGTATCTCCATTGCCATTCACCTCCTGATCTGAGACAAATTTCCACCATCCAGTGTGTTCATCAGTGTTATTTTCTATTACCAGCATCTCCCTGAGAGTGGTAGATGGAGATGTATTGTAAGACTTTAGCTGCCTAAATGTCTCCAAGTGCAGATAGCAATTAATATGAACAGTTGTTTATTCAAGATTTTGTGACTGAGAGAGACCAAAATGAAAGTAAAAAACTACTTGTGGTTGCTGTTTCTTCTGCTTACCCACTTACTGAACATAGTGTGAGCATAACCATGGGTGAGTTAGCGGCGGCACTTGTCCAGGAAAAAAAAAAAAAAGAAAAAAAGAAAGAAAAGAAAACAAGTCAATTGGCTTAATCATTTTGTTAATGTTGATAGATTCCAAATTTCCAAGAGAATTGAAATGAAAGTTCAGTTTCACCATGTGGAACTCTGATTGCAAACTGATTTTTTTTATTTTGTTTTACAGAGGCACTTGGTTTGCTTTCCTATATGCAAAGTGTATTTGCTTTCCTATATGCAAAGTGTATTTTAAAGCTAATGGATTTGTTTCAGCTGGCATTTTGTTGATAACTCATAGATTCCAGCCTGATTACTCTGTAAAATTTTGAAATGTCTTCTTGGTGTTGGTGTGGTTTGAAAAAATAAGTTATTACCTAGGTTTATTACCTAAATCTTAAGTGATTTAGGTAATAAAACTAAGAAAATTAATAAAATTATATATTTTTATTTGCATAGCATAAGTGCTAATAAATCATACTGTTGTGCCTCCTTGGCCACCCTACAAAAAAGTTATTGTTACTGTTTTTAGCAATAGCTATTAAGTTGGATCAAAAAGCTACGATTTGAAGCATCTAATTTAGATGTTCCTAGACTGACATTTTTCAGGCCTGGACTCTGGATTTTTATTTGTTATTTTTTCATTTGTGATGAAGCATAAATGTAGAGAAAGTGCTGAAGGGGCCAGTGAGAAGAGTTCTTGTGCAGAGCAGAGCCACTTTTAACAGGGTGATATCTGTGTATCTTTGTACACATACAAAACTCCCTCTGTACCTTAGTTTTCCACTAGAGAAATGGAGACAGCAGCATTTCTTTACTTCTGTCCTCTATTTTTTTTTAAACTGTTGATAACTTTATGTGCATTTTAGTGCAGTGTGATAAAGCCCTTCTGAACATCTTCATGCTACAGCAGTACAATGTGTATGATAGGTCAAAGGCAAAAATGGCTTCAATAAATAAAGGCTTGAGTTTATTTGTAGTGGGAAAGTGTTAAGTTCCTTATCTGCAGTTTTTTACATAAATTTAAAATTCTAGTCAAATTCCAGTGTTTTCTCCCTTTGTGGGTATCTACCAGCTACACAACAAGTTTGAGTTGTAATAGGGAAGTATTGCAGTTAATAATCAGTAATTTATATGGCATATTGGCTATTAGTGCATTAGATGAAATGTGCGCTAACATTTCTCTTCATAATATTTCCCTTTTACTACCAAGAAGATCACTCTTACCCTTAATACAATTACCCTTAATACAACCTAATATTAGGCTTCAATTTTACATTTAGGCTTCTAAAGAAAATGGTTTGACTTTCAAGAATATGAGATAGCCATCAAACTGTCTTAAGTTTTGTGGCACAGGATCTTTGAAGAATTGCTCATTGCCTAAACGAGGAATTAGAAGCCTAGTTTAAAGCACTTACTTTTCTTCTTAAGCACAAACCAAGCTTTTCAGTGTGCAGAGCAGATGTCCTAAAGATTACTTTTTATTAATACTACCAAGTTATAACTAAATTTCACTGTTAGGGTACAAAGAAACCTATGAGTTTCCTGTGTGAGCCGTGTGTAAACTTGGCTAGTTAGGAAATATTCACACCTTCAGAGTACAGCATGTGTTGTTAAAAGATCTCTATTAAAATCTTCAGTTTATTAAACTGACAAATGGTAGGAAACTTTCATACCTCAAAAGCTATGATATCATTTCTTTTTAAAATAACCTGCTCCAAAATCTCACATTTCTTTGTGTGAAAGTAACAAGAACTGTACATGTGTCACTGCGGGCAGCACTTCGGGTTTGGTCATCATTAACTGCAGTTTTTGCCTTTAAATCAGAGTCCTCATGGCCTGCTAAAGAGAAAGGAGAACCTGAAACCCTCCATTTATGATTGTCAGGGATTAACCTTTGTTCATGAGTTTCATATGCTATATTCTTTCATGGATTTTAGATAATGAAGAGAAACCTTCTGAAAAAGGTGTTTTCCACTCTCATCTCCACCTCATTTCTAAAAGTGATGATGCTTTACACAGTGCATGAATTTATTGCTTAGATATTTAAAACACTGACTAATTAACCACCAGACAGCCGTCTTACTATTGCTTATACAGTTGTAATTTCAGTGCTTAGGTCATTCCACTCCTGTTTTAATTTAGTAAAAGCTTTGGTACCATCCCTGCTGGTCTGGCTTACGGCTTCCATTCTGCAATGCCCTGGGCAGGATATCTAGCCTCAGTCATTTCACTCTCTTCTCTCTCACATGGGCAGTATCAAGTGCCCCAACCAGCATTGTGGTCTGGCAGATAAGAAAGAGGATGTGCCCTCTGCTTAGTGTAAGGCAGGATAGTTGGAGAAGGGCTTTTTGTATATGGCAGTGCAAGACGTGCAGTGCACAGAGTTTTGTTTTGCAGGAGCACCTTTCACAGCCTTGCGCCAGGTCCCAGGAACACCCGATGCTGTTGTACATGATATCAGAAAAGGTAATGTGGCCAGCCTGACATGGAGGTCTGCACTGGAGAGTCACTCTGATATTCTGTTCCCTTTGGCTCCTGTGAGATAAGGAAAGAAATCTTGGACTCACTGCAGTGGAGCTTTTGTGCTGTGCTACAGGACAATTCAGACTGTTTGTAAGTCCTGCTTATTGAAGTTGGTGAATACTCATGGAGACTGAACATCACATCTTTGAATACAGTTTGGAGTTGTTTGTTGGAGACTAATGTGAAAAAGAAACCTTTCGGGTAAGGCCAAGATGAAACATTTTGGCCAAGGAAAATGATTCATTACTTTTGAATATCTCTCCCCATGCTTTTTTTGCCAAAATATGTGGGCAGCATGACCTGAACTTATGAAAAGTCTTTGTCACCCAAGTCCACCAGAACTTTTCTGTTGTTGACCTTTCTGCTGCAAAAATATATTTACCCAACTCTCTTTCTACACAGAAAGAAATAATCCTTCCTACAGATCCAAAAGGTCTGAGTGATGCCAGGCTATAAATAGCGTGGTGACAGGCACAATGTAAGACTTAGAACAGGTTGCTGAAGTGTTATTTCTGAATTATGTAAGCAAGTTAGAGATTGTGGAGAGGAATCTCTCCGTGGCTATGAAACGCTCTCCAATCTAACCTGTGAAGCTTTTACTCATAATTACCATGAAAATTGCAAAGATTTTTCAGATGAAAGAGAAGTCAAGGAAAAATGGCATTATTGTGGATTCAGGATGTAACTTGCTGTGTCCAGCAGCAACACGAACATATACAAAAGGCAGGGTCAAAATTTGCCAGACAAACTTTCTAAAGAGCTGGACAGTGTCACATGGAAAATCTCTTCTGTTACTTGGCTCTTTTTGTCTACTTTCTAAAGAGGAAAAGAAAGTGCAATAAGAGGTTTACATTTATATTTGTTTGTTTGTTTTTGATTTTTTTTTTAATCAAAGAAAAAAAATCTGTGTTTTGTAAAAATAATACATTTCAGACCCTTCCATAAGGGAGTAAATATTTCATTCCAGTGTTAAACATTAAGGAAATGAAGTGCAAGAGTAGATAAAGGAAAGAAGGAGTTTGCTTAGTGCCATGGATGGCTTTGGCATGATTTATTTACTCTGGGTTTCAAAAATGAGTCTTCAACTTATTTCTATCTGTTTAATTGTTGAGATGCATGTGTTTTCTCAGAAGATATTCACAGACAGAGGTAGCCACAGCCAGTCTTTGAAAATATCTTGTTCCTTGTAACTATTTGATCCTGTAATTGTCTATAAAAGTTTGGATCCAGTGCTGATGCTGGGAATAGTTTATTGGTCACCAAGGAGCACTTGTGGCTATGTTTTGATAGCCAGGTTTGTGGTTCTGGAAAATTTCAGGGATTCCAGGAGGCCATCAGTGAAATAATATTATTGTATCTTTTTAGTGAAAAGAGGAAAATACTCAGGGCTAGTGAAACAAGTGAAACATCCATAGGTAATATTAACAACAATAAAAGAACATATCTGGAATAAAATGTATAGTATAAAACAGTAAATCTCATCTTTAATTTACTGACTTCACTAGCCAAGATAACAACTAAAGTCATGTAGCACGCATGATAAAATACATTTATAAATGTCACATTTTTTAAAATTCTAGAACACCCAGCAGTTAATATTATTAATATAATAAATTTTACTCTACAAGGAATCCACACATTCTGAATAAGAAACACAATTGAACACAGTCTTAAATGAGAGCTAGATATTTAAACAAAACTATGTTCATTTTGTTACTATAGATTTCCAGCTGAATTCTCAGCTCAGGATATCTGGAAAAAAAAGTCACATTTTCACTGGATTTAACAAATATTGGAACATCTTTTAAAAGTCTGGCTTATTTAGCGTTCAGGCATCTTTTGTAAAAGAATTGCTATTTTATTTATTTACTTATTTTTCCACGATGTTATAAAATTTACTGTGAACTTTCTTATGAACTTATTTATTTGTCTGGAACATCAGAGCATTAACAATTAATATAATTTATTGCAGAATAAAATGTTGCTGAAAATACCTGAAACAACCTCTGTGGAAGGAAGAGGAGCTCTGTCCCTCTAAGTTTTTCTTAGATATATTCCAACAGTCACAGAGCTCCAGCTCTAGACTCATATAACTGCTTTGTGTTCCCTACTTGGATGTAGCCAGAGTGATTTATACTTTTCTTGTTATACTCTTTTAGATTTAATGTTCTTTCAGTTGCTGAAGTCCACAATAAGAAATCTTCCTTTCACACCCCAGTATAAGCTTCTTCTGTTCTATTCTAATTTGTAGGATAGAGTGACATAGACAGTAGTATGGTCTCATTGCCGTGATTTCCACTTGATGTATTTAATAGCTATCATAAGTACCAATCCTCTCAAATGGAAGTTACGTTTGTAGCACAGTGATTACTTTGTTGTAATTATAGATGACAGGCGTCATGAATCATGAAAAAAGGTACATTTTTATCATACCCATGACAAAAAAGGAAAATAACTGAGATGTATTGTTTGCAAAGGGGGTAATGACTCTTCTGATAGACTCTTCATTGCTAATGGCTCCTCATTACTACCAAACTTTCTGTAATGTCTGTGAGCATAGTGCCATGGGCAGCTCTGCAGTCATTTCTCACTCTGACCACATTTTCAGCCAGATGATGGCAAGCTGGTTCCATCATGGTCACCATGAGCATAACTAAGCACAGCACTGGGCTGCTGAGCCCTGAGAGAGAGGTAAAGTCAGTAGCACCCTGGCAACCATAACTTAGCCAAACTGGTTATGAAGACTGAAAGGAATGTGCCCTATTCCACAGCAGGCTCAAAACTTGCTGCTCCTCTCTGCTTCTCTCTCTGCAGGTATATATGTATGTATACATATGCAGGTATACATGTATATATGTATACTTTATTTCGCATAGACTCCATCTCCAAAGTTTTGTCTTTGTGTGTGTCCCTATCAGGAATTTGCATGAATCAAAGGCAGGAGCTAGCTGAACTTTAGGAGAAAAAAACAAACAAACAAACAAACAAAAACCACAACAGAGTTTACACAAAAATCCCTGGTAGCATGTTAAAACTTTCCACCATCCTGAGTATACTCGTTCTTCTTGTAACTAGAGCAGCTGCTATGAAACAATCTTTGTCTCACCTGTCAATATGTCTGACAGCACGTGGGAGATGTACTATATGGAGTTACTGGCACCCGAAGAATCACAGAATCACAGAATCACAGAATTTCTAGGTTGGAAGAAATAGCCTGAGCAGCTTTTGCAAAAGAGTCAAAGATCTTTTGTCTATAACTCTTTGTCTCTTTCTGCTCCCACCCCGCCACTCCTCTCCCCACCTTTCCACTTCTTCCACTGGTGGGTTCTCAACTACATTTTAAAGGACTTGAGGACACTACTCAACATCACCAATGGCAACTGGAAAACTACTTTCAAAATTCCCAGCTAAGAAATATTGGATGAACAGGTAGTTGAAAGGAAACAGAGAACAAATGTGTGTGTTTTTGAAGTATTAAACCCATGGGTGGACAGTGGAAGGATTGATGGATTTGTGAGGAAGGAATAGTATGAGTATTGTGGATTCCTGAGCCTGGAGAAAAAGTAAATTATTTCGGAGTTGTCACATTCATTGCCAAGATGCTTCTGATTTGGTAACAATTTCCACTCTCAGCATGCACAGATGAAAGTGAAGGCAGTCATGCAGATGCTCCAAGCCCCATCTGTAGATAATACAAGAGAGACTGATACATTTGCTTTCACTGAATCTAGTATTGCTGCTTCCTTTTCAACAAATATATGCTGTGATTTTGAGTTTAAAACATATTTTTCAATCTAGTGTACATTGAACAGGCTTTAATGAAATTTCAAAACATACCTCTCATACATACAGAACCTGCTTCCTTTCACCAGACTGCTTTTAATGTGCTGTATTACACTACACTTAGCTATTCAGTAAGGTATTTTGGCATCAGGTCTGCTGGTTCCTGTTTAAAGAAAAACACATCATAGGAATTGAACAGTAGATTATAATACATCATCAGGTTGTTACATATCAAAAGTTTAATAGAATAACATAGACCTCTCTTTTCTTGGTATATCTTCTGTTTCTCTTCTTTCTGTTCCACACACTTCAAGCCATCTATTAAGAGTTGACTTAGACAGAATTCACTTCTTCAGGACTTATATGTTCCACCTTAATGGTCTAAATACCAAAATCAATACATTATTTCAAAAGCACCATTTTATAAGCAAATATGTAATAATACCCACTGAGATTATAAAAGCTACTTTTTCTTGGTGATGCAGTGTGGTTCTTTTATTAGAAAAGAACTAACATAGAACATAAATTAACACACATGTTATTAATTAGTAAATATTTTTGAGCTTCTTTCCACATATTGCTGATATCTGATCTTCCATAACAAACCAACTTTAACCTTTTCTCTGTTAATGACCGTAAAAGATTTTTTTTTTTTTTTTTTTTTTTTTTTGCATGTAGCAGTTTTGCATTGTGTGTTATTTTCCTCCAAAGTCAGCAGATAGGCAGATAGCAAAGCTGTCAAGCTAGCTGCCTGGCTTGCATTTTACAGGTTGCACTCTGGATCTGGATGAGAAAGGTCTGAGGACAGAATAGTATTTAGCGGGGGGAGTGGGAAGAGGGAGAAGAGTGTATGCATGTTTGCATGTGTGTGAGGACAAACCTGAGGCTGCAGGGAGAATGGATAGCTTAAAGAGAAAAAAGTTTCTTCCTACAAACTATGTAGTGCTGTTGCAGAGACCCATGCCAAGCTGCTTGGCTGACAGCAAGGCCAGGAGAGAGGGTGCATGGAGAGAAAAAGGGTTCTGTGATCTCAAAGGTGCATAGTGCTCTAGGGAGAGGATCAGTTAAGTTACAGACCCTACTGAGTTCATTCTGAGTTTCTTTAAATGTAAAAGAAACAACAACAACAACAAAACATCATTCTAGTTTCTGTACCATTAAACCCACTTTTTCAGGTTCTCACTCATTTTGTTATTTTGCTGCTCTTTCTTTAAGGACAAATCTCATATTCTTCTCAAAGCTGCAAATAATTGAAGTCCAGTTTCAGGGATCAACCCCCTAGCTAAAAGTACAGATTTCTTTTTCCTCATCTGCTTTTATTTGTGTAAGGCTTTGACTCCTTTCAGCCATTTTGCTGCTCTATGTGACTAGGTGCAGCTGGAGCCACCTCGCACCCGGCTGGTGGGACAAGGCCTGACATAGAAAGCACACAGCAGCACACGGCCAGGCTGTGCTCTCCCTTTAGCTGCAGAGCCTGCCCTTACAGCTTTCCCTTCTCTCTTTTCATTTTTATTATATATTGCCACATTGCTTTGGCCCCTTTGTTTTGTCCATCTATCTTCTTGATCTCTCACTATTGGCTAATGTGTTGGTGAAACACAGATGACTAACTATGTATTACATATCCTTTGATTAATTCCTCCCCCATTTCCCCCACCCCACCCCTCTCCCCACACTCTCCTATGTTTTGAATCAGCTACACTGGTGAAAATCTGAAGTCTGTTACACTGTATGATCAGTGGTAATTTATAGCAGAATCTGCTCTCTTCCCTCGTCATGGTTCTGGCTGTACCAAAATAATATTTTATTAAATGCTTTAGAAAGTTGAGTAAGCTGTTTGGCTATCTTGTATCTGTGTTTCACTGTTCTAAGCTCATATGCTTTTGTTTTATCCCATGTCACTTGTATATCTATTTGTACATCCAGCTCTGTTTCTTAAAGACTGCCATACTTTTCCTAACACTGAAAGACTTTCAGCATCCTCCGTCTCACCTTATTTTGTATCCACTCTCAGTTATTGCACTTCTCTTTTCTTGATCCACCCATATTCTGCAGGAGACACAGAAAAACTCAGTCCAACTGTGAGAGTCCATGAGCTTGTAAATCTGGTCTTGTTCTCTTGCTCCCATGCCCATAATTCTCTGGACAGCATAGCTGTTCAGCACCTACAAGACAGGCTGGCAGCTGCTCTGGGATTTTCAGCAGAAATGTTCACTCTGTTATCTGTATGTTTCTCTTCCTCAGCTGTGAGTCTAATAGAAGCACTTCCCCAGAATGCAGACTGACTACAGAGTTAATTTTTATTTTTATTTTTATTTTTATTTTTATTTTTAATTTTTATTTTTATTTTTTTATTTATTTTCCTGGGAAACTACTCTGTCTTTGAGGTAGTCCCTTTGGGAATCATTCAAAAACAGAGAACTGATACTTTAAAGCATGAGGGCTGTTTGGTGTAGAGATGAGATGTTATTGGGGGTTTGGACCCGATAATCTTTCAAGGTCCCTTCCAACCCCTTCAGTTCTGTGATTCTGTGATTCTGTGATTCTGTGAAATAGAAGTTGATATTTATATATATAAAATAATGAGTTGGATTTGTTAGTTACTGTTAGATCTCTTGGTTCCTAGCCAGGTTATCTTACAAGCTCATCTTGGAGGTTTCCCCTTAAAAGGTTAGCTGTAACTTTGCATGGCATGTTCTACATTTGAAAGTTTACTGGAATAAGGATTTACTTTATGAAGGAATGTTATATTTTAAACATTTTTTTTTAAACTAAAATGGTGGAAAGGCTATGGTAGAAGGAATCATATCACTAAAATGTGCTTATATTAGGGATTAACTTCTCTCCTACAAAAAATAAAGTATGTACTGGCAAACACTTCCAATGCTTAATCCTCACCCATTGAATGGTATTGTTATTGGTCTCAAAGACTACCTACTGCTGTGAAATCCTCCAGAGCAGCCAGAGGTAGAAGAAATTTTCTAAATTCCATCCTGTAAGCTTTCTTCTTGAACTATTGTCAGATTTGGGTTTATATATGAGTCTGGGGACCTCTGCCAGAATGAAAGTTGCAATGCCCTTATTGTTCTCCCTTTCCTTCATCTTCCATGTCTCTGGTAGCTTTGCAAATCCAAGTAAAGCAAATCCATTTATAGATAGAGACACTATACACACAATGCCTCTGTGTGTCTCCTGTAGTACATATGATCCTTCTTGTCTGTTGGAACAGCTATCAGCAGAGGTCAGATGGCAGCAGGTCTTTGTGATCTTCTTGTAAAAGAGTCCAGCCATAGAGGTGAGGCCATATGGGCTATCATCTGACAGCTCTTATAGACATTAGGTACATCAGAAATCAGTTTATGTTATGCAGCCTGCTTGCTCCTTGCTGCTCTTTTATGCATTGGGCCTTAAGGATGATCACAGTGTAAGCTGACCACCACTGGGATGCTCTTCTGTGCTCTGACCAAGGCCTCATCTCTCTTGCAAGATCAATGGAGACTACTATGATCACTTTTGCACTGGAGATTTTAAAGCACCATGCAGCGCAGTACATTTGTACCTCTCTATGGCTGTATGCTTTGAAAAGCATTGTTTCCAGATCAGGTTAGGATTCTGAAAATAAACATGGCTTGTTTTGCTATGGAGCATTAAAACCAGATGAGGCCATCAATTACACTTGTAGCAAAAGAGGTTTGCTGATGGAGTGGGTAATCCTGAGAGCCAAATGATAAGCTGCTTATGTCTTTTTGCTGGTGCAGGTTAAGATGGGCAATGTGTATTGCCAGTGGTGGATAAGAATTTCAACTATGCTTGCAGATCATACTTGAATTGGTAGTATTGACAACTATAAAAATACTTTCCCTTTTCCTAGAGAAATTAGCATATTCTCCAAGATCGTGTAAAAATAATACATTTTGGACCTGCAATGCTGTTTTTACTGATCTTTTCTCAGAGGAAGACTTAACTGGCTATCTTGGTGCCTTCAGCCATTCTCTGACTCCTCGCCTTAGTAACTGTTTTTGAAGTCAGATGCAGTTACAAGTTTTCTGCTATTCTTACTGCTTATTTAAAGTAAGCCATAATTTTTGAGACTTATCCTTGCAAAATGTAATAGTGTTTAAAATCTGAAAGCTTGCAGAACCTCTGCAGGCTCGTCTGTTAGGTTAGCAGAATATTGCAGATAGAGCCTAGGCTGGACAGGCTATTCCAGCTCTTCAAATAAAGGGAGAATACTTGGTGGGGAAAGTCATTACCCAAAGAATGTAGTGACAAAATAGTGTACTCTTCCAGGGTAGCACTGGACATTTCACAGGATCATAAAAATCTTGGCTTCCATTCATCAAGGGCCTTTAAGCAGCTGAGCAGTCCAACAGAATTCAAGTGCCTAGCAGAACAAGTGCTTTCTTAGTGTTACGTTAGGTTTTATAAATCTACCATGTAAAGCTACATGACATTCATTCAAAAAATGATAACAATAAAAAATGCAATTAATTTCTTTTTATTTATGTACAGAACTGTATTCCTCTGTAATTGATAGAATGATCAGGTACTTTGCAATTGTGCAAATACTGTTTGTCTTCAGAGTAACTACCCACTTGGATGCATAACTTTATCATGTGCTCCTCTCAGGAAAGATGTGGAGATTTCTGGATTATAAAAATTAACTTTTAATGATTCTGTATGTACTTGAGTGGAAAATAATTCTGCTTTTCAGTTACAATGAAAAACATTCATGCTTTTTCTCCAATTACATTGTTTTCCTTCATTTAAAATATGAGACTGTTTATCCATGTTGCTTATATCAAAGTTCCATACCGTAGTAAAATCACTAAGAAAAACTTAGAAAAAATCTTGTCCTAATGTATTATCAGGCCCTGGAAATGCTTGAGTTATAGCACAACACATGCTTTTTTGGTCAAATACTCCAAAAGTGGAAGGCAGGATTTGAGAAGAGTTTAGATAAACTCACTTTACTAAACATTTAATGAGATACTCCATTTAATGATATATATATATATTAATATATATACAGGATATTACAAGAACAGAATATAATTCTTCATGGCAGATAAGAAGACAAGAATGCATGACTGAACATATTATGTTTCTTTCTTATTTAATCTTTAAGAGCTTGCTTTAAAAATCTTAGGTTTCAACTTCTGTCACAGTTTCTGCAAAATGGGGGAAGGGTAAGCAAGGTATGAACTTAACAGTATTTACATTTGAACACTAAGCAATTTCTGAAGAGTGTGGTAGGAACTAGTTATTGCAAGAACTATTATTTAGTTTAATTGATCCCAGCTGGCCTTAGAAGAGGTTCTGGCCAAATGCATGCAAATGCTTGCCAAGAGTCTGTCATATTTGATAGCTCACACTGCTATGAACTTGGCTAAGAGAGGTCAGTCACATAGCAAAATCTAAGCTCTCCTCCGCTGTATCCAGGCTAGCTTAAAAATGCAGATATGTTGCCAGCTGACTAGCAAGACGTTCTCCTTTCAACCTTGTTTTAAGAGGCCCCTAGTTTCTTGGAAGTGGGGGAGTGCTGCACTGTGAAGCAGCAGGAAGATGTTCTACACATGGAGCAATGGGCAGATGCAGCTGCTATAGGATCCTGTGGGCATCTGTTTTCATTAAAACTTCACTTGTGTATTTGACCTATCAGCTGGATTCAGCACATATCACTGGTAAAGGTACACACTGTATGTAACGTAACTACTTAATCACCCTTCCTTAAAAACCTCACTCCTGTGAGAAATACTGTCCTTTTCAGGATGCCTCTGTCTCAGGCTTTGCTAAAGATTAGAAAATTTTGTGTAATAATTTAAGACAAGTCATCACAGCAAATATACCATATTTGTTATAAAAGCAAGTGCATTAAAGCTTTCCTTCCCTAATGGCTACCTGACTAATTTAAGAATAGAGTAATAACGTAATAACTCTAAAGAAATGTGAAACATCTGATTAAGGACAATGAACTTTCTAATCAACTTTTCCTTCTCAACTCACTTAGTAAATATAATTTTTTTTATGTTTGAAACAGCTAAGCAGGTACCTCTTCCCTTACTGAGATTTATACACTGGGTTTCCTCTGTCAATTTTTTTCTATTGGATTGAAACACCATGGAACTCTCTCAGCCTCTCCAGAGAAGTAGTTCCACTTTGTCTAAATAATTAAATATTCCTTGGACCAAAAAACTGGAACCTCTACAAAGGGCTTATTTTTTTCCTTTCTTCTTTATTCTTTGTTTCCCTCTTACCCAGTGAATGTTTAATTACAATGTGGAAAAGTCCAATAGGAGAGATGAAGTCAGGGAAGATCCTCTAGGTCAGGGGAATTGGCTTTTGAACAACTTTCTCCCACTGGAGTGAAATAAAGTTATCCTTCTGTAGCTGAAGATCTGGCTCATTTAATCCAAAGTACTGTCATTCTATTTTTCAGTATAAAGAGAACTGTTGACAGCAGGATTAACATGAGCCAGCAGTGTGTCTTGGAAGCCAGGAGGGCAAACTGCATTTTGGGGTGCGTTAAGCACAGCACAGCCAGCAGGTCAAAAGAGGTGATTCTCCTACTATCTAGCCAACTAGCATTGGCCTCACCCTGAATATTGTATATAGTTCTGGGCTCCACAATATAAAAAAATATGTTAAGGTCCTTGAAAGCACACAGAGAAGGGCATCGAAGCTGGTAGAAGAGCTGGAAGGCATGTACTGTGTTGCAGGAAGCATGGCTGAAAGCACGACAGACACCAGTATGGTCAGATCATGCTCCATTTTATTGCCCGAATAGCCTAGCTTTTATATTGAACTCAACAGAGGTGGATAGTGTCTCACACAAGATTATTGGTCAAAAGCACTCAGACAAACAACCACAAGAAAACAACCCCACCTGCAAGAAAACAACCCCCTTGTGATTAGCAGTCACGTAGACCTTGTCCTTGAAGCCAGCTGCTGGTAACAATATTTTTCTGAATTCCTCAATTGGGCGATGTGGGAACACTGTCATGGGAACTTCTCATAATTGCCCTGGTAGCTTGGTTTGCTCAGTTGCAGCAAGCCATGGGATCTTTGCTGTTTCAAAAAATCCCTCGACAGTCCTGTGAGGAGAGGCTGAGGACACTTGGGCTGTCCAGCCTGGAGAAGAGGAGGCTGAGAGGTGACCTCATTGCTCTGTGACTCCCTGAGGAGGGGAAGTGGAGAAGGAGGTGCCGGCCTCTGCTACCTGCTCACTGATGACAGGACACAGGGGAACAGCACAAAGCTGCTCCAGGGGAGGCTCAGGCTGGACATGAGGAAACATTTATTTACCGTGAAGGTGGTCAAACACTGGAAGAGCCTTACTAGAGGGGTGGTTGATGCCCCCATGCCTGTCAGTGTTTAAAAGGCATTTGGGCAATGCCCTCAGTAATGTGCTTTAACTTTTGGTTAGCCCTGAGCTGGTCAGGCAGTTGGCCTAGATGGTCTTTGTATTTTAAACTGAAGTGTTGTATTGTACTGTACTACACTGTGTTATATCATATTCACTTTTACAGGAAAATGAAACAGCTACTGTGAACATAATCACTAAACTCACAAAATAAGCATTACACAGGTTCATTATTATTAAATTTGGCAAGTAACATATAGAAATGAACTCACTAACAAAACAAGTTTTTACTTATCATAGAGAATATGTAATGGGATATGGATATTCAGGAAAGTAAAGGGATGTGAACCATTTAGGCTACTAACTGGTTACAACCAAAGTTTGCTGCTATCTGAAGTGCTTACTGAATAAAAATGGGGTTTAAATCTCTGTCCATTTCCCACAAATGTATAGCATATTTTTATTATTAGGCAGCCTAGGCAGCTGCAAGAAATGTGTTGTCTTCTCACAGTTGATTTTTGGAATCCATTGAGGATTCACTGCAGCTTGCCATGCCACTTCCAGGTACTATTAGTAATGTTTTAAGGGCAGGGAAGAGCACTATGAATTTAGGAAGACTGAATAGCAGGATAGGTACTAGATGTTTTGTATTCAGAATGGGGAAACAGCAAAAACAGAAGCAGGAAAAAGCCAACAAATGAGCACTCCAGTACTAAAGCACTGAAGAATCAGGTATGTCAAAAAGAGAGGGTCATATATATAAAACCTGTGGTCATTTGATTAATTTTACTGCTCAAGCTTCTGAAAAGAGCTGCTTCATGCTGACCACACTCAAAGGCTAAAACTTTGGACATTTGTGGCAATTATTCCTACTTTATACCAGCCATGTAGCATAACCACTCCCTTATTAAAAATAATGAGCCTTGCAAACCTACAGTTCAGGTGCTAACTCTACAGCAAATAAAAACTGTAAATGTTCATAATAACCTTACAGTGCTTCTACTTAACAGCATCTAGTTATGCAAAGGGAACATATTCCTAAAGATGAATTATGGTTTAGATACACACAAAAATCAATAACATATTTTGTTATGTAAGCAGAGAGAAACACTGGGAGAGAATCACTGTTAGGTAAGCATTCAAAACTGCTTAGTCCAACAGAGTGATTTTGGCAATTAGGTACTAAAAATGGATATTTAGATACCACATTAGGTGTATATATTTTAATCAAATTCCACTGATATAAAGTACACTACCTCTGTTGAGTTGGCCAAGTGCAAAAAGGTGTCCTAGATGATACTAGAGGAAAACAAGGGCTGAGTTAAGTCTTGGACCTACTTTAGTGACAGGACTGTGCCCAGATTAGTCACTGTGGTGCGTTACACACACTGTTATCTAGAAACAGATTTATTATCGTAGTCCTGAACACTCCAGATATTAGAAACAATAACAAGTTTCAATTAATTGCACCTCATTTAGAATGAACTGTGGCTTTCACATTGGCTGAGAAACACATCCAATGTGCTGACAATGTAATGAATAGTACAAGGAAACTGCTTTGTTATACATACCAATTATAAACTTACACAGGACTGTGGATGATCAATAAATAACAAAATAATTCCTCTTCAGATGGATAGTAAATTTAAGCTATTGAGGAAGATCCACTCCAGTGGTTATACGGCTTCAGGAATTTAAAGTGTCTATTCAGTTAGTTATAGAAGGGAGACTATCCTTGACCTTTACTTTAAAATATTTTAAAAATGTCAATCCTTTTCTGTGGTCTCTGTATAACAGAGTAAGTCTTCATTAACGCTTACAATGTAAAATTAGTGTATGCCACTTAATGGAAAAATATTTTTTTCTCCCAAGTATTTTCTATGTTAAAAATTAAATATTTTTATATGATTAAAAAAAAAAAAGTATCCAACAAAATAAAATTTCCCTTATACTTTATTTTATTATTTATTATTTTAGTAAATATTAGAATTATAATTATTATAATATTATAATTATAATAGTTATAATAAATATTACAATAAATAACTTTAATAACTTCAGGGATTTCACATATATCTTTTGTCTTCAGGGCCATGCCATGTGAGCAAAGTGCAAGTTGAAAGAGGGAAGAAAACTGTAGAAGTCACTCATGAGCTGCAGTTGCCTGAAGTTGCCTGAGGCAGGTACAGGAACGGAGGGTAGACAGAGCCAGGTTTATATGCATCTGTAGTGTTCCTTACCTCACTTTCCTTACCTCACTTTCCATTATTCTTTTTTTTTTTGGCTTTTTTTTTTTGTCCTGTCATTATTGATTTTTTTTTTCATTTTCCAATGGCACTTGAAAAAATGTAATTTGAATAATGTTATTAATTTGAATAATTTGAATAATTTGAATAATGTGTTCTTCCTTTTAATGTCATTTCAGAGACTGAACATTAAAAGTCATGAAAAACAAAAAGAGTTATGTCAAAAATTGGCTGCCAATAATTTAATATTAGTCTGTCAGCTGACCGAAATCTTAATCTGATTGTTTTAATCCTGGATTTTATCTTTCTGTGGTGTCTTTCCAATAAAATTGCATCCTCTTCCTTTCTGTGGCCTTCAGATCAGTCTTTGTAATTTCTAAGTGGCGGATGAAGGAAATTCTTATTGCTTCAAACAGCTCTTCCTATTTGTAGGAACCTACAATATGGTTTCCTAAAACACAAGCTAACAAGGCCACTCATCCATGAAATGCTGTTGGTGGTGTTTAGAGAACCAGGATGCCGAAGTCTGGTTCTAACAGCCATTGTCTGTGCCTTGTTGCCTCATGTGCCAAGGCATGTCAGGAGTGCCCTTCCTGATAGCATATCTGTGAAACAAAGTACAATGGAAGAATAGTGACTTATTCCATGTAAATTCTACCCAAAGGGCAGAAGAATAAATGCATTTTTAAAAATAGGATTTTAAATTAAGTTGTTCAGGCTGAAAAGGTCAAACATGAAGAGGTGTTATGTTTGCTCCATGTAAAAACTGAATCACTTTAGTACATATAGCATCTAAGGGAAATAGTCCACTTAAATTACATTTTTGTTCCTCTTTTATTGGTGATATATAGAAATATAAACTTCAGCTATATTGCCATTAAAAAGGACCTTTTGCTGCGCAAAGTGATGCTAAATTTAAGTGATGCTAAATTTCCAGATGGGGGCTAATTTAAAATTTTAAAGTTTTTCATTTTAATGGTAATGTGTTCTGAATTAATTCACAGATCAATTTCTGACATGATTTGTAAAGTCTTGGTGATTCTTGAGTGCGTCAAATTGCTTGAAAAAAAAATCCATAGTATTATGATTCCAAAACTCACAAGTTATCCCCAGTCTTGTTTATTCAGTAATAAATTTTTAAGAATTTCTGTTTCATTTGACAGTATAGCAGTATAGTTTTCTACTTTATAGACAAACCAGACATTATTCAAATAGATTCTGACTTTTTTTTTTTTTTGAAAATGGCAGAAAAATGAAAACTTCTGACTTTAAGTCAAGATTGATAGGCTTTAATATTGATAAGAATCAGAAATGTAACCTACTTTAACAACTATTGTATATCAATATCAGTCGATATTTAATATCGGTCATAGGTTCACACTAGAGTGTGAGCCTCAGTGGCTACCCCATGCCTACAGGACCTTCAGGGGTGTGACTGCCCCATGCCTGCCCCACTTGGCTGTGCACAGCAAGGTCAGTTTTCTCTGCCCTGGCTGTAATGGCAAGCTCCACCTCGTGCACATTATTCTCTTATATACAGGTACCTACCTACAGCAGAAGCACAGAATTCACATTCTTTGCTCAAAGCCCACTTATTCTCTTCCTTGCTTGTCTTGCAAATATGTGTTACAGTGTTCCTGTCTGTATGAGAGAGAAATGGGAATGGTAAATTAGAAGATTAATCTTTTCTGGGCATCTTGCGTTCTAGAGCAAGGAACTAAGTATCAGTTGGTCTCACAGCTACCTGGAGTACAGGCACCTGGTTTACCCCTAATTTAGGACTCGTTATTTCAAGAACAAAGTCCATAATTATATATATTATATATATTTTTTTCTGTTTTCTTATCTATTCTTGTATTGTTTAGGCTTTCTTTTACTGATAAACACTGTAAAAAGCATATGTTATATTATTTTCTTTGTATGTACCCCATACATCCCAGTTTTTTTTACAAGTGCTCTATTTCTTTTAAAACCCATTGCACATTTCTGTTGCTAGATAGGAAGGAAAAAACTGACATTTTCTTTTGTAACAGAACCAGGTTGTAGTACAGTGAAACTTGAAAAGCACTGCCAAGTAGTCCAGCTGTACTTTCCTGCCTTAGTTTTGCTGATCCTCCTTTCTGTTCCTTCTCATGTCTCAGACAAGCAGTGATGTTTCTGAGTGCTTGTGTTATCATCAGGGATAATCTTTGTACGTCAGCTTTGCAGCTTTCCATTTAGTTTAAGACATATTTGTCTCAAATATAAACAAACACAAATTTTGTAGTACACTTTGTCCACACCAACTGACATCAGATTTTTAATAGGTATGATACCACTGAAAACTAGTACTGTTAGTACCAGATCTTTTCTTTATCATTTTTTTTGACTCTATTTCCTGATGTTTTAGTTGTTGTTCAATATCTGTGCTGCCACTTCAAAGTTCTCACAATGCAAGAGCATGTTTCAGATTCTTGCACAATTTGCTTAATATGTCTTATCCACGAAGAAAAGAAGCTTTACATTTTATGCTGCTCTAGAGTATCCTGTGAGGCCTTTCAGTTTCTGGTGACTACTGGGGAGCTTGGTACGGAATTAGGGAAGGAAAACTGACAGTGCTGGCTAACCTGCCCTTGTTAGGAGCAGGCTGCCTGTCCAGTGGGATGATATATTACCTGGGACATCCCTGATGCTGCCTGCTCCTTGTGAACAAAAGTCCCCACATGGCATGTGTTTTGTGGTCTCTGGCCACAAGCAGCTCTTGGAAGGGCTCAGGCCATCAAATCTATGTCAAGGAAAGCTAAAGAAGGGACAGGGAGCACAGAACGGGTGGTGGTGTGGCTCTCTATATCAGAGAGAGTTTTGATGTCATGGAACTTGAGGCTGGGAATGACAGGGTTGAGTCCCCATGGGTTAGGATCAGTGAGAAGGCCAACAAGGCAAGCATCCTGGTGGGGGTCTGTAATAGACCACCAAACCAGGATGAGGATATGGATGAGGAATTTTACAGGCAGCTGGCAGAAGTTGTGAAATCGTCAGCGCTTATTCTCGTGGGGGACTTCAACTTCCCTGACATATCCTGGAAGTACAACACAGCCCAGAGAAAGCAGTCTAGGAGGTGTCTGGAGAGTGTGGAAGACAACTTCCTGACGCATCTGGTCAGTGAGCCTACCTGGGGAGGTGTCCTGCTAGACCTGCTGTTCACAAACAGAGAAGGACTGGTGGGAGATGTGGTGGTTGGGAGCTGTCTTGGGCAGAGTGACCACAAAATGGTAGAGTTCTCCATTCTTGGCAAAGTCAGGAGGGGGAAAACGTCAGTCTTGGACTTCCGTAGGGCTGACTGAGCTGTTCAGGACGCTGGTTGGTAGTCACTTGGGAGGTGGTTCTGAAGGGCAGAGGAGTCCAGGAAGGCTGGACACTCTTCAAGAAGGAAATCTTAATGGCTCAGGAGTGGTCTGTCCCCATGTGCCCAAAGATGAGCCAGTGTGGAATAAGACAGGTTTAGAGCATGGGTTTTCGAAAGGCAGCTCCTGCTTGACGAACCTGATCTCCTTCTATGATAAAGTGACACACTGGATGGATGAGGGAAAGGCTATGGATGTGGTCTACCTTGACTTCAGTAAGGTCTTTGACACCGTCTCCCACAGCATTCTCTTCAAGAAACTGGCTGCACTTGGCTTGGACTGGCGTACGCTTTATTGGGTTAAAGACTGGCTGGATAGCCAGGCCCAAAGAGTTGTGTAAATGGAGTCAAATCCAGTTGGAGGCCGGTCACTAGTGGCATCCCCCAGGGCTCCGTACTGGGGCCAGTCCTCTTTAATATCTTCATCAATGATCTGGATGAGGGGATTGAGTGCACCCTCAGTAAGTTTGCAGATGACACCAAGTTAGGTGCGTGTGTCGATCTGCTCGAGGGTAGGAAGGTTTTGCAGGAGGATCTGGATAGGCTGCACCGATGGGCTGAGGTCAACTGTATGAAGTTCAACAAGGCCAAGTGCCAGGTCCTGCACTTGGGGCGCAATAACCCCAAGCAGAGCTACAGGCTGGGAGATGCGTGGTTGGAAAGCTGTCTGGCAGAGAAGTACCTGGAAGTATTGGTGGATAGTCAGCTGAATATGAGCCAGCAGTGTGCTCAGGTGGCCAAGAAGGCCAACAGCATCCTGGCTTGTATCAGAAGCAGTGTGGCCAGCAGGGCTAGGGAAGTGATTGTCCCCCTGTACTCGGCTCTGGTGAGGTCGCACCTCGAGTACTGTGTTCAGTTTTGGGCCCCTCGCTACAAGAAGGACACTGAGGTGCTCAAGAGAGTTCAGAGAAGGGCAACAAAACTGGTGATTGGTCTGGAGAACAAGTCTTATGAGGAGCGGCTGAGGGAGCTGGGCTTGTTCAGCCTGGAGAAGAGGAGGCTCAGGGGCGACCGTATTGCTCTCTACAGATACCTTAAAGGAGGCTGTAGTGAGGTGGGGGTTGGCCTGTTCTCCCACGTGCCTGGTGACAGGGCAAGGGGGAATGGGCTAAAGTTGCGCCAGGGGAAGTTTAGGTTGGATATTAGGGGAAGTTTAGGTTGGATATTAAGAAAAACTTCTTTACTGAAATGGTTGTTAGGCATTGGAATGGGCTGCCTGGGGTAGTGGTTGAGTCACCATCCCTGGAGATCTGTAAAAGACGTTTTGATGTTGAACTTAGTGATATGGTTTAGTGGTGATTGTTAGTGTTAGGTCAGAGGTTGGACTAGGTGATCTTGGAGGTCTCTTCCAACCTAGACGATTCTGTGATTCTGTAAAAGAGAATCTTCAGTAAAGAAGATTTAAAGAATATTTTTAGGTCAAGCACTTATTTGGTCTAAGCACCAAACGCCAAGCTTTCAAAAAATCTTTGGGTTCTTTTACATAAGTAAAGCCCTCAAGTTGTAAGTTCCAGTTTTAAGTGTAAAGTAAATATCCACTCAGAAGAGTGAATGTTTCTTTATTAAGACTAAGCTGTTTGCAATTATAAGAAAGTAAATACTCATTTTAGGAAAATACACACTTCTAATTTCCACCTGCATCTGATTCAGCTGTGTGCCAAATATCTGGACTTCAGCACCTACATGTTTCCAGGATATTTTTCAGAAGGCAAATGAAAATTAATTTAAAATTCATTATAAAAACAACAGGTGTTTGGAATTTTTTCATTTATGTCCATGTCACTGCTGCAGGATAAATAAAAAGAGATTGGTGAGAAAAGTATATGGAAACCAATCAGGGAAAAAAGGAGAAATGTTTTTATGAATTTTATTATCACATCAATGTTATGTTTAGTGAGAGTTTTAGTCATGTCTATAAATATTTAATAATATAATAAAGTTTAATAATAACTGTAGGGTATGACTCTTACAGTTTTTTCTTTAGTTAAACTTAGATTGGGAATTTACAAGTAAAGACTTGAATTCTGTTTGCACTTTATGCCATGCTTTTTTGTACAGCTAGATTATCTGTTGTTGCTATTAACATGCCATGTGTGTTTAATATTGTAAGTTGACTTACCTTCCCATTTGGAAAATCAAATGCCAAATTTTCTTCCACAAGTTATCAAGTGTGGGTCTTGTAATGGTGTTTTTCACAGGTGATAAAATGAAGCATGGAAGGTTTTGCTGGAAGATATCCAAGTGTTTTATATGTAACTGGAAGTACAATATTGTGATTGCAGTCCTCCAAATTATTTTACCTTGTAGATAGGGAAAGAATAGAGAGGGAGCTATGAAGGGAAGGAGGTAAAATAAAGGGTGGTAATGAGAAGGAAGTGAGAGAAACTGGAAAAAAAATACTGTCTTTAAGGCGTGCTTTTTAACTTTTAGTTATTTTAGAGGTAAAGTGCTCAATCCTCCTTATGTATGCATGTAGGATAGGGGTGAGTCTCTGGTGTTCAGATATCTTCGTCTTTGTCTATTGTGCTTTCTCTGCATGTAATAAAGGTAGTCAGAAAGTGGCTGTAAAGGTACACGTAGAAAATATGGCATGAATTTTAGTCAAAAGTTTAGTCAAAAGTTATACACTATCTTTAATGGCAAGTGATATTCCAGATGTGCATAGGAGAAAAGGGAAACTATCACCAGAACTGTGTGACCATCATATAACAGCAGGCATCAGAGCTGTAAAGACACGTCAAATATTGCTTCTTTCTTACGTGTTTTCATGTATCTTGAATTTGGAGTTTATTATTTGGCATGCAGGCTTTATGTTACCTGTCCTTTTTATCATTTTGCTCTCTGGAATTAGACGAAGAAATCTTGTTTTATAAGCTAAGCATATATGAAGTTTGATTGTATTGGGAGTATTTATTCCCCTTGATGATTAAAGCTACAACCACAATAAGACTGCATCAACCCTGGAAGAAATGCTCTATCTCACTTTATTCTCTGCCTATACACAGTATCTGTGTATAATCAGGGTATGTTAGCTTTCTGTGAAACATAGTTAGGAGATGAGTGTTTTTATCATTTAGCATATTACCAAATCAATATAGATTGTTTCTAATTCATGTTGATTAAGAGATAGGCTTCACAGGTGTCAGAATCACCTCTGTGTCTTGTTGCTAACTGTCGTGCTTTCCTAACAGTTTTTGCACTTTTCTGATACTGCATCACTGAATTCACAGAACATGTTGTCCTGTGTTGGTAGGTGACTCAGTTTGGGCAATTTTATTTATGTAATTAATGGAGAAGGTTACGATAAACCTGAGTTTCCTTACTTGACAAGTAACTCATTCTAAAATTGAGCCAAAGCTCAGGTCAATATGTAAATGTTGAAAATGAGGACTGAAGGATGAGCTTGATCTTTAGCTTATGCCTGTGCATATAAATATATATGAAGAGTAGCAGTATCATTTAGATAGGATGTTAGGAAGAACTTTTTTACCGAAAGGGTTGTTAGACATTGGAACGGGCTGCCCAGGGAAGTGGTTGAGTCACCATCCCTGGAGGTCTTTAAAAGACATTTAGATGTAGAGCTTAGTGATATGGTTTAGTGGAGGACTGGTTAGTGTTAGGTCAGAGGTTGGACTCGATGATCTTGAGGTCTCTTCCAACCTAGAAATTCTGTGATTCTGTGATCATAATGCAGTGGTAAAAATACCAAATACTCAAAAGCAGGAAAAAAACCACTCCGATACCAGTTAAAAAGCAATACAAATTGTTATATGGTATTAACAGTTACATACTGCTAGGAAATAGCACCTCTACTTTTTATCAGAATAAGAGAGTAACTCAAGATCTAATTGATTTTATTTCAAGACATTTTAATATTTCAAGAGAGTACTTATTTTGTACAAGACTTTCCAAAAAAAATTCCATCTGATAGTAAGAGGAAACGAAAAACCTTCATTTTAGGGCCAAATTCTTATCTGTTTTACTATCTTACCTCATAGAAGAATGCTTGGCCTTGGGAAACCCAACTTAGAAAAATCTTCCTATTTCTTTGGCTTCTTATTATTGAAGATTGCAAGATACTATGAGTTTTTTGTATGGCAATTCATTATTTGCATTGAGAAAATGGAACTTTCAGTAGTTCAATCTAAAGGTGAAAAAGAAGTAACTCTTTAACAAGATTGTCATTAAAATTGTAATTAAACATTTGAGAGCTAGTTGAGGATGTATTCGAATTTTTTCTACCTTAAATGCATACTTTAGATTTTATCTGCTTCTTAAAGGCTCGCTGTAGAGGCTGTAAGTCTGACATAGTCTATCAGTTGTGAAGTTTAAAATTTCATCTTTCATCTTTCTTTATGTTTCATCTTTCAATTCTGTAAGACAATGAAAATAAAGTTTTTGTTTGTTTGTTTGTTTGTTTGTTTTTAAATTTTAAAATATGCAAAGTAAAGGGCATGTAATTAAATCAATTTGTGAGCAACTTTAAGCTGTAGACCTGAAGCTGCAATGCTACAGCTTACCCAGGTGAGCATTTCAGTACTACATACAGTTCTCAGAATAACTGGGAATTGCATCATCTAAGTGATCAGTATACTATACATGTATGCTGTGCTACTCTGAACCAGAAACACAGCATAACTCAAATTTATATATCATAAGCTGTATGGGGTATATATAGTTTACAGGACTTTAATTTTCTACCTCCTGAGCCATTACATTTGTATCCTTAGTTGCATAGAATAAAGAGAGACACTAATACATGACTGAGACAAAGATTACAAAAATAATAAACAGAAATATTACAAGTAACATTGGGTAACAAGAACACATTGTGGATGAAACAACAGCCAGTACTCCCAGTTCAGCTGCTGTATGGGCTGGCATACAGCACTGTGAAGTTACTGTCATTGGTGACAGGGAAGGAAATTCCCCATCCAGCTTCTTACCTTTGGGTAAACAGGAAACTTCTGTTATGCATAGCATGGAGAAGATGTCCTGGAAACCTCAGCTGGTAGACAGATATAAAACAGCTTTAAAATCTTGTGCAAGAGAAAGTACTTCATACAGCCATAGGAATTAGAAGAAAATAAGAGTAGAAAGAAATTTATTTATCTTTTCTTAATTGAATGCATGAACTAAGAGAATGTTTGATCAGTTCCCCAAATAACTGTGTAGAATTTAATTTAGGGAAACTCTGTCAGCTAGCATTTACCTCATATTTCCTGTCCTCTCAAGTTAAATTTGAATTGAAGCTTCCATTTTTTTCTGACCAGTTGTCCTTCAGGTCTTATAAACAGAAATATTAAGTAAGTATTTACTGTCTGAATGAACCTCTGTTTCTCTGTCCCATCATTGGAAACATAATTTACTCCTCAAAGTCATTCAGCTTAAAATTTTTTTTGAGGCATCATCTTATATGAATGGGCATGCATGCAGGTACAAAATGTATATGTATGTAAAAATGTTTAGCCCACTAATACTTGTAGTTCTTTTGTGTCCAAAAACCAGTATTCTTAGAATATCTCCAACTGTATTTACTTTCCTCATACACATATTTATTTATTAATTTATTTTTCTCCAGAAAAATTATACTTCTAAAAATCATTATGATTACTTTGTCTATTATACTTGATTCTTCAAAGCGAACTTGCCGCCCAGGACATGGTTATTACAAAAGTGATGATATTCTCATGGCAAGTATTTCACACTGATGCTGAGAATGAGAATCTCTCTCGCTTGCAGTTATTTGAAGTACCTGAATACTGCTGTGAATCATTATTTATTTTTGGAAGATAGATCAAAGGATTTAATATCACTTACTACTAGAAGAGTTCATATGAAGACATTATGCCAAGTAAATCCCCACCCTCCGGCTTTGTTTGGCTTCTAGAATGGCTCTTTAAATGACTTGACCCATCATGTATTTACCAGAAATTATTGATGTAGGTAAGTTCCTATATCATTTACTGACAAAGAGGACTTGTTGAATGTTCTGGAGAAAAACAGACAAACATAAAAAGCAGATGACTTCTTTATGTGATTGTTTAGAAAACATTGTTTAGAACTGTTTGACAGGTTTTCCACATGTTCATAATTTTTACTTAATTGTGATGAATAAGTTATTGAGAATGCCAATACATGTATAAACCAGGGAAAATAATCTTTCTAATAAAATATGTCTTGTCATTCAGATAAAGTGCTATGTAAAAAATGTATGAAATACATACTCACTGTAATTTGAATCTGTTCAGGATTACATGAATGCATTCTCATATTTTTCATTGCCATTTTCCACATATTTTTCTGTTCATATCTGTTCATATCTGTTCATATCTGTTCAGGATTACATGAATGCATTCTCATATTTTTCATTGCCATTTTCCACATATTTTTCTATGAAAGAATACATGGAATTAATGTAAATTTTTAAGCAACATCTTAGTGATCCTGTAAAGGTTTCCATCTGACTAAACTCTAATTACCATCAACAAAAATTTCATCAGTTTCTTAACTGGAATGTAGGCCACATCCACATGCTACAGAAAATCTGAAATTATCTGGAAAATTGAAAACATATAAAGTATAGTTTTCCTGAAAACAAACAAGAATTATCTTTATTTCCATTTTTTTTTTTTTTCCTGAAAAGGACCATGATCATCATGATCATTTCTAGTCTGCCTAAAAATAATCAGTTTTTCTATATGACAAGATTTTTCAGAAGTAATTTCATCAATTACTTTTTATAGCTTCATTTTTAAGTTTTCGAAGTTTCTTTTCATTGTTCCGGTGTAAGTTATAATTTGAAAGAATAATTTTAAAATAAAAAATGGATTCTTGATTTAAAAACTAAAGACAGAGGAAATGCTAACTGTTTAAGAACTTCACCATCAAGTCTCTTCTGACTTTATAAAAATGGTCTAAACTAAGCAAGTTTTGCATTTCCAAGATCTTTGCCAGCTTTACTAAGTCATTAAAATGCCATTGCAGCATTATATTATTTTTTCAATTTTTGAATGATTTTTGGAAAATTAATAACTGGAAAAAATAATTCACTGAAATTAATGGGATTTACATGATGCAAAATGAGAATATGCACATCATGCTGCAAAACTCAAGGAAACTTCAAAATCCTTGATGCCATCTGGTTTTGATACACTAGAGGAAAAACAAGAGATGAGGTGCAATTATAAGTGGCAATAGGGTCTTGTGGAACTTTCTCCTGGATCTGATGTAATCTAGCCTTCTTATCAAGGATGCTTCAAAATCTTTTTCTTCCTTCATGGCACTGGGGAAAGAGGTGGCTAATGAGGACATGATAGGATTATTTCTTATCACTGACATCATGGGGAGAAATGAAAATTTCTCTCTTTTCTCTGGGGGATTTTCCTCTCCCTACCTTGCACATTACAGTTAGAGTTCTTGTGTTTATATATATATATATATATATATATATATATATATATATATTTTTTTTTTTTTTTTTTTTTCCCTCGGTCCATGGGACATTTTAAGGCAACAGAATCATGGTCTTGATTTTTGTCCCATCACAACTGAGGGCAGTCTTGACTTCAGTGTAGATTGTACTGGTGACCTGTTCATAGACCCTTTGTGGCTGGGCTGCACTTCTAAAAGATAGTCATACTTGTAGACAGTTGGACATACTTCAGTTTTCACATTTAGCTGTAAGTGCTTTCTGGAGTTGTTATCTGGTTTTGCAGAACTACAAACTATGTTAAATGCTGGTATTAAAAGCAGGATGGTCATTTTCATTTTAGCCTGAGGCAGAAAAAGGGCAGATAACTAAGATCTAGTGGGGAGGCAGAAACCATACTAACTTCATCTTAAATAAGTCACTTCTGTGCAGCTTTTTTCTTTTTTAGGTTCTTCAGTGTTAGCATTCTTTGTATGGAACTGAATACTAAAATATGAGTAAAGCGAAACAAGCAAACTGTGAAGTTCATATTAGTTCCATCACTTGAAAGAAGATAAATAAAAGGGTTTTGAGGGGAGCTAAGTCTAAATATAGATAAAGAAAAGCCTCCAAGAGATTTATAAAACTGCTATTAAAAATAACTTTCTGTTAAATACTGACTAAAACTTCGTGTCTCGTAACAGTTAGCCACTGTTTTTCAACAAGCTGTCTTGATGTGCAGCAGTGTGTGTGTTAGAGAGAGAGCTGTTAGAAACATTTATGTTCAGAAATGTGTGCACTAAGATGCACCTAAATGAACAGAATACTGTTGTAGCTACATACAGACTTTATTTCTAGGAGTGCTGTGCAGATGTAAAAGCATCAGAGCAAGTATAGATATTTTTCACTTACACTTTAACTTCCAGTTACACATTGGCATGAATAACTATAGGTAGCTGGAAAAAGAAAGGATGGGAATTCTTAAGTCAAAGAAATCCATTTAGACTAGTTTACAAACCTAAAGAGTGTTGTAGCCTTGCCATTTTCTCGTTGTTTATGATGATGATGATGATGATGATGATTATGATGATTATTATATTTGTTTATTATGTTTTCTTTTACCCTAGGTCATTGGGACCTATGGCTTTTGAACATCAATCTTCAAAGAAAGTCCTTCTTGCTATTAATGCAAATGATATATTTTTTCAGATTCTAGCAACAACAGGTGTCTGTATCCATGCCATTTTGCAGCCTTTGATAAATGAAGACCTAAATCTCACTTACTGTGCCACCAGTTTACACTCCTCTTCCCATTTAAAACACCCTAGAGATGGATTATTGACCCTTACTCCTAACCGTTACTGATTCTGATTGAAGAACCCTTTGGTATTGCTAGAGGAAAAAATGCAGAAGTGAGAATAAAGTTCTTATTTTTCATAACATGTTGAAGAAAAATCTATATTCATGCACTGCAGCAAATCTTTGAGTGTCATCACGTGGCACTTACAGGGCAAACAGGCGACCAGGCCCAGTCAGCATGGGTTTTTGAAAGGCAGCTCCTGCTTGACGAACCTGATCTCCTTCTATGATAAAGTGACACACTGGATGGATGAGGGAAAGGCTGTGGATGTGGTCTACCTTGACTTCAGTAAGGCCTTTGACACCGTCTCCCACAGCATTCTCTTCAAGAAACTGGCTGCACTTGGCTTGGACTGGCGTACGCTTTATTGGGTTAAAGACTGGCTGGATAGCCGGGCCCAAAGAGCTGTGGTGAATGGAGTCAAATCCAGTTGGAGGCCGGTCACTAGTGGCATCCCCCAGGGCTCCGTACTGGGGCCAGTCCTCTTTAATATCTTCATCAATGATCTGGATGAGGGGATTGAGTGCACCCTCAGTAAGTTTGCAGATGACACCAAGTTAGGTGCGTGTGTTGATCTGCTCGAGGGTAGGAAGGTTTTGCAGGAGGATCTGGATAGGCTGCACCGATGGGCTGAGGCCAACTGTATGAAGTTCAACAAGGCCAAGTGCCAGGTCCTGCACTTGGGGCGCAACAACCTCAAGCAGAGCTACAGGCTGGGAGATGCGTGGTTGGAAAGCTGTCTGGCAGAGAAGTACCTGGAAGTATTGGTGGATAGTCAGCTGAATATGAGCCAGCAGTGTGCTCAGGTGGCCAAGAAGGCCAACAGCATCCTGGCTTGTATCAGAAGCAGTGTGGCCAGCAGGGCTAGGGAAGTGATTGTCCCCCTGTACTCGGCTCTGGTGAGGTCGCACCTCGAGTACTGTGTTCAGTTTTGGGCCCCTCGCTACAAGAAGGACACTGAGGTGCTCAAGAGAGTTCAGAGAAGGGCAACAAAACTGGTGATTGGTCTGGAGAACAAGTCTTATGAGGAGCGGCTGAGGGAGCTGGGCTTGTTCAGCCTGGAGAAGAGGAGGCTCAGGGGCGACCGTATTGCTCTCTACAGATACCTTAAAGGAGGCTGTAGCGAGGTGGGGGTTGGCCTGTTCTCCCACGTGCCTGGTGACAGGGCAAGGGGGAATGGGCTAAAGTTGTGCCAGGGGAGTTTTAGGTTGGATCTTAGGAAGAACTTCTTTATCAAAAGGGTTGTTAGACATTGGAACGGGCTGCCCAGGGAAGTGGTTGAGTCACCATCCCTGGAGGTCTTTAAAAGACGTTGTGATGTTGAACTTAGTGATATGGTTTAGTGGGGACTGTTAGCGTTAGGTCAGAGGTTGGACTCGATGATCCTGAGGTCTCTTCCAACCTAGAAATTCTGTGATTCTGTGAAATATTCGGAGACTGACATGAGTCCTTATGCTCAAACATATTTAGCATTCATTATTTGTGACTTTTTATGTAAATTTTAGCTCTACTATCTCTACTTTGCTTTGATTAGTATCCTCTATACTTAAAATAAAATAAAATAAAATAAAATAAAATAAAATAAAATAAAATAGCAAGAAACACACACAAAAATAAATCCAAACATCTTGGTATATAGTCAGAGCTGCTATATGCAAAAGAAAACACAGATGACAGGGAGGAAAAAGGTTAAAAGTAAAAAAGCTTGAAGGCAGGAACAAAGGTATGAGACTTTGCTTTGAAACTGGGAGCCTCTCATGCCTCGTTGCCAGTATATTGCAGGTGTAGGCCACATGAGCTGCAGGAAGAATGTGACTGTGAGGAGCGTGATGACAGGTCCAAGTCTGTTCTGCATTCATCCCGTCATGCACTGGTGCATCTGTTATGCATTTAGAAAAGTTTTGCCCTTTTTTTGCTTTATCTTTTTCTTGGAGATGCTATTTAAGCAAATTTAAGCAAATATTGAAATCATTATCATACCACCAGCACAGAAACTCTTTGGAAGCGGGAGATACAATCTTGGCCATAAAGCTGTAGCACCAGCCCTTCCTTAGAGCTGTTGTAGTAGCGCTGCCTGTCTGTGTGAATCTTTGGTTTTCAAACAAAATCAGCAACAGAGCAATGACACGGCAGCGTGTTCTTAACTTCATCAAAAAGATAAAGTACTCCTTAGAAAAGCTGTCTTGATGGCTCTGGTAATGTACATCTTCTCCTGTACTGATGGAGTTGCAAGGTGTTAGCAACATGGCTGAGGGCTGAAAGGGTGCGCCTAGCAGATGCCCTGAAGGTCAAGGTTCACTACGGTTTCCTCCCAGAAACACAACGAGGTTTTCTTCCAGGTGAAACTAGTCTGTGTGGGGTGATGGTGTGACTCCAAGACTTGTCCTGATAGATGGTTGAAACATGGTCAGGCCACCTTCCCAAGATCCATACTTTGGTACATCTACAATACCATTTAGTCACTCACCTTTAGAGTAAGACAGAAAATATATGTTTACAATCTATATCTGTGGGTGTGTTTTCCATCCATTTGTATCCATCAAGTTTTTTTGATTAGGCTAGCAAGCAACATTATTTATTTCTGATAACACCATCAACCTACAAGGTATCAGACAAACTGTTGGCCAGGCCTGGCTCCTGACTCAAAATGTTACTATGTTTAGGAGATAAAGCTAGACGTGGGATATTGGAGTCATTTGCTCACCTTTGTACACAGAGCAGTAAATAGCAAATACAGAATGAAAGGCTATAGTGAGAAAGATGGAGGAAGAAAGAGGAAAGAAAACAAAAACTTGCTTGGATCTTGCTATTTTGTTTCAGAGTCCAGTTATATAGAAATAACAAACCGAAATGGTTGAAATAAACATCTTTTCAAAATGCACTGGACTGCACAGTAAAATCTGTCTTTTTTGAGAGCAGTATCACGCTATGATAAAGCTCTCTGTTGTATGTCATGCAGAAACACGAGGCAGTAAATTCCCCTTTGACAGGTTTCTGATGCCATTATGACCTTCAGAAACTTGTGCACCAAAGCAGAAGGATGTGCTACTGTCATTTATGAGTCCTTCTCATATATGCCAGGGCTGAGGGGAATTATCTGTTGCTCAGATGTTTGTGTTTGTTATTTTGTGCTACAAGATTCAAAGTCAATCTGCAGTAATAAGTTTTATCTCAAATGTGATTAACTGCTTTTAAAACTCAAAGTGATTATTGAATGGTTTTGGTTCAATGAACCATTGGATGTTTCTGGACTGTGACTCTCAGCATCTATCTCAGCTATCTCTTATGAAGGCAGAAGCTTCTGAATTTAATATTCCACCAAAGAGAAAAGGAAACTGAAAAATAAACATATGTATGACTAGGTCTGAGTTTGGGTGGTCCACAACTTTGTTGGTCTAAGCACTTCTGTTTTATTGAAGAGAGAACAAGCTAGGCAATATTAGTGATTGCCCTAAAACAAAAGGGTCCCAGTTGTTGAATCTGAGGATCTACAAGTTGGCCACTATCCAGGAGATAGCAGAGAGAAAAAAAACAATTTCTAGAACAGGAGAGGAGAGGGGTCTCTGAGAAGCACCATATAGCTGAGACTCACAGGTCATTTTGCTGGTCTTTGCATTTCTGTTTTTATTGTGGCTTTGAAATGCCACGTCATATTACAGCATCTTTGAAGAAAGTACTGATTTAGCAATCACACCTATGGATTGATTTTGATGGTAGGGGCTGAGACTTATATTCCTCTTAATTCTCAGGACACAGAATGTCAGGGATTTCTCTTCTGTCCCTTTATACTCTGCCTCTACCTATATCACTGTGTTTGTGTGTCTTCTACTAGAAAAAAAGCCTTTGTGAGAGAGTTACAAGATATTACAAGTCATTACATCCAGTTACAAGACTGGATCTTTAATTTCATTGGACAGAGAAAGAATAGCAACTGGTAAAGGCAAGACCTTTTTCCACTAAGACTGGTAGTGTGAACAGTAGGTGAAAATATTTGGGATGGTGTTTTCATAAAATACTCTCCTACTGGTTAAGTGAGGATCAAACAAAACACTCCTTTACATCTTTGTAAAATAATAATAATAAATTAAAAAAAAAATCAAAACAAAAACCACCACCACCAAAAAAAAAAAAAAAAAAAAGAGAGACTCAATGGGAAAAAAAAAAAAACAAACCTCAGGCTGTACTTAAGCAGAAATTTCTATCTGTCTTCCCTCCTCAATCTCTTCTTTCAACAAACTGGAATGATTCTCATAGTCTGTATTCTATACTTGACTAACTATCCCTTTTTCACATGTTTTAAAAAAAATTAACAGACTTTTTTACTTAAGAAAAGCAGAATAATTCTTCACCTAAAAGTATAATTATGGAATTTTTCTTTCCCAAACATCCATCTCCCCCATTAGAATGATTAAAATCATTTTAATGTAGTGCCAACTGGAGGACTGTTGCCTTCTCTCAAAGAGCTATTGTATACTCTTAATCTCCTTTGTTTATATTATTCCCATGTAGAAAGCTGCTTTCTGTCTCTAGACCTGTTAAACCTTTAGAGATATATCAGCTCTTTCATCTTTTTCCAGTGCTTGTTTTAGAAAAGGATTAGATCTGACTATGCTGTGCAAGTGATAAGGTTATCAGACTTCTAGCCCTTCTCCATGCCATTGCTTACTTTCACCTTGTTAAGTCAAGTTGCTTTTAGTGTTTATTTCTGTTTTCTTTTCTTCCTCTGCAGCAGTAGTCAAAACCAAGATTTCTTGAAATCTTTACAAATGATCTCTAATAGAAAAGTACCCTTTGCCAGCTTTTGCTGGCTTTTGACAGCCATCCTTTAGTAGCAACATGGTGGATGGCTTTAACAACTTCACTTTCATGCTCCCCTCCCATTTGCCATTGCTGCCTCATTCTCTTGCTGCCATACCTCAGGCATTAAATGGTCAGAGAGGTGAAGCAAACAGGAATCACAAAAAAAAGCTGGTGCCAGAAAAACACAGCACCATATCCTAACACCAGCTTCCTGACTGTGCTGGACCTTCCAGGGGAAATCTTATTTTGCCAGCTGTTGAGCATCATCTAAAGGCAGTGATTCCACTGATGTCTCATTATTCACTCATCAGCCAGGACTTGATTTAAATATGTTATTGTACTATATTAACATAAATATTCTACAGCTTTTTATCATCCCTCTTCATTTCTTGCCTTGTCCTGAAGTTGCAAGTTTTATCTATAATGGGTTTATAATTTATCTAGTTAAAATATAAATATTAAATTATTTACCATCATGAAATGGTTACACTGATCATTTCTTTCATTTGTTTTCCACAGCTATATGGTTTTGAACTGACAGTGCAACATTTTGGCTAAGTCTGTGTGTGTGAGGGAATTCATCCCACAAATAGTTTGAGAGGGAAAAACTGGCATCAGACTACTGCGACTGATTGAACACTAAAACAGATAATTAATGTATGATATTCAACAAACTTTGAGGGCTGTGCAGCTACTACAGCTCTCTAAGGAGTGTACCATAGACCACTACTAGTGTATAAAATGCCTGAGGTCCCTGAAAAACTGGGTCACAGAAAGTAAGCATAGTGTATTATGTGCTTGTCTGTGTTCTGCTGGGAAAATTCATCAGCAGACACAGAAGTTGGTGTTTTTATGTCAATGACAGTTGAAAAAAAAGGGTGGAGTACAAGGTGATTTTTTTTTCTTATTAATGTCTTTTGAAGAAGACCACCTAAATCCAGCATACGAGAAGCTATACTTTTCTCTTTTACCATTTTTAATTAATCCCCTTGGAGTGGAAAAACAAAGATGACTCCAGAAGCTCTCTAAAAGGACATGCTCTTCAAAGGTGGTGTTTAAAATTTTACCAAGTATTTTAATGTGATTCCATCTGAAAACTAAAAATAGACATTACCAATTTTCTTATTTGAAACCATGTTAATATCTTCAGTGATCTCAATACAAATAGAATTTATAAATAGATTCTCAGAAGGGCATTATTAATCTTATTTTTTCTAACCTATTTTAAGTATTACATTTGATTTATTAAACACTAACTTCTCTTTTATTTTAAAAAGTCACATGCTAATGCATGTCCCCCCATGAGATTTTCTGAGAGGAAATTTATAGGTGACAGAAGTAACTTAAGATAATCTCTTGCTGACTTTTAGGTATTTTATGTATAATGTGCTCTATTACTTGTCTCATTAAATTTATTTATTTATTGTGGCACAGAATAATCAATTGACTGTTTTCCTGTTAAGATCAGCACATTTTTTTTTCAATTGAAATAGATTCTAATTGGACTGAAACTTAGTGGTAAAAGCCAAATGTAAAGTTTTGTATATGTTGCCAGAGAAAATGTGCTTTAGTCAGTAAATCTTCAGGTTGCATACAGATGACATCTCTGTAGTGTAGAAACCATTTAATGTATTGAAATAGATAATCTGCTACAGATGCATTAATTTCATAAGCTAAAGATGGTTTCTAAAACATTTTAAGACTACAGATAAAGACTAGCTTGATGAAATAACCTGCAAGAACAATAGTAAATAAAACTAATGCTAGTGCCAAGTCTGCAGTTGCAAAGGGTTTATAAAACTACCATGCTTCAATCAATCAAAATTTTTAAACACATCTTTTCCTATAGTATTTCTCTCAAACCATATTTATAAACCCAGTTGCTTTACAGAATTATGTCTTGCCTCTAGGTGCTCCCCTTTCTGATCAAAGTTTAAAAGACCTTTAACACTTTTTTGTTTGCTTGACACTGGGACTGGCTGGCGTTCACCCTGGTGTTCTAAGGTTGTACTGCCAAAGGAAAAAATATGACATGCATCCTTGTAAAATCTGTGCTGCTTTCTTTGGCATTCTCATCTCTCAGGGCCTGCATCCATGTGGTAGTTCTGCTTTGTTTTTTCTAATTACTAACAGCTGAGAGAGTCTGTGTCCAGGAGAAAGAACTTAAACCGGCCCTAACAGGTGCTCCAAGGCCAAAGCTCTTATGCAAGAACATGTGTAAAATGAGATGTTCTCTGCACCTGCCCCACTAGTGATCACATGAAAAAACACTGGACAAGAAAATATGAGGCCATTTTGTCTAACCGCCTACATTTTCCAAGTCAATGTGCTGAAAGAGGTGTAATAAAAAGTACTTACCTTTCTTTAATAACTTCATTCTGTGTTTTTTTCTGTTTCTTTTTTTTTTTTTTTTTCCAAAGCTCCTTTGATCAAATGAGTTGAAATCTGTTATCTGTCATAGGCATTTCCACCACACTGTAAACTTTTGCAGTACCCTGGAGGATATGCATACCTTTCCTGAAATGCATCCTTTAATTGGCTCTTCAGATATTGCTGAGATTATGGAAGTGGGCAGCTTCACCTAATGTTCCTGAAAACTACTTATGAACCTTATTCATTTGGAAAATTTTACATTAATATCACCAGTTATGCAATGAAAAATGTTTGGAAACAACTGAAATGTTTATAACAGATGATAAGAACTAGAGAATACTTTATACACTTCTGTTACAGACAATAATACCTCTATGAATTTGAGATGGTTTCTTTAATAGTTTGTTACACACTGGGCCTTGACTACACTCAGGCATAATTTTCACCTTATTTATTGTAAGCTATGCACAAAGTTGAGCATGTAAGTTATAGTACCTGACATTAAGTCCACTCTGCATGATCTCAGAGAACCCATACAGTGTTTCAGGCTGTGCATGTGCAATATTTTCAAGACTGGGCATATGGATCCAGCCTTTGACATGAAGGTGTGGATGGAGAGACCTTGTTGTGACTCTTTCACCAAGACACAAATTGACTTTTTCTGTCTTATCAGCAAGCAATATCTAACTGTGTCCTGTATCCTAGCATTTACCCTGCTCTCTCCTGTGAGTGCTGGCATGATGTTTGCTCTGTGCCCTAGGTTTGTGGCATCCTTACTCCCTGGACCTGTCCTGGGGTGCCAGCCCCATTGGACAGGGAAGCACAGAGTAGGTTGGAGCAGGCTGGGGTCTGTTTCGTCCCTTTTTATTACACCAGTGGGCAAATTGTGAGGGAGAATGGTGGAGAACAAATCAGTACAGAAGGGGGTCAATGGAGCCTTTGGGTGATGGGAAAAGACAGGCTTTTCCATTTTGACATGCTTATATGTTTGTGCATATAGTCATGTTTGTTCATGCTGATGCCTGTTCATTGCTGTGTGCTTTAGGGCTGTTCTGACTTGCTGAGACTCAAAATAGAGGCATAGTGTAAATTAGACTAAATTACAACAGTAAATAGTAAATTCACTGAAAAGAAGGTGATTTTTTGACCATCCTGGAACTTTTTGGCAATGTTTTCCCATTCATATTAGCTCAGCTATTAACCTACTTACCCAACACAAGAGGTTCAGGAGACTTGCCTTCTAACCTTTAATACATCTTTTTGAACCTGAATTCAGCTTTGGTGCTAGAGAATGAAGACTGTTGTCTCTGACCAGGCTCACTGCTCATTCACAAAATGCAAGAAGAAAGAGTGGTGTTGGTGGCATTCAGATCAGGATTAATGAGACAGAAAGGAAGTGAATTTTATTTTCTGGGAAGGGATGGGAAGAGGGGTTGAAATGATGAAAATGATGAGTAACTGAAGGAAAGAACAGGAGAGGAGAGGAGAGGAGAGGAGAGGAGAGGAGAGGAGAGGAGAGGAGAGGAGAGGAGAGGAGAGGAGAGGAGAGGAGAGGAGAGGAGAGGAGAGGAGAGGAGAGGAGAGGAGAGGAGAGGAGAGGAGAGGAGAGGAGAGGAGAGGAGAGGAGAGGAGAGGAGAGGAGAGGAGAGGAGAGGAGAGGAGAGGAGAGGAGAGGAGAGGGGAGGGGAGGGGAGGGGAGGGGAGGGGAGGGGAGGGGAGGGGAGGGGAGGGGAGGGGAGGGGAGGGGAGGGGAGGGGAGGGGAGGGGAGGGGAGGGGAGGGGAGGGGAGGGGAGGGGAGGGGAGGGGAGGGGAGGGGAGGGAAAGATTTATTTTTAAAATTTACAGGATATTAAGTTTAAGGAAGGAAGGATTATGTTAAGTATGAAATGGGTTTTAGCAAATAGCTCCATATCAAATATATGAAGAAGTGCTAGAAAGCCTCATTTTACATATCATATTGAAGATATGGCATAAGGTAAAGTAGCTCACATGCTACAAATATGGCACATGGAGATGTAACATATGGAGACGTGGCAGTTGTTTGCTTCAGGATTTGTTAGCCGTGCAGTGAGGCTGTACACTGCTCCAGTCTTTAGGACTCTCCACAATAGCCAGGATGAAGATTTTTTCCAGCATATTCTTGTCTGTCCCCTAAATGATGGGACAGGCTCAGTCTTGCTAGCCCCCCTGACTCAAGCTGCAGGTGTTCAGTATTTGGTCCTGGGTGAGGCTGAACAATCTACATGACTTTTTGGTGATTTTTTTTTAAGCTTTCTGTCATATGGCTGACTAAGAGCCTGTTGTGTTGTGCATAATAATGCCCAGTCCCTGACTGAACAGTTTACTGCCAACACAAATATTAGCTGTTGTTGCTATTGCTATCAAATTAATAAAAGTATTCTTAATAATACATATAAATCACTGCCAGGTTTCTCTTAGCAAAAGTAATAAGTTTGTTAGCGTGACAGAGAAGTTTGTTAGCAAGAACAGTGACTCTGCAGACCAGGACGGGATACCATTGGTTTCTTTGCTGAAGGAATTTAGAGTCAACCTGAAGAAGTAGTAGGTAGACACACCATGAACTCCACCAAGGTACTTTGTGATCACAGGTTTTGCTGGTCTCTCTGGGTGCTAGTAATACCAGAGATTTGTACTTACAATTTGTAAGAACAAATTGTACTGGAAAGTGAGCACTTGTATAGATGTTTTAAACAAAGATTGTCTGTCCTTCTTGGCATGTCAGGGAACAGTGGGATGATGATACCTTCCTTATTTTGTTGGTAATATCTTCAGTTAGTGGTGAGGCTTAAGTGGTAGAGTCTGCCTCTACTTTGAAAGTGATGTGTGTTAGCCTTTGGGGAAGGCTTTCTGTCTACCACAGCTGGCAGATCAGAGTGGAGAGTGTGGATAGACTCAATTTTGCTCCCTCCTTATACCCTTTGTCATACCCTTGCACTTTAAATTGCAAGAATTATTTACTCTGTTTTATTCAGTACTTCTGTAACAAGAATTCAAGACATTTTAGAAAGAAATCAAAACCATTTATGCACAAATAATTTACAGTAGGCTATGTCACATAAGTGATTGCTGAGATGAAAAATGTCTAGAAAAACAAAATGAGGAAAGGAAGTAAATAAAAAGGAAAACAAATAGATATAAAACCAGATTGAAAGAAACTAAATACTTTTACTTCCTATCATGCCCTAACAGCTACTAGTCTTTAGCTGTAGGAAGCAAACAAGATAAAATAACTTCAAAAGGAATGGAATTTTACTGCAAGACTATACAAGGGGAATACTCAAAGCAGCATGCTACACAAACTTGTAACTTCAGCTGCAGCTGTACCACTATAGGAAAACCTCTAATTGTTTGTTTCCATTTGCTGTTAAGGGGACATATCATAGCTCATTCTCATTTACCGTTTTGCTCATTTGGGATTGGGAGCCATTAGACACAAGAGTGTAGCTTATTAAATACAATCCTGCAAAGAAAAGGTATCCTGAAGCTAGTTAATAGCCAGTAGCACAGGGAATTGTGAAGTGCTAGAAGGGCATGGGCCATGTCTGTGTTAGCAAGTACATCACAGCTGTAGGAGCAAATCAGTAGATCACAGCACAATCTGTGAAGCTGAGGACCATCCCCTATATTTGCACTGTACAGAGCTCATGTTATAGTTTGGATCTGATTGAGTCCATTCTCTTTGAGCTATTGTTCCCCCTATACTGATGATTTGGAGCTGACTAAAAGACCAATTATTGTTTTGAACCTTTACATCTGAGTTTACAACATGTTTGCTCAAGACATGGAACAGATCTTCTAGATCAGGCCTTACATATGTCAGCAACTACAGCGGTCCTGTAGGAGCCTATCCACAGATCAATCAGCTGAATTAATTCTATATTAGCTCTGTCAGTGTGTGGCAGTTACTCTGTCTTAGAGATAGAGCTGGTTCTATAAACTAAATGCCTGTTAGTAGGTAAAGGTATGTGATGTGTTCCTGGAGCACATCTTCCCATTTCTTTTTATTTGAAAGGAATACGATTCCTGTGCTCTACAGACCCTCTGCAAATGGAACCAAAGGATGATAACAGGTAGTATTTAGGAGATTGGCTTCAAAACAGCACTTCATGTCCAGCTACAATGCCAGCACAGAGCATTACTCCCTTAGTTTTTCTCTGGAAGGAATGACGCAAAACAAAACTGCCCTGTAAGCCAAACCAGCATGTGGTAAAAGGAGGCAATCAGGGGTTTTCTTACAGAATTGCACTGCAGATCTGAAATTACAGCTAATATAGACAAAGACAATGAGAGAAGCCTCAAAGCAAAGAAGAAGAAACCCAGAAGAACAAAATATATTGGCGTGTAGGAAGAACTGCAAGTGTTCTGGCAGAGACAAATACAAAAATTTTTCTACTGGGAAAAAAAAAATAAAAAAAAGAGGGAACATTTGGAAGAGAATGTACAATAACTGAAGATAACTGGCAACAAAAAATCAATCTTAAATTAACTGTAACCTTGCATTAAATCTTTTGTTTTGTTGATTCTCACTTCAAATTTACGCAATCACCTGAGACATTTCTTAGTTTCTAAATAAGCATAATTTATATTAACATAATATAAAACTGAATAAAAGCTTACTTTGTTGTTTACTTAACAATATACATATTGGCACTTGAACTTTTTGTGTTCTGTATTTTCAGAGTGTACCGAAAAATATGTCATAACTATTAAATGCTGAAAATTTAAGCACGGTACCTTATGCTCTGGTTTATACTGTATTAAGAAAACAAGTGACTATAAATTCGCAGATAGGTTAAAGAAAAAGTTAAGTAGCTAATAAGGAGTAAAGGATATTTATGCAGTAGTTTATTTGTGTGTAGCTTAAAATAAAATTAAATATGAAAGGCAAACATTACTGGGGTCAACATCTGTGGCATTTTTTACATTTTTGAACAGAAGAGCATAGGGAACAGTAGAAAGTACTGCTCTCACATAGGGTTTCCTATCGCATTTTGTCTAATAAAAGACAAGCCAGTTAGCATTTTCCTTGAAAGTGGCATTACTAGATCCTTTTCAAGTCACTTTCTTATTTTCCTCATTTTGAGCAGGAACTCAATGTGCTTTTTAGGCCTCTTTTGAGACCCTTCACACTTGGCTGAAATTAGAAAACCATGGTTAGGTGTAAGGCTCCTATATACATGAACTCACAATAATATCAACTGCATGGATTTCTTCTTACAGAAGAATCAGTTTAAAGTATTATTCTAAACTACTTCAATTTACAAGAACTTGGAAAGGCTCACATACATTACTGGCATCTTACTTTCCTGTGCCAGGCATTCTGTTTTTCTCTTAAAGTTTGCAATCTGTGTCAGAATACAAATTCCTTTTGAATGTAAGAGCCTCTCTCTGAATCCTCTGCAGAATTTTACCTTTGTGTCATACCAGCTCTCTAACAGGTTGTAGAAATAGGCTGATGATAAATGTGCACTGAATTACATCCTGTATCATTGGCATTATTCTAAGTATTTTGTATTTTAGAAATCTGGTTTATCAGAGTAACATAGTCATAATGTCATCAGTGAGACATCTTTCTCCTTCTCTAACAATAGGAGGTAATGCAGGAGCCTGGTAAGGGAGATTTGACCTGCTGCCTGCCTGATCTCTTCTGCAGGATGGGACCCTCTCACATCTGGCAAGGGAGAGCAGGAAAACCCAGAGACACAGAAGACTGGTTTTGCATTCTGACTATCCTTACACTAGAGAAATGATATCTGAAAACCTGTAGCTGTTAACAGCTACAAACACTGCATCTTCAGAAGAAATAAATATCAGCCTAGGAGGATCCACCCAAAAAGCATTCTGCTGTGGTTCAAACTGTGGTGGCCACAGATAACAAAAGGCTCCTGCTGTGTAAGGTGCCTTGTGTTGTCCTTAGATGGAGGGTGAGAAGCTGCTAAATCGTTTTACCAGAACCACATGTGGCATATTATATTTTCCTGAACATAAGTAGCAACCAGCTACAGCTTCTGCCTGTCACTTAGAAGAATATGGTCTTGATGTACATGTAAAAGGTGATTTTCCTCCTGCCAGGTTCAGCCAACTGATTCTTTACACAACACATAGGCTGTGGGGTTACATCCCTGAGACTAACTTGCATTCATTTGACTTTTGTTTGGTGGAACACAGAAATTAGTTACAGTAGTAGTTGCTGGGCTCTTAGAATTATCTGACAGTTGCTACATTTTCTTTGATGAGCCCTTTTTTCAGTAGCTTTAAGATTTTTAAAGACTTTTTGTTTAACTGATAGTTCAGTTTAAACAGTGCAAAAATTACTTTTCAAAATTAAATTTCATATACCTACCTTGACAACAATAAACACAACTCAGCTAAAATGTCTTCAGCAAGAGCTCAAGCCTACCTCTCTGAATCCTCATGAAAGCTCATGCTTTCTTCCACCTTGTTTACGCTGTACCTCATAAGGTTAGAAAAATAGACGTGCTTATCCCATTTCTTCATCTGAGTCAAGTGATAAAGGGAGTGTAATACAGGTTTTTACCAAATTGTTTCCAAATCTTGTGGAAACGTGTTCAGTTGCAGGTCATCTATGATGATCCTGTTGTTGCAAAATATTTATTGGAGTTATGCTATTAAAAACCAAGAGTACCACCAAGCCTCAAACCATTGTCACTGATCTCTCACCAGATAAAGGGTTCTTCTAAGTTCTCTTTTGTGAGTCTTTCCATATATTTATTTTGTCTGTCTAAACCATATGAAATATGAAAGTTTGAAGAGAAAATATGTGTGGAAAAAAGCAGATTTTTTTACTTCTTTAAAGAAAGAGACCTACTAGCAAGCATACTAAATTATCTCTTTAGCATAAGATGTGTTTTCTGTGGAGGCCTGCCATGTTAGTTTCATATGAAGAGAATCACACTTCTGTTGTTGTTTTTCAGTCAAATTCAGGAAATGTTTGATCATACCTCCTAAACTTTACTCCCACAACAGTGATTAATCACTCCCTTTGAAATGCATATGCTTTTACACCTAGAAGGAAAGTATTGATAACTGATTAAGTACTAGTTCTTGAAATGCTGTGTATGTGACAGCAATGACATACAAATAATTCCTTTAGTTTTAGTGGGATTTGTCTGTATATCATGCTCAAGTATCCAAATATTTGGAGGCTGATGTGACTTTGTGATTTTTGGAGATATTTCAGTCATTAGTATGGAGGAGCACTACAGGATTTTTTATATATATCATTATATATATATATATATATATACATATATATATATATAAATTTATATATATCACATTTTTATATATATCATATATAAAAATAATATATGTATATATTGAATACATATATTATTTTGAGTAAACAGAGTAAATAATTGTTTAAAATTTGAATAGTCAATCATATGAATTCATTACTATAGTGATCTTAAGGGTACAGATGCCAACGTAATAAGTAAAAAGCCTGGTTTTATCCTGTAGATACAAAGCCATCTCTTCTCAAGGACAACCCCCCCAGCTTCCTTTCACAGGGAAAGAGCTTCAGTCTTTGACTATCTTGGTGGTCCTCCCTGACCTGTCTTTTTTTTTTTTTGTTTGTTTGGTTGTTTTTCTTGGGCATTTATTTTGAATTCTGGTGAATCCAATAATGATTCCCTCAATCTCCTAGCTGTGGTCCTGTTGAAACAGCCCAGCTGCTAGTCTTCAATGCATCCAGGACACAGAGTGTGTCCAGGACCTTCAGTTTCTTTTCAGTAGAGCTAAGCTATTCAGCCATTCTATCCACAGACTTTACCTGGCTGCACTGGCTGCACTCTCAATCCATCCCAGGTGTGGGAATTCACACTTCCTGTTGTTGAATTTCATGATGTTCCTCTTGGCCCATTCCTGTAGTGCTTCTGAGTAGCATCCCTTTCATTAGGCCTATCAGTTGCATTTTCTGGTTAGGTATTATCCTAGAATTGGTAAGGGAGTGCTCCATCTTCTCCTTCAGGTCACTGATAGATATATTAAAAAGGCGGATCCCAAGAAAAACTCCCGTGGTAACTGGCCTCCAATCAGAGTTCACTGGTTTCCAGCTGTCATCCTTTGAGCTTGAAAAGTCAGCCAGGTTATCACCTATGTAAAAGTCTCCCATCCAGTCTGCATTATCCCAACTTGGATACATGGGTGCCATTAGAAACCATTTCAAATACAATAGAGGAGTTGAACTCAAATTCACTACTGGCATCATATGAAGATGGACTGACAACCTGATTAAGATTATGTTAAATTAAAAACAGCTGTAGACAATTTCTCAGGGCATTCTGAAAACTTATTTACAGTTCAGTATAGCATATAGTGTTTTGTTTTGTTTTGTTTTATTCCCTCACAAAACTTCTGACTGGAACTAGAAATCAACTCCTGTTTGGAGGTCCAGTAGAAGAACTTCATATAATTTATTTCCCACTTTTCATTAAGTAGTTTATATCCTACACTCTGGATTTGTGCAAAATATGATTACTTATAATAATAAATAACAATGATATTTAATGAAGAAATACTCCCAACTTTTCCCAAATGCTGAGATCTGTGTACCTTCAACAAAATTTAGTGGATTTTCCAAGCTTCGAATACTGGTATTACTCACAACAGCATTTGCCCTGTTTCTTCGTGAGTATCTGTTTCTTGTGACGTGGCTTTATCATTTGGGTGACTTTTTTCTCTGTTATTCTTCTTAACTAGTAGAAAACTCTGAGGCTCTGTATCCTGCAGAGTATGTAGAGTATGTAGTGTCCCATATTCTGTAATAAATGGTTAATACAGGACAGATAATGTCTCAAGTGGTCAATACAGAAGGGAATGTTTCACTTTCCAGCTTCTTCCATTAGTGTTTTGGAATTTTAAGTTGCCAAATTAAATAGATGACAGGAATTCACAACTTCTTTCTGAGAGTTCAGGTATGGAAATTAATTTATCTAGTACTCTCTCTTAGCATCCTCACTGGAATTAAACTCTTCAGCAACCAATTATTGATCTCATTGTATATTGTTAGTCTTCTGTTCTTAGCATCATGTAGATCAGAATTTTTCTGTGGCATTTCATTTATTGGATAGTTAAAGAGTGTAAACATGACATTCCTCCATATAATTTACAAATGTTTATGTATATTGCTTGAAATACTATGCAAATAAAAATTAACTCCACAGAATTGTCATGATTTATAAAACATATATTGGGATTTAGAAGCCTATTTTGCAGGTCAGCTTTGCAGAGCAATACATACCAGGACTAAAACTAAGTCTGATTTGTGTTAGTGTTAATTAGCTACAGACTAACAGCTATGCAAGAAAATCAAGAAGCTCTCATGCACTCAGAGTAATGAAACAGCTCAGAGTCCAAACATTGCTATTAAGGAGCTGAACTTCATGCTTCCCTTTTCAGCCCCACTACTCCACATTAGGAGGCAGTGTAACACAAGATAGATATTACTATTTTAACTTGTTATCTTAGACCAAGCTTCCAGAGAGAGATACCAGTAAAAGTGAGACACAGCTAAGCTATCAAATCACATACATTGCTTCCTGAAGGATTCTGGCTTTTTTCTTGGTGGTCTCCTGTTCCAGCTCAAACCAGGCTGCAGATGAACCCTTTAGTAGATTTGATTATGTCCTGTTACTGCTCACATAAGCAATATAAACACTTCTAGTATTTTGAATGAGATTTAAAGAAATGTGATTATAGAGATCAGCTCATAGAGACCAGGAATAAGTGACTCACAAAGGATGGGTGAAAGATAAACAGATGTTTACTGGATAACAGTTCATTGAGTGCATGAACAGCACAGGGACATGTTTCCTTCAAACATGTTCTTTGGCACCCTGATGTTAATGTCCCCTATGGTCAGATCTAAAGACTTAATCTCATTGGCAATGAAAAAAGGTGGGCCAGACAGGAACCTGTGAATTATCCTTATTTAGGTTCCTTTAGAATGATTGGACTCAAAACTGTGCTGCAAGTCTTTACAGTGTGACCTCATGCACAGCCTAGATTTGTCCAGATCAAACACTCATGATGAATTTCAGTCTGAAGAGTACTTTGATTTGATTCTCTGAAAACTTAAATGTTTATTTTTTCCTCCCTCATGTCAAATCACATGGAGAAATTCCTTGAATTTTGCAGTGGTTGTGAGAGAATAAAAGTATTCTAACGGCCAGATATGTTAGGAACTGGCAGAGCTCCATTGACTTGCTAAGGTTATGCTGTCCCAGCATTCATAAAGGTCAGATGGTCAGAGACTAGTGAGAGCAACATGACATTTAGGTCTCTTTGGCCATATTCCAAATTCATGTGGTTAGCATTGCTTTTTTTTTTTTTTTTTTTTTTTTTTTCTTCCAGAAATTGGAGTTTATTCACTTATATCTAGATGCCCTTTGTAAATATTCAGGATAATCTTTTAAAATGTGGCCTACTTAGATAGCAAGCTGGAACACTTGGCTTGCCAAAATGTGTCTGTACTTTAGACTTATAACACAATAGCTTTGTATGAAGTCTTTCTTCCTTAGTAATTTTGCCCATGTAGCTTTTCAAGTGAGAATACTTGAGAATACCAGCTTCAAATGTATGTGAGCAAAATGGAATGTATGCCACTGAAATTGGTAGTTGTCATGACAGTGGATAACAGGGGATGTTTGTGAGCCATCATGCAGGTAACCAACTCTGGATACAAAGGAAATAAGAAAAGTGTTCACTGAAAGATTTTTTTCAGCTTCTCAATGACATTTCTGAGGTTGCAGGTGAAGTTTTTCTCTAACTTCACATGAAATTACAAATTGAGAGAGCTAGGATGTTGGGACCTATTCATCTGGGATGTTGGAAACAGCAACACCTCTCTTACAGGCCTCATTTTCTTGAAGATGACCATAATTATTTACATGAAATTTGGTTTATCAAAAGAAAGTGTAAAAAGAGGCTCATTATTCCAGGATTTCCTGGATAAAACAGCTTTTGGATTCAGCTTCTGATAGGAAAAAAAAACACTAATGATGATTGTTTGTACAATGTAAGAGCACTTTCTCCTCCTTTCATTTGGGAACACTTTCTCTCTCTCTCTCTCTCTCTCTCTCTCTCTCTCTCTCTCTGTCCCTGAGTTCAGCTGAACAGCAGCCAAACTACATCATTCAGTTATCTCATTAGTCTTTTATAAAGGGTAAGACAAACAAGTGAGCAATGCTGAAGGGTTTCATTTCAGGGGAAAAAAAGAGGGTTTTCTCTGTGTTCTGAGATGCAGTTGGAAAGACTGAACTTTATGTCAATCTAAGGAACACAAGAAAATAGAATATTTAATATTTCAGAACATAATGAGAACAGGAACAGAATAAACTGGTTTGATTTACCTCTTCAGAGACATTTTAGTAGTGTAGCAGAAAATAATGGCTGGAATTTTTAAAGCTTATGAATAAATTTGAAGCACAGTTTTCTGGAAAAGCGTATCTTTGACTCCTTCCATAGGAAAACCTGAGGAACTTTCTCTATAAGTCCTACATCCAAACCCATAACATCTGACTCATTTTTCCTAGACTCTATAAGACATAAATAGACAGTGAGATTTAAAAACAAATAAACAAACAAAAATAACACTTAAGTATATATCTATTTCCATCTTTCAATATTTAAATACAAATGCAACTCTTGATATTTTAGGAATTTTCTTTTATGAACCCTGTTAAAAACACTCTAGCAAAACTGATACGACTTTTTTTTCTGTGTACCTTTACTCAACAACCTTTCCTTCTTATATAGAAATACCACACAAATAACCCAAACACTATCCAGCATCATTCTCATTGAAATAATAATAAATCCACCTTCCTTTTAGAATCTTTTTGGCAAAATTATACTGCTGCATCTTTGGTTGATTTCAAATATTTTAGCTGTGGTAGAGATTTTGTTTCAAAGGCATATTTTACACCTCAGTTTTGTACGCAGTCTCAACAAAGCTGCTAAAAGTCTACCACTTGTAGTTAGATGGAAGCATGTAGATCCTTTAAGCACAAAAGAATAATACAGTGAAGGATGTTGAACGATGATGGTCACTATCTCCTGTTCTGTTAAAGGAAGTCTTTATGCCTAGCAGTTGCACACTGAATATAAATTCAATTAAGTGTTTTGAAGAATACATAATTTATTCTTACAGTTCCCAGTCCTTACATGATGTGTGCCTGCTTCAAATGGAGAAGGGCAAGTGATGAATTATAGGAGTCTCAAATGCCTGAAAGCAAAACCTGATGCTGGTTTTGATCTTTTAGTTCAGTAAAACAGTCACTAATGGGAAGCAGGCCTTAGTATGCATTGCTTCATTATAGAAAACTACAACAGGAGTCCTGAGTCCTAAAATATATCAAATGTTAAAGCAAAAGCATAAATGGTAAATCAAGTTGCATTAAACTTTCATAATTTATGTGCTATGCTATCAGTTCTGTTTAGACTTTTCCTCGTGTATGTATATTGTAGTTTGGCTAGAGAAGCAGGAAGAGAAATCTCAGCAGAGATTTGCCATATGAATCTGTGTTTGACGTCATTAGAAGTGGTGCCACTTCAGTTTCTGAGGCAATAGAAAGTTTTTGGAATCCACAATGTTCCCTATTGGAGTTCAAGCTAAAACTGACTTATGTGATCTTTATTCTGAAAAGATACACAAAGGATAAGTTTATATAACATACTGTGTTAGTAACTGAGCAATGTGGTTGCTTTATTTGCATTATAACTTTGCCTTCTTGTTTCTTCATGTAACAGGCACCATACAATTAACATTTAAAAGAATAGTCTGAGGACAAAACACTTCAAGTGCAAAGTGGTTTTGCTGATCTACCATTTCATTTAAAAAAAAAAAAAAAAGGATAACCGACTTTTGTCAGTTGATTCGCGTATTGCTGTATCTGTGTGCTGGTTCCCAGCCTGCTGGCAGCTTGATTGAATGATTGCCAAATTCACATCTGCTGCAGATGTTGTCACCTCTGCTTTCTGATGCCTCTTGCTCTTGCTGTCTTAAGGAACTGTGACAGGGTATTGTCACACTGGCACAAGGTTTGTCAGTAACAGAGGCAAAAATAAATATCGTTATACAAAGACAAAAATTCAGAATTGTGCTCCTCATGGAATAGGAAGCAGAGAGGAAGGGGAAAACGGGAAGAAAATTAAACCTGGAAAGTCAAGCTCACAGGTCCTGTTGCTGCTGGAGGAGTGCAAGGAGGAGCCATCACTGCTACTAAATGTAGCTGATCTTGATTGCTAAACTAACTTGTCACATGTAACTGTGCTGAGTGGCAAGGACAGCAGCCAGCTCTGTTCCCAGGGTCCTGTGCAGGTACCTCATCCCCGTGTACCTGCCTACTTTTCCTGTCCTGTCCTGTTGATAGTAACATCCAGTGGTAATAATGGAACTGAAAGCATGAGGAATGACATAAAAGAGGGGGACCAACCATAGCCCCTTGCAAAGTGTGCTAAGTGATTAAGCAACTGCTTTTGCAGTTTCATGCTGAAGTTAAACATAAGGGTTCAACTGTGGTGGGGACCAAAGCTCTGCTTTTACAACAGGAATTGATAATAGTTTATTGTTGTATTTTTTTTTTGTTGTTTGTTTATTTGTTTTGTTTATTTATTTAGCTCTAATGTTCTTCATTCTGTGTGTCTGTACCCATCATTCATTGGGTCTCTGCACTGACAGGAGGCTATCTTGGTTATTCTTTCAGCAGACAGTTTCATCAAAGTTGCATTTCAGAAGCTTTGGCATCAGAGACACTCCACTCTTTTTTGTTGCCTATAGGCCAGAGCTGTCAGTAGGTAAGATGATGTGTTGCTGATGTTACATCAGATGTGATGTTACACAGAACATACGGTTGACACTGTGCTTGGCTGTGTTTGCTCTCTGTTTTGTGTAGTAGCACCCTTCTGCAGAGATTGCAGGGAGGAAGGGAAGCTGTTGCTCCCTCTCCTTTCTCCCCCATCAAGCTGGTTGCCCATCACCAGCTGTGTGATGGTATCTGGGGATGGACAAACTTACCCAGTGCTGGTCCCATGAGGAAAGCCACAGCTGAGGGAGAGGGAGGCCGAGGGACATTTGAGGCTGATTTTTTAGCAGGAGATCAGGGATGAGCTGGGGGGTCAGAATAACTCACATTTGTTGGTGTGTTAATGTCCAGCTCTGTTTAATATCAGAGGCAGCTGTCATGTTTGCACAAGACAGAATCTGAGCTATCAGCGCTATCGTACTTTACCACGCAGGAAAAGGCCAACAATGGCATTCTTAAATGGAAGTGTGGTTCGGCGGTATGTAAACAAAATCCAGTCAGAAATCTTGAACAATACTCACACTCTAAGCTGTTTCTTTTTTTTTTTTCTGTTTTTGTTTCAGGGTTTTCTGTATCCTTTTTAGTGGAGGGTTGTTAATTCCTGGTAGTGCAGGCCAAGAAAAAAGGAGTGAGCCTGGAAAAACCACATCCTCTCCTAGGACTAGAGTCTTCCCCTGGTTATGTGTGTGATTCCTACTGACTCCACCAGCTATTGTGCAAGTGGAACTAAGCACAGAATTTGACCTGCTGATTTTGCAAGCATAACTTAAAGTTTCACATGTGCTCTTATCCTTTTAAGCAAACAACTGTTTGTACAGCAAGATAAATACTCTCTGTTGAGCTGTCTTGAGCCTGTGATTGTTCACTGCAGCTTTTCTTCTGCTTCCCACAAAAACCCCTGTGTTTGACCACTGGGTGTCAGTGAAAGACCGTGAAGTGTTTTTTCTGTAATTTTAAACGTACATGAGTTACTCCCAGCTCTGTGGGTGTTCTTTATTTAAGGTGGCCTGGGCAATTTTAAGCTCATTGACATATACACCAGGAGTGTATGATTATTAGGAAAATCATCTAAAATCAGTAAATTGTTCCCGAATCTCTTCATTAATCAATACAAAATAAATCATACTACCGTGGGCAGTTTTAAAAAAAATAATCTTATTTATTTATTTTTCTTTTCCAAGTAAAACCACTACACCCAACATGATACAATCAAAGGGTAGAAAGCTGTTGTATTTTGCTATATTCATATTCCTTGTGCATTAGGCACCAAGCACAACTAGAAGGTTCAGTCCTGAAAGGTGCTGGAATTAAGAACAATGTATCAGTAGGATAATGCTCATGTAAATGCATGAGAACTAAAGATGCTCTTCACCACAGAGTGAAACATATTTTTAAAGCTTTGCTTACTTTCACCAAGACTGGTGTTAATTCTCTGGCAGATTTATGAGAAATAAGGCAATGTGTAATATAAGATAAGGTGCGAGCTGAAAAGAAAACGACAGCTTTATTTAAATGGGGAAAAAATAGCTTAATTGAATGCAATGGGAATGGTATGAATCCATGTAGCAGCACCTTCATTTGAGCCATTGATTCCACTTGTAAATACATCAGTGGTGTCACAGCATTGTACAAATTGTTGGAAGAAACCTCAAGAATTTTGGAAATCCGACAGAAAACAAGTGGTCTTTCAGTGCTGAGCAGGTATCACTAGCATTTAGGACAATGTAATAAGCACATTAGTTGTATCCTGCTGCAGAAATGATCTGCTGTCAAATAATTGAGACTTTCAGTGTCAGGTTTGTCCTCTCTAGGCTTCAAAGTTCTATAGCCACTGAAGTAAGCTGAATGATCAAATTCCTGTGATCTACTGCTACACACTGCTGGTGTGTTTAGGAGGGTAGCACTGTCTTTGCTCAAACTCCACTCACATTTTTAAGGTCATTTTGTAAAAAAAAATAAAAATAAATAAAGCATAAAAAGGTATATTTTAAAATTACCCATTGTGATGGTTGTTCCTTAGGAAAATAAATAAAACAAAACAAAACAAAACAAAACAAAATAAAATACAATAAAATAAAATTTCAGCAAATTCTTTGGCAATACAAATAAAAAATATACTGGATTTCTGTTTAGGGTATAAGAGAACACAAAAAGATTCGAGCCAAAAGTTTTCTTTTGCACACTGTGAAATGGAATTTCCCTGAAAGGCTCTTCTAGGTATTTTTACTGTTTATGCAGTAAATATTAAAAGGCACAGGAATTTGAGATCTCACTTGATATATAATTGTGGTATGGGAAAGCTGCCCTTGGAGCAAAGATTTATCTAGACCGAATCTAGCGTAAAAAAAAAAAAAAAAAAAAAAAGCTCAATTTCCTGCGCTGCAGGTATGCACAAGCTGTGCATCTAAAAGAGGGAGAAGTGTATCCAAGTACTGCTGAATTTCTCGCTTTTTCCCTGCGCCTCCGTACAGTGGCTCCTCCGCCTCCCCGGGGTTAGGACCTGGCCGCTAGAGGCCCTTCTGCGCCCGCAGGAGGCGGCGCAGCCATTTTACGGCTGCTGCTGCTGTGAGGGGCTCTAGCGGAAAGTGGGGGGTGGGGGGGGGGGTGGCAAAGTTTCCATTTTCACTGATGTAACATCAGGTCTGTAGGTTAAAGGGAAGGTTTCTAGGCAACCAAAGACAATGTTATTTTACTTATATTGACAATAATGAACTTTTACTGAAATAATAATAATAATAAAAGAGCATTTTTGCTTTACTTAGAGTGAAGCTTAAGCTTTAGAAGCCAAAGTGTTCAGCCTGTACCTTTTTAGGTGCTCCAGTGTATGAAAGTAATTAATTGCATGCTTACGTTATAAGAATATAAGTCATATTTAAAAGTTAAAATGGTGCTTGAAAAGTCAGGCTGTTCTGACTAGAGTCCTAATATTTAATAATAATAATAGTAATAATAATAATAAGAGCAACAATAACAACAACACTACTACTACTACTATGACTACTACTCCTCCTACTACTGCTGCTACTACTACTACTAATTTTGTTTCAACAGTGAAATGTAAAGATTCTTTGCTGTTCCATTATCATTTACAGCAGTTAGAACATTAAATACTTTTTATTAAGATACAGGATTGAGAATATTCTGTGTGTAACAAGCTCTCAGATATTTCAGATCAAAGTCTGTAAATTTAATGTCTTTCAACATTAAGGATTACAGATACACTGGAACCACTGTGCATTTACCCAAATGATTTTATTAGACCCAATCAGATCACATCACAATAGTGTCAGAGTACTAGCACTTTCAGAAAGATGCATCTTAAATTTTCAGACTAGAAAACTAATGTATATATTTTGAATTAGGTATTTCTTCATGCATATAAAATATGATTTTTCAATAACAATGTCAAAATGTATTATTGTTGTGCATTACCTCAACACTGTACTTCCATAATGACTTTAGAGATGAGTTTCCAATTCTAAGTGATATAAATTTCGGTCTAATTGTATCAGAGTTATATCTATTGTGAAATTTGAGTAGGCATCTCATCTCTGAAGTGCTACTGTACTCCCTTACCAGTCAGCCATGATTTATTCATTTTCAATAAAAGATACCAATACAAAGGATAGGACAACCTGTGGACTGACCGGCTAAAGCTGTAGTTTGAACTCATCCTGTGGCGAGGCTCAACTTTAACATGATGCTGATGAGAAAGCCAGTATGAAGGACTGATTGCACTTACCACTGGTAATTGGGATAGGGTGTGCAGCAGCACAGGCTGCCCCTAGAAGCACACGTCCTCCTTCCATCACTCCACGTGCTGTCCCCAGCAGGCAGGGACAGAAGCAGGGAGGCTGCAGGGCAGCACCTATGGATGACACATTGCTGCATGGGTTTTTTGCTTCTGTTACAGAGGAGATGTGGCTCTGGTGTCATGGTTCCTTCTTGATAGAAAGAGGACTATATGAATGGGGATATCAGGGTTACTCACAGCTACTGTGTACGCCTGCAGGTATGTCTTACAGGTTGCATCCACAGGTCTGAGGTTGTATGCGCGGCTTTGAGACAGCAAATGCAGTGTGTTAAAAACAATTGTGATAAAGCTGTTGACCACATGGAAAAAGAGCACTTACAAAGCAGAACAACAACAAAAAAATAAAAAACCTCATCTCCAAATTCACATCTTTTTGCACATTTTAGTAGAATATTTTTAAATTATGTCAGATTCTGCAGGATGTAGCAGTGTATATCAATTATTTCCACAAAAGGAATCACCTCGTGCTTTTTTTAGATGACTGTGACTAAAGATTTTTATTTTACATTTTATGCTGAGGTCAACCATAGATAAAATCGGTGAAGAAATGAGTCATGTTTTTTCACAGTGAAGGCAATTAATCACTGGACCACCCTGACAACCCGGGGGTTGTGGTGAATTTTTCATCACTAGAATTTTCTATTAAAGTATAACATCTTTATACTTATCCCAGCTAGATTTAATTTGGGAATGCCCCTTGAGCTGTGTCATACAATCTCAGTATGACCAATCTAAGTTACTACAGTCGTCTCTTCTTGCCTTATGATTTATGAATCATATGCTTTATTTTGTTTTGGTTTTGCTACTGTAGTTATTTGAATTGTTTAGTGTTTGTATATTTAGCTTTCCTTTCCTTTTGTTTTTCCTTTTTTTTTTTTTTTTTTTTTTTCCCTTTTTATCCCCATAAAATTAAACCTTTTGTGGTGGTGGCATAAGTCGTGTTTCCCTAATGCAAACAGCATAGAAACAATTATTTTCTTTGGCTACTTTAAGGCTAAATAAATAAATCTTTTAATTAAATCTAAAGGATTAGTGAATGAAAAACGGAATAAGAACACACATACAAGTAATTTTAAAAGATCAGAGATAGAGCCAGCTAACTTCAAAACATAATACTTAGGAGGGCCAAAGAAGTGGCTTAAATTTAAAAATAAAAGTAAATAAAAGTTAAACAAAACAAAGCAATACAACTTCATTTTCTAGTGTCAAGTTAATTAAAAAATAATAATTATGCCATGAAACTTGGGGAATACTAAAATCTGACACAGGTTGCAGTCTGATTCAAACAATACTGTTTAATATAGGCAGTTGTGATTTAAAAGCATTTTAATATAAAAATAGATTTGTGTATACACATATATATAATATATATGAAAAAATCATTTAGAAAAAAAGAATATTTTCAAAAAAAAAAGATCCAATATTTTTTGAGAGATCCAATCTTAATGTTTATTTTAAAATAGTTATGTATATGAAGTATATATCTATCCATATAATATTTACAAAGCAGAAAACATGTGAAGACAGTGTGTAGCTGTTTTCAGTGCTTTCCTCCAAGGGAAGAAAGGCCATAGCAAACAGAGGCTGGAACTATACCATAAATGGCTTTTGGGTTATATGACCCTGAGGCAGGAAGGGGCAACACTTCCATCTTGCAGACTAATGGGCTGATTGCAAACTAGACAGAGGGGAGGCTGGTATGGATATAGCAGGCTTCCTCTGGGAAGTGCCACATGTATTCAAAGCACATGGCATGGTGTCCTTACCCATATGTGCTTGGGTTCCCATATGTATGGGATCCATACCCTGGATCCCATATGTGCTTAGCAGAAGCACTCCATGGAGGGACATGAGGTGGCAGTGGCTCTTTTCTTCTAGTGCCCTGGGCTCTGGCAGTGCCCCAAGAGCACCGTGAAACTGTCTTTTGCCACGAGCAGCTACCTGTTGGATGTACATGTAGAAGATGCTCGGCTCTTGTAAAATGGAAAATGGCATTGACAGGTGATGTTATTCTCTGCCTGCCACTCAGGAGCAATCAAGGCCTTCCTGAGGTACTTATCAATCCCCCTTACCTTTTAAGTGAAGAAAGTTTTTGGCAATAGTCAAGACTTCAACCCTCTCTTCAAGGGCTCAGTATTCTATATAAATGGAATTTATAAATGTAACTAATACTGCTGTATTTACTGATGATGTGTGGTTTGATAGGTACTGTGTAGGGAGATAAGGAAGCTGTGTTTTTCAGTTTTTTCTTGCTCATTTGCTATCTTTCTATCATTTACTTCCAATTAAAAGATTTGTGGTAGTTTAGTTCAACTGCTATGGTATGAAGTTTCTGCTTCTCTAATTACAGTTGAGGAGGGAGTAGGGATAAAGAAGTAATCTTGTTGGTTTTGGGAAGGAATAACTATCTTCTAGCAAGCAATCTTTACTCTGAACTCTGTCATGGCCATTGAAGATTGCTGTCAATGTTCCAAAAAGAAAACAAACAAACAAACAAACAATAACAAAAAAAAAACCAACAAAACAGTAAATTAATATTTGTATTTCAGTGTAACCTACTGAAAAATATTTACTTTTAAGAGATTCATTCAAGATCATTTGTTGCTAATGTATATACTTTGTCTCAGTGGAATAACATCTTCCTGAAGTGAATGGTTGGCTAGTAACACAGACCCACTTCTGAGCGCAAATCCTCTGAAGGATCTGTAGGTCACATACTCAGGCAAGTAGCTGCACACAGAAGGTTTATTTTCTTGGGCTTTCATTTACCTTTTAATCCTCTTATTCTTTTCCTTGCTGACTTTATTTATTTATTTTGTTAGTTAGTTAGTTATTTTAATTTACTGCTACAAAATGGTCCTTTCTTTGAAGAAGGATGTCATGCCTGCACGTTGTCCAGGTCAGTTTACAAGTAGTATAGGTAATGTGTGTTTAAAGGCTCATATTTGATTTGGTAGTTACCTCTTAAGCACACAACCTGAAATTAGGCTAGTTAATTGGCTGAACAGATTCCTTAGCATTGTTTAAGACAGTTGGGGTTGCTGCTTCTCTGGTTATATAGTGGTTATATGGAATACAACCACTCTGGTCTCTGGAATGTAGTGGTTAGCTGTACTTTTTAGTAAGAAGTGCAGGTGTAGGTACAATGGAAAATTCTTTCATAGATTTTCTAAAACTGCACTAGATAGGAACTAGATAGGAAATCTACTCACATTACTTAAATTTAATTTTTTCATGGTTCTAATTTGTTTAATGGCATGCACTTGAAATATTTATTTCAGTATTTGTCTTTAAGATTCTGAAAACGTTTATTTCCCTGATTTATCTTACCCATACAACTGTGTCCATTGTTTTCTTTAAGGCTGCTCGTGTTGTTTTCATGGTCATATGCCAAGAAAATAAATTCTCCGTGACAATGTGTACTATTCAACTACCTGAACAACGACCTTGGGTATTCACTTGTAACACCAGAACACTTCATCCCAAGTAATTCAGACACATGCCAGGAAAACAAACAAAAAAACAAATAAATATATATATATATATATATATATTTAGAAGCTAATATTTGTCATAAAAATGCACATTTCAGAGGAAAAAAAAAAAAGACAAAAACAACAAAAGCAACTATATCATTAATATAGCCTCATCTCAATATAACTGTAAAATAGAAAAACATCATAGCATGGAGGTTCTCAGAATTATGCTGAGAAATGACACAGTAACTATCAGGAAATCTTAAATGAATGATGTCCAGCTGAAAAATATCTTTTCTTAGCACTTAGAGAACATCTCATCAGGCTGGAATACAATGAAATAAGAAGGCAAGATGATAGCCAAAATTTTCAGCTGTGGGGCAGTTCACAGAACATGTTAAATTCACATTTTACCATTTTTTATTCCTGTCCTTATACATTAACCTCTTTGTGTAGAGGTTTGTGCAGTCATTCGTACATATTTGTAGAATGAATAAGACAGTGTCTGCGTGTTCCCAGATTTAGAAGCAATCCATATAATCTTATTCAAATAGCCATTTTCATCAGAGATTAGTAATTTGCTACTTCACTTTAAAATAAATTTGAATTTATTTGAGTAGTGTTTGAATCTATAGCAGTGATAGCATGAAACTGAAGATTATAGTTTAAATGGTTCATTGCATATGCTCTTTCTTCTTTCACAAGCATAGGAGCTTATGTTTTGAAGTATCCCCTGGTCTCTGTTGGTCTGTCTGTTGAGAGTGCACTGGACCCTCTCCCTTTAAGCCAGTAGACATAAATCCTCTTTCAGTTAAAGGACAGATTAATCAGTAAATTTTTCATATTATGAAAAATTTAAAGAGAGTTTAAAGTGGAGAATAGCTCACCTAAAAAGTCAGCAAATACCTCACAGAGCTGCAAATGAAATCCTAACATATCCTGCAGGTGAGGTTACCAGTGCAGATTCATAGGGGGATGCTCTCCAATATAGTTTGCTTGTTCAGAAGAAAATATGGATACTTAAACCAAAATTATAATAATAACAAAAATCTTGCTCTGAAAACCCCATAGGTGTACGTCCGACTTGTAAAATGTGAGTCTAGGTGATGGTTTTCCATTTGAGAGTAGAGGACCAGAGGTACCAGTAGATACTGGGCTTAGAAGTCGTGGCTCCTGGTCTGTTTTCAGTCAGTGATTTAATATGAAATAACCTTTGTGCTACCGGTGACATCTGCACAACAGTTGCTCTATTCTTTTCTGTCAAGATTGTGCAAATATTTATTAAGATCTTCTGGAGAGAGTACATAAAGACTGTACAGTCAGAGAAAAGAGGAAGGGAGCCCGTTTATAGAGTGACAAGACATTTGCTGTACCACCTAGAAATTTAACTGAGCTAGAAGAGTTAATTTTGTCTTCCAGCCTGGGAACAGACTTACATACCTCAGACAAAACTAAGATGTGCAGGGGGTGACCCATTTTTCATTTATGGAAAACCGAACTGGTTCTTTGGTCCAAAATGACAACACTTCCATGCTGGGAGGCAGCTTGCAAACATCTTGCTTCTTTCCACAGTGGCCTGCAACCCAGCTAAGAACAGCTGTTTCTGTAGGGGTTGAAATGCACCAGCAAAGTTCATCCCTTCTGCTTCTGTCTCACATTTCAAGCACCATCTCTACCCCCGAAATTTGCATGGCACCACTCAAGCTTGAAAACCTGGGCTTTTTTGTACACCAGTCTCCATCTGCAATCACTGTTGCAGCACAGGATGATGCTGCACAGGTACAAACTCAGAGACCCTTCACATTTTCCCTGTGTAAGACAGGTTTTCTATACAGCACAGTATTGTGCTGTGCATAGCTATTGTCTTGGGCCTGAGGTCAAAATAGTCAAATTCAAGCTTCGGTGGGTTAACGTAATTCTTCCTTCTCACACAGCATGGAATGTACTGCTGCCCCAATAAAGCCATCCCACTATGGGTTTGGGACCTAATGCAGTCAGTATTATCTTGTGTATCTCTACTTAATGCTTCGTTTCACTAATATTTCAGCATTTTTTTGGATTAAAATACTTTAATATTAAACAAAAAAGAAGATTTCCAAGCAGTTTCTATTAGTTTTGCTCTCAGTAATAACTATGGGTTAATTTCTATATTAGCAAAATGGAGTAATGCCATTTAGTCATGCTGCCAAACTGCTTTATAGTCTGGAAATACGAAACATTAAACACGCTTGAAGCAGTATTAACCTTGTAAGCTCATCTGGGCAAGAATTGCATCCAGCTTTGTTTGTTCTAAAAATAACATTTTTCTTAAAAGGGATTAAAGTTCCTTGAGTGCCATCCTCCCCTGCCAAATCAAACCCATAAAAGCAAAGAGATGCCAAGCAATGGAACCCTTCTTAGTGATATCCTCTCACGGCATCCTTTCCTTGACGATGACAGATGACATCTTTTCCGGGAATTTTTGCCTTCTTCAGATAAAGAAACACAGCACACTGAGCATGTTAATCACTTTTGCTGGATATTTCAAATCCTGCCTTAAAACCTCAGAAATGCTGGAGTACTGAGCCCTGACAGATGGTCACAGGCTGTGTGCAGTGTTTATCTGAGGATGAAGTATGAAGTCATATGTATGTGTGTATGTCTGTGTTGCATCTTCACTGTGCGCCTCTTGCTCACCCTTGAAATATCAGCTGACTGAGTCATAAGCAAAGTACAATATGGAATTTGCCATGCTGTTTTCATTAAAAATTGTGTCCCATCATTCTCAATTATTACACCCAGTTTTTCTCTTTTTGGGTAGCTGTGCTCTGAACTCAGGGTGGATTGTATGAGCACAGGCATTTTAGAATGCAAAAAAGAGGCCTCAGACAACATCTAAGTCTTCAGACTGCTGGACAAACTGTTAGAAATTTGTGCATCCCCTAAAGCAGTTAGGTCTTGCTTCTGTTCATGTCTTCTAAAAGTCTGTATCCTTGCTCTGTCAAAAAGGGGAATAATGAGGGAATCCACAACTGCATTTAAAATATGTCTTTTGTTGATAGTATACTACAAACTATCATTATCAGGGCATAAACAGAATATTGAATGGGATTGCCAGAAAGAGGGGCTGCTTTTTATTAACCACTAATGGATGATTGCCAAAACCAGAAGTCATAATCATATGAGAGAACTCCAGTTCCTCTTTCATAAGTTGATAGTGGTATTCTTTTTCTTTTTAGCCTTTTGTTCCTGTATGTCTGGAACACAAATTTTTACACTTCTGTGGTGCTGTATGCCATACAATGAATCTTCTTGAACAAGAAATGAGAAGAAACTCCACTTTTTACTGAAAGAAGTTGGAATGCTCTGGTCTGTCCACATCCCTTGTCTTGTAAATGATTGATATTACTTTGGTTTCATGCAGTAAAATAATCACTCATGGAGGAAAACAGGCTCCGTCTAAAGAAACACAGTCTGAACAAATCATGGTGTAAATAATACTGTGTTTGTCGTCAAGTGTGGCTGGGAAAAGGTCAAGTGATGCCAAACTTTACTGTAAACTGTTAGGGAACAGGATGGGTTTGGATGTGCAGTTGGCAAGCTGGACAAGGCTTGTAAAAGTGAGAGTGGGAAGATATTCTGGCAGCATACAGGTGAAGGGAGGCACAGAATGCTGATAAAGTCTTTATCTAGATCAGAAACATTTCTGCATTAGCAAAATTTTGTTCTCTTGAGGAAAGAAGTGTATTATGTTCTCATGTTAATTAAAAATTAAGTTACTTTTATGAGGCAAGCCCTTAAACTGGACAGTAATGCAGTTACTGAAAGATTTCCCTGTGGAAGGAAGAACAGTCTTGCAGTGGTGAGTTTTAATATTTTTCAAGTACCGTATTAGTTTCATTTTGCTTTATGCTTCTAATTGCATAATCTCTGAATGGTGACACTTTGCAGATCTGTTCTTATTCTGAGGAGCAAAGCCTTAATCACAGTATTAAAAGCCTTTTCATTAATGCAGAAGCTTCTCAAAACACACTGAAAACATTTTTACAGGACACAACTTCATGTTGCAATCACTGGCTCACTTTTCTAAACGTGAGGGTGAGTGCAATTACACTCTAACAGTAAAGTCTCAAATTGTATTTAATCACTTTACAATTTAAAAATATGTATATTAAAACATATTGCATGACAATGTAAGAAAAATGTCAATGAGATTTATTTGAAAACAAGCAAAAGTCTGTGGTTGATTTGTTGTTGCTATTTCTTCTTGTTGTTTTTATTTATTTAGTTATTTATTTTTATTGAAGAGTAACAGGATAATTGTCAGATACCTGCCTTGAAATGCATGGTAGCTTCCATAAAAACTTTTAAAATCATGTACTAACAATTCAGATGACCCATGGTTTTACTGTGCAAAACAGTAGAGAAAGGGAACTAGGCCTGTACTCAGGATAAATACAAAGACTTGCATGTACCAACTAATATTAATTTAGTCACAATTCAAGCTGCTTTATCACCTAAGTGCTTCTGAAGTTATCAAATATTGTGTAATTCTGGTTTGTAGAACAGAGTTTTAATACTGACTCATGAAAATGGGCTGCGTACAGTGAAAATTGCCTGCATTTTTATATAGAAATATGTCCCTTAATAGAGACCTGCAGTAAACTGAAAATTTTGCTCTTTATAAATACAACACTAAAAATGGAAGTCATTAGAAATACAAGGCTCTTGAAAATCGGAGGTCTCTGGCCTGTAGTTTAGAAGTTAGTGCTACATTCAGATTAAATCATAAAGTAATATATTAGACATATTATATCAAAACATTAGTGCTCCCAATGGTTTTAGAAATTTCTATGAAATATTGTCTCTGGGTTGTTTACCCTGCATAGAAGAGGGATTGAAACTAGAAAAGTGAGCCTGGCATTTTAACCAAAGTCTACAACGGTCAATTAATAGATTTGTGTGATCTTCAGCAGGTGTATTGTCAGCCATTATGACAGAATAAGATTTGATTGTTTAATTAGTATAATATAAGAAAAAAAAAAAAGTTGTTATGCAAGTTTAACACTAAAGCTATAAATTACAGAGTTATACAGTCACTATTTGATGACAACCACTATTTCAGCTTTGTGTCAGTGTTTGTTACATATGACCATTTAAACCCTTCTATTACAAAATATTTGTTTTGAAAATGTTTGAGCTCCAATTTTGATTTTTAATCTATGTATTGCCTGTACAAAGCTACAAAATTGCATGTTAACAATCAATTTACACTTTTCAGATACAATGTGCAGATGTTATTCTCTTTATGAAATCTGTAAACAAACCACAATGGTACCTGTCAAAACATTAAAATGGTGAGTGTCCAAGACTTGTGTAAGCACCATACAGCTACCCTGAGTTTTGTCCAGGTGTGAGCTCAGGGGCAACACTGTATGAAGTGTAGCAGACCAGTCCTTGTGCTGCTGGCTGTGGACAAGCTGTTACAGCACAGGAGACACACAGCAGAGTAGGTTACACTGAGACTTCTTTTTTTTTTTTTTTTTTTTTTTTTTGTCAGAGAAATGGAGTGGGCACTTCTAGACAATTCATCTGACCTATTTTAAGCACATACTCAAGTGAGATGAATCATGTTCCTTTCTACAGAAACTCTCTATAGGCTCTCCACTTTTAGGTGCAGGATATTGTTGTAAAACTCTAAAGACGTTACTGCAGTAGTATATTTCTACATTTAAAGCCCTAGGGTACAGACTGCTAAAGTATGGCTCTTGAGCTGTTTTCATTTTACCTTCAAGCCTGACTTACCTGTATGACCAACACAATTCAGCTAGAAATGGACCTGTGCAGCCAGTTTAACAAAATTGCTTCTGGGTTATCACCATTCCTTAATCTGAAAGGAAATTCACAAATGTCTCCACCTGTACTATGAGCTGTATGCATCTCACAGTACGTTCCACAGATATGTCCTCATTAGAGGACTCCTACATTTGCCGTCTTCTTTGCCTGTGTTCTCTCCTCCAAAAGACAGAGAAAGAAAGAGGAAGAAAATAGAAGAAGCCAAGAAGCGAGCAAGGAAGGAAGGAAAAAATGAAAGTGGCCTCATGGCATGATGGTGCACACACAGGTTCACTGACCTAACAGTGTAGACACAGTTTCTGGAACTAGCTGAATGATGAACCTTAGCTTGCTACGAGCTGAAGAACCAAAGCCATAACCAAATTATGGACCATTCCCAGACAGAAGCCTTCCCTTGCTTCCTTGAATGAGATGGTAAATATTTTGTGACTGCAGGCTGTATGAAGATTTTTCTATGCAGCTCAGAGAGGCAGAGAAATTGGCCACTCCTCTTGTTCTAATGCGCTGAAATCAATGGAAGTTTTGCTTGGAAGCTAAATGCAGAACTTGAGCCAATCTAAGGCTGTGAATGAAAATGTCTTCCAAAGTATTTTAGCCACTCTGTTAATGGAAAATGCAAATTTGTTTCTTAAATACAGTCCTCATGTGATAATGTTATTTTCTAAATATTCAACTAAAGAGAGTTTCTCATGCATCTTTTAAATGACTCTATCATAGCTTCTTTTAACTCTCCCTTTTTAGGATTTTTTTTTTCTAGAGATTCAGCTTCAATGAAAATATCTTCTGTTGGGGAATCCCAACCTCAAGGACCATGGGGTGTGAGAAACCCAGTCTAGACTGTCTGTAAGGCTTCTTAATGGTATTTCCAAAGTAACAAACCTTTGCTGTTGAGAGCATCTGATGTATTTAGGTTTTACTGTGAAGCATCGCTTTTACTCAGAGAAGTCAGGCTCTTTTTTTAATATTTTTTTTCCCTAGGGCTAGTTCTTCTCAGGAAAATTTTGGTCAGTCAAAACTTTGGTGGAAAAGACTTTCTATTTAAAAAACTCAGACTTTTTTTTTTTTTTTTTTTTTTTTTCAGCACAGTCAGGCTCATTAAAATACATATATATTTAAATATGACATTAATTTTCTATATTTTATATTCATCTGTAGCACTTAGACAAAATTGTATTTATTTCCATGCTTTCAGTTTTCATGAAATCACTTATTTGGCCTAGCATAACTTTAAAACTTTCCAACTTCCATGGATGGAGAGATCTTTACAAACTCTTTTTCACTGATTTGGAAAACATTTTATTATTCCTACAATAATAATAATAATAATAATAATAATAATAATAATAATAATAATAATAATAATAATAATAATAATAATAATAATAAAAATAAAGACCATGTTTTTGTTCATTTTGTTTGTTTGCTTTTTAACTCTGAGATCTTTTCCTCTCTATTCAGTTTTATTCTCCTTGCCTTTGCAAGCTTTCTGTATTTGGCATGGAAAATTAGGCCACCTATTCAACTACATAGTAATCTATTGTACTGATGCATTTTACAGAATCACAGAATCGTAGGGGTTGGAAGGGACCTCCAGAGATCCTTTGGTCCAACCCCCCTGCCAAAGCAGCTTCCTTACAGCAGGTTTCCCAAGTAGGCATGCAGGCAGGCCTTGAATATCTCCAGAGACAGAGACTCTACAACCTCCCTGGGCAACCTGTTCCAGTGTTTCGTCACCCTCACAGTGAAGAAGTTCTTTTTAATGTTGGTGCAGAACTTCCTGTGGTCCATTTTGTGGCCATTGCCCCTTGTCCTGTTCCCACAGACAAATGAAAAGAGGTTGACCAAATCTCTCTGTCTCCCACACTTCAGGTATTTGTAAACATTGATAAAATCCCCTCGCAGTCTTCTTTTCTCAAGACCGAACAGACCCAGGCCTCTCAGCCTTTCCTCATAAGGAAGATTCTCCAGGCCCCATATCATCTTTGTGACCCTCCACTGGACTCTTTCCAGGAGATCCCTATCTTTTTTGTACTTGGGAGTCCAGAACTAGACATGATAATCCAGGTGAGGCCTGACCAGGGCAGAATAGAAGGGGAGGATCACTTCCCTTGACCTGCTGGCCATGCTCCTTTTAATGCACGTCAGGATTCTGTTGGCCTTCTTGGCCACCAGGGCACACTGCTGGCTCATGGACAACCTATCATCTACCAGGATCCCCAGGTCCTTCTCCTCAGAGCTCCACTCCAGCAGGTCATCCCCTAGCCTGTGGTTATTATATGTGGTTATATACATGTGGTTATTCCTTCCCAGGTGCAGGAATATACACTTGTTTTTGTTAAATCTCATCTGGTTTCTTTCTGCCCAGCTCTCCAGCCTGTCCAGGTCTCACTGAATGGCAGCACAGCCTTCTGTCATGTCAGCCACTCCTCCCAGCTTCGTATCATCAGCCTACTTGCTGAGGGTGGACACAATTCCCTCATCAAGGTCATCATATATTTGTTCATACGTATGTGAACAAAACAATATTCAAATTAATACAATTGTTCAAATATGATACAAATGTTCTTACCCCTTTGAAACCATATCTTCCACACAAATCTTGGTTCAAATCTTCCCAGTTTGCAAAATCTAGTCCACTATCAGTGATGCTACTTCATTAGGCTGCACTCCTTCTCCCTCTCAAAAGGTGATTTCACCATACCTCCAACCCTCTCCAGCCAAGGGGCATAGGCAGATCTGAAGACAACTTCCTTTTCTTAAGTGTGCAGTTTTTGCCCATTTCTTCTTAGAGACTACTCTATGTTAGAGCTCAGTCAAAAGGAGCTAATGAAATTGAATGGATTTTTTTCCATGGACTTTTCTAGGTTTTGGACTAGTATCCTAAAATCCACAGAAAGCCATCTAATAAATTACAGAATACTTGATAGTTGATGACAAGAGCTTCAAATGCAAGCTCACCACATTGCTGCCAGCAGTGCATTGAGGAGATAGAAGTTATATAAATCTAGGAATAATGAAATCATCCATTTTTTCCAGAGACAAATGTAATCCAGAATTGAAGCCGTGAAACCACATCTGATGCTAGATGAAGGGAATATTAATATAGTCATGTTTCCAACTGTAGGGGTATTTCTCGAATTGTGTGTTCTTATTCTTGCCTGTCAGCTATCTTTTTTTCAAATCCAGTTTTTCCTAGCAATGGTCCTGAGAACTTCTGCTCTGCAGCAAGTCAGAGAAGGTGGGTTCTATTATGTGGTCTTGCCGTTACACATAGATGTGTATTTCATTATTCAGTAGGTGAAAAAAAAAGAATAAAAAGTCCAGAGGATAAATATGAATGATTAAAAACCACTTAATTTTCATTAATTTTTTTCTGTATATATTTTTGTTTCTTGAGAATAGAATGTTTACTGAAAATCAAATTAAGATGTTCTTCCACAAGCAAAAGGCAGGACTTGATTTATAACTTCATTATGCCCTAAATATTTTTTTTACCCATTATGATGAAAAAAATCCCAAACTGCATGTAGGGAAAAAAAAAAAAAGATCAAATCTTCCCCTGCTAAGTAATATTTATCTCATAGAGTTACGATCCGTAGGTCTCACAATAAAAAAAGGGCAATAGTTTTGGAAGTGACAATGAATGGTGGGGGGTGGTAAAAGGAGTAACTGAAGAAAGCATACAGACACTGGATGGCGCACGATTAAAATAATTTTAAAATTACTACTTTATCATCATAATGGGTGGAATCAGAATACTGTGATACTGAGAAATGATGGTGTTAGGGCACCTGAGCTCCTTCAGTTTCCATGGGACTACTACTTAATGGTCTTAAAAAAGGAAAAAAGAAATCATCTTCAGAAGTCCCTGTAATAAAAAGTGCATTGAACAATGTCATCTTGAATTAAGCTCCTGTGACTGGAAATACTGGATATCTAAGTTACATCCTATTTGCTTGCCTTTTTTATTAATTTTTATTTTTTATTTTTACATTAAATACATCATAAATACACTGAAGGCCTTCAAATGGAAATTAAAACTTTGCTTAACTGAAAATGTTTTTGTGGATTTCAGTCAGACCCTATAATACATGTGATTGTAAGTTATTTTACGTACTATATGATTATTATAGATTGCTGAAAGAGACCCATCTTTAAGAAAATTAAAAATAAATGAAAAGGTTATTTTCTTAGTTGGTGGCAGACATTCAAAATCTGCTTGTAAATGAGTGTATTTTTAAAACCAAATACAAAGGATCCCTTTAAGTATATGTTTTTTTACCTTGAAGCGTAGACTGAAGTTTTTGTGTATGATTTGTTGATACAAAGGTTAGATCTGGCTTCAAAAATGGCAAAATATCTTTACGTAAAGTCCAAATACGTCAGTGTTCATACACTACCCCTTTCTAAGTCCTTGCAGAGCCCAAATCAAAATGTTTATTTAAATGTGTTCCCTCACTTCAGAAAGCCAAAAAAAGAAATACAACAAAATTGAAACTGCAACACCTCGGTTGGATCTTTTTCCATGGTGGTCATGCAAAAAAGCTGTTTCCAACATTTTTATAAGAAACCAGAACTCTTAACTTATCTTGGTAACATGGTATATTTCCATGACAAACTTCATCATCTGTATGTTTTATTTTATATGTGTGCTCTCTGTTTGTATATGTATACATAAAGCTTCACACAAACTGCATGAAAAGATATTGTGGGTATGTTGTAAGGGAGGTGTTTGTGAGTACATGATTTATGACCAAATGGTCACCATGCCATGGTTAAGGTTTAAGAAAAACTGTTTAGCTGATCAATTTTTTTTTTGGCATACAGTATTTAAATTTGTAAAGCAATGGCCAAATAAATAAATAAATAAAGCAATTAAAAATTATCTTGACTGACATGAGTGTTCAGTGCAAGTTGTGAATGCAGGATTTGTGACACTGAAACATCTCTTTTCATAAAGAGCTTTCTTTCAGAAAAAGAACTATGCTTGTCTAATATCCTTAAAAGAAACAAAAAATAGATAACAAAAACATGCAGTTATGGAACTGTTAAATTTGTTCTATCTATATTAGACTAAATTCAAGAGCTAATAAATAAATAAATAAATAAATATTAAAAAATGATCATATATTTATCGACTTAAGAAAAGCCTCTCACTAATAAAAACCTCCATATCCCATCTTAGATCTGTGTCAGGAGTTTGCTTCAATCTATAGCTGTGCACACAGCGTGACACAGTCAAAAACAAGGGATGCTGCATTTGTTATGCATTTAGATATGAGTGAACTATATTTATTTCATTCCCATTAAAGGAAATTGCATCCCAGTCTTGTCTATCCTTCCAAAAGATTTGGCTGTTATTATTATTACTATTTATTATTATAATATTTTGTTTGATTTTCAAGGAGGTGTTTGTTGTTTTTCTGAAGGATTGCAGGAATGCATTATTTATATTGTTTTTGTATTCAGACTGTCTTTTTCTGAAGAAAAAATAGCCATCATCTAGATCTAGATCTCAAAGTGCACAACATTGGTATAATCTGTTTTGGTTTGTACCTGACTTCTTTAATTTCAGAGACTGTTTATTTGTTTGTTTGTCTGTTCTTTTTCAATTTTTTTCTTTTTTTTTCTTTTAGGTACTTGCTAACTCTTTGGTTTATACGAATGACTTAGATCCTTCTCACTTCCCTGTCTGCCTCTGTTCTGTTGCTGTTTTCATTTAGAGTGTGAACTCCTGCTGAGGGACTGTTCCTTGCTGGGTGTTGGTTGAGTGCCTAATCAACACAAGCATGCTCATACTGAACCTCCTGACACTCCTGTAATTCAGTGATAAATGGCAAGAGGGTACTAATCTTGAACCCCAGAATACTTAACTTGCTAATGTATACCTTGTAGATACAACATCATGAAAGTAGCTAGTCTTATATGGGCTTGTTTTATCCATCATCTCCTTGAACTCTGAGCTCATGAGCATGCATTCTCTTGGTTGGTGGCAGCTAAGGGGACTGAGCATCATCTTGCAAGAGGTCACCATCTCTTTGAAACAGTCATCTCAGATGCTGAAGTGTGCATTAACTCTCCTCAGTAAAAATCACCCCATTTGACCTTAAACAGTTATTTGGTCTTTCCAATTTCAGCAATTGAGCAAAATCTGTCATTTTGATCACAGAAAAGTGATCAATAATTCCTAGTTGCCACACTAGTGAGCTGTGGGAATGCTGGGGATTCTCATGTCTTTTGGTGGGACATCAAAGGCCAAAAGAGACAGTGTGTACATATTCATGTTAAAAGCCTTATGATACTTTATGGACAGATTCTCTTCAGATATAAAAGTATAAATATCTGTCAAAGTCAATACACTTCTCACAGAATCACAGAATCACAGAATCACAGAATTTCTAGGTTGGAAGAGACCTCAAGATCATCGAGTCCAACCTCTGACCTAACGCTAACAGTCCCCACTAAACCATATCCCTAAGCTCTACATCTAAATGTCTTTTAAAGACTTCCAGGGATGGTGACTCCACCACTTCCCTGGGCAGCCTGTTCCAGTGTCTAACAACCCTTTCGGTAAAGAAGTTCTTCCTAACATGTAACCTAAAACTCCCCTGGCGCAACTTCAGCCCATTCCCCCTCATCCTGTCACCAGGCACGTGGGAGAACAGGCCAACCCCCACCTCACTACAGCCTCCTTTAAGGTACCTGTAGAGAGCAATAAGGTCGCCCCTGAGCCTCCTTTTCTCCAGGCTGAACAAGCCCAGCTCCCTCAGCCGCTCCTCGTAGGACTTGTTCTCCAGGCCCCTCACCAGCTTTGTTGCCCTTCTCTGGACCCGCTCAAGCACCTCGATGTCCTTCTTGTAGCGAGGGGCCCAAAACTGAACACAGTACTCGAGGTGCGGCCTCACCAGAGCCGAGTACAGGGGGACGATCACCTCCCTAGCCCTGCTGGTCACACTGTTTCTGATACAAGCCAGGATGCCGTTGGCCTTCTTGGCCACCTGAGCACACTGCTGGCTCATATTCAGCCGACTGTCCACCATCACTCCCAGGTCCTTCTCTGCCTGGCAGCTCTCCAACCACTCATCTCCCAGCCTGTAGCTCTGCTTGGGGTTATTGCGCCCCAGGTGCAAGACCTGGCACTTGGCCTTGTTGAACTTCATGCAGTTGACCTCAGCCCATCGGTGCAGCCTATCCAGATCCTCCTGCAGAGCTTTCCTACCCTCAAGCAGATCAACACATGCGCATAGCTTGGTGTCATCTGCAAACTTACTGAGGGTGCACTCAATCCCCTCATCCAGATCATTGATGATATTAAAGAGGACCGGCCCCAGCACAAGGACAGTTTCTGTCCATTAAATCACTGTAAAATTTGAGCTGAAATTTTCCGCAAGTTGCTGATCTACCAGGAGATGTTGTCCTCACACTGGATTTTTACTGGTATGCCTTTGAGCCCATGTGACTTAAGTTTTAAAGTAGGTGAAGACTGTATTATAGAAAGAAATGCCTAGGGTGTATAGTGAAAGCATTTGGCTTCTGACTTCTGGCTCTCATTCCACCAGTTCAATCATGAAGTGGCTAAATGTTATTTATAGCTCTTGGACATTCTTTAAGGATGAACACATCTACTGAAAAAACAAACAGTCTTGGTGTTAGTGGGTAATTTATAGCAATTTTAAAGTTAGGAGAAAACTGTGATCTCATACTACAGCCTAAAAACCTGTCCATTCATTACTACATGGCAATGGTATTTGGTTGAGAGGTTGACATAACCTGAGGAAACTGACATTCACAGCATTCAGACATAACCTGAGGAGGGAAAGGCTCAGTTACATGTCTTAAGAAATTACATCACTTTTCTTTCCTCCACTTTTTAAATACTAGATGCAGGTTCAAAAAAGATCTTATCTATTTTTTCAGTGCAACCCATTGATTCTTTAATTTTATTTATAAAATTCATTGCAAAAGTGTTGGAATATGCCAATTTACAAAAACCAGAAACTCAGGGTTTCATTTCAATAAGTTGTTTGAATATTTTAAATCATAGACTGTAGCATCAAAGCTTTTCTTTTTATTTTATTGTTATTATATATATAGATATATATTTTATACCACAATTCACTAAGTTTCACTTAAGTATGCCATTACATCACTCTGAGTGCCTAATGAAATCTAGTCTTGGTCTGACGTCATTAAAAAACAGAGAACCTCTCATCTCTTTTTTTGAAGTTTTCTCACTACTGAGATTTTTTCTTGCCTCAGTTTCAATGCCTGGCTTTAGCACACAGCTACTGGTTTTAATTAGACCTTTCCTCACTGGATTAAAGAGCTTTTCAGAACATGTAGTAGCTTATAAATTGCAAGTCCTCTTCCTGTTTATAATATAGTGAATTTCTAACTGTCTCATTGCAAGATATCTTCTCCAACCCTCAATTTCCATTTGTGGGTTTCAGGCTGTTGTTTTAATTTACTTATTTAATTTATTGTTATCCAACATAATTTAAAAATTTGGGCACAGAATTTGTCTAGCCATTGTCATATGCTGAGGTAAAATCATTATTCATTTCTTTCTCTTCTTAAAATATCCTTTATTTTAAAAGACAAATTTCCAAAGGAAAAGCTCATAAGCATTCTGATCTAGGCACAGATCCAGAAAAACACCCAAGCATGTGAACAACATTTAAAAAGACAGTAATTTTTTGGTTACAGTAGGTTGCACAAATTTAAGCTAAACACAGTTTTTCATGCTTTTCTCTGAAATCTTATGTTGATTAACTTTGCATTATAACCTGGACTGCAGTACACTTTTTCCAAAATTGTTATTGAATAATAAGTACTGTTATTCAGTTATTCATCTCAGTTATTCAATTGTTAAACGTTCAATAACTATTACAATATCTTTGTAATTTCAGCTTATGTGGATTGTATGAGTCTAGTATAAAGCTGCAAAGTAATATACTACAAGAGTTTTCTTCATTAAAAAAAAACTGTGATTTTGATATATATATATATATAATTCAAGCAGTGCACTGTGATCTGGCAATGCGCTGTTAATAATAATAAAAAATAATTATAAAGGAAAAAATAATGAAGATTTTCATTCTGTAATGAATACTGTTGTTATGATTGGGTCTGTAAACTATATACCATTTAATTTCAGCTTGATTTCTGACTTTGCTTGTAGATTTCTTAGCACAATGAAGTCTTGTTCTAGATAGGGTCCTTAAGTGCTATTTCTATGAAAATAGTAATAGAATAAGTTCTCAGATAATTAAATAATTGTTTCATAAATCAAAAGGTTGTACTTATGTATATCCAGAATTCTCATTAAACAATTTTAGCATATTGATTATTGTTGCTTATTTGGTGGTAAAATAATACCAGATTAAGAAACAACAACAACAATAACAACAACAACAAAAAATTCTTCTGGGTAAAAGTGTGGTGGCATAAATACCTGCTATGGCTAAAAGTGCAAGTCATTAAAGAAAGACATGATTACACATAAAGAGTATGTAGAATTTATATGTCATACTTCCAATGACATAGCTTATCAATCAGACTCATCCTGTTAGGTACACAACATAATCAATTTGGGTGGGAATCAATAAGAAATGATGTTGCTCATCATTTTCCATGAATGACATATCAATATGATCAGTCACTCTGGTTTCAGCTAGGATTTCTGATTCTCTTTGAAACTTCATACAGGTCCCTTATTCCCTAAGGCTTTGATTCTTTGAGTTTCCCAGTCTTAAATTTTACCTTATCAACTAACACATAAACAAAATAATTACATATAGAATCATAGAATCATAGAATCATAGAATATCCTGAGTTGGAAGGGACCCTTAAGGATCATCAAGTCCAACTCTTGACACCGCACAGGTCTACCCAAGTTCAGACCATGTGACTAAGTGCACAGTCCAATCTCTTCTTAAATTCAGTCAGGCTCGGTGCAGTGACCACTTCCCTGGGGAGCCTGTTCCAGTGTGCAACCACTCTCTCTGTGAAGAACCCCTTCCTGATGTCCAGCCTAAACTTCCCCTGCCTCAGCTTAACTCCATTCCCGCGGGTCCTGTCGCTGGTGTTAATGGAGAAAAGGTCTCCTGCCTCTCGACACCCCCTTACGAGGAAGTTGTAGACTGCGATGAGGTCTCCCCTCAGCCTCCTCTTCTCCAGGCTGAACAGGCCCAGTGCCCTCAGCCGTTCCTCGTACGTCTTCCCCTCCAGGCCTTTCACCATCTTCGTAGCCCTCCTCTGGACACTCTCCAACAGTTTCATGTCCTTTTTATACTGTGGTGCCCAGAACTGCACACAGTACTCGAGGTGAGGCCGCACCAGCGCAGAGTAGAGCGGGACAATCACCTCCCTCGACCTACTAGCGATGCCGTGCTTGATGCACCCCAGGACACGGTTGGCCCTCCTGGCTGCCAGGGCACACTGCTGGTTCATATTCAACTTGCTGTCTACCACGACCCCCAGATCCCTCTCTTCTAGGCTGCTCTCCAGCGTCTCATCGCCCAGTCTGTACGTGCAGCCAGGGTTTCCCCGTCCCAGGTGCAGGACCCGGCACTTGCTCTTATTGAACTTCATGCGGTTGGCGATCGCCCAGCTCTCCAACCTATCCAGATCCCTCTGCAAGGCCTTTTCACCCTCATTTGAGTCCACAACTCCTCCAAGTTTGGTGTCATCAGCAAACTTGCTCAAAATGCCTTCTATTCCTACATCCAGATCGTTTATAAAAATATTGAAAAGTACCGGCCCTAAAATGGAGCCTTGAGGGACCCCACTGGTGACCGCCCGCCAGCCTGACGCAGCCCCATTCACCATAACCCTTTGGGCCCTGCCCGTTAGCCAATTGCTCACCCATCGTATGATGTTTTTATTTAGCTGTATGCTGGACATTTTGTCCAGTAGGATCCTATGGGAAACCGTGTCAAAAGCCTTGCTGAAGTCCAAAAAAATCACATCAGCTGGTTTCCCTTGGTCCACCATACGGGTGATCTTATCATAAAAGGAAATCAGGTTAGTTAGGCAGGACCTACCCTTCACAAACCCATGCTGGCTGGGACCAATGACTGCTTTGTCCCCCAGGTGCGCCTCAATACGTTCGAGAACCATCTTCTCCATGATTTTACCAGGCACTGACGTGAGACTGACAGGCCTGTAATTGCTAGGGTCTTCTTTCTGACCCTTCTTGAAAATCGGCACAACATTTGCCAGCTTCCAGTCTACCGGGACCTCTCCAGACTCCCAGGATCGTTGAAAAATAATTGAGAGAGGTTCCGCGATGACGTCCGCCAGCTCCTTCAGCACCCGGGGATGAATCCCATCCGGACCCATGGACTTGTAGGGATCCAGGTGGAGTAGCAGATCCCGCACACGTTCAGGGTCGGTCGGGAGTTTGTCATCTCCACCGTCCCGGTCCTCCAGCTCGGGGCACCCTGGGTCCCGAAGCCCATCATCGGCATTGAAGACAGAGGCAAAGAAGGCGTTAAGCGTCTCTGCTTTGCCTATGTCATCGTCTGTGAGAAGACCTTCCCTGTCAAGGAGCGGCCCTATGTATTCTTTAGTTCTCCTTTTTCCATTCACATATCTAAAAAAACCCTTTTTATTTTCTCTCACAGACACAGCCAGCTTCAACTCTAGGTGTGCTTTAGCCACACGAATTTTCTTCCTACACTACGTATGTCTTGTTTTTGCTTTTGCATCTCCTAGGATACAGAAAGAAATATTGACATTTTGATGTACTGTTTAATGTTTAAATTAAAATTTGAACTTTTAGACCCGTTGCTGACAATGGTGCTAATTGTAATTCCTGCTTAAAGCTTGTTTTGATTTGTCTTGAACAAACACTGGGGAATATTCAGTTTTCTTTTGAAATAATAAAGTATTGCTTTTCAAATTCTATCACTCAGAAAGGCTCCTCAAAGTATACATTTTACCACTGATAATAGAATCATAGAATCATTAAGGCTGGAAAAGACCTCCAAGATAAGGTTGGAAAAGACCCCCTACCACCAATATCACCCACTAAACCATTTCCCTAAGCACCACACACAACCTTTCCTTAAACTTTTTGTTATTGGAGTACAACTAAATCTGTGAAGGGTGAAGAAACAATCTCTTTTTCTGAAAAGCACTATTGAACATTTCTTTTAAATCCTCCTTTTAGTTACTTCAATTGAAGGTAATTGTTTTGATTATGTTGGAACACTAGGGTTTATCTAAGGTAAATAAAATAACCTGGTTTACTGCTACTTGTATTTTTTTCCTTTTAAAATGTCTGAGGCAACTGTAATTACCCTTTGCATTAATGTACACAAATTCCATTTACAAGAGAAAGTACAAATTTATTTGTTTATATTACACAACCATGAACATATTGTATGTTATCTAGCTATTATGAGCTCAAAGGAGTGCATTAGGATTCACTTCAGTAGTTCAGGATCCCTTTATAATATCTCTGGGCTGTGCAGCATGTATGGTATTAGTAAACAGAAAATGTGAGATTTCTGTGTTCACTCTAAGCTGCATCTTGAGTTGTTGATAGATCTAATTATAATTTTGGAAAAGGAGTCACCGTTTTTTGAAAGAGATTGTCCCTTTCATGTGATTTGCTGAGACATAAATTCTGGTCATTCATGAATTAATTTACTGAGAAATTTTTGGAACAGCATAGCCAATAGGTAGAGGTAGTTTAAAACCTTTGCAGTCAGGAAGTCTTTGTAGCCTTGATAGACATTTGTGGTGAACAAGAGAGCTTGATGTCCACTAAACCAAAAACAAAGTTGCTAAGTTCCTATGCTCCAGTATGCTTATGAGATTCTCATTCTGTGCAACACACCTGCCAGTTGGAGAAGTTCCCTTGCACACATGATCAGAGCCTTAGGAGTAGTGTTCAGACTAGAGATGAAGCTTTTTGGTGTGTCCATTGCATGTCCCGTGCAATCAACAGTGACTTCAGTAGGGTAGCATCTCGGTTGCTGAGCAATGTTCTGAAATACCTAATAAATGCAGTTTGCAGCCAATTGCATTGTAAAAGCACTGATCAGGCTTGGCTAGGCATGGGTTTCCTCGGCTAGAATGCACTTATGAGGATAATAATCCATTATTCAGAAAATAGCTAATCACAGTTTATTTCAGAATAATATGGTGAACTTTATGAATGGTTTTGAGGAAATTATTTGTGCAAAATCATGTGAGGAGAACATCAGTTAGAAATTATGTATGACTTAGTGATGGCTTTCTTGGATGATAACTGAAAGAATATAATGTATATAAAGAATATAAAGTATATAAATATACTTTATATAAATAATATAAAGAATATAACGCACATGCTGGAACAACTCAGTGATCCATGTAAATTGGTTTATTGCTTCTGGTAGTGTTGCATACCTAAGTATTTACAGATATATGATAGAGAGATACAATTATAATAACTATCCACGTATGACTGAATTCTGCCACTGTCAGTTATATCACCATACTGTAGGTAAATATCACCATACCTCAGTAAGCTGTCTGTCTGGTTCTAAATATGTAGTGCTATGCAATGCAAGAGTGATAGTTTTGCAGGGGAGGGAAAGGAAATACCTTTATGACCTCATGTTATTCATTTATACTCCAAGTCATTAAAATGGCTGCTTCTTATAAAAATTATCTTTGCCAGAAGAGGAATATACAAGCAAATACTCCTGACAATCAGTGTGCTTTGGAGCAGACTCAAAACATACATGCTATTCAGATTTAACTTTCCTTGATCCCTTCTGAATGATTTGCTCCCAAAAGAAAACATCTGACTCTTCATAAAACTTCAGTCAATGGTAAAACTCCTGTCAAGTACTGCAGGTGCAGTGTGTTCCTCAATTTAATTGTAAATTGCACAGTAATATGTTATGCAAAAATAAGATTCTGTACCAGTAGTTTTCAACCTGTGGCCCATCCATGAATAAGGACCAAGGGTCTATTGTCAGTAGATTAAATTTGTTATACTGTGTCCCTTCCTTCAATTTTTAAAAAAATAGAAGATACATAAATCAGAAAAGATTTAACAACACTTCACTGTCTCCAAATGTGTAACATCTAAAAATGCTGCATTTCTGTTTATCAGCTGACAGTTTAATTGTGCAGATTAGTTTAATTGTTGACCATGTAAATTATTTCCTTTAAGTTTTAAGGGATACACTGAATAGAAAACACACTAAGAGAAAATGAGAAGGAATCACAGAATCAGAATGGTTTGGGTTGGAAGGGACCTAAAAGGTCATCCAATTCCATGGAAGATAAATGTGAAAAACAGATGAATTTCATAAAGCTGGGGCTCACTTTGTGCCCATATGTCTAGGTTTTCTTCCTATGGTAATGCAGTTTGCAGGGGACAATTCATTACAGTGTCTGATGTGGCAATACTCCTCTAATGTGCAGTAAGCAAGTGGCAGGACTGTATTCTCTTTCAAGTAGCTGCTCACAGGTCCTGCAATTTAGATTTAGAAGAAAATACATATTGCTACAACAGTTAAAACAGTAATCTCCATCAGTTCATCCAGTTTAATCCACTTTTGCTCAAATACTTTGGTGGCTAATCTGATTCAGACACCGTGTCATTCTATTTCTCAATAGTTGTATTTCAGTTAACTGCATTTCACTAGTTGGTATTTGTTTTTGCAACCATAGTGATGAAATATATTTATTGGTGACAGATACAGGAATTCTAAGCAGGTGTCTAGTTCTGTCAAATTTCAATAAATCAGAACATCTCCCATCCATGTAACTAATAACTGAAATTTAAAACTAAGTAACCCTTTGTTTGTCTGATATTAAAACACAAATCTCTCAATTTAGAATTGTCCAAGAGAGATGAAAATATTTATCAGCAGTTCAGAATGTCTTGTAGTGTTTTGGTATTAATTTTGTCTGATCTTTCAGAAGATTGTTGTCAGATAGTAACTAACTGTAGTTTTCCTCTCTTGGTCATATCTCCATTGGCTTTGGAGTCTTTTGGCACAGGATGATGCCAGTGCAATCTGTTATGATACTATTGTGGCAGTGACATCTGATACTTAGTGACAGTGAAAACTGGCACATAGGAAATATTTATTGGATAATTATTAAGTTTGGTGCTGTTGAAAATATAACTGAAGTATTCTCAGTTCCATAAAAGGTACCTTCATTACAAAAATCAATTATCAGTTATAATCAATTATCAACTGTCTTGTGTGACTGCAAAAATCTAAAAGGAAAATCCGATTGGCTTTTATTTTTGGTATTGAAAACATTGTCTCAGTCTTTTTTTGATTACATATCTTTTTACTTCCCTCTACTTTTTCCACGTAGTCATAGGTTCATGCAAATTGTTGTTTACATTTGTATTAGCTATTTTTGTATTGCAAAATGTGGTATAAAGTACACCTTTAAATACTATGGTTAAAAAATGTAAACTGTGTTACAGAGAAGAAAACATTTTGCTCCACCCCTAAACATATACATGATCCAACCACTCACAATGCATTTAGACAGAGAGAGTACTCAGAAACCCCCAACAATGATCTCACCTGATCCCTTTTTACCCAGTTACCCACACTGTTGTATTTATTACCATTTCTTAGACTCCTCTTTAAGATAATCTGTGTGGTTTTATTAATAAGTATTGTCTTGATGTTCATGGCCTTTTTTTTTTCTTTTTATTTTTTAAGTCCATGTTAGCATACCAAATGACATTTGTTCCTGTACTTAGGCTTGGAACACTTCCATTCTAAACTCCTTCTATTCTGAAAACTGGATACTTATTTGTACTCTGTTTTTCATATGCCTTAATCAGATTTTAATCTACAACAGCATTCTATCCAATGGCTACAAATATTTTGAATCATCTCAAGTGGAAATGTCCATATAATCAAAACTCTAGATATTTAATATCTCTCTTGCCTTCAGTAGCCTTTCTCAATAGCATTCCTGATGACAGAAATTTGGCTTTGAACCAGAAACAGGTACTGAATTCTCAGAAGGAAGTCTTTATTAAAAAAGGGGAAGCTGTGTGAGAGATCATCTTACTGATATGTTTATATCTTATATTGCTTCTTTATTTTGCTTTGACTCTCCTACTTCACAGGAGAACTATAAAAGGTTCAGAACCCTGTAATGTCATTGCAGTTTTCAGCAAAATTCTTCAAAATTACTATGAAATGTGTCTATTATGAAACTAATTTATAGCTGGTCAGAAGTAGTAAGTGAATCTGGCTATGCCAAATGCTATAGATATATTTTCTTGAAAGGAAACTATCAGTCCTAAAATGAAACCCGTCTACTCTAGTAGACATATTATCAAGGAATTGTTTTATTTAATATACTCATCAATTACAATCACCTAAGCCATGTCCCTTTCCTAGATGAGATGGTGTGACATCAGTACAAATTTTCTTGAAGTTTTGCTTTCTCACAATACAGTTCTTATTGGTTACATGACTGAACTGTTCATCCTTATGGAACATGGAATATTGGGTTAATACGAATTTCTCCTAGCTAATGGGTTTTTACCTTGTTAGTATCCAATATATTTATTTACAAATCCAGCAGACACTTGACTCTTGCTGTTTGGAGGCAAGAAGATCTTTAAATGACAACATAATAACAACACATTTGAAAACAGGCATCCATGTTTGAACTTGAGTGTTTCTTTATGAACATTGACTAGTCTACAGCATATATAATGTCAATGGAGGTTGTTTAGTTTGTTTTATCTTAGCTCCATTTTGCTTAAGGGAAATTATAAAAATATATATATAAGGAGTAAAAATATCTTCATGATTAATTATTTGGTATGACTAACTACCACCTGTATAAATGACACAGTGGAACTTGAGGTGGAAGTGAATGGTAGGAGTGTCATATGTAGCAGTGACAAAACTAACTGTAGAATAAACTTCAAAAATGTTTCAGAAATGTTATTGCATTGGTAATATTTTTGCACTTCTAACTGTTCACTTATCATCAGTGTTTACATGTATATAACTGTTTCATCACAGCATCAAATGAGCATTTCAGAAAACACGGGCTACTTTTTAACCAGGTAGAAGTGAGAGAAGTCTCTAGTTTATGTCTAAATATTGTTACGGTTGGTATCCATGGTTGGCATTGCTGTTAATCCTTCATCTAAGTCATCTCAGCTCTGTTTTCAGTTGTTTTATTTATCTTTTCTTAAGGCAACACTGAAATGGAGCTAGACTTGAAACAGTGGCTGGTTATAATTTCAGCTTGGGTTCAATTTTTGGCAGCTAAATCTGAAGATTTTTGGAAACCTAGAAAAAAATATATACAAGGGAGGCTATTAAAAAAAAATATATATTAGTAAATTGGGAAGTATTCCCTTTTCCCAACCACATAGGATAGAATAATAAATAACACAGGTGCAAATATCAGCTGATGTAAATTGTTGTCATTGCATCAAAGTTGATGGTGAGACAATTTACATTTACAGTCTGAACTGTTCTTCCTCTCTGATTCCCGTAAGCAGTTATATTATAAATCTCATTAAAACACACTTGCATTCAAAATAAAAATGAGGTGTCCTTGGAATTGTCTGGAGCATATTGAAGGAAGTACACTTGTTATTAAAATTTCACTGGAAAGATAAGATGCCAGTAAAACGCCTGGAAGAATGAAATTTTCTTTCTCCCCAGTAATATTATGAAATGCTTATAGTGAAACAATCCACTTGGTAGATCCCAAAAGGGTAATTTCCTTTCTCTGTCTCTCTGTAGTCCCTTGCATTCCAAGTATTGCATGCTTCTTTTATTTATTTTATTTTATACCATAAAACTCGACCGTCACTAGTTATATTTTGTTAGGATACGAAATAGCCCATTCAGCAATTGTTTTGCATTCACACCTTGCATTTAAAAAGAAGAAAAAATGTTGAAGAAGAAAGTGCAGCTGAGGACAGGCAATATAATCTGTCTGACTTGTATTATATTTGACTCTATGGAAACTATCTGGCACTATTAATGAAGTAAGCTTATCCTAAGTAAAGATGGCAGAATTTGAGTACTTTTGAGAGAGAGAGAAACGAAACTGGACAAAGTTTACTTATGAACACGGCATTTTGAAAAGAAAGGCTAGAGTAGATTTTCCTGTAGCTTTGAAAAAATATTTAGCCTGGAAAATACAACAGACATACAATTTCCCAGCTCAGATAGTGCCACTCTTTAGGCATACTGAAAACTTTCTCCAAAGCTAATTTTCCTAAATCATGAAGGAGATAGCTATTACACACAAGAAGGCATCAGCTTAGACACCAAAACTTGGAAGCAATCAGTACTTTTCCTATTTCCTATTTCCTTTATATTTAAAATGTATATTTTCCTTTATTTAGAAGACATTCTTATATATATATATATATATATATATTCTATTTTTGTACTGAGTAGTTATCAATGAATTATTTTTAATATAATATAATATAAAAATATAATATATTTATATTTAATTTTATTTATATTTATATATATATATATATATATATATATATAATAAATAAATTATGTTCCTGTTAAGTGTTGGCAGTTTCCAGAAACCCCTGGCTTTTAAAAGTGAAAATACAGAATATAAACATGCAGGTAGATGGGGGAATACAGGATACTGATTCTTGTCATCTGTATTTGTACAACCCACAGAACTCCAAGCAAGTCACTGGAGACAAACTGAATTTCTGTTCTAAGGTGACAGACTGAAGTCGTACTGGCATTCAGTGTAGAAGCCCAGGAGTGTGGACATCTCATGTAATAATCTTATTTCTGATAGTGATTCATGACATGAATGCAGATAAATCAGATGTTTAAACTTTGTTTCTACTCACAGAAAAAAAGGGAAATGTATGTGTGTGCACATTTATGTATATATGCATACTCACAAACATACGGATGAAGTGATGTGAAAAACTTTGGCTCTTGGATTTTTTTATTTTTTTTTGGGGGGGGGGGGAGGGTAGAACTTCAGATATCTTTTGTGATCAGGCTTACATTCATCAAAAGAATAAATACTGATTTCCATGCTGTTCCAGACTCCCACGAGCAATTTCCTAGTAATGCAGCTGTAGTGTCTATAGTGGGTACAACTGGCTTTCTTAAGGCAAAGCTCCAATATTTTTTCCTTTGAAGGAAAACTGCTGTTATTTTTGTTAGCTACAGTAAAATCCCGCCACTGCTGTTACTTTTTTTCTCCTTTTTTTTTTTTTTTTTTTTTTTTTTTTTTTTCCACTGAAATAACTTGAACTGAAGTTGAAAGATTTAACAAATAAGCTAACATCTTATACTGGATGTATACCAATATATATGACTATTAAGACGAGCCTAGGGCAACAATGCTGATCCAAGGATTCTTAACACACGGTTTAAAATGTTAGGTTCAAATGATAAGATTGACAATGGTGGTGCAAATCAGATGAATTCCTGAACACTCTTCATAGTATAAATGATCCTTAGTATATATGATCCATATCAATAGTATAAATGATCCTGATAATATATATGATCCTTATGAAACTTATCTTTTCACTTATTGTAGAGAGAGAGAATGTTGGACCACCGATCTAAGTACTTTAATTTTTATTTAAATGAAAAATACAGCTCGTTTTTGTGGGATGTTATCAGGTAGGAAATTTCTGAGTTCATATTTTTTGTTCTTAAAAGTACTGACTAAGAAGGAGTGGCGGAGACAAAATGCTATAGACTGACCACAACCCCCATTCCCCATTCCCCTGCACTGCTCAGGAGGAGGAGTTGGAAGAGGGTGGATAGGAAGAAGGTGTTTTTATTTTCTTTCCTTTGTTTTTCACTTCTCTAGCTTGTTAGTAATAGGCTACTAATCTTTCTACTCTGAGTCTGTTTTGCCCATCACAATAATTGTTATGCGATCTCCCCCTCCTTCCCTCAAACCTTGAGCCCTTTGCATTGTATTTTCTCTTCCTTTCCCTTTGAGGAGGGGGAGTGAGAGAGTGGCTGTGGTGGAGCTTGGCTGCCCACCCGAGTGAAAACACTACAACATCGCATAGGATGAAATGACCCTGAGGTGGAAATCTTATACTTGTCCTCAAATACATCAACACCAACCAGCAGGGGACAATTTATGTCAGATGGGTGGCGGAAGCTGAGGGATGGTGATGGGAATGGATGCTTATACCAACACCTCTGATGGAGCCATGTCATGCATGCAATGTGGGCATTCAGTGAGGTGCAAATGGGTGGAGCTGCCCACAATGCTGAGGTGTAAACCAATGGCATGGACCTTATGCTGCGTCATACTCCTGCTGTTGTCCACTGCCAGTCCACTGCCTCATCTAGGACACTGTTCTGGGGCAACTATCCACAGAAGATAATATGAGATCAAAAGTGTACTTGTTCCTACTCTGAAACTGGCTCCTGAAAACATTAGTTCTTGCCATATGCACAGATGTCATCTATCACATGAGAATCACTTAATCTACTTATTTCCAGTCTCAGTTTCCAATCTGTATTTCTTTACAGCACCAGCATGTGGAGGACACAAAATCCATTAGGTAATAGTGTGTATATCCTCTGGTGCTATGTGTATAGGTAGAACCTCTATGTCTGTAAGTTTTTCAATGCTGCATATGTATAAGGAGCCTTACTTCTAGTACAAATAATTTCTGATAAGATTCTGAGAGACACCACACAAAATAAACTTTAGGATACTGTTCTCTGCTTTCTGTCAACATTTAACTCTTCCTCTCTACTTCACCTTTGAACAAAGAACGCTATTAAAACCCATTGTTTATGGCAAATCTCTACCTTTTGAGTACCTGCCATCCATCTTACTCTGAACTGCAGCTATGTCTTGACATTGTTTAATATGACAGCAAACTACTTTTTGATCCTTGGCAGGAGCAGCTGTTCTTTATTATATAGAGAAGAACAGCAATTCAAAGGGTTACTCTATCACTGATTTGTAACTTTTTTTTAGAGGCATTTCATTCACCTCACCAGCTCACTTGCTGCTAATTAATCCATCTATTAGATTAATCAACAAAGGATTTCCTTTATGAATGTATCTCATACACAAGATTTATGGCCCATATTAGGTCACTGAGAAGAAGGATTATGTCTGTCTTCTATGTACATTTAGTTCACCTCAATCCATTTTTACCAGCAGTTTTTATCTTACTCTCAGCTGCTATGCAAGCATGACAACATGATGTAACAGCTAACTGTACACATTGCCAATGGTCTCTTCTTCCAATCCTTTCTCATCGGGCTTGCCAGGTATCTTGTAGTTGAGCAAAACTCAGAACTTCAGCTTACTTTGTTTAACCAAATTCTATAATAATAAGTTGATATAGAATGAAACTTGAGAATGTCTTCTTGTATGGATTTTGGATTTAATCAAATTCTATGATAGAAGAGCGCAGCAGCAGCATAGTCAGACTCTCAGCAGTGGATAAATGCCATAGGTAAGTCTACTGAAAAAGATGAATTTGTACTCATTATACATAAATATCTGATAATACTTAGATTACAAATAACATATTTTTGTACTTTTTTTTTTCTTTTTAATTAATTCAGAAATTATGGGAGAAAAGAATGAAAACATTTTGTCTTCTACTTCCACACAGAGCCCCTTACTACTGCTAGGATTGAGACCCTTACAGTTAAAATTACAGATATAGAAGCCTTTACTAATATCAACAATGTCGTATTTCTAAAGAAATATATATATACATTGTAATATAAATTAAGTATGAGCTCTTCTTATGCATGATTATTCTTAAACAAATGAACAAACATTCCATTAAAATTCATATAGGTAGATCATAAACTATCTATTAAAGAGATTCTTTGACTGCTTTGAACAGTTATGGCTGTGAGTGTATGGAACAAATACACTATGCATGTACGTAAGAGCAAAACTTTTTTAAACAGGTTGAGTTTTCTTAATCCCCTTTCGAGCATTATTATCAGAATGTGGACTGGCCATGTCCAATTATGGAAGAAAAAGAAGCATCCATGCACTATGTGACTAGTCAAGAAGACAGCAAATTCTAAAGGATTAGAAGTAATATAAACATTAATAAAAAAATTTACAGTGTTTTTTTTTGTTTGTTTGTTTGTTTGTTTCTCAGACTTCATATTATGTCAGCTTTTACAGTGAAACACGTATTGGAATAAGCCAACAGAAATATATTTAACCAACAGAGTCTCCAAAATTCAACATGAAATATTCTGTTAAAATACATAATAAAATCAAATTGGGGCAGAAGGAAGTGTAGAATTAGAGGCAGAAATTAATAGTGGACACATTCTTATGTCAGTCTCAACAGGCATATAGTGCATGGAAGGTTCTGCATTTCAAGCTTCAGGTTTGTTTTATGCATTGTGATTGAGATCTAACACTGGAGTGGAAAAATAGGATATGCAAATTTTTAAAACTATAAGTTAAATAGCAGCTTCAATCCCAGATTAGAATTTATAAAGACCCACGCTTGTACTTGGTCTGTTTCCCACTGACATCACTTGGCCTGTGTAGAAGTAAATGAGGTGGTGCAAAATTGGAGCTTAACTGGGAAACTAGAGCTTACTCAGCCATACTTTATGAATTCCCATATTAAAAAAAAAAATAATAAAAAGTGGGAATTTTCCAATTTTTAAATATTGTTTATAGCAGAATAATCTGGGAGTTCACTGGCAAAGGGCAATATTTTCTTTTTCAAGAATATTAAAAAACATTACAAGTGAGAAAGGTAGCTTGGTAATGGATGATGAATGGTAGGTACTGAACTGAATCATGCAGTCTAACTGCTTGTGTGTGCAGTGATTGTTTGTCATTCAAATTTAAGACAGAAGAGGAAAGCATTTAGGAGATTTAAATTTTATTCACTACAATATCTGATGTGCATACATAATGCCTGCCACTGGGTTTTAATGAATTAAGGGTGGGGAATAGGAAATTCAGTGCAGAAACTTCCTTATTGCACACCAACATGTAAGAATTCTTGTGAAAAATTACATCTTAAAAATATATATGTAGTTTGCTCATAAACATCGGACACTTGAATTTCACAGCAATATACTTGTTCAGACCCAGCAGTCAAACATGGATTAGCAGCTCCAGAAGCATGTAATATGTTAATTCACATAAACTGTGTAGAAAAATAAATAAATAAATAAATAAAATAAAAAAGACTCATTACACCTAGGGAAAACAAACAAACAAAAAAACAAACAAAAAAAAAAACAACAAAAAACACTGACTTTCTCAAGTTGTGTATTATATTTACAATTACATTTACATAGCTTCTCTGTCAAATGCATTGACATTAGAGCTGCTCTGAATTTACAAATTTACAGAAAATATACCCTCTCTCATTCTTCTGTAAAAAAAAAAAAAAAAAAAAAAAAAAAGCTTATCAAAAGGTTCAAGAAACAGGGTGGGGAAAAATACTATAACATGCAGGCATCTGTTCAGAGTAGATATTTTGACCAAACATGGGATCCCTAAGGGCAGAAAGATAGGTCATAAAATCTTCCTCAGACACATAGTTTGTTCTCCAAGGCAAGATTTATGATTTTGTCCTGCTCCTCTAACAAGATAATTCCTGTTAACATATCAAGTTTGTGGATGAGGCAAGATCACAGTTCAAATAATCTTCCCTACTCTGCTCTTGTGCCAGGTGAGAGTTGATCCTAGAGACACAGCTTCTTTGCAAGATTTATGCACATATATCACAGGCACGATGCTTCAGTCAAATTAGTATCAGACCAACCCATGGTCAATAGGGCTATTACAGCATTCTTTGTTTTGTATAAATTTGATTTGATAACACTAAGCTGATCATGTAAAAACTCTTTATAGAATCAGAGCTTCTCCTAACTCAGTTTTAGGAAGGCAACTTCTGAGATGGAGAAAATGTCCTGAGTGCTTCTATAACTTCATAGTTCAGTTACTCCAGACAGATTCTTCTTATGCTTATTTAAGGCACTTCTATCCCCTAAGCTCTTCTGCTGGAGAATGTGTTATTTACACCACAGATGAGAATGGGTTTGCACTGACACATGAGGATGCAGAAGTCAAAATGCAAGAACATGGGTTATTCTGCTAATTATTAATTGGAGGATGTTGCCACTGGTTAGATAGGAGGTAAAATGTAGATGGTGGAACCCCACATGTGATTTGAACAGGTTGGATTAGAGTTGTTTTCCCGGTGAACATACTGCATGAACCAAAAGATAACCTGGCCTTGCCTGTCTGGACACACATACTCAGGACAGTGTTCTGTGCCAATACAGCCAGACCTGGAGTGGCAGAACTTATCACATCTCTGTCTGGATCTTGACAGGCCTGCTAAATCTTGATGAGGCAGTGATACCTTATGCTATCAGCAACTCTGTCTTAGGAGAGTGTGAGTCAGAGCCATGTTTTAAAGCATTCCTTATCTGCAAGAATTTAGAATAGAAAGCCTTTACTAATGTGAAGATATTTTTGAGGTAAAAGTCAATGAATTCCAGACACATATAAGCACACATATATAAGCATGTGTCTACACATTATCCATCTTTTGAACCCTTTTTGCATGCTATCTATACTGCCTGTGACTAGCAAGCAGCAATGAAACTTAATTCTGCTCAGACCAGAATTAATTTTCTGTCTTTATGCATAAAAAATTATATTCTCCTGACAATGTGAGACCTTGGTCACCTTTGTACATGAGGAAAAGGTGGGAGGGGACTTAGTGCAGAGATTCAAATATTTGTACAATATTCCGTCTTATTACAGCTTTCACAGACAAGGAAGAATGCAACATGCATATAGATTCAGGTAAGTACAATGCATAGACTTAATAACATATTAATCAGTTCCTGTTTTGCCCTATGTTTATATGCATTTCAAATTCTGGAAAAAGAAACTGTTAAACCACTGTGACCTCAACATGTTCAGACAGGTATTTTAGCCTCACATGCCTGCCTTGTGGTTCCACTTCTTCACACAAACACAATTCCCATACCTGTTTTTTGAAATATTACTTTAAACCTAATAATCATATTTTGTAATGAGTAAGAGGTAAGATCACTACAAAGTTTCAAGAGAAGAAAATATTTCAATTAACTTTAATTTTCACTTTACCTATTATGTTGTAGAAAGTTAATTAAAACCTTTAAAGATGAAGTGGCATTGTCTTGTTCTGTTTATATCTTCCGACTATTCAGATCATTCTAATGAAATCTGAATTGTTCTTTACATAGCAAATGATGCTAACCAAGTACCTGAAGTGATGCTTGATAGCATTAATTTCACTACTGATTATAACAAAATAAACTCCCTTTACAATAGATCTAAGAGTACCAAGAAAAGAAAAGCACATTCACTTTCCTTAACATTTTTTTTTTAGCTAATACATATTTATTTATATTTTTTACCTACACTGTGACCTCTCCATTAATATCTAATTGTGGCTCTACACCTGAGATAACAATTATCTACCTCTTATATGATATTTCGTATCAATCCATCAACATCTTTTGCCAAAATAAAATCGGTTCAATAAATTTTTTTCATATAGGGGTTTCAGCAAGACAGTAAAGGGCAGATGTAGAGGATCTATACTTAGTGGCATTTGGCATTGCAGAAATCAACCATGAAGTTCTTAACACTAGTACTGAATCCAGAAAATGTGTTGGGTTTCCCAAGCCCTTTACTATTGCAAGAGGGGCATTAGATGCCACAGAATGGAAGCAAATGCCACACAAATGGAAAGAAAACCTGTGTGGAACTTACCCCTGTGAAGTGCTGAGGCCGTCAGAGATAGCTCACCTCTCTCCAGAAACTAAGTATTTACTTTGCATCATAGCGAGTATGGGATTGTGCCTGTAGAATAGATTTATAGGTTGTGTTCTGAATTTGAACTAGTTTCAAGGTGCAGTGCCTATAAGAATACTGAATAGGAAGGGGAAAGACAGGGAAAATTAGATTAAATTGAGATATTAATACAAAACAACAGGAGAGGTTATAAAGGAATTTTGAATGAAATCCTCTAGTTTACCTGGATGACTAAGGAAATAAGCTCTACAAAATGAGACACCAACATCCAATAATTTGAGCATATGTAATGACTTTAAGATTTGCATTTTAGAAAAAAATGGTATAATTGCACAGCTGTTTTAGACAGTTGTATCAAATGCACTTTAATTACTGTTCCTGGATGAACCAATTTTTGCTGAGGTTTGGTGGTCAGCTGATTCTTCCTCAAGTGATTAGGTGAGTTTAGTCATTTGTGAAGGGCTCAGTGCAACCATCTTTCAGCACCTCAACTCCCATTTCCTCCCAACTCTCCTCTCCCCAAACAAAACAAAACAAAACAAAACAAAACAAAACAAAACAAAACAAACCCAGTGGTGAACTTCAGTCAAAATGGGAAAGAGATAACAACTTAGGGGAAAAAAAAAAAAAGTTTTTATGAGCAGGTAGGTGGCCTAACATACAAAGACAAGGTGTGAGGAAGTTTTCGCATGGTGGAGAAAAGTTTTCAAAATTGCTGGTCAGAGAGGAGAGTGTGCGTAGGTCCCTTCTGGGCTATTGCCTTGTGAAGCTGCGAGGCTGATGCTAATGAGTTTTGAAAATTAAAGAAGCTATAATTGAATCTACTAAGAGTTAGTATGAGAATGAGACTGAGGGGAAAAGAGATATATCAAAGTAAAAGCTAATTTCTACTTTTGAATTCCTCTTTGTGTCTGGTCACTGGTGGCCCATGATGTTGTTATATGTAACCTACTCAAAAAATTATTGAGCAGAGGATTGGCTGTAGATCTTCCACAGTCCTCTTCATAGCTTCACATTTTGTGGTAGAGAAAATGTACTGTTTCCTCTGTTCTTTTATTGTGTAACTATTTTTTATCTTTATAGCTGTGAATATTGAAAACCAAGAGAATAGGTCCAAGGAAACTAAGGTAGAAGGTGATCATTTCAGGAAGGTGGATTACTATTGTTAGTGACAACTACATTTCTCAAAATACGTGTATGACTGATTATTCAACTTTTTGTTTTTATAGAGTGGTAAATCAGGCTACCCCCTAACTGTAGGAGTAATGAGGCTCATCCTGATTAATCTGTGACAGAGGTCAAAATAGGAACAAGGGTTTCTATTTTATGGTTTCTATTTTTCTCTTCTAGAAACATTTAATCAGCAGAAAGTTTAATGAAGCCATAACTTCAATCTCTCTAACCCATCCCTTAGAAAAAGGAAAGATCAATTTAGCAAGGTAAACTGGCAAGGTTTATTTTAGCAAGTGATATAGAAAGCTGAAACTGACCACATCTTAAGCAGAAGGAAAAACTGGCTGAATGACAGCTTGTCTTCCAATGTACTTATGCTCTTTTGTTGTAAGTTCATAAACCATGAACTACAATTGAAATCAAATAATTTTAAAGTCACAAAAAGTATTTTTTTCTTATATTTAAAAATATAGCTTAAAAAATCTTTTGGAATATGCTGATTGACAAATTGAGCTTAAGTAGCAATCACAGGTAAAAGAAGAGTCTAACAGGTATTTTCTACTACTGAATAATATCCCTAGATTAATTTCTGTGAGGAGATTTTTTGGTGGTACTATTTTTAAAGTGTCTGTGTTAAAGCTGATCTTGTCAAATTAATTCTCCAAAAATCAAAACATGGACATCACATCTTTGACATCAACTTAATATCTTTGCAATTTACTTTTGCTTTACTATTCTTACTGTGAGCTGTAACCTGGGCCTTCTGGGAACGTGAGTAAGTTAGGAGGCATACAATTAATCCACTAACTTTAAAAGACAGTGAGAGAGTTATTCATATCCTTATTCCTACTATAAATTCCCTTTGTGTTATGATTATCTAATCCCTATTAAAATATGAGTTCTTAAGAACACCAAGATTTCTAACAGCAACAGCAAGTCCAGTACCTATACAAATAAAATAAAATTAAAAAAATTGGCTGATTTGAATAAGTGTGGTGTACTTTAAAAGAAAATATTGAGGACTTCAGACTTCCCTATGTTCTCGTACATTAGTTGCACAGAACAAACAGAAACAAAACAACTGGAAGTAAAGCATCCTGATAGCTTCAAAGGATATCTTGGCCATTTTCCCCTCTCCAGTGCAGTGACATCAAGGAAATAGCATTGCTCTTGGAGAGTCTGTTTTCTCTGAAGGGTTTGTGGCCTGGAACAGAATTGTGCACTCAAGTGATAACTAATAGCAGTGAGTGGTGAAAACATTTTACATAACTCAAAAACAAATGGAATTATAAAAGGATATGAACTAATAATGTAGAGGAGAAGAGGGTGGAGAAAAGGAAATTGTGTAGACAAAAATTGAAGCTTACATAAAAGCTCAGTCCTGGGTCAGACTAAAGGTCTGTCTAGTTCAGTGTCATATCGTCAGCATTGGTTACTACCAAATGCCTAAGAAAGTGTATGTGTAAACCAGGTGCACAGAGTATTTAATGTCTGGAATTGTTAAACAGCTCCATGTTAAACAGCTAATAATGTGAGACTGCATTTAGCAAAATACTCACTAGCTACTGATGGACCCATCCTCTACAAGTCAAAACCTTTGAAACTTTAACACTGTTTGCTACAGCATGTTGTGAAAGCCACAAATTCCCCAAACTAATTATATGCTTGTGGTAGATGATTCTCTCAAAGCTTTTAATGAAAGGCCATGGTGGAGACTTTGTGACAATTCAGGTCTGCCTTCACCTGTTGAAGCCTGTGCTAGCTGACTGCTTCAAAAGATTTAATAGATATGTGAGACACATCCAGTATAACTGCTAGAGTTATTTTCTTATTTAGTATTCTTGGGTTATTCACAGTGCACTAAGAAATCCTTATTTTATTTTTAAATTTCAAAATGCTTAGTCATAGTTTAAGTAAGTTGCAGTGCAGTCAGGCATTTGAAAATGCTTTTATTGTACTTAACATTGAACCCATTGAACAGAAGCTACAACTGATGTCACCTTACCATAAAAAGTACTTCCATTGACAGCTTATGATCTTTCTTATCTATATCACAGAGCTGGATCTGCACTCTGCAGTATTAGGGAAATACACTGGTATAATGAGGTTGCTTGGAGTGCTACAGAGATTTACAAGTAGGATTTACCTAACATGAAACTTATGAGTAGAAAAGCCAACTGTGTGATACTGACCACAGGCTGCTCTGCACTGGACTTCAAGAAGAAAAATTATTTTTTGTTTTGATCCATGATGGGTGACATTCGGCAAAACTGTTAATTATTTGGTTGTTTGCTTGGTTACAGAAACACATTTCAGAAAAATGTATTTAACAGTACTTTTTTTTTTTTTTTTTAATTTTATTTTGAAGGTATTCATTTGCAATAAAGAATTGTAAGTGTTTAAGTAAATGAGAATAACTTTGTAATAATCTCGTGAAACTCTTAAATGAACCATTTATTCCATTAAATTATTTTGAATAGCTACATACTATGTAACAGTTTGTCTTTGTGGACTCTTCCCATATAGACTCAGAAGTAAACTGTACACATGGTCCATGTCTGACTATTCTTGAACTCAGGGGAAGAGAAGATCTGAAAAAAAAAGTAAAAAACTATTAAAAATTATAGAATAAAGTCTCAGCCACATATGTGTGCACATGAGAGCATTAGTTTAGGTCACTGTTTCATATTTGCTGGCAGATAAAAAAAAAAAAAAAAAAGACATAATGTAACAGATAATCCCTACACTTTCAACACTTTTTAAAATTCAAAATGCCTTTGAAAACTTTCTGATAGTGTTTCCCCTGTAATGTTCCCTGCTTTAAGTGGTGTTATCACAGGACTGTTCATTCAATAGTCTGTTCTCAGATACTCTTAATGAAAGGATTAAAATACACCATTGAATTCAAAGGCTGATTTCATACAGTAAAAGCTTTACTCATTTGCCTGAAGATATTAATTATCTTTCTGTATTGGCAGAATATAGTACAACAGGGATGACGACTGCTGAGCATTGTATAATGTGATGCTGGGGTGGCCCCAGCCAGCTCCAATGGCCCCACTCCAAGGCATGGCCGGGCCCTGCAGCCAAGATGGTGGCACGTGGGGGGCAGCCTGGGGAAGAGAGGACACTGCACAGCAGAGAGCAGTGAGGGTGAGGGAAGGAGCAGTTTTAATTTGTAGTTATTTCTGACTATTGATAAATATTTGATTAATAAATTTAATTTGAGTCTGTCTTGCCTGTGATGGTAATTGGTAAGCAATATCCATGTCTTTATGTCAACCTATGATAATCCATCATCATTTTGAAGTTCAAAATGATGACATCTGGACTATATCTTCACCATGGCATAGTTGTGAGAAAGTAGCTTTATAGCTCCTGGGTCAAATTAGTTCTGTGTTTGCACCTTGTATTCCACCCTTCCAACCCTTGAGTCTGCAAAGGCTAGAGCACTCTCTTTACCTGAGGCAAAAAACCTTGGAAGAGAGATGATACAATTGATTCAAGAATACCACCACAAACAAAAAGATAAAACAGATGAATTTTATACACAATCAGGTGAGAAATGCTTGTGTTTTATAAACCCTTAATATTTTATTGATTGATTTGTGTTCAATTTCTTAGCTAGGGTACACATGGTATTTAGAAAAAGAAGAAGGCAAGATGGTTTACAAGATGCCCAGATATTAATTTAAATAATTGTGGTCCTTGTAAAGAGCAAACAGTAAATATTAGATTGGGGAAAATAACACCAGGTCTGAATAATATTACTAATGGTTAACAAGATGTAAATACTATAACACAGAAGAAACTTAAGGCATAAAATAACAGTCTAAACCTTATTAGCAGACTGCATACCATTCAGTTAAAACTGTTTTTATTATTATTATTATTTATTAGTATTATTATTTTTATTTCCAATCTAGTTAAAAATATTTCCTCTAAGTGTGGAGGTGATTAGAAGTGTTAACATACTTCAAAACCATGTGTCTATGAAAACAGTATTCCCAGTTCTGTCCTAAGAAATATGATTGAAAACCATATCAGAAAGACATTTCTCAATATCTCCAGACCTGCTTTGTGGACCAACAGTATGCTTATATGCATTCTAAGGATAAACGTCAGATAAGAACCCATTTTGAGATTTTTTTTAATAACAGAGCTGATGTGTTTTGCATTTTGACTGTTGCTGAAATGCTTCATATGAAGATCAAAAAAAGCTAATGTTTCTGTATGAATGCTTGTGGCTTTTTTCTGATTTAAAATGTTTTTTTAATGGAATTTCTAGAACTGTCTTCGGAACTAAAAAAAAAAAAAAAAGTTATTTATTTCTAATATGAAGGGCAAGCAGGGCTCTTACACTGGTTCAACATTTGCACTCTGTTTATAAACAGGGTTGGGGATAATCCATCATCATCCTGAACTTCAAAATGACGACATCTGGACTACATCCTCACAATGGTGTAGTACTGACACTTCAAACAAACTCAGAAAATGGTTAAAAAAAGAAGCACTACTTACAACCATCTCACAAGGATAATCATCTGTGGGCAAACAAAAGACTAAAAGACTCATTCTTGCTGGAAACATTTGAAGTTCCTTTTTTTTTTTTTTTTTTTTTTCTTTTTCTTTCTTCCCTTTTCCTGGCTTTAACTTATTGAACTTTTTAGTTAAGGCAGCCTGAAGGCACTAAATTACAGATGGTGCTCACTCATTCTAAAATTGAAACCTTCCTCTTTCAAAAGGTAATTGTTTCCAGTTGATACATGCAACATGAATTGGATAAGTCAATCATTTCTTGAATGAAAATAGCTCTTATATTCTTGCAAAGTCAAACTCTGTCTAAGGATCTCTTTGTCCTAAGAAAAGAAATTGCATGCTATTTCCTTCCCTTATGATCTAACTTTGTGTCAACTCCCTCTATAGTACCTTTGGCAGAAAAAGTAAAAGTAACAAATGTTCCTTATTATTTATAGTCCTTGAATGTAAAAATAAAAATTTGAAAAAGGTAGATTATATATTTGAAAACAAAAATGTAACCTTAATATTAAATTATCCTTTGTTTGTTTGTTTGTTTGTTTGTTTTGTTAATGACTGCAGTCATTAAAATGCGTTTGAAACCTGCAGTATTTTGAACCACAAATCACATAGTAACTACAAGAGAAGGTATCATCCCATTATCATACAATGCACTTGGGTATATATTTAACTTACATAAATGAATAAATATTTGAAGAAACACTATTACAGTTTGGGAAAGAAGAAGAAAAAGAAGAAGAAGGAGAAGGAGAAGAAGAAGAAGAAGGAGAAGAAAAAAAAAGAAGAAGAAGAAGAAGAAAGGTTCATTTCACAACTGCTGATAAGCTTTTTGAAAATATGCACGTTTATAGGGGTCTTCTACTTATTTTTCAGCTCCAGATCCATTAGGAAACTGTGCTTTTTATCTTTACTGTTTAAAACAGATGTGAGCATAGACATTAAAGGGAAATAATGAACTGTGCCTTTTCTTAGTGAGTTTCATTAATATATGATGATAATAAAGGTATGCTGAAATTCAGGAGTCCTGCATCTTATTTCAGCTCTAAGAAAAATGTACATCAGGGTTACAAATTCTTCTATGTCTGAATAAACCCTTGCTCAGTTTCCTGCTCTCATTGGCTGTTTCTCCTGGCTCTGTCCCATATCCCGGATTCCTAATTTCTTGTCCCTGTTTGCCCTTTTGAAAAAAATAACCACATCAAAATAGGTTTAACCAATTTTATTTTAACTTTTATTTGTCCTTAAATTCACAGTTTTGAGCTATTTTAGAGCATTTTTCTTTCAAGTAGAAAAGCTGCTGTGAATACATACTTGCAAGTAACGAAGTAGTGTTGTACACAAGCTCTCAGAATAGTTTCTGCCTGTGTAACTGAGATATGAACATCAAGGCCTGAATACCTGGTTAATTTGAACCATCCAAGTGAGCTGCACTCAGTCAATAGCCATATTTGCTTTATTCAGGAACAAACATATTTCATCTTATTCCAGCTCCAATGAAAACAAATTTATTTCCTACTGTCCATTTGCACCATTGTTCACTTTATCTGAATCTGATAACGGTTACAGTTTAAGACACATGATATTAGCAGCAGCTCCCTAAAAAATCTGCTCCTTATGGTTAGCTTGCCAGTTTCAGGGAAGCCATGTTGGCCTAATGCTCAGTCATTAGTGTAATCAGTGAAGACTCATGCTTGTTTTTCAAGGGGAGGCAAGGAGGGAAGATTATTTTATGCACATAATTGGTCCTATGTACATCTTTTTAAAATTATTATAAAATGTTCAAAACAAAACATAAATTCTAGCTTTCCAATGGAATGGAAAAAAAAAAAAAAGAAAAGAAAAAAAAAAAGAGGAATGAACTTGGGCTATGTGCAGAGACTGGCATGCTTTAAGAAAGCTTAGCCTCTAGGCTGCACAAGGAAGGCCTTGGTTCTCCCCCCCCCCAACCCTTTTTTTTTTTTTTTTTTTTTTTTTTTTCTGCTGACTTCCTTGGCAGCTCCCTGCTGGCTGCAGAGCCCGCTCACAGAATGTAGAAGGGCTGCAACTACTGCCGCATTCACAAAAACCCCAGGCCCAGAGGACATTCTTGAGCTTCTGGATTATTAGATGGTCTTTCAGACCATCCAAATATTTGACTTAATGAAATTCAACTGAACAAATCCTTTTACCTTGCAAGATTCCTACTCCTGTCTCACAATTGAAGAGGGAAGTGCATGCTTAAAAGCTTTTTCATTTTTTTTATTCCAGTTATAATGTCCTAGTGAAAACTATCTCCTGCAAACCTTGCTCTGCAGAAAGAATCATGGTAGTATTGTTTTTGTTGTTGTTTGTTTGATTGTTTATTTGTTTATTTATTTGATTTGTTGTTGTTGCTGTTTTGTTTTTCACTTACGGGATAGATTTATTTTTTTATTTTTTTATTTTTTTTACAGGACTGTACTTTCATCTAAAATTTGTGCTGTATAAAATAATAAGAGTCACAAAACTAAAACGTTTTCTGACCTAACTCTAAGGGTTATAAGGGCATGTGTAAATGTCATACTTTTCTTAAAATAAACTCAACACTATGGAAAGTTAAGGCAATAGAGAGCACTTTAAAAAAAAAAAAAAAAAAACAACAAAAAACACGAAAAAGCACAACATGTACCTAAGTATTTTGCTGACTACGATGAAATTAAGCATATGCTTAAATGAAAAAGTGTAATAACATCCTCCTTCACCCTGCTGGAAGGACCCCATTCTTGGGGGTTGGGGATGATGGGGAATGGCTTTTAAACAAAGCCATGTTAAGTGAGTAATACCAGTTCCCAGGCACAATCTGTTTATCAGGCAGGGAGCCTGGCCCATGTTAGCCGTCCTGCAGATGAACTCTTCTGAATTCTTTTGCACTTCTATTGCCGACTTTTTGAAGAATATCAATTAAAACCATAAGTGTTAAGAAATTGCATGTAGCTGCCATTGTTAATCTTCATAAGATAATTACAAATATTCTTATACTTAAATTAAGACTTCTTGCTGTTGATAACAAAAGCATAATTATTTGCCTAATTTATATCAAAGCTGAAAACAAAGATAAAACAAAAGAGTGCTTAACTAAGTATTTTAAACTAGGCAATGATGGTCAATAAGCCTAGGGTTATGGTTTGCTGTAATCGTGGATGTGTCCTGTGGTGTTTTATATACTCTCTGACTTCTAAAGGACATCCTTTTAAAAAAGCAGTCACTGAAAGTTTGCTTTCTCTGCTCAGTCTATAGCTAAAGAAAGAGTAAGGCAATCTGTATTAACTGAACAAGTATTGTTTCTACTTTGTGGAAAATGCTGGTTTCAAATGAATACAGGTAGTGTAATTAGCCTGTATATAGAAAATTTGCCCCATGATTTATAAAATATTTGTAGGGATTAAAAATCAGTTTCAAATAAGCCAATAGAAAGAACTCTAGTAATCCAGTTTGTACCTATGGTAGGTAGATATCTCTCATCATATTTTGCTTGTTTGTTTGTTTGTTTGTTTGTTTGTTGTGTCCCCCCTCCATTCCCCCTCCCCATTTGTTTTATGAAAAATGCTTGCAGGAAAGTAAAAGAGCAACCATGCCCTCTTTTGCTCCTTTTTTTTTTTTTTCCCTTAACTCCCAGGCAAACAAACAAACAAAACACTAATAATTTGGGAAGATACTAAAGATTAACCTTTAAAAGAATGTAGCTCTACTTAATCATTAGTTTTCATGCTAAGAAAGAGTCCTGAGAAATTATAAAATGGCAATACAGATCTGCCTGGTAAACTTTAAAAAGCAGTCTGATTCAAGGCATGGGGGTGGTGGTGAAGGGGAAGAAGAGAAGGTGATTATATAATTAATAAAACAAAGTATGAAGTGTCCATAAAAGAAGCGTTCATTATGTTGGAAATCAAGTGAAGGATGCACTTGAAGGGAAAAAGTCCAGCCTGGATATTTGACCATAGTTCTTTGAGAGAAAGCTTGATTAAAAAATTGAAAGAACAATCAATCCTCAATAAATACATAATATTGCTGCTTCCCATACAATGGTTCCTTTTTGAACTGTCTCCTGTTCTCTGCTAAGCTCCAGTTCTGACAGTATAGATATGCCTTGCAGTCTTGAAGATTTTGAATGTAGGCTTTTTTTGTAGTTGTTCTTGTTGTTTTAGCAAAATTCAGATCTTCTGCACAAGACATAGGCTTGGTTTGTTCTGAACCTAGTTTTTGTTGTTGTTGTTGTTGTTGTTTGTTTGTTTGTTTGTTTTTAATTCCCCTTGAGTATAAATAGGAAAAAATAGTATTTTACTACCTGAAATAGAAATATTCTTTGACTACAATTAATGAGTAAATATTATTTTAAGCTGGGTAAACTGATGTAAGTTCCATGTTCCATGTCCAGCACCCAAGTCCTACAATAGTAATGTAGAAACTCATTGGCTGAAGGTGGGTGGTGGTTTTGGTGGAGAATTACTACTCATGATTAAAGCAGAGGAATCTAGCCAAGCAGTAAGTAAGGAAAGTATGAAATCAATGGATTTCCCCTGTTATTGTAATGAAACCTATTAATTGTGGAAGAAAAACGGACTTCAAATTAGGAAATCTCATTTCTGTATTGGAAAGGACATCCACCACAACCACAAGCTTTTCCCTGAGTATATAGAATCATAGAATCATAGAATCATAGAATATCCTGAGTTGGAAGGGACCCTTAAGGATCATCAAGTCCAACTCTTGACACCGCACAGGTCTACCCAAAAGTTCAGACCATGTGACTAAGTGCACAGTCCAATCTCTTCTTAAATTCAGTCAGGTTCGGTGCAGTGACCACTTCCCTGGGGAGCCTGTTCCAGTGTGCAACCACTCTCTCTGTGAAGAACCCCCTCCTTATGTCAAGCCTAAACTTCCCCTGCCTCAGCTTAACTCCATTCCCGCGGGTCCTGTCGCTGGTGTTAATGGAGAAAAGGTCTCCTGACTCTCGACACCCCCTTACGAGGAAGTTGTAGACTGCGATGAGGTCTCCCCTCAGCCTCCTCTTCTCCAGGCTGAACAGGCCCAGTGCCCTCAGCCGTTCCTCGTACGTCTTCCCCTCCAGGCCTTTCACCATCTTCGTAGCCCTCCTCTGGACACTCTCCAACAGTTTCATGTCCTTTTTATACTGTGGTGCCCAGAACTGCACACAGTACTCGAGGTGAGGCCACACCAGCGCAGAGTAGAGCGGGACAATCACCTCCCTCGACCTACTAGCGATGCCGTGCTTGATGCACCCCAGGACACGGTTGGCCCTCCTGGCTGCCAGGGCACACTGCTGGCTCATATTCAACTTGCTGTCTACCACGACCCCCAGATCCCTCTCTTCTAGGCTGCTCTCCAGCGTCTCATCGCCCAGTCTGTACGTGCAGCCAGGGTTTCCCCGTCCCAGGTGCAGGACCCGGCACTTGCTCTTATTGAACTTCATGTGGTTGGCAATCGCCCAGCTCTCCAACCTATCCAGATCCCTCTGCAAGGCCTTTCCACCCTCATTCGAGTCCACAACTCCTCCAAGTTTGGTGTCATCAGCAAACTTGCTCAAAATACCTTCTATGTAGTATATAAAGGAAAAAAATATAGTTTTCCCTTTGCTTGAATTCTTCTCTTCTACTACTAACTGCTGTCTTAAGTGAAAAGATAGTAAAATATTTCAATGGTAGGAAGAAAAAGTTTGCCTAGAGAAGTTTTACCATCAGTGTGAATTAGTAGCTGTCATGTCTGCCAGAAAGCTGAGGAAGCTAACTGCTGTACTTTCAATGCAGCTCTCCTAGTCTGCTCCTTTAGAGAGCTGGTGGAGGTCCCTCGTCAGGTGAAGTCACCAGCTTTCCTTACTTTCCAAGAAGGAACATCTTTTCTTATGGAACATGAGCAATGCTTGGTTTGCATCTGATAAAGATTGCCTTTTCTGTGCACTTTATAGAAGCAGTCAGGTCAGCTCCAAATAAGTCAAGTGTACAGTGTTTGTCGTTTTTCTCATCCAATATTAGATCTCCCTCAGTGAATAATGAATCATGGGTGTGTTGTGTTTCCATCCTTTTTCACCTTTACCACTTACTAATTTTGGAATTTTAAACTTATAATGAGAACACTGAGCCAGGGCTCTTGGCTTAGGGAATGAGACTATTTTAAAGGGAGGCTTAGTAGATGTGTCTTGGTTAAATATACTATTAAGAGTTTAATCTGACCTACATTAAAAATTTAAAAAGCTTTTGGAAAGCTAACGAATAGATCACCCAAAATTTGAGAAAACAAAACAAAACAAAAACACAACAAAAACACACAATAATTTCTCTCTAAAACAGTGGGATACACAGAAATGGAAAATGAAAAAGTCATTGTGGTACTTGCTATTATGTGTTTCATAATGTTGTGTGACTGTGCAGTTTGTCAATGTTTGTTTTAGTGCCTGGTACAGTAACCTTCTGTAGACTGGGCTAAGCAGACAATTTGTCATAGCATGTCTCTTGGATCCCACTAAATTAACAATGGCTTCTAGAGTGTATGTTACATTAGTTGCTACATGATACAGGCAAAAGAACAGCTGATTCAAGTATTTAGAGAATTTGTCAAGAGATTTTTACTATACTGCATCTAATAGTATTATCCTTTAAGCAGAGATAGGACTTGCTGTTACAGTCTGGATAAACTGTAAGGACGTGTATATAGATTGCTGATGAGTGTGTAAAATGCACATAAATGACTTTTTAATTACTGTTATTAACTATGCCTTTGTTCTTTGAAATAATTGAGTAAAAATTAAAAAGGAAATTGTCATCTAAGACTGTCATTATCATACAATGTGCAAATTTTTTGTCTTTTTTTTCCCATTCCAAGAAAGAGGTTAGGAATTCAGAGAAAAAAAAAAAATAAATGCCTGACATGTATAATTTGCCTATTACAAAAACCTTAGGCTTGGGCTGTCATTGATTTTATTTATGCAACAATTTTTACACATACACATGGCTTTCCTTCTCTGCTGTAAAGCATATAGGGGAATAATCTCATTTAAGTGGACTTAAGTTTATATTTTATGATCTGATTTTTATAAGTCCCATAAAGCCTGTTTGCTTATTCGAATCAGTGCACTAGTGCACTGATAGTAGTCAAACGGACTTCGGATTTCTGTCCTGCAGCTGCATGCTGTGTCTCAGAAGTTATTCATGTGAAAGCTGGATTTCAAAGGGAGAAACTGCAGTGCTTAGAGGCTGCAAAACTGTTAGCTTGCAAGGTGCATTGCTAACAGTATTTTCAAAATGGCTCAGCCCATAATGCCGAAGCCAGTACAATATCTGACTTCCTACATTTGCTTCCTGACCGTATTTGGCTTCAGGTAATCAAGAGATTTATAATCTTCTGATACAGGAGATAATAAAGAGATACCATTTTGATCAATGAGTATGATTTTTCATCAAGAACTGTCCTTTCCAGCAGATGTTAAGCCTTTTTTTTCATTCATTAGCATGAAAATTTTTCTGCTGCAGCCATTAATGCAACAAGTGACAATACTAATGACATGAACTGGGAAAGATCAATCAAGGGATTGCACATATCTAAGAAGAAAAAGAAGAAAGAAAAAAAAAAAAAAAGGAGCTTAATTTGATTTTCAACTAAATGAAAATCCTTATGCTGAAAATTGGTATTCTGTAAAAACAATGGGGGATTAATCATTCATTCAGATTAGGGGGTTTGTTTTTGCTTGTTTGTGTTGGTGAAGGCTTTGAAACCGGGCTGAGAATTAAGCACTCTAGCAAAAACAAACAAGCTGACAAACAGGATTTCTCTGACATGATGATCTTTCCTGGTATTAATATTAAAGGGTCACAACAGGTTTTACAGTCACGATGTCCGGATTTGGAGGAATATATTCATGAGCAAGAGAAAAGATGACGTTGCTGCCAGGAAATGTATAAGATTTCCCAGTTTCTAAATATACATTTTGAACAAGAAAGTCCAGTTTCCAAATGCACAGTAATGAAGTTTCAGGCAGTTTAAATTCACTGCAGGCATACTTCTACTTATACTTTTCTAAGACCTTTCTCAAAGCCTGCCTCAGGACATTGACTTCTCCCTCTGCATTACAAAGCCCAAGAAGTACCAGTGTGCTGTGCTTTTTCTGTCTCATTACTATCTAGTATCCGTGTGACCATGTGATCAAATTCCTGGGTACTAGGGCTGTTGACTTTAAACCAGGAGAGTCTTCTCCTGCTATCTGCTAAAGTGTTTATTTACAGGTTTTGTTACAGATTATCAGCTCAAAATTCAGTAGACCTTTTTTTCAGTAGGTTGAAGTCTGAGAGATGAAGGTCTGAGTTTCCAAGGCCAAACACTGAAACTGTGTACTGAGCTCTCCTCCTCTCCTTGGCATGGTGCCCTGTATTGTAAATTAGTATTAAAGATGAGGAATAGAGACACTGTAAAAGCAAATGCACTGAGGTTTTGAAGGTTGGATCAAAGTTAAGCTGTTTAAAACCAGGCAAGTGCACTCTGATCTAAGCAGAAAAAGCTTCCCCCTCCCTTCTTCTCTATCCCTTTTGAGATAAATTTCCTTTCTTTATTGCAGCTCTGTCTGGCAGGGTGCAGCACTGTGTGAACACATTTTTTTTAAATTTTTTTTAACAGTAGTTCTTTGATAGCATTTCAAACCCAGGTCAATTAAGGCAGAATAAGGTAAGCTCAGTTCCTTAAAACAATGAAAGTCTTTGTAAATAATTAAAGGGGCTAAATTTAAATCCCCATATTTTATATTTGATCCACTTCTAGATTTTTGGCATGATACGAAGGGTTTACTTCACATAACCTTAATGCTGCATCATATAGATAAAAATGTTTTTCATATCCATTAGTAAGAAAACTCTGTGTGATACGCTTATAACAGGCCACAGTAAATAAAGCAGGATGGCTTTTTATTATCTAATACACATTAGATGTACATTAGATGCACACATGCAAGAAACTTAAGAGATGCAGTTTGGAATAGGTACAGGTCTTCTTTCCTCTGATTTTACACCCATAGTTGAATCACCAAGCCACTGACATTTTTGGTTTATAGTATCCTAGGGAACAGTATGACTGGGAAAATTAATTATTAAAGACTCTTAGACTACAATTAGATCTGAGCAAACATAATTTTATGCTTCAGTGAGTTCTAGCCAGGCTTGTAGGATAGGGGGTGTCCGTGTGGATATAAAAATAACATGGAGATTGTAGCCATCCTCTGTAAAGAAGACTTGGCAAACTGAACCTACCCACTCAGAGTCTGACAACCTTAAGTTTTAGAGAAAGGATGGATGATGCATCTGGCTTATATTTAGGACTATAAAGCAGAATTGATTCTATGTTTTCTAAATGAATTATTCAAAGATGAACAACACTCAATTAATCATATCAGACTAGATGTAATTTTACAGCCACGCAACTGATGTTTAATGGAATGTATTAAGAACTGCCCATTAATTTTCTCAAGAGTAGAGATCTGTTTGGAAAACTTCCTTTCAAAACTTTGAGGTACCTGCTCACAAAATGTGTTTAATCTGAGATAGTATATATAAATAAAAACTCTTAGGCTATAGTGACCAGCATGCACACAGTGACACAAGGATAATACAAAAATAGTAAGCCACAGAACATTTATATATGTTAAATGTCACTTTGGAACTAGGAGAATTTGGGAATGGTTTGTGAGTTCAGCATGAAAATAATCTTATCACTGCATTAAATTCCATTCTGTTCAGGAATCATTATATTTTCACTATGTTTTAGTAGATGCAGTGCAAACAACAGGAAGCATCAATGCAACGTCAGCAGGCACTATGTACGTGTATGTATATATCTCTTTATATGTTGCCATCTTTAAGCACATTCCATAACATACCCAGGCTGTTTTTCTTAAAACTACTTCTTCATCCTAGAGATTAGTTGTTGAAGAGAATGACCAAATTAAAAACGAACAAACAAGAAAAAAAATAAATAAATCCTGTGAACTCTCTGTACTGATGTTTAGAGTTGTAATTGGTGTTTATGCCATATTACAAGGGAAATAAGGAATTCCATTAATGATATAATACAAAAATTGTTTTAAAATCAAGTTTGGATTTGTTGGAACTCATCTGAGAAGCTGTGGGCTGCAACCAGCTGATGAAAAAAGAATTTGGGCAGGTCCAGTTGGATTCCACATGGTACAAAATTTGGATGGGAGGACAAAACTAATGGAACACTACCTTCATTATCCTGGCATACCTGCCACCAGCATGCTTTGGTATAGGCTCAGGCCTGTTTGAATTTACATCCAGCTGCATGAGTCCTGTAGGCCATTTTAGTAACTGAATCACTAGAACAGTATTCAAGATACTTTTTTTTTTTTTTTTTCCACTCAGCTGTACCTTAAAAACAGCTTGTAAGCTGCAAATACAAGGGTAAAGCTGGAGAGACACTTCTTTGTACAGGGTATCCATAGCCAAAAACTCCTGAAAAATGAGGAAAATTTCTGGGACTACCAAAAAGTTATTTGCAATTTCTTTGTACTAGCAGCCTGGCATGGAGCAGCCTCTGTGAAGGAAGCCAAGGTTTGGGCCTTTTCTCTGGCGTGAATGTACACTAGAAATAGGAGCAAACTGTTTACTTCAATCCCTGCTGATGCCCTTAGGGAGAATTAAATAAGGAAAGCATGGGATCTAGTAAGTTCCACATAAAACAGCAGGGAAAGGATGGGAGGTTGCAGGGGAAGTGCCAATCGGAAGTGGGATGGCCCAGACCAGCCAAGATAATGCTTCCTGAGGTGTAATCACTGAGTGATACACAACAGCATGAACACTCCACCTTTTATTTCCTTGACAAGAATACTTTTTTTTTTTTTTTTTTTTTTTTCAGTGATAGGCTAGTAAATCCCATTAACTCTTTCTAGCTTAAATTAGAGAATATATAGAGAAGGCTTTTAAGCCTTCTGAAATCTGTCCCCTTTTCTAGTTTAAAGCCACTACTTTACTTTTCTTAATTCAGTATTGATTCTACTGATGACTCTGTATGGAAACTGTTGGGGACCTTACAATCCACTTAATAACATAAAGTCTAAGATTCTGTTTTACTGAACAGAAAATCTGTATGCTTCAAACTTATTTCTCCTTTGTTATATAGATTATGAATCTATGGGGAGAGGAAAAAAATAAAATTAAAAATAAAGAACAACTTTGAAAAATCTTTAAAATTGGATTCTGTTCTGTTTTATGACTGTTTAATGATCTTTATGAACCGAAGCTGTGGTTTTAGTCAAGTCTGTATCTTAGTCCAGCTGGCACCCATTGAAGCTGATTTTAGTCCTGCAATGCAAAGGGATGCTGGTGGTGATATGGAGAGGGGGACTGGAATGGATTAGTTTTACTTCAGACTTTCCACTTGGCCTGATTTACAATTTTCAACTACTGAATTGATGTACCCATCCTAGTTACCTGTTTCTCATTTCATCAGCTAGAGTGCTAATTGATCCTTGACAACATTAAACTGCCTTGTAGACTTTATTCAGCAGGTGATTAAAACATTTGAACAATCCATTCAAAGTATTTTTTCATATTCTCTCTAGGTTAAGATAATAGGAACTTTGAGCAACAGTCTATCAGCTTTAACATTTCCCAACTGTAAACATTCGTTTTGTTTTTATTTTATGACCACAATAAGTAAGCATTTGGTTTTCCAGTTTCAAATTTCTAGACATTACCTACGCAATGTATGATGAAAACAATGAATTATTCCTTATAATGTTTTAAGGAGAGAATAGGCATTTATTTTCAAAGCCGGTTATGACTATCACAAGTCATGTCTGCATGTTTGAGTACCAGCCCAGGTACTTTTATTTGTGTGGTATACTAAGATTCCTCCCTCAGAGAAGTAAAATCCCCATACTAGCATGGATAACAAATTAGATTGCTGTATACTTTGGTTGAGGAAACATGTAACTTAACTACCTGTCTGGGAATAACTAATTTTCTGCAGCTAAGATAGCCTATTTTATAATGGGAAAAACATATATAATAGAATTGTTATCAGCATAATCAAATGCCCTGTAATTCTCACATGGGCTAATAGGTATCTGTGAGTGACAAAAGTGGATTTTGTCAAGATTCTTGTAAAATGTGGATAATGAAACTAACGTAGTGCACAATTATGAAAAATTTTCCCCTTGTTTGTTTGCTACTTCTCTGTGTAGACATTTTTACTACTCCCTGCCCATGACCACTCCTTCCCCCATTAAAAGAAGTCCAAAAATCCTTGCTTTAAAAAAAAAAAAAAAAAAAAAAAAAACAATGTGAAAACCCCAACAGAAAGTATGAGAAATGGATATGTCTCAAAAGGAATTAACACCTCTAAGTTGATGAAATTTATACCTGTGCTGATATGAGACTTGTACACTTTTTAAGAACTATTTATAAGATCTTCTGTGAGGAATATCTAGCCATAGATAACCCTCATGGACAAACTCTTGCCATATGTATGCTACTAGATCTGTATAAGTGCTTAGGGCAAGCACAGCATGCAAGGTGCTTCTAATTTTTCTTGTAAAGGTCTCATCAGATGTTCCTGAAAAAAAAAATAGATAAATAAATAAAATTGAACTGTTCAGATGTCCTGAAATGTCCTGGCAATGGAGATAATAGTTTTATCAGAGGTAGGACATGGTTCCATCTGCTTCTGTCAGTCTGATTTACAGAACTGGAAAGCATTCTGTTCTTTCAATTTTCCTCCCAGAGATCACCACACCTATTAATGAAATGTTCATTTATGGGCATTTTTTCCCATTGTTTAAAGTTAATGAAACAGTGTGAAAGCATGGTTGCCCTGTTAAATTTCAAGCACATTCTGAACATTTGTTGTTCCAAAGAGAAGATGTTATCTTTTTCTTTTTCCATAAGTCAGGAAAAGGCTGAAATTTATCATATGCCTGACACATAATTATAAGGCACGAGTTATGAGAAGGATTTTTTTTTTTTAAATAAGACATTGAAATCACAAGAGAACTATTTCCTTAGTAGGACTTACTTCCTTATTAGACAAATTCTAGCACCTGTTCTAGTATTTCAGTCATGCAAAGCTTCAAAGTATTTATGATGGCAAAATGCTGATAAAAATGTTCTGTGACCCTGGGGAATGCTGTTTAGAAGCTTTTATAGAAAAAAAAAATCAGAAATTAAATGAAAATAAAACAAACAAAAAAAGTATTATCATATTATCATAGGATATAGGATAATAGAGTTGAAGCAATCTAATTTTATTTATAATGTCATTCACTGCATTTGACTTTTGAAAATTCGAAGACACTTAAGATAGATGTTTTAGACTTAATGGAAAGTGATACTTTGAAAAAAAGAAACACTCACTCACAGCCAATATTCCATTTTACAAGAGGCTGGTTCCAGCAATCAGATAAAGGACCTTTGTTGAACAGAATTGTTTCTCCAATAAAAAGTATAATATAGATGTGTGAAGAGAATTGGCATTCTCTTCTTATGCTTATCTAATCAGCCACTGTAATTATTTTAACAATTTCACGCTGCCTAGGGATGTTAAAAGACTGCATATGTGGGAGCTTTACTTATTTTCAGTTGCAGCTTTGTTGCAATTTGTTAACTCTCTAGAAAAAGGCATAATATGAAGTGTATATATGAAGTTATGAACATTTTTGCAATGTATGTTAGAATAGTGTAAATACACAGTTCCTTATTCTTCTTGGCTCTGGTCACTGGTGACCTCTGGAAGAATTCTTTTGCTTACATTTTTACATTTCCTGATTTAACTTTTTTTTTTTTCTTTTTTTTTTTTTTTTTCCCCATGAATGTGTTTATGTAATTTCTTTGGGTATGTTTATGTAATTTCTTTGGGTATCATATAGGCTTAATTTGGCCAAAGAAATCTACCTGTAAAACACTAGAAAAGTACAAAGTTCACAGTCAAATTCAGAATTACGTTCTTCAAAATTATGTCATCTGTTTTTCATATTCTACTAAACTTCTCCTGAGATTTAAGAAAACACATTTTTAATAAAAATATGAAATAAAATTAAAATATGAAATAAAAATATGAATTTTTTTCAAAGCATGTATTTTTGAGTGATGAAACTGGTGTGTGGTTCAAAGTTCATATTTCTTTCTAAAACTGATATTTTATGTGTCCTTTATATTAATTTCTTTCATATTTCCTCAGGTACTAATAGTTATACTAATGCAACATTAAAAAAAAAAAAAAAAAAAAGAGAGAGAGAGAAAAAAAAACTGGGTCTCTGTGATCTTCAGTGGTCATTACAGTTCATTAATGGCCCTGTTGGAATACCACAGATTTTCACAAAATCACAGCATGGCTGAGGTTGGAATGGACCTCTGGAGATCATCTGGTCCAACCCCTCCCCAACAAGCAGTTTCATCTAGAATACATTGTGCAGGATAGCATCCAGGTGGGTTTTGAATATCTCCAGAGAAGGTGATTTACAACCTCTCTGGGTAGCCTGTTCCAGTGCTCTGTCACCCTCACAATAAAAATGTATTTTCCCATATTCATCTGGAACTTCCTGTTTCAATTTGTGCCCATTGCCATCCTGTCACCATGGATGGCATGGACCATGAGCACCACGGAAAACTCTGTCCCCATCCTCTTGGCATCTTCTCTTCAGATATGCATTCACGTTGATAAAACCCACTCTCACCCTTCTCCAAGATAAACAGGCCCAGATCTCTCAACCTCTCCTTGTATGACAGATAGTTCAGTCCCATAAACATCTCAGTAGGTGTCTGTTGGATTCAGTCTAGTAGCTCCAGGACTCTGTTGCACTAGGGAGCCCAGAATTGAACACAACACTCCAGGTGGCCTCACCAAGGCTGTGTAGAGGTGAAGAAAAAGAAAAAAAAGTATGTTGCATATAGAAATGTATTTCAGCCATGTAGATGGAAATCAAAATATACTTACATTGCTTGTTACCCACTTCAGTATTCACCTGTAGGGACCTTTTACAAAGACAGGAAAATAGTTCAGAGTCTGTCTTTAATAGTGAAATTTTGGGCTTGTGTATAATTTGTAATAGTAACCCCCAGGTGTCTGTAGTAATGCTATGAGACACTTCTATGATTACCAATTTTTGTTTCTTTCTCTGAAGCATCCAGAGAGGCTTCCTGTTGGAAACATGATTTGGATATGATAGGCAAAAATTGTTCCCCATTAGGGGTTGTGATTTGTAGAGATTACTCTGTACTGGGAGTAAACCAGAGGTGAACTCATGGGGATTAAATTTGTTTCGCTACCCAGGAATGGAATTCAAATAAACATAACTTCTTTTACCTCCTTATTTCAGTGCTCTTTGAGTAGCTCTCTAGGGCTACCAGTATTTCTTATGTTAAATAAGCATCCAATCACTCCTCTTTTGGAGATTTTTTACAACAGATTATGTAGAGAGAAACGGAAAGGACAGGTAACAGTGTAGCAACAACAAAATATATGTAAAAATATGACAAGTAGACCTCACAGCTCCTCATTTACCTAGGCTTTGCTTGGACATTATCTAGGCTGTCAGGGTGTATTTCACACAACATAAAGATGAAGATTTTAGGAGATGAATGCAACTTTTTGAAGGCTGTGAAATAAAATCCTCATTTCCAACATTGGCAAGCAAGGCAGCTTTTTTTTTTTTCTTTTTTTTTTTTTTTTCTGCTATACACACTTAAATATACACACTTAAATACATTTTTCTATGCTTCATTCTGGTTTGAAAGGTATCATTCATGCATATAAACTACCAGTCATCCCATTTAGTCTTCAGATGATATCATTTCTTACAAATTCAGTAAGGGACTCTAAAAATCCAGTATCAGCAGTATTCTTTTGGACATTAAGCTTGCAGTTGGTTACAGTCCACTTAAATTCCCTGAAATAATTCAGGCTGCTTCCAAACTAATTTATAAGCCAACTGTTTTACATATTAGGTGCAATGTTTTTCCTTCACTTACTTTCATCTGGCATGAATGCTTTGTTGCTAAAACCAAACAGAAAAAAAAAAAAAAAAAAAAAAAGAACACAAACAAACAAACAAACAAAAACTCTTAAAGCACTAAAGCACTACTCTACTACTCTCCTAGGTTTTATAAAAGACTGCTGCTGCAAGTGACATCAGGTTCAAGCAGGCAAAGAGATAGTTTTTCATCACCATCTTCTTGGCAGTTAGAAAAAAAAAATCTGGAGGAAAGTCTTATGGAAAAGAAGAAAAGCACAATATTATTGCTGAATTTTGTTTACAAGCTGATAAACTGAATGGTTATCTGGCCATTGGAATCTCTCACTATGTTTAGTGGGGAATGAGCACACTTTCAGTCTCTGCTGCAGATATTTAAGGTCTGCACGTAAACAGGGTCACGTACTCAAGAAAGCACTTCTTCTTTCTCCTTGTAATGGATACTGAAGTTGACACAGATGGTAGTAATAAGAAAGCAACCTCCAAGGCTGCCAACTTGCATCAGTCCTAGTTCTTTCAACACCTCATCTGAAATGATAACTATAATTTCTCTTCCATTGTATACTACCACTGTGCTATATATCATTTGAAAATATTAAAAAATAAGAAAAATTTTCAGAGGACTTTCTCTACTGAATCATTGTTAAAAAATAATAATAATTAAAAAAAATGTAGTGTTCTAACACTTTTTTTTTTTTTTTTTAATTTTTTAAATTATCTTACACATTTGATTTTTATTTTTTTTTCCCAAATCTGAATTTAAAGGTGCACTTGTGTTTATATCTCAGCTGATTCTCCCACTGTGGCTTGTGTTATCAAACTGTCAGCTAGCTGCCCAGTCCTGCAGTATAGAACAGCAACAGAAAAGGCAGGAGTGAGTGATATGTTCCAGGTGTATACTCCCTGGATAAGAATAAATGTGAATCCACTCTATGTAGAGAAACTACTTTCTTTAAGGTTTTAATTTAAAACTTGCTAAATAAACTTTATATTAACTGAGAAAAAAGAGGGCTTGGAATATGACATTTTAGGTACCCTTAGAGGTTTTAATGTAACCGTGGCTAGGTTAAAGTGCTTTAAAGTGCATTCACACTTGAAAAGTCTTTGCTTTCACAGAGAAGCCATCAGCAGGATGAAAACTGGAATGTTTCTGTAGCTAACAGAAGCCACTTGCAACATGTTCATTAGTGATAGGATTGTACTGACTCAGTACATACTTGGTGTCACTGGTTTAAATCACTTCGATACTTTATGCTATATTTTTTCGTTGTTTATATTTTGTGTTTTGCTGGGATTAGCAGGAACCATATACTTAAAGCTAGTGTACAAATACTCTTTAAAGCAGTGAAAGAAATCCTTAATCCTTCATATTTATTTCAAATGTCTTTTTAATCCTGCTAACTCAGATGTTTTTCTAATCCCTCCCCAAAAGAATACTTCTCAGTCTTTTCTATTCTTCCCCTCATATGTAACAAGTGTAGTATTAAATGTGTGAATACATATGTACATAAGTATATGTATTCATATGCATATATGAATACACACACACGACAATAAATCATCCACATCTGATTCATACCAAATACATGATCTGTCCAGGAGTGGCCAGCATGCAGAGTCTTTGCCTCTCAGAGGCTCCTGCTGGGATGTTGTCTTAGAGAGCTGGTGGCAAAGGTTGAAATACTTGCTGTAGAGGGGGAAGTGGGGTCTCATGTATCACTTTGGGGGTGAGACTTTCCTTGCTGTATAAAGAAGACAGAACTTCTGAGTACTACTACATTTTTTTGCTGTGATTTACAGAAGGTGATGGCTGCCCAGGTGGAAGATGTATATGGTAAGAGTGCTTCAAAGGCACATATCCTGGTGATCACTTTGGCTGGAGAAGGGCCCCAGAGGGGGCCAGAGTGGGTAGATGCCCCACTGATACATCAATTAGGTCTTGAGGATCTCAGTTCAACAGGTCTAGCTCTGTGAGGGACAGTGGACCACATGTTGTAGAACTCGAGGCTGGGAATGACAAGGTTGAGTCCCTTTGGGTTAGGATCGGCTGGGACAACAAGGCTAGTGTCCTGGTCGGGGTCTGCTATAGACCGCCGAACCAGGATGAGGAGACGGATGAGGAGTTCTACAGGCAGCTGACAGAAGTTGCGATATCTTCAGCGCTTGTACTCGTGGGGGACTTCAACTTCCCTGACATATCCTGGAAGCACAACACAGCCCAGAGAAAGCAGTCTAGGAGGTTTCTGGAGAGCGTAGAAGATAGCTTCCTGACGCAGCTGGTTAGTGAACCTACCAGGGGTGGTGCCCCGCTAGACCTTCTCTTCACAAACAGAGAAGGACTGGTGGAGGATGTGATTGTCAGGAGCTGTCTTGGGCAGAGTGACCATGAAATGGTGGAGTTCACTATTTTTGGTGAGGCCAGGAAGGGGACCAGTAAAACCACTGTATTGGAGTTTCGGAGGGCTGACTTTGGGCTGCTCAGGACACTAGTTGGTGGAGTCCCTTGGGAGGCGGTTCTGAAGGGCAGAGGGGTCCAGGAAGGCTGGGCGCTCTTCAAGAGGCAAACCTTAATGGCGCAGGAGCGGTCTGTTCCCATGTGCCCAAAGACGAGCCAGCGGGGAAGAAGACCAGCCTGGCTCAACAGAGAACTGTGGCTTGAGCTTAGGAAGAAAAAGAAGGTTTATAATCTTTGGAAAAGTGGGCAGGCCACTAGGGAGGACTATAAGGATGTAGCGAGGCTGTGCAGGGACAAAATTAGGAAGGCCAAAGCTCATCTAGAGCTCAATCTGGCTACTGCCATTAAAGATAACAAAAAACGTTTTTATAAATACATCAACACAAAAAGGAGGACTAAGGAGAATCTCCAGCCTTTACTGGATGCGGGGGGAAACTTAGTTACAAGAGATGAGGAAAAGGTGAAGGTGCTTAATGCCTTCTTCGCCTCAGTCTTTAGCGGCAATACCGGTTGTTCTCTGGATACCCAGTACCCTGAGCTGGTGGAAGGGGATGGGGAGCAGGATGTGGCCCTCACTATCCACGAAGAACTGGTTGGTGACCTGCTACGGCACTTGGATGTGCACAAGTCAATGGGGCCGGATGGGATCCACCCAAGGGTACTGAGAGAACTGGCAGAGGAGCTGGCCAAGCCCCTATCCATCATTTATCAGCAGTCCTGGCTATCGGGGGAGGTCCCAGTCAACTGGCGGCTAGCAAATGTGACGCCCATCTACAAGAAGGGCTGGAGGGCAGACCCGGGAAACTACAGGCCTGTCAGTTTGACCTCAGTACCAGGGAAGCTCATGGAGCAGATCCTCTTGAGAGTCATTATGCAGCACTTGCAGGGTAAGCAGGCAATCAGGCCCAGTCAGCATGGGTTTATGGAAGGCAGATCCTGCTTGACGAACCTGATCTCCTTCTATGACAAAGTGACGCGCTGGGTGGACGAGGGAAAGGCTGTGGATGTGGTCTACCTTGACTTCAGCAAGGCATTTGACACCGTCTCCCACAGCATTCTCCTCAAGAAACTGGCTGCTCTTGACTTGGACTGGCGCACGCTTCGTTGGGTTAGAAACTGGCTGGATAGCCGGGCCCAAAGAGTTGTGGTAAATGCAGTCAAGTCCAGTTGGAGGCCAGTCACTAGTGGCGTCCCCCAGGGCTCGGTGCTGGGGCCGGTCCTCTTCAATATCTTCATCAATGATCTGGATGAGGGGATTGAGTGCACCCTCAGTAAGTTTGCAGATGACACCAAGCTATGCGCATGTGTCGATCTGCTCGAGGATAGGAAAGCTCTACAGGAGGATCTGGATAGGCTGCACCGATGGGCTGAGGTCAACTGCATGAAGTTCAACAAGGCCAAGTGCCAGGTCTTGCACCTGGGGCGCAATAACCCCAAGCAGAGCTACAGGCTGGGAGATGAGTGGTTGGAGAGCTGCCAGGCAGAGAAGGACCTGGGAGTGATGGTGGACAGTCGGCTGAATATGAGCCAGCACTCTGCTCAGGTGGCCAAGAAGGCCAACGGCATCCTGGCTTGTATCAGAAACAGTGTGACCAGCAGGGCTAGGGAAGTGATCATCCCCCTGCACTCAGCTCTGGTGAGGCCGCACCTCGAGTACTGTGTTCAGTTTTGGGCCCCTCGCTACAAGAAGGACATCGAGGTGCTTGAGCGGGTCCAGAGAAGGGCAACAAAGCTGGTGAGGGGCCTGGAGAACAAGTCCTATGAGGAGCGGCTGAGGGAGCTGGGCTTGTTCAGCCTGGAGAAAAGGAGGCTCAGGGGTGACCTTATTGCTCTCTACAGGTACCTTAAAGGAGGCTGTAGTGAGGTGGGGGTTGGCCTGTTTTCCCACGTGCCTGGTGACAGGATGAGGGGGAATGGACTGAAGTTGCGCCAGGGGAGTTTTAGGTTACATGTTAGGAAGAACTTCTTTACCGAAAGGGTTGTTAGACACTGGAACAGGCTGCCCAGGGAAGTGGTGGAGTCACCATCCCTGGAAGTCTTTAAAAGACATTTAGATGTAGAGCTTAGGGATATGGTTTAGTGGGGACTGTTAGCGTTAGGTCAGAGGTTGGACTCGATGATCTTGAGGTCTCTTCCAACCTAGAAATTCTGTGATTCTGTGATTCTGTGACATTATCAGAATCTGAATTTTGGACAACATCGTGTCATTTCTATTCAAGAGGTATGTTAAGTACTTCATTATATTTTAGATATTTTTACTTTATGAAACACTTATTACACACTGGGGAAATTAAAAAATAAAATGAAATCCGTATTTTCTGTCTAGTTACCTCAAGGAGCTCTGTTCATTCAGGACACAATGTAATTTTCTCAGCTTCAATAAGCTGAGAAAAGTCATTACCTTTAATAGAATAACATCTTATCACTAACTTCCACTTTCATAATATTCACCTCTAATCTGGCTCATGATTTCATGATGACCTCTATTCTTGATCATGAAAGGATTGCTGAAAAGCAAACAAATCAAGAACTCTCATATCTGTGTCTACTTTGCATGAAGTATGTAAAAGTATATATATATATCTTCAAACACTTTTTAACTTCCTGGTGTAATAATGTATTTCTCTTTCTTCATCTGTCTCTTTTCTAATAAAGGCTAACTCATAACTGTTTACACTTGAGCTCAGGGCTAAATGTATGGATATTCCCAATCTCTGAATAAACTACCTAATTGCTGAATTGAAGCTGGAGTGACAAGTGTTATATAATTTAATTTCCCCCAAGTGTACCAAAACTCATGTGGTCCATGCAGTAAAAATATGGATGTGTGAACTGTTTACAAAATAGTTTTAAACATCAACAATACTGTAGTTTGGTTGTTACATGTTTGATGATATCTGATTGTTCTTAGAATTAGAATTTTACTTTTTTTTTTTTTTTTTTTTTTTTTAAGAGGAAGGGACAAAATGTTGGAAACTGTCCTCTGGATCAACAACATGCACACATGCACATTGAAGCTGTTCTTTTTTCCCTGCACATCTCACTCTAGTGCTTTTTGTTTGTTTGTTTGTTTTAATTTATTTTCCACTAAGTAAGGAATAATTTTCTTGACACAATGCTTTCTTCTTTTATCTAGAAATGGAACTAATATTATTGCAAACATTAACATAAAATGGAAAAGCAACATTTTACGTGGCAGTCTTATAGAAAACAGATGAATAATGGTGGTTAGGACATGTGTCTTTTACTGGGACTTTAAACAAAAGCCCTTTACCTAATGCACTGAAAAGTTTCCCAATATAAAGAACCCAAATCAGAGTACTTTGCAGTAGAATACCATGTTGCAGATATCAGTGTTGAATATGGGCATGATATGAGCATGGCTGTAGGAATTAAATGAACACATACATTAGATTCCAGCAGTGGCAAGCAACAATTTAGCAGAAACCACCAGTGGTTATTTTTGTCCTTGATTTTTATTTCCAGTGGGTGTCCCTTTCTGGTAGTGGCGAGGGACTTTTAAAAGACAGAGTGGAAATAGTGAGTATATAAATACTCCCTCAGGTCTTTTAAAATAAATGAACATTCCTGAAGCTTGCAATATCCTTTAAGTGTGCACTTACAATTTTATTTAAAGCTTGAGGCTGCTTGTCGGGAACTCTATTTCCATTAGACTGACAAACTGATACTGCTAGCTATTGGTCATATAGCCTAATCAACAGATTGACTTTGAGAAAGAGAGTTATTACAACTAACATCGTTTTAACATATATGATAAGTACATTTTTTTCCACAACACCTTAAATAAGGGACATTGACTAGGATAGTAGAGTAAGAAAAAAATCCCATTTAGAAAAAAAAAAAAAAAAAAAAAACACTAATAATAATAAAAACTTGCAAAAACTATGACCATGAAACTGGTTTGACCCTAAATATCATCCTAATACAAAGTCCAGGGCAAACATATGTAAGAGAATCAACGTAAGACAAAGGACATTCAAAGATTTCAGGGGAGGTCATGGAAAATATTTCCTATCTTAAACTTGATTATAATCAGTTCTAATTGTTACAAGGCTCATGCTTTTAAAGAATGCAATAATAAAATTTAATCTTACAGGAACTTGAACCAAATGTTACATTTAATAAGAGAGAATCTTTCCTTGGAGAGTGTGTTGATTGCACAGTAAGTGCAAATTGTCATTTTTAGTTTGAAATAGCTGTCTGTACTAAACATTACAGGACTATTTAATATCGTTACTGAAAAGCAGATAAAAGTAACTTTCTCCTTAGGAAAAATAAATTAATAATAATTGATTATTTAATATATTTCCATTTTTAGAAAATCATATAATTTTTCTTCATTTTTAGTTCTTCATCTTTACAAGATCGCTATTATTAATATTGTTACATTTTACAAGTTCAACCATTAGAAATTATTTTAATAGTTGCAGTTTTCAGCTCTGAACAGCTATATGGTATGTGACAGCCAGCAGGAACTCTTCCAGAGTCTGCACTCAGTATACTGGGCCAAATTCTCAGCTCCAATAGATTCCTTTGAGACATTCAAAATGCCCATGAATGTTGTTCTTCTGGACTAGGTTCTTAACTTCTCATTTTGCAGTCCACCCTGGTGTATTGGGAAGTATGGGGGACTAATGTTTTTGCAGAATCCCAAGCAAGAAGTAGGGTTAAGAAAATCTATTGTTTTTTTTTTTTTTTTAAATCAACCTACAAAGTAAAGCTGATACAGAATTATGCATCTTTTCTATAGAATTTAAAACAAGACTTGAAATACTCTAGAAAATTTTAATTCCTTCATAACTTCTATATACATTTTATCTACAAGGAGATATACACATTTGTTTTTCTTCCATGGGCAGAATGCACATATGACTTTTCCTTTTCTCAGGGATTATATTTATTATTGAATACCAAACCAGAAGATATTATCTGCCTCATCCAATTCTCTCATTTTTAAGATTGATCTTAATTTTCAGTCCCATCTTAACTTCCAGTCCTCCACAACATGTTCACATCCTTCAACTCTTTTCTCTAAAAAGTGGAAGATGGGTAGTCAGTAATCAAAAAGTCTTTTGCAATGAAATAAAACTCATTAGGAAAAAAAATAGGGTTAAGGGAAACTAAAAAAGGCAGTTGCAGGCATTCCCCAAGGACATTGCTTCCCAGATCTGAGTAGTCCTATGGAGACAAACTATTTTTCCACAGCAAAACATGTCTCTTTCTGTTGCTGTCACACACTCTTTATTATTTTCTCTAATCTACTTCTCTGGCATAATTCTCTTTTCCTTTTGACCGACTTCTAATAGGTCATTTTTGCATTTTGATATGCAAATCCAGAGTGTAGCAGAAAACACTTGTTTGCTTGGAAGCAGGATTCATAATTCCTGAAGTGCATGGACCTGTTCATTGTCTTTCAAGCACAGTCAGATATCTTGTTTCAGAGATTCCCCTAAACCCATTTCTTTTCCTCTTTCCAAAGCATAGTAAACCAATTCCTCCATTCCTGTCATTCCTCCATTTGCTGTCTCAGCTTTAACACTAAGTAATTCTGTAATCTACAGTCAGAGTACTGACTGTAAAGATAAACATGCAGTCTTAGTAGCCTTTATTGCAACTAAAATTAACACTGCTATCTGCGCTATCTGAATACCAACACAAATTGTATTGAAAAGGCTGCAGGATACACTCCTTGAACCCTACTGCAATGCTGTTACATTAGAGTTTTCTAATGTTGTGGAGGAATCTACCCACTTCCCCTCTTATTCACACTTGTATTAAAAAAACAAAACAAAACAAAACAAAAAAACTGTTGAGCAATTCTGGAACGCTATCAAATGGAAGTATTGAGTTATTGGTATAGTCTACTTTTCATTGGCTGTGGTAAATTTAATGGTTGTTAATTGTTCAGCATTCCCTCTTGTCACATCCACTGAGGCCCCCACACTTGTAAAGTTGTTCTTTTAACTTTATGCACCTGAGAAAGCCATCGGTTCCTGGTTTATTTATTATTCTTTCCAGAATAAAGGACAAATTGTATCTGATATTTGCTTTTGGGTAATCCAGCCACCTGACATAACTAAATAGTTGCATTTTCTGTATTTTTGTAATGATAACCATCTTTGTCTCTTTTTCAATATATAACTTAGAAGTAATACTCAAGGATGCTAGCTAAGCAGTATTTGTGCTGTCAGTGATGACTGTAGAGAAGAATAGAATTGAAAAAATTTTACCTGCTAGTAATGGGCTGGAAAAGAATTATCTATCATAGAAAACCTATTCCTTAGCTGAAGAAAACACATTAATGAGCTCATGAGATAAATTTTCAAAGTGGTAAATACATAGGTTGGCAAGAAAATTGTAGTTTTTTTTTTGTTTTGTTTTGTTTTGTTTTGTTTTGTTTTGTCACTTTAGCTTTTATCCCGGCTACCTGGTATTTGCACAATGTACTTATCTGAGGGTTCAAGCTTCATGCAACAAAGGAATTCTTGACCTCTTGAGCACTTTGGTTTGTTCCTGCTTTGAAGCAGCCTGTTAACATTAGCTCAAAGCAGTGGCAGTTAGATTGAGAGATGCACTGGGAAGCAGTCATATCTGCTGCCAAAATATTTCTAGGAACTGAAGATGTAAAATGGATGGCAAAAGACTTCTACAACTGAAGATGGTTTTAACTTTATATATATTTCTTTATATATATATTTGCTTTAAGGGTAGGAGCTCTGAGATGTTGGGAATCTGCTACTAGCAAGGAGATTGCAGGGGGAGATTTTTATTAACATATTTATTAGCAATCTGTGCAGAGACGTTAGGGAGAGTTTTAATTTTTAACATGTGTCTTATTAATCATGGATGATACTAGTGTTACAAATGGGAATCAGCCTGGAGACAGAGGGCAGAAGAGATGATGTTTATTAAACATATTGAGCCAATTTCTGTCCTCTGACACATGCATACAGCTTCCATTGAACTCTAAGGGAGGTCTACATTTGCATTGGAGTGCATAATTTTGCTCTGCATGTTCTATATATACTAATCATAATTAAAAATAAGGTTCACAGCAGGGCTGGGGGATATGTGGTTGAGGCAGGGTAAGGACCAAGGTAATCTACTTTATCAATACACTTTTCCTAAGGTGCCTTGTATCTTGGCAGGGGATAAAAAACAAAACAAAACACTAATTTGTATGATATGAATATACACTGATACATCATGCTGTGTAATATTTCCTGTTGTAACACAAGAACCCCAGTCACAATTGTTTACTTTTATTTTCTTATCTTTTCTTTTTTTTTTTTTTTAATAAAACTAAAAAAATAAAAAAAGGTTTAAAAAAAAGAAAAAGAAAAAAGGTTTAAAGCTCTTAGGAACACTATGATTTTGACTGTTCTGTTGTATACTGTAATGCAAAGATATTCCCTAATGTAACAAAATTAAACAACAAAATTAAACTGGAATGATTAACATGATCATTGTATTTCTATCTGAAGTGTTACATTGTAGTCCTGGTTTATATTATGTCTTTTGGATTGGGAATATTTCTCCGCATTCAAGAGGAATCATTTCCATGCTGTGAAACTGAGTTGTCCTTTGTGATTTCCTGTAAGTGAACTTCACACAGCTTTACTAACTCATTGGATTTAGTTGTTATATCTATGCCTGAATATTTCCTAATTTTCTTTCTGTCTGTCAGGTTATTTTGTTATATATTTTGTATATCATATTTTAGAGCTCCAGATTTAGATCTTTAGATCTCCACATCTTGAGAAGTGTCTTTTTTCCCAGCTGTTCTCTTCCTTTCATCATGCCATTGCCCTCCTCACAATCATATTCAAGTGCTCAGACTGTGTTTTAATTTATATCCTTTGCTTGTTAAACTCAGGCCTCTCCATTCCTGATACTTAACTCAGATCAGAACTTAACACCTTGTGGCCCTGACCTGAGTGCTTTAAGCTGTCTTTTTTAAGTAACTTTCAGGACCCTTGAGCAACTTGTACTGGTGATCCACAGATGATGAGATCTTTCACAGACAGAAAGGTGTGTTTTCGATTAATACTCTTCCGATCAAATTATCCATCTGATAGCTTTGGAAGACTTCACTCTGTCTTGTTTGTCAGATTTATTTAATCATACTCTGTTTTGAAAACTGCACATCCCACTCTAACCAATAATTTTCTGCTTGTGTAGTCTGTCTATTCTTCTTTCTTCTTGTATATGGTTAAATCTCAATCTCAGGAAACATTGCCTAATACTTTTTTTTTATTGCTGTTGTTGTTGTTGTTATTATGTTATTTTCTCCTAGCTTGTTCAGGAGACAGAAGAATTAACATTTCAGTTATGAGCATTTTTGGAAAACAGGGAGATCCCAAGCATCAGGTAAAAAGATCAGTTTTAAGTCCCAGACAACCTTCTACGGCCTATGAGTTGCTTTGTGTCAGAGGACATTTGGGTCTCCATGTAGTACCCTGTGAGTTTGTGAAGTACTTTGAGATAAGAGTGAAATCATGTCTTTACACAGACTTCAGTGAGGCATAATGTTTTCCTTCTGAAAAGAGAGAATCTCTACACAGTGTAGAGAGGGAAAAGGACCTTCTTTCTGAGAAAGAAGATAAGATGGCCAAGATAGCAACCTCTTTTTCTTCATAAATGACTCCTCTACCTCGTTATGTTTGCCATTTAGGAGAGCTTCAGGTGAAAGGAACCAGTTCATAATTTTCTTTAGGACACAGAGGCTGAGACTTTAGAAGAGTGTTGTGGGTTACAATGCAATTTAATTCAGACTCTAAAACTACTCATTTTTAAAGTCTTTTTTTTTTTTTTTTTCCTTTCTTTTCAGGAAATAAAAACAAACAAAACAAAAAAAAACTTTTTGGTATTCTGACTGGAGTTCTAGACACACATCTTCACAAAGGCAGTTTCTGGATTCCTGTCAGTTCTGAATTTTGAAACCTGTCTGAATTCTTAATTCAGGTTAAAAATGACAAATGATGTTATATTAATAGAAGCTAAGCACACATAAACAGACACAAACATACACACACACACTAATACATATATATATATTCAAATACTTTGCTTAAACATATTAAATTCAAAACAGAGAACTGAGAAATACTATACTATACTCTTTCGTGAAGAAGTTCCTAAGCTTGCATAAAGGTAAGTAGAAATTTTTCAGAATCTGGGGCAGAAAGAGTAAAAAAAAATCTGTTTTATAAATTATTGATGCATGTTCTAGACAAGACAACGTAGCCAAAAAAGAATTGAAACCAAAACATAGGGAGATGCCATTGACCTCAGACAACACACTGTATCTGTATTGGATAGGGAGCTTAATAAAACTATTTATATTTTTGACAGGGAAAATTAAACATACAGGGGAAGAGAAATCAGAAACTGACATGACATTTAATTTCAACATCTGGGTTTCTCACACTAAAAAATTTCTCCCCATGTTACAGACATTTGCGCTAATGCACGGTGCACTAAATTGCCAGGAAGGAAATAAACTACTGGTGTAGTCAACAGAGAGAATTTCAGGGCTGTGGCCATGTGGATTTTATGACAATAAGGGAACAAAGGGAACATTATCTCAAAAAGCGTGGATCATGTTAAAAGGAGACACTTTTTAAAAAAAAAAAGTTTTTTGTATCTATATTTTTCCTTACAACTATTTCATTCTATAAAAAATAATTTTATTCCTAAGCAAAGTTTTCAGCTAACGATAATCACAAGTGATCTGTGATTGCAAGTTCCTCAGAAAATACTGTATGATGTGAGTTCCACTTGCATTAAGTTTTCTGTTTTTGTTTGTTTGTTTGTTTGTTTGTTTGTTTTATCTGGATCTGTAATAACTTTCAGTGTAGATGTAGTCCAGTAGTGAAGTCAGTGGAACTGTGTTTGTTTAAACAAGGATGTTTGCAGGATATACAGCTGTAATCTAGCATTTTCAAAAGTAAGAAATTTGTTGGTTGAAAGATGATGATGAGTACATAAACTTCTTGGTAATGATGTCTAAAGTAGATAACTTGGTAGCATACTCAGACACTAATCTACTTTATAGATGACGCCATAATACCTTGAAATTTTATTTAACAGTTAAGTAAATGTCATTAAACACAAAAATAAAAGGCATTAGAGAAAACAGCTAAAAACAATAGAAGGTTTTTTAACTAGGTAGGTCAAAATGCACTTTTTAACCCACAGGAAAAGAATACCGCACATATTTTCTGGATTGTTCCTGCACCAAAGTGTTTTCCTACTTTCCATGATGTTCTTTCTGGATGTTAAAAGAAGTTTAAGCTACATTAACTCACCCACCCTGTTGGAGGTACTTACCCAGAATGCTTTTGAGTTGTCTTTGGCATAAAAATGAGTTTTCTTCCAAGTCACTCTCAGGTTGCAACTGAAATTCTCCATGTGTAAACAACTTGAAATTCTTATGCTAGATTGAAAATCCACACAAGTACCAAAGTACTTGTTCACTGAATAAGGGGATTTCAGTGCTTCCTGGAGATGAACTCAAATACTTCATGAATTAGAAACAAGAGATGATTCACTTTCCTAAATTCAAATTTACCCAGGTGTTCATGAAATTTGCAATGAGTTATTAAAAATATTAATTTGCTTTAGCTGTTAGGCATTAAAATAAGATAGAGTTGCAATACAGATATAATAAAAAACAAATTACAGAGGTTATGATTTAAATGTTGTTAACCAGAAACTGTAAGGGCAATATGAACAAGTTCAACCCAAAGTCTGAAGTTTCTAATATCTGTAATTGAAATTCAATTAGAAACCTTAAATATGTGTATTTAGAATATTTTCTACAGCTAGAATGATGAATTAACATTTCATAGTTTCATGTGACAACATTTTTATAATACTGATATAAGATGGCCAAGTCATTTTCCTGTTTTCAGCTGGGATAGAGTTATTTATTATATTTTATTTTTTTCCTAGTAGTTTGTAGGTTGCTGTGTTTTGGATTTAGGATGAGCATAATGTAGGTAACACACTGTGGTGCTTTTACCTTGTTAGGCAGCTGAACCCTGCCACAACCGCTCTCTCATTCCCCCTCCTCAGAAGAGGATGGGAAGAAGAAAAGGAAAGAAACAACTCATGGGTGGAGAGAAGGATAATTTAATTAAAGGAAAAATAATTATTAAGAGAAAATTATTATTAATTAAATAGTAATACTAAAGGGAAAAGGGAAAGGGGAAAAGGGGATAAAACAATCAATCAATCAAACAAACAACAACAACAAGAAAACACATGCAAAGGCCATGTGGAAGTGCAGTGGAAAGAAATTGCTCTCTGCTTCCCACCAACGAGAAATGCTTGCCCGCGTCATTGAGACAGGGCCTCAACACACATAATTGTTCAGGAGGACAGATGTTTTCATGACAAGAGCCCACCCCTCCCCTTTTCTTCCTTTTTCCATCTTTTATTGCTGAGCGTGACATCAAATGGTATGGAATATCCCTTTGGTCGGTTTAGGTCAGCTGCCCTGGTGATGTTCCTTCCTCACTTCTTGCCCACTCCCAGTCTGCAGACTCTGGGGGGGTTAGAGGGAGTCCTGATGCTGTGCCAATATTGCTCAGAAGTAGACACAACACTTGTGTGATACCACTGCTGTTCTAACTACAAGTGCAGCAGCACTGGGAGCTGCTGCAGGGAAAGCTAACCATCCCAGCCAGACCCAGTACACACCAATATTTTAGTTGTTGCAGAGCAGTTACAGTAAGTTATGGGCTTTTCAGCTTCTCATGCTGCCCTGCCAGAGAAGAGGCTGGAGGTCCACAAGGAGATGGGAGATGGGAGGGGACAGAACCAGGACAGCTGACCTAAACTGTCCAAAGGGATATGGATATCACATGGATATGGCTCAACAATAAAAGCTGGGGGAGTTGGCCACTTAGGTGGTGGTTACTGCTTGGCATCTAGCGGGTAATCAAACAGGGGTGGTGAGCAATTGCACTGTGCATCATTTGCTTCATATATTCTTTTATCATCATCATTATCATTATTATTTTGCCTTATTTTTTGTCCCATTAAACTATCTCGAACTGTGAGTTTTCAATTTTATTTATTTATTTTTTCTCATTCTCTCCCCCATCCCATTGTGTCATGTCAAATCACAAAAATCAACTGTTATATTTCAGAGGTAACAGAAGATATTCAGAATGTTTCACTAAGCAAGTCTCAGGAGAAAGTCATTCCACTGTATACAGGATGTTTGGAACATTACATTTATTCTAGACTTAGCCTCATATGTCCATAAATTTAAAAGACATTAAAGACAGAAGTATTTATGATAATTTGTTCTGAAAATTGGAACCAGTTGGATTTTCTCCTGAAAACCTGGACAGTGTTACCTAGTTGTCAGAAGAAAAATGAATTAATGAATCTACACATATTTGTAAAGGAGACTAAAATTATCTAATCTGCACTAGCCTTTAAGAAAAACTTTACAGGATTGCGACAGTTAAAAAAAATACATTGTTGACAGTGAAGAATATTGCACTTCAACAACTTAAGCACTTAAGCAGAAATCTTTAATCTAACCTGACTGAAATTTGACTGCTAGCTCCATGTGTATCTAAATATGTATCTGACACCAATGACTATTCTAGAAAGTTTTCATTTTTAAGGGAATTGTAAGCACAGTTATGTAAAACAGATTTATATTTATGTTTATGTTTATGTATTTGCATTTTAGAAATCATGAGTTCTGATGTTGTAAAAATCTATGCTCATTGTTAACTCAATTGATATGTATGTATCAATCTGTCCTTATGTCCTTATGGTTGACAGTATCCTGGGGTGCATTTGGAAGAGTGCTGCCCCCAGGTCAAGGGAGGTGATCCTCCCCCTCTACTGAGCCCTGGTGAAGCCACATCTGGAGTATTGTGTCCAGTTACAGGCTCCCCAGTACAAGAGGGACATAGAACTACTGGAGCGAGTTCAGAGGACAGCTACAAAGATGATTAAAGAATGGGAGTACCTGTCGTACAAGGACAGGCTGAGAGATCTGGACCTATTTAGCCTGGAAAAGAGAAGAGTGAGGGGAGACCTCATCAGTGTGTATGTATAAATATCTGAGGGGAGGGTGTCAAGAGGAAGGAGTTGGTCTCTTTTCAGTTGTGCCCTGTGAGAAGATGAGAGGCAATGGGCACAAACTGAAGCACAGGAGACTATGGCTGAATATGAGAGGGTGGCTTACTGTGAGGGTGACAGAGCACTGGAATAGGTTGCCCAGAGAGGTTGTGAATCTCCTTCTCTGAAGATATTCAAAACCCACCTGGATGCCATCCTGCACAATGTGCTCTAGGTGATCCTGCTTGATAGAGGTGTTAGAATAGATGATCTTCAGAGGTCCCTTCCAACCTCAGCCTTCTGGTGATTCTGTGGTTCTGTATTCACTTTGTGCTTGGCAAGCCCAGGTATTGAAAGCCAGACATATATGTGCCTATGTGGCAAGCAGCGCCCTAAAAATACAAAGTTAGAAACAGAAATGTTCATGCACAAAAATGCATTATGTGTTTTGGTAGTTACTGATTAAATGAAGAAAGAGGAGACTATTTTATGAAGAAAATTATAAGAAAGGAGTGGATAGAGAAAAAGGGCATTTGCTGGGTTAGAATACAGAGGTACCTGACCATAGCAGCATTAAAGTGGGAGAGCAAAAATGGAAGACAAAGAAATGGAGAGGAACTTAGTGTGTTATCTACACACATATAGCTTTTGTTTTCCATATCCAAGTCAGAATAACAAACAGATATTTCATGAAATTGCAGGAATTAACTCCTTTTCAGGAATTCCCAATATGTTTTAATTTATGCATAATTTTTCACAGATTTATTTAAAATTTTATCAGTAACTGTATTCAGCATAGTTGATACAATGGTGATACATTTAACTTGTTTAGATAGGGTTGTCACAAAAATTGTTGCTATATTCAACAGCAGGGTGCTGCAGAAAGCTACATCAGTTTTCAAATCTCTATTTTTCTTCAGGTTTTCATGATCATGTCTTACTATTCTGTCTAAAAATGATGGTAGATATGCTTTCCTTCCCAACTGCAGTATTTATGTTAAGGTAAAATCAAGGGATTGGATACATAAGAGAAACAACTTGAAGGGAAAGTTTATTTTTCAGGTAGTTCACTGTGAAGTGAAAATGTTTACATCAGATGTGAAGAGAGTTCAGGTAAAGTTTTTCAGTTGAAACATTTTGTTGTAAGAATCCCAATGTTTGGGATATTATTGCATGAACCCTTGAAAATTCTTCTGTTAAATATAGAATTGATCAAGAGGTTTAAAAAATAAATAGTAATAATAGGTAGTTGTGTGTAAACCTCACAACAGATGTAGTACTATAATTTTCCTGTTCCATTCTAGCCGGTTGTGAGATATGGGCTGAAATCCTGGCTCCACTGAAGTCGATGCCAAAGCTCCAACTGTTATTACTGTGACATAAAGATTATAGAGATTATATGAAAAACAGCAATTTCAAGTGACCAATATTATTTGCTTAGATCATTCTTATGAATCTGAAGATGTGTGAAATAAGTTTTTGCTATTCTTTCAATTTTTCCAACTTAAGGTGCTGTCTTTTGCTTTCGGGTTCCATATACTTGCTTTTATTTCTTATACCAAATTCTGAGAAGCAATATTTTAATCTGAGGTAGACAAAATCAAGCAAAATCAACAGTAAAACAAAGAAGTTGTGATTATTATTCTTGTTAGAAGTTGTATTTTTCATGTGCGAATGTCATTCACATTTCATGTGATGAATGATCACATTGAAAATACTGTCTGATTGGATGAAACTATATGCAAATGCAGATAGGAAGTAGGCAGCAGTCTTTTAAGATTTGAAATAAAAGATAGAATTCAAAAATTCTATGATTAAGCAGAACTATTTCAAACTATTTATATTAAAAGAAGAAAAGCTCTGGCATTGTTCAGTCTAAGTTGCTGAAGGGCATTTTCTGTGCCTTACATGACCTACTTTTACAACCACAAGTTTTTAAAATTTCAGAATTAGTATGTTTATCTTAGTTTTTGTTTTTGTTGTTGTTTTGTTTTGTTTTGTTTGTTTTACTATTGAGACAATGCAGAAGATTAAAACTTCCCTTGTTTTTACTTATTTATCTCAAGTATATACAGACTGGACAAATCAATATAATAATATAATTCTTAAAAGCTGTTGTTTTTAAAACTTATATATAGGATACTGTAAAAAGTCTGCAGTATAAGTCATATTCTGTTTTCCAATGTCAAGACTGCTTTTGGACACCTGTTACAATATAGGAATTTAATCTTTAGGAAAGAACTTGAATTACAAATCATGGACTGATAGCAGGGCTCTACTCTTTCACATGCACAGAGGCATCTCTTTTCAGAGTCAGTCTAAAGTGAAAGCCTCTTTGCATTGAAAGAAGTTAAAGTCTGTCTTCAATTTTATGAATAGAGACAGTAAATAATACTGACAGTTGGCCTGTCTAAAAATAAATTATTTCCATATTTTCTATTAAAGAATAGGACCCTTAAGAAATATCTCTTTTTCCTGAGCCTTACATGTAGTTTTCCAATGTTGCATATAATTAAAAATCCCTCTTAGTACAGGACTATTTTTGGAAAAATATTTGAAGAATGAAGGGCAGATGCGTCTTTCCTGTCTGTTTTGTGAAACTGGAACAACTGTCTTTCCCATGCTGTTCGCTTTTCATCAAAACCTAGTTACATGAAAGGTAACTGCAGTCTTCCATAACTCTCAAGAAGTGAAGTCCCATGATTTTTCTACAGCTCTTGCTTGTAAGGTTTGCCAGAAATTGACAGAAAATATGAAAATGCATGATAAATAACTGAAATGTGACATATTTTATGTGACAATGTTCCAAAGCTTTGGAACAATAAGAAGATATTTTAAGATTATCTTCATGTTCCGTACCCCTGAGGAAGAAGCCTGGAGAAATGGGATCATCATAATGTACAAAGATAATACACTAAGTGTATCAACAGTATTACCAGCAGCTTGGAACTCAATGCATTCGCTCTGCACAAATCTTTATTGCTTGTGGTGCTGAAGAAAAACAGCTTTTAGGAAGCTGCTGTTAGACAGGACTGTCATGCATATAAATACTTTCAAATAGCAATAGCATCTTGAAAGATCAGACCATTTAACTATTTCCCAGGCTATCATTTAAAAGTGCATTCTTTTGCTAAAACATTTGCAGAGAGGATGCCTACACATCACTGTTCAAGCATGTGTTTCTATATGAAAGGCAAGAGACGGCATTTAGGTTTGCAAGCTGTGATCTATTCCCGCCAGAATCCAGTCTTAGAATACCTTTGTGCAGAGCAAATTGCACAAGTGCTAGAGGAGAGTGGGAAGGATGGTATCTGGATGGCCTCTTTAATCACACAAGTGAGGAAAGTGAGAACATGTTCAAGATCAGTGGTTCCAGCATTCTTAGTATTATTAATAAAAAATAATAATGCAGTAGTGTTTTTTTTTTTTTTTTTTGTCTTTTCCTATTAAACTGTGATCTTGAGAAGATAGTATTTTGATAGTCTTTTCAGCACACTCTGCTGGGAATAGACAGTTGTGCAAAACTGTACTGATTTGGTTTGGTTTGGTGTTTAAGAATAAGCTATGCTCTTTATGTTTACACATGTAATCCCTTCAACCTTTTTTTTTTTTTTTTTTTCTCCCCAAAGTCAGAATCTATCTGTGAATTGTAATTAATCCTAGTGGATACTCATATAGGTGCTTAAAAGCCATGAAAAATCTGGCCTTAAACACCCAAAGTGAGAAAATTCATGACAGACATTTAAGAATCTGTGGCATTTGAAATTACCAGCTCTTTCTCAAACTGTTGTTCAGTTACTCATTATTCTTTGTGTAAATGGTTCCCCAAAATAAAAATGAGAGGACAACAAAGAGGTATAGATGGTGAGTGAGTAAAACTGAGGATGAAATGAAGATTTTTTCTCAAAATTAAGGCTATATGAAATATAAACTATTCATTGTATAACCCTATGAATGAGTTATTTGTCACTTTAAATATAAAAGCAGAACACTGATTTCATAGGAATAAATAGTCTCTCTAGAATTGGCCTATACTTACATGTGCAATTACAGAAAATAATGACAATAACTATGTGTATTACAGGACTGTATATGATTCTGCTAGGAATTCATGCAAATTAGTTCTGATACACAAGAAAACTTTTATCTCAAAAAACAATTGTCCTCATCCAAAACCAGAATGTATTTAGGGGTATGAGCCAAGGTATACAATAACAACATCATGGTTTCAAATATCCAAAAGTTTTAAAGCAGGTAATATAGAGTTCAAAGACTATGATAGACTGGGAGGCTAAGTAGTTGTCCTGTTGTGCAGGCATTTTTCTCCCCCTTTTCTTTTTGGGTTTGATTATTCACAGCAGATCAGAAACTTCAGGATAAGTGATGCTCTCTTTTTCTCTCTCTCTTCATCTCCCTCTGACAGGTCTAGAACTTTTTCCAGAGGTGTAACTACAGGTCATGTGAGTGTTAGTTTTAACTGCCTTTGCATTATACTTAGGGCATAATGATTATGATAGTACAGACCTTAATTTTGATTGCATATGTCCAAGTTGGGAAAGATATTCAGTTAATTTAATGGTATAGTTGCTGCATCTATACAGTTATACATGTTTGGGTCAGGGAGATCAAAGCTAGTTTAAACATGCCCATGGAAGCTGCAATGATTAACCTGGATTGTAAATTAAATGCATCTCAGAATGTTATCTATTGATATTCCTCTTGAATATATCTGATTGTTAGTATAGGAGAAACACCATAGACTAGCAAATATGTCTTTGTTACTATATACAGTGGCCTGATAAAATGAATGTATAACTAGATGCATCAAAATAGTTCCAGTTTCAGAAAGTTTACAGACATGGGAAATCCGAGGAAATCACAGCTGTTGGCTAGCACATATGTAGCAAAGCAAGGCTGCTCATAGTTTTCCTACAAATTTGAGCTGAAGCCTGTGCAGCTTCACTTCTTTCACAGATGTGGGAAACAGTGGATGTAATGGTATGCAAGAAGATACAGCAAACTGGAATAAAAATAATAAAAACCAGAACATAATAGATCTCATTCCTTGGGTTTGGAACCAGAAGATCCTTAGGGGGCCTTTCTAACCCAAACCATTCTGATTCAATGATACCTGTGCTCAGACAACTCCTAAAAAAAAAATAAAAATAATGTCACTTGTGTATTAGCACATTAATGACAATATGTGGAATCTCCTATTGCTCACTCATCACAGTCAGTCAGAGATTATCACATATGTTATTGAATTTCTCATGACTTTCCTTCACAGTAAAACTCCTCCCCAAAAGTCCATAGTTTTAGTTCCCACTTAAGTATACAGTAAAAACTTGTTTTTCCACTATGGTGGAAAAATACTAGTTGGTATACAACTAGCAAATGACACTGTAGATGACTCATTCTGCATGTTAATATTTTCAAGCAATTAATTCTTCAATAAAGGTTTAAAGTTGAAAAGAAGAATAATTTCTTCTTCTGTATTTTGGAAAGAGAGGGTATCATTCCCTAACTATACTGTCTAACAGCTCTCTGTTCTAGATTGAAATGGAGTATCTTCTTCACTCACAATCATTTACTTCACAGTGATGTCAGTTCCTTTGCCTACTTTCTATTTTAAAGAGAAGCAACTATGACTGAGTTCTGCACTGAATCTTGTTGGCATAACCTATACATATTAAGAATATCTACAAGGCTGAAGCCTTTGGAAAAGAAACACCTGATCTCTGCAGCCTGTTCCTGATCCATGATGCTCTGGGATGTTCAGAAGGTGCTTTGCAACTGAGATGCTGAAATATCATCAGGATCTTCCTGTGGCTAGAGGATTTTAAAGATGTCAGCTGAGGCACCTTGAGATTTCATTTTCTAAGTAAGGCAGTTAACAAGCTAATTCAACTTTAGATTCAAATTCACGTCCCTTTCCAAGTGCCTATAACCCATTCCAGATCTAACTTCATGGTCAGTAACACTGTATTCCACAGAAACACCAAGCTAGCTGTTGGAAGAACAGAATTTACACTGCTCCTTTTCAAACTGGTAGAGAGTTTTGACTGTGGTTTCAGTGAGACTTTTATTTTACTCTCTGATTTTTTGTTTGTTTGTTTGTTTTTCTCAATAGATGGAATGAAGCTATGAATTCATTTGTGTAAGCAACATGAGTGGCCACACATGCAAACACACTAAAGTTCATGAGTAAAGATATTTTCAATAAGCTTTCAGCAGAACAACTAACAATATTACAATATTTTCATATTTTAAAATATGTATAATGTACTCTTTGTTTAATTGTAAAGGGGATGTAAAGTGAAGTTTTAGTTGTGATAATTAATATATATACAAGTTTTCTATAAGATTACTCGTTCTTCATAAACTCCTGTACAAAAAGACAAAGTAAAAAACTTATATATATTTTTTTTTCCCTAGTGTAGCAAGGTATTGCCTTGAACTTTGTTTTTGTTTGTTTGCTAATTTATTTGTTTGTTTGTTTTTCCTACAAGGGAAGAAAATACTGGTCAGTGGTTTCCCTTACTAATAATCAGTAGATGGAATTGTCTCAATGTCTTATTTATGGTTCAAAAAATGCTCTTTGAAGTATTGTGATGACCTATAGTTACAAGGGTAAACTCTGTTTTTATTCTTTGCATTTTTCAGGTGTGTAAAAGATGAGTGAATAACAATTCACAAGTTTTCTTCCTGGTGTCTACAATGAGTAGTAAGGAAAAAAAAAGAGGGGGGGGGGGGGGGGGGGAAGAACAGTCCATGAGAAACTAGAACTGTGTTACCAGAGTTTAAAACACAGTTAGTACCACAGTCTGAAAAAAACTAGAACAATACATCCACTGCTCAGATTGTCTGCAGTTGTTCTATTGCATCTCTTTATGTACTGAAAAAAAGCCCTGAACATTTTATGTTTTCTACAAAAGACAGCAATAAATCCAAGAATTTTAAGATCTGTTTGGGCTTTGGATCATTCTGTTTTCATTATGAACCCAACAGGTCTCCACGGTAAAATTAGGAAAGTAACAAAAATTTCTCTATTATTTTAATTCACACAGTAATTTATTAAAGACACCATAGTACCATGTAATAACATTTCAATTTATCATGTGCATAATGTAGGGCACACAGAGAAGAGCTTGTGTATAATTCTTTGTTCTTCACAGCTATGCAAATGTTATGAAATAATATCTCTTAGAGGTGTATTGTAGTCATGCGAATGTAGATAAGGCCACATAAGTATCACTTTTTTTTACTTTTTTTTATTATTTATTTTTTGTGGATGAATAAATTACTGATAATTGAGGTAAATTGGTTTGATGTTTCAACCTTTGTCCTAGAAGTGCAATACTTTACACCTTTGTGGTGAGCTTTACAAATTGACCAAGCTACTTACAAGCCTAAAATTTGCATTCATAAGTCACTCCGTATTTTTGAAAATTCCAGCCAAATGTAACTAACAGGGAATTGCTGGTATTGCAGGTAGTACTTTTAGCAATAGTAAGGAAAGTTCGCATTTTTCTGTTTCTCTTTGTAATGTGTCAGTGAATATTAAAATAAATTCTTCATTTAGTTTTGCACTTACATTGTCCTCAGCATATTCATCTTGTCATAAAACATAAGCAAATAAATCCAAGGCAGTATTTTTTTTTTCCCTAGCAAAATGGGTACATATTATGGAATGGCATGTCAAGAGGGTTTTACCTTTAAGAACTGTAAGAGTAAAACTCTTCAAGAGCTTAGTGTTTAAGAACTATACGGGTTTTATTCAATAAATTTAGTGACTTGAAACACACAAAAATATCCTTCATAGAAATATTCATAGCTCTTTAATATTTAGCTTCCTTCTGTAGATGAGATTGGATGACAGCTAGAGCTTATGCTAAGAACTGAGTAAAACATCTGCTTCTTAATTGAAGCTGTGAGTGGATGCATTAAATCATATTTAGGAGGCACTTGTCCCTTTCTTAAAAGAAACAAGCAGTTATTTACAAGGAAAAAAATAAACAAAACAATAACAATAATAACAAAGCAAAAACCAGACATGTTAAGTGGAACTTCTAGAGAAGGAGGGACACAGAAACTGTGTTAGAAAAAAAAGCCTTCTGTCTACTCAGTAAAAATCTTATGATTCCTAGATCTGAGCAGCACAGCTCCATCACCATCATCTGATTAGATCTCAGTGAATACATTACTGAGAAAGTAGAGTGAACTAACAGAGATTATCACCATTTCTCTTTACTACAGTCAGCCTGCAAGCTTCAGACTGCATAAATCGAAGTAAGGACCCCTGATGGTTTTGAAAGAACTATAGTTTCCAACTTCCACTAGACTTGTAGCTGTAAAATATTTTATATAATAATGTAGAGATAAATTATTAATGGAAAATTAAAAAATAGGAAAAATATTCTTAGTGGGCAGTAAACTTTCCCTGCTTATTTCCCTGTTATGCAGTCAATTCCATTCATCAGAATGGTAAAAATTTTGCAATAAGTCCAGACAAATGTCTATTTAATTCTAGATTATTACTGATTGTCATCTTGGGCCAGATAGAACACATTGAATTTTGAGACAGTTTGGTCACATTTCAAGAAAACCTGGCCAATCTATTGTTTTAGGTGGCGATAGCAGGAGTATTACTGGGCTTGATTTACAACTGCTCAAAATTTTGGCAGTCTTCATTATGCTTCACTGTGAGTCTTGGGTCTTATTCAACCAAGAATTCTCATTCAAACACAGAGCTTACATTTTTTTTATGAAAACAAACGGAGAAAACTAGTGTTTCTAGAATGTGTCACTACATTGGGATAGCACATAAGAGATACAATGTCTCATTACTTGTTTCCTTTTGTAAATTCTCCATTATATATTCAGTGCTAACACCCCATGAGACAGCTACAGTAAGTATTCTCAGGTTTTGTGTAATTAAGAGAATTAAGTCAAAGTATTTGCTGTTTAAGCTACTCATATAGCTGATTAATGCCAGAATATATTTTAAAATTATATATTTTTAACTTCTACTAAAAAACAGCTTCTACTTCTATGTCTCACTTATTTCTCTTTTCCCATTTCTTTCTCCTTTTTCTCCCCTCTTTCCCTGTTGTCACTATTAAATAAAAGAATTGAATGGAAAAAAAAAAAAAAAAAAAAGAATTTCTTTGCAAAAGTTGCAGTGAGCTTCAATGCTAAGGGGATTTTTAAATGAAAAATATAAGAAAGAGTTTGTAACTGACGTATGGTATGACAGAGACACATACAGAAATCTTCTCAAGAAAAGACAGTAAAATACTGTAGGTTGCTGAAACATAATGGAACTGTTCATTTATTTCACAAAATTTAAGGGTAGAGGGTCTTAAAGAATAGGCTAACTTGAACTACAGGAGTTGAAAATATTAGGATTTTTCAGTGTTTGTTTTGGTTGTTGTAAGAAAAGGCGATAAATCTAATGACAATGAGCAGATTTATCTTCTCCACAACTTTCTTTGGTTTCTTGGTGTTGAAATAAAGTGGCATGAGTATAAGATTGGGCTACCCACTGAACTTCTGGCAAATACCAAGAATGCAAGGTCACAGTACCATGTTTTTGCAGATTTTCCACCAAGGATTTTTTTAGTCTCCGCTTTTCTGAAGACAAATCTAGACAGACTGTGCTGTGGCACTTGTTCCTGGGTACCTCACTGCACCTCCCACTGCATGATCCTGGTGCGGTGTGAAACAAAGTTTTAGGATAAGAGGCGAGCTTCCATGAGACCATGGCAGTCTCTGCTTGATATAAAATGATTCATCGTGGTTAATATAGCTCTGACACCACAACCCAGGCCCAACCTGACAAACCCAGCTTTCTATTCATTGTGGTTAAAATATTCATCAACATTTGGGCCTCACACTCTGAACTCTCTTTTCATAGCACATTGCACACTGAGTTGAGGCAGTCAGCAGGTCTTTGTCCCAGACAGCAGTGCCAATGTAAACACTAACACACCTTTGATGAATAGTGAGGAAGCCTTCATGACTTTGCTCTGAAAATAAGTTATTATGAAGAGGGAGCACTCTGGTCGGTTTTATGGATCTCCACTGGGAGTCCCTGCTAAATATCTTACTGCTAACACCTGAACTTGGGAGGATTTCACACAATTCACTTTGCTGGTGTTCTACAAGCCTGAAATCATAATATTCATTATGATATGCAGTACAGAAATGAAGACCTTAACTATTTCAGGAATGAAATAGCTTGTGTATTTTGCAACATGAAGCAGTAAAGCAACTTCTCAGGTCTCTCTTCCCAGCATATGGTAAATGGCTTTTCAGACCTGGGTGCAGAAGATGCATATCAGAGCAAGCAATGGGGTGTTGTGCAGAGCTAGTTACTCTCTGAGTTACTCTTTGTCCATATATTGCTAAAACGCCTTTATCTGCTCTTTTGTATTATGTCTACGGATTTGTCTGTGTCCACAGGAGAAGTAGCATAATTACATTTTGTAATGAAAATAACTGGTTGTACAAAGAAGGGGTGTTCTACTTGTTGATTAAATACTATAGACAGAGAAAGTGGAAAAAGAAATGTTGCAAGTTTCTGCTCCTTGATATTCTTGTTCTTTTGGTAAACATGATTGGCCCTTCTGCAAAGGGAAATCCTGGAACTGTGCAAACCCCAGAGATAATCAGAATGTACCAAGCTGACAATACTACAAACATGATTGTTGAGTTTCAATTATACTGTTACTCAAAATATTGCAGGCCTTTCCCCCTAATTGCTGAAGGTATTGACACTTTGCTTTCTCAAAATGTTCCAGAGTTGGAAAGCCAACCCTTTTCTGAACAAATGTACAGAGTCTTTTACTGGGAAATATAATTTCCAAGTTAATTAACCATATGTTGCACAAACTTTATTTTCCCTTAGGATAATTTACTATTTCTTCTCTTAACATTTTTTTTTTATTTTTTTTAATTTTTTTATTTTTTTTATTTTTTTATTTTTTTTATTTTTTAGATCAGAACATACTGAAGGTTTTTGAGGACTGGTTTTAACTCCTTTTCCCCTTCACCCCTCCCCCTCCCCCCCCCCATCACCACAGTCAGCTAATGATTGCAACAAATTAGTCGTTTAGTTAATAAACTACCTCTCCAGTGGCTTCAGGATTGAGGTTCACTATAGTCTTCCTATTTTATAGGAATGATTAAATTTTAGTGGTGCTGCTCTGAGAAGGTCCTTTATGCTACCCTTGAATCAGGCAGTCACTTTCTAAAGTGTTATTCAATTAGATAAATGAGCTTCCAGATATTGAACAACATGATACCATGAAGAATGTATAAATTACTTTGTGGATGAAATACATCTTCTATAAAAAGCAAACAGTAAAGCAAGCAAGCAAGCAAACAACAAAACAGTATGCCTTCTGCAACATGTATAAGACCTCCATAATTCAGCATAGAATGGAAAATATTTGTCTAGCAAGTTCTCTACTCTGAAGAAAAGTGGTGCCAGAGGAATCTGGAGAACACTACTGTGAAGAGACAGAAAAGAGCTGAGGAAAATATGAGTCATCAATTTAAGCAATGCAGGCAAATAGAAAAATGAACAGCCAGAAGCCTGACTTTCACATGGTCTTAGCCTAAAATTGGGAAAAATAATCAGACATATTTATTGTTTCTTTTTATTTGGCATTGCCATTTTGTATTGCCTTTCCTTTTCATTTCTTTTGCACAAGTGGTTTGATGGTTTTCCTTGTGAAGACTGTATGTATGCACAAATAAAATCACTAATGTTTGCATATTCAGTATTTTCTTGTCTTTCACTGAGGAATTAGCACAGGATCCTCCAACAGAAAGAACACTGAGTTGTTATTTCATCATATTGCAATTAGAAGAAATGTTGTTCTTCTCAAGTCAATAAGGCTATATACAGCCTTATTATAATAAGGCTATATTCAGCTATATTATAATAATATTAATTATTGTAAGGCTGAATTTAAAATAAGGATGAATATAAATTTTCACATTCAGATTTCGAAGGCTGAACATCAGATAGATTAACTGACTGAGTAGATTGAGAGGCCGGTTAGGAAAATAAAAATATGATTAGAACTCTGGTTATAACCTATTAACATAACTAATAATGAAGCTAACAGTAAATTCATAGAAATAGTGACAAAGATATTCTTTTGTAGATTTTTCTTTTATATGTTTAAACCTTGTATAAGAAGGCACAAGGAAATGTTGACAGAGGTCTACCCATACTAATGTGATTCACAGAAAAGTATTTATTTAACATTGCTTTAATTTATGGAAGAGGGAGAGAGAACAGGAAAAGGAAGAGAGCATACTTGACACCTTGGGTCAATTTTATTTCTTCAGAGGTGGGCTAGGGAAAAAAAAAAAAAAAAGTAATACTTTTAGTACTACTAAGTAGTAGTAGAATACTCTCATGGGACAGAATGAATTGAAAGAAGCCATTCAGATGCTTAGGGATATGCATTTAGATTAGTTCTGTGAACTCTAATATGGCTAAAAAATATGCTAAGGAAAAAAATAATATTATCAAACGTTAATTTATGTTGCCACATAATAGGTACATCCACAAAAATTGTCAGCTTTTACAAACCAAAAAGGACTATGGAGTATGCATAGCTTACAAATCTGATAACTAGTGGGAAACCATTGCTTGTTACCTAATGTTAAATGTATCATTAATTTTCTGGAAGGGATAAGCCTGCTCAATCACAAAATGGGAAAAACACCTATTTAGTGTTTGGAAAGATTTTGGTACTTTAAAATAATAATAATTATAATAATAATCCTTACCTGTTTAACCCCAGATTTCCAATTCCATCATTTATATCAAATATTCATTTTAAAAACATTGTCATAGTAAATAAGACCTTACAGGTTTAAATAAGATTTTATACAAACACATTGAAAATATAATATTTTATTGTTTAATGTGGGCTGGAGCTGCTTTTTGTTAGATGTATTATGAACACTAATGGATTCATCAGATTTTCCTTATACTCAGGATTTCTTACATTATACTTTTTCACATGTGTAGTTGAAAGATGTTAAGTTGCAAGACGTCATACGTATTTCTGGACTAACTCCCCAGTCATCGGTGAGTTTTAGGCAAAAGTGAATGCTACGCAAAGACTTCAAGGTTTAACTGTGTACAGAGGTTTAGTCTGCATATTACTGGGTAAAGAAAAAATTCACCACAGTGACAGTGTATTCATATGTTTGAATCTTACCTATTGAAATGTTAGCGATAGATTTCACCTCAAATGAGTGTACGTGTGTACTCTTTAGCCTCTCTAGTACAGGTAAAGTGGAGTGATCTTGGAGGTTAGGCACTGAACTTGGATTCTGCAGATTTAAACCTGGCATCTTAATTGTGAAATTCATGTGAAATTCATTGTGTGCAGAAGCCTGTCACAGATCTCATGATTTATCCTATGCTTACTATTCTAGTCTTAAGCATAAGTAGAAACTCAAGGAAAAAAAGAGAGTAGAAAATACGCTGGATGAATATAGTCACAAATATTTCTGGATGGAGTAAATTATGGTGATACACATGCTGTATGGATGAACTGAGGGGATTGTCTCAGATCAAAGTGTCATTTGAACAGGGCTGAAAAACTGCTAGATGACACACATAGGAAGGAGTGATCAGAAGCAAAGTATTTTTTTCAGAAAAGCAGACAAGAGCAAGCAACAATAGAAACGCCAATCTGCTTTGGAGTATAACTTGGCATTTCTCTTTGAGAAACAAAGGAGTAGAAAATAGCAAAAATGACTAAAAAAAAATCCTCTCCAGAAAAATCAAAGTTAAAATATTTTGTGAAATCTTTACAAGGCGTATTAGTAGAACTGTCTAAAATATTAAATACGGTCTAATAAATTAATTTGTCCAATGGTTTCTATCAGACAAAGGTGCATTTGACTAAAGCTCTCCCGCCTAGGGAAAACATAACTGAGAAGAATAGGTAAAGGTATAAGGAATCAAAGATATTGAGAAGGTGGGTCAGGAACAAGCATTCAGTATTGCATATATCATAAAATCAAGTGATAGACAGAAGTATTAAAACAAGAAAAAGAAGTACATTTTTACACAGCAAGTAATTAGTTTATTAACATTGAGGATGCTTAAAGTAAAGAGTGGTTCATAAAGAAAGCACAATACTTTGGGTCTCCTGTGAACAGAGATACAGAGTGTCAGAACAAGGGAGGTCTTACTCAGGTCCGACTCTTTCCTTCCTTACATGATTTTCCTGAGCACCTGTTCCCAGCTACTGTTGAAAGAGACCCTGCTGAAAAAGACTTTGTTCAGAGCCAGCATGGAGGTTTATTAGCTCTGTACCTGCAGTTCCAGAGACAGGTTGCTAAATTGTTCTGTAAAATGTTTCAGTTTTAATAAATGACCAGTAAAATGAGAGCACCCTTCATTTGGCAGTGATATTTGGCAGTCTCCTAGGAGTACATTTTGAGGTTAGACCCACCTAATTATGCAGAGAAGACCTACACACAATTCAGAAGCAAATATTATATGCCTTACAGGCAAACTCAACATAAGAAATCAGGCGTGTTTTTACATTGTATTTCATGATCATTTATTTATACTAAAACTCAAAAGTGCTGGTGGTTTGGCCTAGATTTTTGTTGTTGTTGTCTTTTTTTTTGTTGTTGTTGTTCTTTTATCTTATACTATTATAGCATTTATTCAAGTCCTTCAAAATCATGAGATTGGCTAAAACATTCCCACGATATATAAAACTTCTTGATTTTCTGATATTGTGGTGGTTTTACCGTGCTGGGCAGCTAAACCCCACAACCTCTCTCTCACTCCCCCTCTTTAGATGAGGAGGGGGAGAAGTAAAGCAAAGAACAACTCACGGGTTGAGATAAGGATAATTTAATTAAAGGGAAATAATGATAATAATAAAATAAATATTATTATGAACTAAACAATTTAACTAAAGGGAAATAAAAAGGGAAAAGGGAAAAGGGAGGGGGAAAGGGAAAACAAAAAAAGGGAGGAAAACAAACAAATAAAACAAATGAAGGCTATGTGGAAGTGCAGAGGAAAGAAATTACTCTCTACTTCCCACAAATGAGCGATGATTGACCACATCCTTGAAGCAGGGCCTCAACGCACGTAACCAGTGTTGGGGAGAAGAACTGATGTTTTCACAACAAGGGCCCACCCCTCCCCTCTTCTTCCTGTTTCCACCTTTTATTGCTGAGTGTGACATCACATGGTATGGAATATCCCTTTGGTTGGTTTAAGTCAGCTGCCCTGGTGATGTTTCTCTTCTCACTTTTTGCCCACCCCCTAGGAGGGTTAGAGAGGGGCCTGATCCTGTGCCAGCACTGCTCAGCAGTAGACACAACACTGGCATGATAACACTGCTGTTCCAGCTACAAGTGCAGAGTACAGCGCTGTATGGGCTGCTGCAGTGAAAGTTAACATTCCAGCCAGACCCAGTACAGATATCTAGGCCTTCTAGATGAGTATCTCCAGCTTTTCTCCAGGTCTGTATTGTAATACACAATAAATGTTTGTTCATTGTCTTTTGTATTATAAAAACAAGGAGTTCTCTTTGAGGAGCGGGAGTTGTGAAAGTTCCCTGCTGAAGTAAGGAGCTATATAATGCTTGGCTAGACACTATGAAAATTCTTTTGCTTAATGTAACAAAAAAGAGAACCCCCTCCCCTTCTCTCCTTCTGCATCTCAGTTGCCTCTTGTCTTCAAAGACACTGCTGCCTTCCTGTCTCATGCTGGGCAAACATGACCAAATGAAAAAAGAAGTCGAACCACAACGCCGAGGAAGACTACGGCCTTCATCTTCATGACCACCAGAGGGACAAAGACGACCCCCTAGCAACAGTGCACGCAGTCGCAGAATATACCAGGATGTGCTGCGTAATCCCAGAATTACCAAGATATAAAAAGGGACCCTGGCGGGGGTGCGGTGTGCGCCGTTGGCAGAGCCGAGACTCCCTGGCCGCCCAGTGCTGTTTTGCTTGCTGTTGGCTTACTCAATAAATTCCTTTCTATGGTTAATACAATGCTCTCTGAAAAATTAAGGGGGCAACTTATAACATGTATGATTTTAAAAGAGTATTTTAAAATATGAAGGATTTAGTGCAGAAAAAGGAATGTTGCCCATCCACATACCCATCACCACCCCAAATAAATAAATAAATGTGAGAATTGCTTTATATACAGGAAAATTATGAAAACTAACAATAGCTTTAAACTACAATGCATACAGTAGCTATCCAGGTCTCTGCAGAAGAGTATACTTGTCAGAAAGATGTAGCTATCATCAGTTTATATTCTTTTCTTGAGTCATTTCCCTTCGAAGTAAGTGAGACTGTTCCCTAGAAAGGCAAAAATGTTCTTGCTGAAAATGTGTATAATAATATGTCTTTGTACTACGTATAGTAATTTTCTAGTGTAAATCATAATATAACAGTCAGTGACAATGGCCTTAATCTTTCCTACTGTCTAGTGTGGTTTTGGGTTTTAAATCATAAGTTTATTGGATATTTTCTGAGAGCTGGTGGCTGGAAAAGATGGACTGTGTGACCTTACAGATGGGTTGCATGGTTGGTAGTTATTCCTGGTGCTTGATTTGTTGCCAGTGATAATTTCTTCTGGTTGCTCATTTCTAAATCTTAGCTGAGTTGGGGCTTTTTAGCATAGGGATCTGTTGCATAGACTAGGGAAGCCTTGTACCTCATTCCAAGTTAATAAAGTTATAAGTATGGGAGTTTGTATTTTATGGAAGAATAAACATTCGTTGACATGTGTGAAAGTGTACCATAATGGGACATGTACTATATTACCTCATTATTATGTTCTACAGGGGAAGAGCTAAATTCCAAATAATTAATCACACAAGCAGTAAAATAACCTGTCGTAGTTAGTCTAAACTTAGATGTTCAGGAAAATTCTACGCTGATAGCATACTCACTTAGTGTTCCTTGTTAAACCTTCAAAGATATTCCCTGCCTTTGTTGTGTGTATGGAATAGAAGGTCTGATAAAAAAGAACTTTAAAAGTTGTATACAGCACTCATAACACTGATGGTTATTATTCCTGAGAAACTCCTGAGTAACTACCCTATAACTATCATAATACAGAAATGGTTATAAATTGTTAATAAATACAATAGAAAAAAAAATAAAAGGACAGTTTGTTCACAGTGAATGGGGCTAGCAGGATGGAAAGTTGCAATAGAAGAGTCTAATTTTGCTTAAATTAGTTGTACAGTGGGTCCATGTAGATAATAAAAAATTCTTTTATTTATTTATTTATTTATTTATTTATTTATTTATTTATTTATTAAGTAATAATTCCCCTCTAACCACCCCTATAGTAAAACACCAGTGATTGAAAGAATCGTTCATACCAAAAGTGGTTTGTGAAGAGAAGTCTAAGCAGTGAATGAGAAGAAGGGAGAAAATAGCTGTGGCAGAGTCTTACTGGCTAGGCATGCATTATTTGCTGTAGAAAAGAGATATTTATTTTCTCCAACAACTACATACAGCAAACTGCTGAAAATGCCCATCAGTGAGAAAGTCCACTGGCTGGAATAAGGTGTTGAACTTTCTGATACAAATTTATATGTGGGAATTTTATATACATATATTTTAAAAGGATACAAACATTACATGTGTTTTAAATATGTGTGTGTGAGAGACAAGCAAGCACAAACAAGAAAATATATTATTGTATATTATTGTTTTAATTATGTTTATGCAGAATATGACTACACTTTCATTTAACTGAAAAAAAAAATACTTCTAAATGATGATAGGACTCAACTGTACAATAGCCTTTATTTCCATGAATGAACATACATTTCTACAACACAGCAATATCAGATGAGATCAAGGACCTCATCTTGGAATAAGCATTTCTCTGTCATTTGAATCTCTCAGATCATGCCCAATAGCAGAACTACTCCATCGTGATGCTAGGAGTAGTGAGCACCATCCCTTTCTCACACCTTTGATGCTGTTTATACTTTGATATTATACTGTTGGTTTCATGTCACCATTCAACAGGCTGAAATGACTTCAGGAAATTGTGCAGCTAATGAAGGTTTAAGCAGGTGCTGACACTTCTTGTTTGACTGCACTCACTAATTAATCTTGAAACAAAAGCACACATCACTGCAACAATCTGAGAGAAGACATGACATTAAGCACTCAGCCAATTCTAAATCAGAAGAATGATAGGCCAAAAGTTCAATGGGAGATCATAGATTTCAAGCAAAAATTTTAAAGTGTACTAATAAACATACATCTTCATTAGTATTTATATATATATATATAGTACCTCTAATATGGAAGACCGTCCCTTTCCTCTATTGCTTCATTTCTGGAATAAACAAGATCAGATGAAGTTTGTGGCTTGAAGCCAGTGTTTATTCATATCATGACAAGCCTTTTTTTTTTTTTTTTTTTTTTTTCCTGTGTTGCATTTCACTGCAGAGCTTTCATTAATGATTGCAATTTTTGGCCATATGTGCCCATTCAGTCTTCCTACAAAATTGATGACAGGGAAGACCCTCTTTCTACAGGGGACAGAAATGAGGCCCTATCAGAGAGTCCCTGACTGTCTGATATACAAGAATTAAGTTGCGTTGCCTGAGTCTCTGGATGGGTGGCTTGAGTCAATATTGTCTGCAGTCAACAGAAGATTCTCATTGATTTTAATAGTACACTGGAACCATTCCTTGGTCCACAGCTTGGGCTTTGAAACAAATAAACAGAGTTAGAACACTAGATTTATTTTAAGCTGTAAAATTGGTGTTAAATATATTTGAGGTTAACCATATGTTAATGACATTAAATGAAAGATTGAGTAAATGAAATAACTGTAAATGATAGTTCTTGGAAGTATTTAACCTGTCTGTAGCCATGACAAAAAAAAAAAATTCTCAAGACCACTTTTGGTTTCTGTATATAAATTAGTTGAATTTAATTGAAATTCTTCAGAACTTTAACATAGTTCACTACTTTTATATTCAGTTTATTAAATTTTTATGTCTTCCATATTCTATGCATTTAGTTTTCCAGTAAATGACCACAGTACAGTAGTTTCCCAGCAGTGATGTAATTCTACAGAAATAGTCCAAGCTGAGTTCACTTCAAAGTGTTACATTTTTGCCTTTGTTTCTTGACTTTCTTTTATTTTTTCTTCAGTAAAGGGTTCCGAACTGTTTAAAGTTTTTTATAATAAGAAACATATATAGAATACTTCTGTTTATAAACTGGTCCAGTGCCTTAGTCATTTTGTGTGAGAGTAGAAACTCCAGGCTTTCTCCACATTTTTAAAGTAATTATGCTTTTTGACAGAGATTTTTTTATTACTATTATTTTATTTTTGTCTGAAGGTCTAGATAAAAAATAATTGTCTGTAGCTCCCTGATAAGACAAAAGGCAATTCACTTATTTCTATCTCAACAAGAAATTAATACACTGAAGAAACTCAAGACTTTGTGTCTGCTTGGAAACTGGCAGAAAACATTTTGTGGCTGTTTAATGGATAAATTAAGCTAGAGAAATAATGTATCTTTATTTTGACAGAGTTCAATTTCACTGTTTTGTTTTGTTTTGTCTTGGTGTCTGATTAGAGGACAATAATATCAACATTTTTATCTCAGCACAACAGAACAATCTTAGTATTTTAAGCAGAATCACAGTTACTGCTTCCTTTCACCTACAACCTGTCTTTTAAACCGCCCCCTCACACTGGCCTTGGTAGTTCTTCTATCAGACACTAAGCTTTTCTTTTCTTTTTACAAAGTATTGAGTAAATAGCTAATGCTTTTATTGCATAAAATTATAAATAAATGTTGAACTGAGCCCTGTTTATTGCAACACTTTCTCTGGGATGGGCAGAGGTAGCCTTACCCAATGCCAAGAAAATGCCTGTTTTGGCTCAAGACTTTATTGTAAGCCATTCTTAAGCCAAGGACATTTTGAGGACTAGATCCAAGTCAGTATGGAGATGGCAGTGTATAATATTTTGTCAAAGATGGAAACTTAACAGTTGAATTCACTTCATAATTATTTAGTGTATGCATTGCATGCACCTTGTCAATGCATTAAGCTTCATTTTTAAAACACCCCAGCAGAAGAAGAAAGAAAAAAAAATCAGTAATATAATGACTGACCTTAAATTAAATTATGGAAAAATATTTGTATATCAGTTATTAGTTTGTACCATTTTAATTATAATTCCAGTTTCCCCTGACTAGTTATCATTTTCCAATTTTATTTGTACTAAAAAAGCCAAATTTCACAAAAAATATTTGTAAAACATCTCTTTGCTGTATGCTGTGCAAGATGTTTTAGAATACCTTTCATTTAGTTTTAAATAATTTTTGGAGTTATTTTTGGAAATCATTTATTTAGAATACAAGTGAACTATGTCAGTTTCTAATGGGAAAAAAAAATGCAGATAACTAAGAAAAAAAAAAAAGAGAGAATCAAGTGTCTGTAATACTCACTGAGTGAGTACCTTGGAGTTAAGAAGTTAATAATTGCTCTTTTGAACTGCTGTCCTTTTTCTGTATTATTGTGAGTTTAGATTCATTTTAAGTTTTGGTCATTGTACCATGAATTGAGATGAACTTCTGTATTTGATTTTGACTAGGAATCATAACCTTCATTTTGTTGTGGCTAATACAAACAGAAATGAAAAACTGATATCTGATTTGCACTCATTTACTAAGACCACTGATTGATTCAGATCTGGAAATCTGATACTAACTCATCTGATCTATTTGTCTTTTTAGCAGTATTTCTATCTGCAATTATAAACTGTATATGCATTATTTTTAATCCCCTGTATGCTTTTTCTTGTATTTTCTTGATTTTTCTGGTATTTTCTTGAATTTTTCTGGTAATTTATTTTATTTTATTTTGCTTTGTTTTGTTTCTGTTTTTGTTTTGTTTAATTTTATTTGGGGTGGGGAGTGCTCAAATCTGGTGATTTCACAGTCTCTGAGATCCCTGTAAGTGTTTCAATAGTTTTTGTATTATAAATCAAGTGCACTTGGGAAAGTACTTCCACATATCATGTACTTCCACATATCATCCCTTAAAGAAAGGAAGCCATATTTATCATACAGAAACAAATGCAGAATCTCAAAATATTCCCTGTCCTTGTTTGAAAGAAATACCAATGCTTTTCAGAAACCTGTTTATTGAATGAAAATAATATCACCCCCATATTGAACCCAACTGTCCTTTTCACTGTATATGGTGTCTCTTAGCTAGTTTCCAACCATCTCAACAACACATATATCACTTTTCTAAGGTATCTTAACATCTGTCCTAATGGCTGTTTTTGCAATTCAATATCTTATTGTGGAAAGGACTCAACAATAGTAGTGTGAAGAATAGCTATGTCTTCTTGGTCTACAGTCTTAATTCATTTCTTGAAGTCAAACAGTTTTCTTTGGTGGCTTTACACTGGAAACTGCTAGATTATTGTAGCATTCATGAAAATATTAATTTGGATTTATGAGAATATTTTGTCTTGTCTTCCATAAATGCGACTCTCAACCTGCGTGAACATCAGAATGTTTTTATGTCACTTCAAAAATATCTCTGGGAATCCAGATATAGGTAGAAATTTATTATAAAATTCCACATGCTTTATCCACTAAAATAAACCCTATGTTTGTTTCATTTACTATTTGTATCAAGTTGTTGGATTATAGTTGATGAAGTGCTAGCATATGCTAGCTGCAATTAATCATGTAAGCACTGGCAACTGATTAGGATCTTTTTAAATGCTTTTTCTTTTAAGTTTAGGCTTTAGGCTAAAAGGCTTTAAGCCTTTAGGCTTTTTACAATCATGAGAATAATCTGTTTTGCAGTACTGTTGAAAATGGAAGAACATAGCAACATGATACTTCATAAGATATTTAACTGACTTTAAATTTTCTATTTAAGACTTTCTTAGACCTCTGGAAGGTTTTTAACAGTAGCATAATAAAATAAGTATTTTTTTACATTATTAAAAAAAATATATATTTTATTTAGCAGAACCTCTCCTAACTGTTGGTAAATAATTTGAAACCATGAAAATTTAAAATTTATCTCAGTGCAGGATCACATGAAACATCTTTCATTAGATTGGTAAATTGACCTTTGCTAGAAGTATGAAGAATGCCTTTGTGTTCTATTTGCCCTTCATATATGAAGCTTCCATGACCAGTTTTTGGCTATTGAACTGAGTATAAAATATAGATATCAGTTCTTCTATATACATATGTATATATAAATATATTGATGTTCAGAAAGAGTTTTGTTCTTCAATCCAGTTGAGCTGGGCTGAAAAAAATTGCCTTAAGCCAAGAAGTAATGACAACTGCCCTTGTTTTATGCAGAACACTGGTGTGAAGCCAATGTTAACTCAACAGAACAAGACATGTTTTTCATTTTCTGCTAGCATTTCCTAGTTCTTTAGTTTCTGGATAGAAAGAAAGGTTATATAGTAAGTAATGCCCAGTCTGCTTTATTTCCATTTTTAACCCATCAGGTTGAATACTACTCTTTTAATATCCAAATTAATATTTTCTGAAAATAACCTGTTTGTTATTTGAATTTGCCTATTATATACATGGAATGCATTGAGGACATCCCAAGTGATGCATTTTTACCCTTCTAAGGGGAAAACAATGAATATAGGTATTCTAGGAGGACTTTCAGTCCAATTCCTTGAATTCCTCTGCACAATTCTTCTATTTCAGTTGAAAGCAAAATTTGAATAAAAAAAAAAAGAGAACTTTTAAAATCTAAAATCAGCACATCACTGAAACATGTTTATTCCTACATTATATTCTTTCACTAACTATAGTCAGTTTGTTAGATAGCTAAAGACTCTACTGGAATACTCATTCATTTACTTTAAAATATTTATGAAATAACATAATGCAATGAGCTGTCTACAAATTAATAAGATTAATGTAGTGTGACAAACAAAAAAGAATGCATTCATGTCAGATGACCTCAGATTTTTAATAGTAATTTGATTCTTTCTCCAAATAATGTAATAATGAGTTATTTTTTTATTAAGTAAAGAGAAAGATTATTTTTGTTCCTTGACATTTAGGTAGGACATTTAGAGATCCATGCTAAACTTGTTACTGTTGGTACCTTACAATGGCTAGTAGAGCCTATGCTCTCAGAAATAGAAATTGAACTATATCATTATAATTCAACAAACAGAAGTAACATTATCCTTGGCTCAAAAAAATTACCTCTGTGTGAATGGGAGGATTTCTTACTCAAAGGTCGGTGATGACCAGGAACCACAAAATGAAGAGCCAAATCTCCAGCAAATCCACAGGACACTCTTTAATACAAATAGAAGTAACCACAATTAGAAGGGTAAATAATATACTAGAGAGCACACAGTAGCATGATTTCAACACCCACCTTTATGTTTTAAATCTTACTGTGACATATGTTCAAACATTCATAAATAGCAGAAATATATTCCAATACAACATATAAAAAGACAAAGTTGGTTCTCAACTGTGAAGCTGTCAAATAAAAAAAGATAGTAATTGTAAATCACCTGAAAAAAAAATCCTGGAGTGAACTCTTGGCCCTGTTCTCAGACAGTGGCAGGACTCCCATTGACGTCAGTAGAGAATGATTTTACCTCTGCTTTTCGGCCTGCCTGATGGAAGGAGCATCACAAGATGCAACTTTCTGTTGTAATATCAAATGGCACATAACATTTCTGTAACAAGTACTGTTTTCTGTTTGACTTATTTCAAGCAAGATATCATGTGGAGCACTCAGAGTTCTCTTGCTCGGTACAGACTTCCCTTTGGTGGGAGAGCTCTTTCTTGGGGAATACTGAAATATTTCATATTTGCTGGAAGAAATTCCTGTATCCAAATTATTTCTTTCACATTCCAGTCCTTTTGCCAAACTTATGATCTATTTGGGATTAGTAGAAGCAGGAATTCAGAGGAACTTTAGAGCTGCTGCATCACAACTAAATCTCTCACTCACCTCACTGGACTCAGGCAACCATTGCCTCCAGCACACAATACTTTATTTCTTACAAGGTTCCTGGAAGGACAGAAATCCTGACAAAGCAGGTAGCTGCCAAATAGAAAAACACTCTGACACCTTTCCATAAGAAAAGCAGTTTTTTTAAAAGAGACACCAAAACAGCTTATGTAAAGGATTCTGCATACTCTTTTAAATACATTTGCTCCTTTTTCTAACTTTTTTGGTTTTGTGATTAACTGTTGTCAGACTGGCAATAGTCATACTGAAAGCCCAATAAAGCTTTAGTATTCAAATAAGAAAACTGACTGGAATAAGTCAGAAATAAAACATCTTTATTTTCTTTTGATGTTCAACTCCTTCAACCTGTCAACTTTCAGAAAAGGAATTTTATCTAAAATGTGGAAATAATTATTTTTATAGCTACAAGAACAAAAATAAAATAAAATCCTTACATAATATGCACATTGGGATAATGTGCATTTTAATATGGAAAATGTATGTCCTTATGTATATATGTATGATTTTGATAAGGACTTCAAAAGTGAATGTGATTATTTAAAATTATGATTTATTCTTTGATGTCAAAATGAAAAAAAAATACCTTGTATTTTGCAAAAGCAAACTTTACAAACATTTATTTTTAATTTCTATTTACGTCTGTGATAATGTTGTATGTGTTAACTGAACTGTTTTAGCATATGAAGGACTTACTCATGCTCTGAGTGGATCTATTTTGTTCTCCTTAAGTTAATTTAATCATTTAGTGTTACAAATTATTTTATCCCAGTGTTCAGGTATCTCCCTTTTCAAAACCTGGAGAAGTCAACATCCTCACATACTTGTTTGTCTCGTATTTATTGGTTCATTCATAAGGCTGTCCCTTAGAAAAGGAATAGCAAGAGAAAAAATCTTGTGTAGATGTCCAGCTGGTTGAAAGATGGAGAAGCTGTGTTTTAGTTTAACTAGACTCTTACTTGCTTCTGATGATACCAACCTCTTCATTTAAAATAAAGACATCTTTTACAGGATATAAGCAAGACCCATAACAATTCTTTCTTAGCGTTTACTAAGCTCAGTTAGCTTGCTTCTCCTTGACTGCTTATCTGGCAGTGGCTTTGAGGAAGATTTTGCAGATTTTTCAAATTGGCTTTTGCCATAAGGTAAAAAGTGGGGACCAACTTTGATAATTCATTGATAATTCACAGAAATAAATGCATAGTCACATATTTTACATATTCACATTGTCACGTATTTGTGTTTTGTAGAAAAGAGTCTGTTTCTGTAAATATGATTACATTAGTTCGTATCCAGACTGCCTAAACTATATAAGTTTAAAACATACATGTAGTTGTTATTTTTAAAATGATGTTATTTTATTCAGTAACAAATATATTCTGTTTCTGGAGAAATGTAACATAAAAATGACTGTGTTTCACACACACGCAGAAAGAAAAAAAAAAAAGGTAAGCAGAAAATTACAGGATGACATTTAAAGAGTATGTATGAGCTCAGAAAAACATAACTGATTTTTATGAAACTGCCAAATTTTAGAAAAATAAGTAGTTATACTAAAATACTACTCTATCAGCATTTTCACCACAAACTTTCTTTCAATTTTTTACAGGTTATATATAAAGACTAATATTAATAGTTTAATAATAAAAATATAATAAAATATATTATAAAGAATATATATAACATAGTCAAACATAAAGAATTGACTTTGGCAGTCTTGTGAGGTGTACCTGTGTGAACTTCATGAAGTTCAATAAGGCCAAACGTAAGGTTCTGCACCTGGGCCAGGGCAATTCCAAGCACAAATACAGGCTGGGTGGAGAATAGGTTGAGAGCAATCCAGATGAAAGAAATTGGTGGTGTTTATGAATGAGAAGCTCAACATGAGCCAGCAATGTGTTCTTGCAGCCCAGAAGGGCAACCATATCTTAGGCTGCATTAAATGAAGCATGGCCAGCAGGTTGAGGGAGGTGATTCTCCTCTTTTACTCTTATTAGACCCCACATGGAGTTCTGCATTCAGCTCTGAGTCCCCCAGCACAAGAAGGACATGGACCTATTAGAATGAGTTTACAGGAAGACCACAAAGATGATCAAAGAGATGGCACCTCTCCTATAAAGACAGGGTGAAGGAGTTGGGTTTATTCAGCCTGGAGAAGGCTCTGGGGAGACTGGGGAGATTTTCCAATACCTAAAAGGGGGCTACAGGAAAGTTGGGGAGTGACTTTTTGTAAGGGAGAGTAGGGGGAATGGTTTTAAATTAAAAAAACATTGATTTAGATTAGGCATTATGAAGAAGTTCTTTACTATGAGGGTGGTGAAGCACTGGAACAGGTTGACCGGAGAAGTTGTGGATGCCCCATCACTGGAAGTGTTCAAGGCCAGCTTGGAATGGGCTTTGAGCAACCTGGTATAGTGGGAGGTGTTCCTGCCCATGCTGGGGGATTTGAGGGGAGGAAGGGAGGAGAGTGTATTATATAGTCCTTAAGGTCCCATCCAACACAAACCATTCTGTGATTCTATGAATCACTGACAGTGAGATTGCTTTTAGGCTTCTTATAACATGATTGTACTGGAATTTAATTGTCTTTGGTTTTAAAAGCTTTAAGAAGTCATAACCCAGATATGACTTCATATTTTAAAAGAATTTCAATGGAGATCTGTTCTGTGAACTTGCAAAGCAAAAGTTTATTTATTTATTTATTTTAATAGGGGCTTCATCTCTGAAATCTTTTAGTCCAGACCTAAATGCATACGGGATTGCACTCTACAAAAGTGGATCTGTATAATATGGATCACGTTGTGGATCCTTTTATTTCCCCTGGAAGTTAGCTTATGAGGATTTTTTATTTATATATATATATTTTTTTTATTTTATTTTTTTTCTCCTTAATCAGATTAAGAGCTAGTTGCTGGCAGTAAAGAGATTAACAGATATGGGACTTTACTTGCTGGAAATACTCTTCGGGAAATCTTACACACTGAAAAAAAAAAAAAAAATTATTCACTCTGTATTAGTAAGAAATACAAAGAAATACAAGAGGAGTAACTTTCCAAGCAGAGATCAAAAACAAAACAAAACAAAACAAAACAAAACAAAAACAAAAACAAACAAAAAAAAAAAAAACAAAAAAAAAAACCAAACAAACAAACAACAACAAAAAAAAAAAAAAAAAAAAACATTTTGGAGACAAAAAAAAATCAAGTTTTATTTAGAGTAAAACAAAGTTTGGTGGCTTCCAGCTCTTCATCAGTCTGTATGACAGAGAGAGAAGAACCTAGAAGCCCCAGAAGTCAAACTGAGATAGGAGGTTTGGAGCTTCAGGATGGGAGCTTCAAGACTTGAGAGTATTGGGAAGATATCACACTCTAATTAGCTTGATATTAAGGCTCCAATGAAAAGTCTAAAAACCCTGAGCTCATAATGAAATTCTGTCTTCTCTCTGGGTGGTTAAAATCCAAATTCTAGAGAAAGAGTGTTCTTTATCCTAGAAGTTCCCCAAGTGTTTTCCAAGATACATGCCATTTGTAAAAAATAAAAGGAAAGTTCCCTATGGCCCAATACTGCATAAGACTGTAAGAAACAATATTGAAGTAGATGGAAATATTCATGCTGGCAATATTCAGCCATGCTGAGTGGTGTTATTAGGATAGTGGTAATATTTAATTTTTGGAAAAAAAAGAATTTTTAAAAAGTGCTTACATTAAACAGCTTTTCCATCTTCAGTTGATATGTTTAATATCCCAAAATAATGAAACTTCATTTAAAATAATCTCTAAAGCAGACTGGCCACTTTTTAAAAGAGTCACACTATACAGCTCCATTGACAACAGTATAGCAGCCTAAGTTTTAAACTTGTATAAAAGAAACTTAAATTTGGTGCTTTTTTTTTTTTTTTTAATAAATATTGATAAATGTATAATTCACAGGAAAACAAACAAACAAACAAACAAACAGAAAAAAAAAGCACTACAATGAATGGGTATTTTTTTCACTATAATTTTGATATCTTATGGTAGGTGTAGGTAGAGTATATATCTTTTTTTCAAATTATCTTAGATATTACCTTTATCTATAATGCCTAATTTTTTGTGACCAGTAGTACCCAAGTGTGAAATAATTACACTTTTTTTTTTTTTTTTCTTTTTTGTCTCTAAAGAAGACAGAAAACACAGAAGAAACCCACATTCTTAGAATCACCATTTTTGTCCCAAAGGCAGCAAATGCTTCTGACACCTCCTTCCACTTCTGTTGCCAGCCCGGCTCTGGAGACCAAGCTGTGAGGATGGAATTGACAAAGCTCCAGCTATTTTATGCATACAGTAGTTCGGTCCTTTAAAACCTGACCACATTGCTTTCTCCTGGAAAATCTCTCAGGAAGGGAGAAGGTATTCCAATGACAACATGAGTACGAATTTATTTAGACTATAAGAAGACCAGAAAATATTAATCTAGATTTTATTATCATAACTATCTGCAAGGAACTAACTGCTTCATTATTATGGCCCTGAATCTTGACACTTTGAGCTGAAGTTTCATTCTTTGTCTTTTTCTGGACATCATGTTACTCACTTCACTTTCTCATTAATTCCCAGTTCCGGTTTAACTTTTCACAAAGAGATTCAATGCTGTTACTTAAAGTAATACCTTGTTCTATAGGCACCCTTCCACTAAAATCAGTATATTAGCAGTGGAGTAAAAAGATGCATAGAAGGATTAATGCCAGGCTTTTTTCAAGAAAATGTCAAAACCATAGAAAAGGAATTAATACAGCAATATTTTCATTACTATTGTGGTCAATATGCTGATTCCACTGACTACTCAGCATTTGGATCTCTTCCTATCCTAGACCTGACTTGCCTCAACAGCCTCTTTTAGACTACTAAATGAGTCATGGTGTCAAAGTTATTTTCTTATCTGCTCTTTTTCAGAGGTTGGAGGACTTAGTATGCAAAGTACTTTATTCCTCTTCCAGAGCTAGAAGAAATGCTTATGCAGATCTGAAATAAAGCTAAAAAAAGAAGAAGACCATTCTCCAATTCCTGGGACAGATGAACAGAATAACTGGTTAAACAGTAATTTTCTAGCTTCAGAGTCATCAAAGACTTCTGATTGTAGTGATGAGGAGAGCAACTAAGTACATTTGGCTTTCAGGATAGTGGAATGTCTACTTTAATGCCAAAGCTAGCCTATAAAAGTCTGGCTCTGATCCCAGCTTTGCTGGCCCAATATAAGCACTTTTATTTGACCTTTTTATTAATGTCAATGTTGTTTCGAGCACACACGTCTTAGATCCCCAAACAGAAAGAAAATTAAAAGAGATGGTTTTTTAAGAATTGTATATACAGCACTGTCCTGAAGAACTAGCTTGTCTGAAACTAGTGAGAGGGGAGATCACTTTCTGTTAACTGTGGATCTAGTGACATAGGTGTCTAACAGACAATGAATAAGGGCTGAAAAAAGGTTGTGGCTTCTCTAAAGTGATTACAAGAAATGACAGCATATGATGTAAATATAAAACCTTGCTTTGTGATTATTTGTGTCTGTATATGTGCATTTGTGTCCTGTTTTCTTAAACAGGATTTTTTGTTGTTTCTGGTAGTACTATACCTGTCTTAAGTCATTTAGAGAAAAAAAAAAAAAAAAAAAAAAAAAAAGCCTAATGTGTTTCCTGGAAATTACTACATTTCCATGAATTAGTAATTAGAAATTACTAAGATTCAGTGGCCTCATGAATAAATACAAATATAGTGACATTTAAAACTGAGGTGAATAATATGAAAACTAATGTCAAAAAAAAAAGATGTTTATCTCTTTTAAGATGTTTCTTATGTGCATGAAGAGGAATTGAACTGTAAAGTTGAATGCTCAGATGTATGTCAGATGAGTAGATAAATTCAGTCTGGAATTCCTTGAAACCTGTGGAGGAGGCAACATGAAATGAATTATGTAGTGTGCATGGATTAAATGAATATTGTGACACACACAACATTCTATTTGTTTAATTTTTCATCCATAGGTCCAAGCCTTCAGCAGGTGGCCAAGCAAAAAAGATCTCTTTTTTTTTTTTTTTAATTATTTTTTTTTATTGCAGAACAGGGTGACTCAGGGATTTATAGTGGATAGAGTTTAAGCCATTTAATCAAATATGGACCAAGCTGGTAGAGACTGCAAGTCAGTACTGCCTGATACCTGTGTGTCGGGGGGCTGGTGGGCACACGTGTGATACAACTTGGTGGTCAGATGCCAGCTGCTAGTGGATGCCAATACATATTATATAAAGTAACCTCACACAACCTGCTCCTCAGCAGTCTCAGCCAAAACACCAAACACAGAATGGGCACTGAGACAGAGCTAAACTTTCCACCCCATGTAGCAGTTGCTTAAAACACATAGGGCGGGTAGCGAGAACACCAATTACTTTCTGCTGTCGATGTTGTACCAAGCCTGTGGAAAAAATGAAGAATGGAGCTTCCAGCAGGGCCAGCCTGGTACTTCTCATAAACCTCTTTTATGTTCTACCATTGTATTTGTGTTTGGCTGGAAAACATTAATTGTCACTATCAGCTTGCACCTTCATCATGACTGACAGGGATTTCTCATCTGAATGCAGTTTTGCAATCTGTTTTCCTTGGGTCCTGCTTAGAGCTGGAATTAAGTGCTGCTTAATAGGAGATGACACTTTTCAGGGAGAGATTAAATCATTACTGCTTTATTCAATGACTTTTAATTTATCTGTTTAATGCTCAGTTAAATGTGCTTGTCAAAGACTGAAGGCTAGAGAGGGGCTCACAGAGCTATGTCCTCCCTCCCTGACCACACCCATCCCTCAGCCTCCAACAAGGTGGAATGGGGTGTGATGGGATAGGGATGATGACTATGATCAGCTATCACAAGGCATTACTGCAGGGGGTCCTGGGCCCAGCCAGGACCTCATTCCTAACGGGCAAGGACAGGTCAATTCTAGAAACCCTGTGTGATGATGGGGCAGTCCCATGCTGAAGCTGCTTCTGCCTCTCCATTTCAAGGCCCCAAGCAGCATTGTTTCTAGGTTCAACCCTGAGCCCAGAAAGCCAAGTCTTGGATGTTTGGAGGTATTCAGGGTTCTGTCAATGCTGTGTCATCTTAATGAAACAAACTTGGAGAGATGATTAAGAGTTGTTTTTAGCTGTTTGTGCTCAATGAATGTAAGAGAGACAAGCACTGAGGTCATGTTAAAAGGACCTTTTCAGTTTTCTCAGAAGGAAATTCTACTCTACTAATAATGCTGTTATAAATGTGAATTGAGGATGCACAAAAGCACATTGATTTCTTAAATATTTGGTATTAGTCAGCGTAACCCATGGCATTTTTTGGTAAACAGCAATCTGTGATTTACACCTTCAGTAATATAATCCGTGGGACTCTTGCAATATGCAAACTCCCTTGGCTCAAAGATTCTGGGGCTTATAATGATCTATGCTGTGGTTAAAATCACGATCCAAATGGGAAAAGCGTTGCTATATATTTCAGAACTCAGTAATCCAGATGGAGATAGTTGGGAAACAGTATTACTGAGACTTTGGTCTGTATAATATATAAGATCAATGGTAACTTTTCTGGCAGACTGGCATAAATTAATAAAATTATTATTATTATTATTATTATTATTATTGTTGTTGTTGTTGTTGTTGTTATTGTTATTTATATATTTATTTATTTTATTAAAGTGACCTTGTTCCAACATGCTGAACACAGACAGGTCAATGACTTTAACAAAATTATTGTTTTCCTATTGAGTGTAACTTCTAATTTCAAAATTTAATAGTTTTTGTTTGTTTGTTTGTTTGTTTGTTTGTTTAAACATAAATGTCTCTAAAGTTACCAGAGGATACTGCAAATTTACCTTGCTAGTCAGTTGTCTTTATTCTTAGACATCAGCACTATTCTTCTTCAATGGTCTCCTGTTCCCCCTACATGAGATTTTTTCTCCTTCCACAGACTTCAGGCAGAAGATTTTTATATATTTTTCTTCTGAAGTAATTTTATAACAATAAGAAAAAGATAAATTTAAAATATTAAAGTGTAACTGATGCCTAATATTCATTGCTTCAACTTTTTTTATTTTTAACATTTACATTGTTTTTAATCAAAAAGCAGCAATGAAGAAATTACATGACAAACAGGAAGTAGTGAAAGAGTTACACAATATTGAAGAAGTACATAATACATGTATGGTAATGATAGTTAAGCCTCAAAGTATGCAAAGTTTAATTTGGCTTAGATTAGCACCCTAAAGTTCTGGTCCCTATTAAAAGCTGGAGATTTAGACAAGAAATTGGACCACATATCTTTCAAGAACAGACTGTCTGGTTAGAATTACGACATGTCCTGGTTCTTGTCACATTGAAAATGTCACAGGATTAGTTTTCTGCATGGAGATTTTCTCCTTCCAGCTCCAGTGTGATCGTCTTAGGATAACAGGATAATGACTAAGATTGCATGTCAGTGGATGTGTTATGTACAGGACAGGCAAGTGCACAGAACATCAATAAAAGGGGTTCATTACCAGGGGATGAACAACAGAAACATATAGCTAAATGCCATGAATTTATGTCATTGCATACCTTGAGAGTAGAGTTCGTCTCATCATTTCCTGGCAAGGATGATGGTCCAGAAGTAATAAAGCAATGATGTAAAGCCAAGCTTGGTGTATTGTAACCATATTTGAGAGAATGTGAAAAATCTAACTTTCAGATGTCACTCAGACAATGTAACTGGAATAGCTTTTTGGAAAACCTGCCTGAAAATAAGTATCATAGATTCACAGTTACATAGAATAATTTAGGTTGGAATAAACCTCCAGAGGTTCTTTAGTCCAAACTGTGAATTAAGTAGTTTTCATAATTATTGACTAATTGACAAGCCACATATAGAGTCTTTCCACATCTCCCCTTCCCCCCAGTCTAGAGTAAATATTGGCCAAAAAGCTTCACAAGGACGTCTGTGTCCTCTTCTCTTACTCATTGTATGTCAGGATACATGGAGAGCCTGTACTGTTCTCAAGTGCAGACCTAAGGACATGTGACAGCCAAATAAAGGTCTCTGCCCTTCCTGACAGGCAGAGAATGTGCTGGGGGGTTCTTTCCTCCTCCTGCATCTCTGCCCTGCCTGTTCCCTTTTGCCTCAGTGAGGAGAGTAGGAGGAAAAAAAAAAAATCCCTAGGTCTCACCCACTGCCCTGGTCATTGTAGCAGGAAATTCCAAAATGATCTCCACTTCCACAGATAGAACAGAAGTGTTTTTTATTTCTGCCCCAGGGCAGTAGGCCATGCCCTTCTTCTGGAGTCATTCCCCGAGGTGTCCATAGGTGTCATCTTTACCATGAAGACAACCATTTAAAAGAAGTCCTCTGCACAGAAAGGAAGCTGCATAACCTATGAAATCCCAGGCATACATCTTAACCCTGCTTCTAGAGAGACCAAGAAGATGGAGCTTCATGCCTTTTTGGGAGACAGCCATCTTCTTCAGGAGCTGAAGCTGGAATTTCCCTGGCAGGACAAGCAGTCCTTCTGAAAAGACAAGCCAAGGCAAGTAGAAGCAAGGCTGAGCATGAGTCTTTCCTGGTGCACGGAGGAACAGGGAGTGAGCCCTACTCCTGCCAAGGAAGAATCCTGGAGATAATCAGTGCCCCCCTTAGACTCTTAGACTCTTTCCCCAATCAAAGGTTGACTTGATGTACAATGTATGGAGTCTCAAACCATTTAGATTTTTAATACAGTAGCATTTATGCTGCAGCAGACATGAGTTGATCTTAGGCATGATCTCCTTTTACCATTAAAACCTTAAAATAAAAGTAAGGTTTCCAGAAGTTGGTATATATTAACTTCTACTTTGAAAATCTATTATTATTATTATTTATTTTCTTTCTTTCCTACACACAGTTTTGCTCTGGATTTGATAATCTCTGAAGTTCTTTTCTTATCTCAGGTGTCACAGTGAAAGCTATAAAGATATAAAGAGCTTTCCCACTTTTGCTTTAATAAATTAAAATTGAAAGATAAACCTGCATCATTTTCTCTTGAATGTTTACCAACATGCAATCATGACTGGATTTGGGATCCCAAACTGTGTGTAACCGACTGAGGTTCCATATGTCCCCTGATTTTCAACCAGCAGATAACAAATGTGCATCAACTATTAGGTACATGAAAAACTGAAATTTCCCTCAAAAAACATTGTTGTATTAAAGGACTGAGAAAAAAAGATTAAACAATTTTTCATTCTTTACTAAACTCTAAGAAATTGAAGTTACTCTTGTAATGAAGGAAAGAGAAACTGTACTACGTATACATACAATTTAAGAGAAGAAAAGAGTAATCGTCAAAACTCAGCTAAATCTCTTAAAAAAAAAAAATCAAATGCATGTCATATTATCAAGGTTATCCATAAAAAATGAGTCATAAAAAAAAAACAACATCTGATTTGTCTTGGGAAGGTGGGGCCTTCCTGTTGGAACTGTGAACTTCCTACTGGTCAAACAAAAGGGAGTGGAGTATCCTGAGCCAAAAAGCAGGACAGGAAGGGACTGCCTAGATAGGATGAAACCATAAATGGAAGATTAACCTAGACACTGACAGAAAAGATATTATGATGTAGTTTTTTACAAAGAAATATAACATTTGGAATATTTCATTAATCTTCAGATTTGTTCAACTTTATAATATTTCATAATATATTCACTTTTTAAAATGTTTTAGTAAGTATTTATCAGTTGCAAATGATTAAGTGTCATACCTCCTTTTCTTATATGTGCTTTTTAGTATTACAGCAGATCAAAATGTATCTGCCATCTTTGGAATTTAAATTTATTTATTTTTTTTTTTTTTTGATATAATGACCACTTCATATATGATTTCCAGTTTGGTGGAAGTTAACAAAACTAAGTTGTTAACAAAAAGTCAGAAATCTTGAGTTTGCCTTTGTTTCAGAGCTTCTCATACCTTGCTTTTCAAGTCTTTCTACTTTTTATTATAATGAGCACGCTTTTCTGCACTCTTGTTGAGGAAGATTTCACTGACATAAAGCAAATAAAAAGCAACTCCAACCTGCGACATATTTTTGCTGTATCTGAGAGCAATCAGTAAATACTGTTCAGCCAATATTTGAAATAATGCAGTCTAGCTGTCCTGTAGTAAAAATTGTGAATTTCGTAATACATAACAGTGTTCATTTCCCACCTTATCTGTGGACACACATTTCAGTCCAAGTGTTTCTTTCTTGCCAGGTAAGCTTCAAACATATCATTGCTTAGGGCCCTTTCCACTTTCAGAGGAATGTGGATTGGGAAATGTTGAGGGAAAAAGAGAGAGAGATTAAGCAAGCAGAAAGTTCTAGTTTGATTAAATGAGTCCCTGCTTCCAAAACAAATTAAAAATATGGAATAGATAAGCTTATCCTTCCATATTATTTCAGTGATAAAACAGGTGTTCTTAAATCACATTGGAAACACATGTGCATGGTCTATGCCCTTACAGATTTATAGAGGGAACAATTTCTAAAAGGATATCCTGAACTACAAAAACAGCAACAACCAAAAAAAAAAAAAAAAAAAAAAAAGAGAGAGAAAATCTTCAGACTGGTTTTCTGTATCAGTCCTTTTCAGTAGCAAAATCCAGGGCTGTTCAGCTTGTATCCCAGGCAGAACCTGTGAACTGATACTCAGCAAAACTTATAAACCCTTTTCGGTTTCAGAGGAAGAGAAGGACTGCACAAGGTGCAGGCCTGGAGCAGTGTATTGTAATGAGAGGTAACATGGGCAGTGCATACATTTGGGGGATAAACGTGGCCTAGTTTATACAACTATATGGTTTGAGTTTGAGTCAGCTTCACAGCTGACTTGAGGCTGGGGAATTCATTACCTACTAAGAGGGGCAGATAGGAAGCAGAGAATAATTCTTGGTAAATTCAATAGGAAGGATATAACTCTGTAGAAACTGTGTGGTAGAAAGAAGAGAGGTTGAGCAGAAATAAAAGTTTGTCTTATTTTATTTTGCTTTCCCTTAGCTCCTTTTCTAATTGTTGCCACAGGATTTCCCCACTAATTTCCTCTTCCCTCATGTGTCAGTAGTGCAGCTCTGTCTGGTTATCATGCCTTTGTGAATGAATGAAGGGAGAATTGAGAACATTACTTATCTTTATGGGCTGTTTGGATCTGAAACCTCTGATCTCTGTGATCCCATTTCCTTTTTTGCAATGGGCCTCTGAGAGGAGAAAGCAAGAGCTCTTGGTGGAGCAAACTAATCTCTGGGTTTCTCTCCATGACCTCTTCTGCAGTGACACCACAGCTCTTGCTCAGGGAAGAATGCTGGATGCAAATGTACGATCCTTCTCTGCTGCTTGTGCTCTGGGTAGCCTTTTTGCCCCCTTGGCAAAGACACTTTCTCTTCTTGGACTGGATAATTTAGGGAGGAAGACACAAGGATAGAAACTTTGGAAACTACTTGTGACAAAGGATAATAGTAGCTAGGGATGCTTTTCTCTTGTCCAGTTCACAGGACAGTGTGGACACATGGGTGAGAAGCAAGCCCAGCAGCCCCAGTCTCAGGCACCAGGGCCAGGCCAGTGCCTGTGGCAGCCAGGGAAGGAATAGCTGTCTGCTGTTCCTGAGAAGCCAAAAAAGGTGCCCCAAACACCTGATCAACTGTGAAACATTTAACTGTTAAACTCCATGAGAACATAAATAAAAGTGATATTACCTACTTATTTAATTGAAGTCAAAAATTTCTTTTTTTTTGTATTTTGGAGTGAGAGGTGTATATATCACAGGTGTGATATCATGTGCTATGTGAGAGGTGTTTATATCGCAACTAGAAATCCAGCTCTCCCAGACTTACAGGAGTTGAGTTTGCCTAAATGTGCTTTAGGCCACTGAAGAAATATCTATAAATGTTTGTGACTTACTCAATTATTCATGTCTCTTAGACAGTAGAATTAGGGATACAATACAAGCACTCTTGTAGCCTTAGAGAAATTTCTACTGTTTCTACAGCAGCTCCTTTAAAAATGATCTTACAGAAGGATGGAAACTTCTTTACTAAGGAGCTGTGCAACTTATTCTGTGTAAATTCTTCTTCTGAAGTGCTAAATATGCTCACATTGTAATAATGTTTTTATTCTGAGAAATATGGATCCTTAGCTGAGGAAAATCTTTTATGAGATATGGATGGATGAACAGTTTAATTGTTTTTCCTCAATTGTTGCAATTCAGCTTGGCACTGAAACTTGTATAGACAGTTGTAGATGTATAATATAATAGACTGAGCAGTGAAGTGAGATGGCTGAAGAGCAAGCACATATCTCCCTTTGCTCCAGGATGACAGTGACCTCTGGCAGAAATGTGAGGTAGGCGCATTTAATCACTTCATCAAGAAGTGCCAAAGTTCATCTGTTAGTGCCTGAAGGCTTGTCTTCAGTTTAGGTATCATATGTCACACAATTTACAAACACACACACACAAAAAAAAAAACATAACAACAACAACAAAAAAACAACAACAACAACAACAAAAAAACAGACAGACTCTGTCTTGAAGAGATTATAATTTTAAATAGATGAGACAGAAAGCAAAGAGAAGAAATATTACCTATGAGCACAATGATAGCAATTTCATTTTAGTGTTTTGCTGGGTATGGGGGAATGAAGAGATTGAGAGATGTGTAGGAGGGATTGGAGCAAGCAATCAACCAGCATGGGAGAGATAATATATCTCAAAACCTGTACAAAACACTGATGAAAACATTGTTATCCAAATGTCTGCTTTGGCTGCTCCAGCTTGAATCTCTGTCTGGCTTCACTGTGAGATTACTGAACATAATCCACTGAAGAGTATGAAGGAAAATCTGAATTTTAAAATATTTCCTGATAAGTCTTTTGCAAACTCCACTCAAACCCCTATTGCTTCCTTGGTGTATATTTTAAGCTGTGTCTGCCGAGGAGAGCCAGACCATGTGTTACTGAAATGGTTAAATACAGTAAGGTTTTATAATAGCAGTTAAAGCACTCATCATTTATTTAGGAGACCTAAAGAGAGTTCCTAGTTCTGCTGTAAACCCTGTTTGTGAACTTTAAGAAAACATTTCCCATGAACTCATTATAGATAGGAATACTGACTTTTTGAAAGCACCTTGGAATAAGAGAAATAAAATGCCAGAAAGGAGGTAAATGCTGTTAGTAATTTAAAACATGAATGAGTGATGGAAAGGGTGATTCATCAGCTGCTGAACTGTTGGGTGCATCCCCACTAGATGCTCCAACTATAGCTATACTTTTGGCAGGAGCATTTTTTAACCCAAGTTACATATGTCCATGGGGACATGTGTAAGTCAGGGTGGTAACCATTGTAATTTGAGAGCAGCCAGGGCCTAATCTCCCAAAAGCTCTCATCAGTTCCTCTTGTGATGGACCTAGAAAAGGCTTATGTAGCTAACTACTCTGTCTGACATAAACTCTGTCACATCATGAGAAATCAAAACACAACATACTAAGGCAGACATCAAGTCCACTCTGTGATCACTTGCCTTTTGGGATGTGAACATTTATTGAGGTATACATTTTCTCCTTCTTGAAGCCAAAGGAGCTAAATATTTACTTCAAGCAGTGACGTGTGCTTTCAGAGGCACAGATCTCAGTTTGTATGTTTAGACCTGCAGTTTGTGAGCATGTAGGAAGATGTTCTAGATAGAAAGAAATCTGTGAAAGAAATCAGATTCTGTGTCCTTTTTTTATCAGTTACAGCAGAAATAATAATAATAATAAATAATAATAATAATAATAATAAAAAAAAGAGTAAACCGTTAGCTGTATAAATATAGGTTGCAATCACTACATGATGGCAGTATATATTATAGGTCGCTCTGTTCGGATATCTTAAAGTATCTTCATGTTTCAGTAAGTCCTCTTACAGAGAACATGGACCTGCCACAGTAAGAGGTGTAACACGCTCCAAAATGGACCTTGAGAGATTGCTGGGTCCATCTCTAACTTTAGACTGACCAGCCCAGCTCTTCCTGACTCACTTTCCTTTTAGGCAAAATGGAGTTCATGCTTATCATTAGCAGCATGTTGATGAATGTGTTACTAAAAGCTGTGAGGCTTTGGTGAAGGCTGGGGGTGCCTATGCCATGGAGAAACAGCCCAGCCTTACTTGCAGTCTGCCTTTTCTGTATGAAATGCATTGAGATCTGGGGCTGGAAAAGGTAGCACCTTCATGCAGTAGAGTCCTTAAGTTAGTTTGGTGTCACAGCTGTGCAGAAAAAGCATTGACAAAAAACTTAGTAAAGCAAGTACATAATACTAAAAAATCATGTCTGATGTGTTTGTGTTGTATTGCTTATATTGCCTGTATTTGTTTCCCTAACAAGTAAGGAAGTTGTACACAAGCACAGAAAAAGAGCAGCTTTTTTTTGTTGTTGTTGTCCTCTCTCCCTCCCCCCACCCCCCACCCCTCAGCCTTTCTAAGGTACAGTGTCAGGCTTTTTTTCTCTCCACCAAAAGAACCATGTGGTAAAGTGCTTGCTTTAGAGACACTGGCCTTTTCTTCTTGTGGAAAAAAGGAGCTCCTGTTTTATGGTGGCCTGGAGGCTGAAGAGCCTCCTGCTGCCAGGGCTGCTGCTCTAATGGTTTCAGCAATCAGCCTGGCTCCGGCAGCGAGGCAGAGTGGTCAGCCCTCTGCTTACCCTCTGTTTACTCTGTAACCTGGAGCAGCTCCGCTCCCGCTCTCCCACCCACCCCTGACGTGAATAACCCAGAGCACGGTATCAGCACAAAAAATCACTAGAAAGAACCGGTCATTGGCCTTCCCAAAGCGATGTGCTGAATTTCTCTCTTGAAGAATGAGCCTGCACTTTGCTTTCGCTTCCAGCGGCTGGGGAAATGTCAAGGCACGATGAGTCACGCTGCAGATCGGATCTGAGTGAGAGCTTTTTTCACTTGTTGTTCTAGGCTGTAGGAACAAGTTAGAGCTGATCCCAATACTTCATCAAACAGAACTTTTAACATTTCAGCAGATTTTGAAGAATGAATTTCTGCCATCTGGAATATCACAGAAACTGTTAATAAAACCGGGTTGTTTGTTTTCTTAATAATCCATAGCAAAAACTTACAAACAAAACTCCCATGATTCAGATCAAGATTTCTGGCTACTTTGGTTAGTTATATGTATCTTCTTAACCTTCATTTTTGTATTAAAGCACATGAAAAGATATGAAAAAGGTGAGCCTTGGAAGCCATCTTAGAAAGCCAGTGCCAGGTAGACCTTAAGGAACTGTGTATGAGTTGTCACCAGTGACTGCTGCTCTGCTACGATGTCCATTAAGCTTATAGGAAAGAGTACTGTTGGCAGACTGTCATGTCTCAGCAGTAGAGCATTGAACTAAGCTGCCTCTAAATCTGTCATGATTGCTCTCATGCCAGACGCTGCTGAAAGATAGTTTTGCATTAGGGCTGAATGAGTGAATAAACATTGATGGCCTAACTCTTGTTTACTCTTCTGTAACCAAGAATCTGATATTCACCATCTGATTTGTGTCAGGAGTTTGCACATGGATTTATATAGGGCTATTTTACTTCTTCATAAACCAGGTAAAACTGTGGAAAGCCATGGCTGTTTTGCTTACAGGTCCTAGCCCCCATGATCATATTCGGAAACCAACACGTAGGAATCACAAAGATGGGATTTGCAAAGAGATTTTAACACTTGCTTTCAATTTCTGTCCAGGTACTCTTGCTTAATATAGCATGAGCAGTTTTGGAAATCTCACTGGCTGCCCAGTACTGGCAGCTGTTTCTGAAATGTATAGTGTGTTCTGTCCTTAGTCTTGACAATTTTCTTCTGTGAGTTGACTGAAAGTTATTCTATGTCTATCACTTCTTAAGATGGGAAGTACCATGCTGGCAGACCTCAACTGCTCTACTGTGAGGAGTGGGAAATGTTTTTAAGGATCTGTATGTGTTATTTTTTGTATATACTGAAGACATTTTTATTTGGAAGGCCTCCTCAGAAATAAAATATAATTTAATTCCCACTTCATGCTTCCGTGTAGTACTTGAAGATTAATGATTGGTCATTTACATAGTATGGACAGGATCCATTTATTCAGGTTGGTTTTTTAGCTGTTTTCTAACTTCAGAAGCATATGTATTGGCAACTAGAAAATGTTCTGAGAATGTATCAGGAAGAGGTTAAACACTAAAAACAATACCAATCATGAAAAATTATCAGCAGTGTAAAACATTTTATTTCTGTCTGTAGCACTAAACTCAGGCCCAAACAATCATACTGAAGAAAGTATTTTAACAAAATATTTTGTCTAGTTACAATAGTAAGACTTTTGTTTGTTTTGTTTTGTTTTGTTTGTAATTTTAAATGCCAGCATAGTCTAAATCACAACAATGCAGGCACTTATGCATGCTGCTACCTAACTGTGTTAGGATTGGTAAAATGGTTTAAAATTCTAATAACCATATGAAGATGCTCCAAGTTCACTGATAGAGTTTTCCCCTCCAGTACAATATACCATTTATCTATCTTTCACTACCCTTTTCATTTCTTTTTCAGCAAAATTATTCATAGTTTTGGAAAAACTAAATGTGCCATTTTTACTTGCCATATTTTCATTTTGATCCTTCTCTTTCCCTCTACCCTCAATGCCAATATGATAAAGATGGGACAAAAATCCAGACCTGAGAATGACCTCACACAGTTCAGGTGCACACCTGAAACTTTAGATCTAGAAGGGTTTTTCTTCTTTACACCATATATGTATTTATATGAAGGGATTTGTATTTTTAAATTAACTTTTTTTTTCAAGATTTTTTTTTCCTGTGAGTTTCCCCTCCAACATAAGCTGTTTTTCAACTAGCTTGTCATATGTTTATGTCTTATAGAATTGAGACAGTGAGCAGAAAACATTTTTTATCCCCACTCTCTAAAAGGGAAAAATAAACTAGCAGGTTTTTGTGCAAATTAAATGACTCTTTTCTCCAGTGTTTCTCATTTGGACACTTATTATTCAGGTATGATTGTATATATTTCCCTGCTTTCTTGTATACTGGATTCTGCTGTTGGCAACTGGTCTGAATTTCTGTTCTGCTGCTTCTGTGCATTAATGCTTGTGCCTCTGTTATGCAATGGAAGTCTGGACATTGGTTGGTTTAATGCCCTGTAAACCTGAAGGAATAGACTGGAATTTGTTGCCTTAGGTTAATCCCTATGAGTTTCACCTTCTTTTTGGGGTAATATGCATTGCACTGTGTGAAATACATGTCTGATTCAGTAGTGGTTACATTAGCAACAGTGAAATCCTACTTGGGGACAAGGCTAAGGATCTAATGCCCTTGTAGCTCCAGATATTTTCTGTTGGTAATTGTGCATATGCTTTCTGCCTGCTGTTTTGATCCTGCTGTTGCTATTGTTTGCTGGAGACTCATGCTGCTCTGTCCTGCCTCCATGCCCAGCCTAAATTCCATTGTACCCACCCCACAGGCCTTTTGTGTAATGCCAAGCTAGCAAAAATCCTGGCATCTGATTCTTTTGTTGCCTGGGGGAGGTATGTGGGAAAGGCAGCTCACCACAATCACAACTGAGACTTGGCACACACAGCACAACAGTTTCCACTAGAATTCTCTCAGGCTGAAAGATGATTTTGCTTCAGGTGCACACGCATCCACTTTCTGTGTTTGCAATTGAGTTTTATTTGCCAGAACAGCAAAGGAATGCAGCTGTTGGGATTTTATACTGTGCTTTTCACACTCCAAGTGGCATGTCATACTAATGTATTATTTGTATTACAGTAGTCCCTCAAGCCCTCCCCAACATCTGAATCCCATTGTTCTCACAGTATAAAAAGACATAGTCAGAAGCAGACCCCAGCACACAGAAGATTTCAGCAATTTACACTGACTAAAGGAGGATTTAGGAGGATCTTAATGTCCAAGTCTCTGAGAATGACTGAGACCACCCCATTTTCAAGCACCATGCTACTCCTGAAAAGACCAAGGCCAAACAGAAGTCTCAAAGAGTCATCTAAAACAAACAGAAAACACCCGTTCACTAATCCAAGACTCCTCCACGGGCTCAGAAGTTCCCTGAATAGAGCGACAGAAGAAACACAGAAATGGCTTTTCATTTACTCAGAAATAGGAACTTTAAGTAGTCCCCAATGTTAATGACAGTTCAACCATAGCCTGCTGCAGCAGAAGGTACAGATTCAAATGGTACTCATCTCCTCACTCTGGAGGAGGGCTTTGAACCCACAGAGTGCATCTCCTGGGATAATCCCCATCCAAGCTCTGAGGATTGTAACTGGTACAACTCTCCAAGGCAGCCAGGGACACAATTGTTGTGAGGACAGGTGCTCTAGAGCAGTTGCATGTGAGGAGAGGTAGGGTTTGCTTCCTATTCTGGTGTCTGTCATTACATTTGACATGAGGTAAACATTGACAAAATCAAAAATAAGCTATAGAGAAAAGTCTGCACCTTTGGTTACACCCCTCTGAACTAAGAGGGGTGTCTGGCTGGGGGATGGCAGAAAGCTGTAAATAGAACAGACTGATGAGAATTGGTATATCTTGAGATGAGAGCTGCTTTCAGAGCAAAGCAAAACAGTTCTTCAGGTCCCTACTCTATGTCTGAGATAGACAAGCATTCAGACCCTATGCAGAAATAAGAACAAAAGATCTGTGCAGCTCTTTTAGTAGGGAACAGGAAAGGAAAAAACATTGTTGATTCTGCTTGCAATCACATGTGCTATGAATCAGTACTGATCCTTGATGAAGAGGTTTCCTCAAGCTGCTTGCTATCACTTCTCCTCCCAAAAAAGTTGCAGTCCTTTCTGGGCTGCTGGCATAGCTGTCAGTGCAATCGTGCCCAAAGCTGATTCAAAATAAGGTGGGCTGGCAAAAAGCTTCTTCTCAAGCAACGCAGTTGACTTTTGCTGAAACAGGTTGGGGGATGCTGTCATGAGAAGCAGTGACAGCAGATCAAAAAGGACAGTAGTTTCTGGCACACTCAATGACTAAATTTCAAATGTCTTCACTATGAATGTTTTGTGTTACTCTCCTCATAACTATTAATATCAGTGACATTTTTTCTGTGTGATGGTTTCTCTTCCTGACTTACACAAAAGAAAGCAGGCCACACAGGATGACTTCAGTCTGAGATTTTGCTAGTCTGTAGTCTTCTTTGCCTTCCTTCTGTTTTTTCCCCCCAGTTGTAATTTTTCATTTTTAGAAGCCAGTTAAAGGCTGATGACTCCTTTTAAGAGAACAGGTAGTAAATAAATAAGACTTCTCAGAAACATGGGCTGGGTCTTTCAGATTCCAGATGTTGTGCTGGTTGTCTCGGTTCCTGACTTTCTGACCCATACCTCTGTTAGCAAATCTCTGTGTGGCTCTGAGTCTTTGGCAGAGTTAGCAGGGACTGGCTCTTCCGTTTTTCACTTAGGGTATTGTCATGCCGTTGTCAAACAGAGAAATGGAGTCCTGTTTCCATCTTTGATTTAGGGAGATTAACAACACAGCCCTTTTCAGAGTGCGTTTTCTTTCACATCTGTGGATTTTAAGAGCCTTGAAAGAGCTGCCTGTTTTGGCCAATGTGAAACCAAGGCTGTCACATTGCTGAAAGGCAAAAATGGGTTCCCTTGACTCTGGAATAGCAATTCTGCTTTGTTTTTGTTTGTTTGTTTGTTTGTTTGTCTGTTTGTTTGTTTTTTATGTTATGTTATGTTATGTTTTGTATATGCTTCTCTGAGCTCAATATTTACTGTCAAACTATTTTGTCCATTTAGTCTTGATAGGGGAAGGACTGTAACTTGGAGCCTGCTGACAAGATCTGCAGCTCAGGAACATTCTGTTGGCATAAGCGATACTCGAATTTTGCCAAAATGAAATGCAAGAAGGAGACTCTATCTGAGATAGGTCACACACTGTGTTTTGGATTTGATTCCCTCCATCTGTTTGCCATAACTATCCATTCTTGGTCCAGGAAAAAGCTTTTCTGGAGCATGTCATCTTTCTCTGCTCTCCTAGTCAAATGCTTGGATTCACCCTGCAGTGTCTGCACTGTTCATCGGTCAGCTCAGCAGCATTTGCTAAGGCTGGGTGATGAGGTCACTCAGCAGAAAGGGCAGTAACATATTCCAAAACAAATCAAAGACGTATAAAATGTTCACATTCGTCTGCCTATGTTGAGACTTGCGCATGTTGTGTTATGAGGTATTGTTTTTTTGCGTAGCTGAAAGATCTTAATTTTAGGGAAAGGAAGATTGCATAACATCTTTAACCTTCAATGCCAATGGCCTATTTGGGCTCTAGATGGGCCCCTTCTGTCCTCAACCCTCTCCCCTCCCCCTCCTCCCCCTTTCCCCAGCTACATGTATTTCTTCTTTTGGCCTTTCATGTGTACATGTAGTTACTGATATCATTGTATCACTGTTTTTTTTGTTTGTTTGTTTGTTTTTTTCAGGTACCTTCTTGTGCTCTTCTTACTGACTGTGCAGTGGTGAGATTACAGAACTCAATATGGATATGACGAGACTGAAAACAAGGTTTGTATAAACAAAGAAAAACAAAATCATCCAAGTGATAAATTAAGAGGAGTTTGAAGGAATAGTTTAGAGTCTTGTCTGCAAGAGAGCTCAGCTAGATAAAGGGCTTTTTCGTCTCTTTCATTGTGACTTAAATTCAAGTAGTTCAATAACATTCAAATACTTCAATAAAATCTGAAAAGGTAAAATATGTGGAAGCCTGTTTTCTTGCTATAAGATACCTTTTGATTAGCACTTCTTAGCAAATTATAGTAGAACCACACCCTTGATTAAAAAGCCTAGGAACAGTTATAAAAAATAATAATAATAAAAAAAATCTAGATCTCACTCATGTAATTTTGTGTCAATTTCAGATGTGGGTCTTCTCCAGGAAGTGAAGGTCTACAAGTGATCTAGGTTTTTTACCCTTCCTGAAGATGCAAAATACACTGAAGAATACATACTGATCCTTAAACTCTAAGACAACCTGCTCCTTGGCAGAATCCGAAGGAAGAGAGTCATAGGGACTGTTTATTTTTGTTTTATTCTAAGACATAGTAATTACTTGGCTTCCTTTTATAAAACACCTGCATACATTGTGCTGCATTACTGATCCAAAACTTGGCTTTTTAATGTGGTTGCTCTTGCCTGCTTATATTTCCATTTCTCTGGGCATGTGTATACGTTATTATACTTTTTTCTCTATTTAATGTTTTTCCACTGGTTTCTCTGTTTTTACTTTTCCAGAGCTGAATAACCAAAGTTTATATAGTCTAGAAGAATAGACTTCTAAGTTAGAACTTATTTCATAATACTTTGCTGTCTTATATTTCTCTTTTTTTTTTTTTTTTTTTTTCTCCACATTTGGTAATGTCTCAAAGTCCATGTGCCAAACATTGTATAAATAGGAGTAGTCATGATGGTGCCCTAAACAGCTTACAGTTTAATTAAAGACAGGAAAACAAGAACTAATTGTAAAACAATAGGAAAGAGACTGAGGGCAATTGTAAAAATGTCATGTATTTAAATAAGCTCAATGTGAACAGTTTGTGCACAGCTCCAAATCAGAAGTCTAATGGCTTTGACACATGCTTTCCATGAAATCATGTGGTACCCTAATATTTTCTCTGTCTTCTGTCCTTCTCTTTGCCACTCATGGTGAAGCTGTTCATCTGTACTGTGCTCTGTCCCTCCTGTGTTCTCCTACCACTCTGCTACCTGGAAGTGTTGGGATCCACATGGTACTACCATCCAGATAGTATGGTGACATAGAGGAGCTGTACCACCTGCAGTCAGAAGAGAATCTCCTGAGGTGTTCACCCCTCCTCAGGTCTGTTCTTTGGAGCAAAAAGTATTCTTAGCTTATATATTCCGAGCTGTTCCCATCTGTATTATCTCTTTTGTGTGAGTAGCCTTACTGTGAGAGCCTCATAACCTTTCATGTAACGATTATGCTTTGAGGGACATGACTGTTGTCATATATCCTCTGCAGGTGAGTAAGCAAAAGTCTTCATGCTGAAGATGCCCTAGCATGTCTTCCATGCGGTACATTCTACAGCACTGCAAAGGCATGGCAGTCTTCCAAAAAATTAGCACTCCTCTTTGCTCAGCTGCTGTCCTTGGAGGTGCTGCAGGGATCTCCGCTCTCATCTCCTTGGAAGAGATATCAAAAATTCCCAGGCTGAACATCTTCTAATACCCTACTACCAGTCTTAATCTGGCCAGATAGGACTAAAAACAGAAGGTGTCACTATTTCACAAAGAGATTAGTGCCTACATGAGGGGCACAGAGAGTTGCAGGAGAGAAGAAGGCAAGACAGAAGCAATACTATTTTGAGGAGGAAAAGAATTTGAAAGGCTATGTGAGGCAGTTTGTTGGTGGTGCCAATTCCTAAGGCAGTGTTTGCCTCTGCTCACACTGATCTTCATAAAGGTCCATTTCACAGCAACCTTCCAGGCGAGGAAGTCCCCTCCCATCCATAAATGATGCTCCAGCCAAGGGTCACCGGAGAGTGATGCTTGGTGCCTGCACTGCCTTCACTGGAATGAGCACGTTAGCCTACCCTAGGACAAGAACAATAGAGGCATCCAGGCTGGGATGGATGCCTGCAGGGTGGTGATCAGGCTAATATGGAGCACTGTGCTGGGCTTTGCCTCTCCATTATCTCTTGAAAGGATGCTCTGCACTGAAGCTAGGGAAAGAAAGATGAAAGCCTTGACAAATGATTATTTTTTTTTAAATGTTCCCATTTAAAGACAGACCTTTATATCTCAGCAGCAATTTTCCTTCCAAGGAAATTTATATTTGATTGCTTCTCTGACCTCTTTTTTTAATTAGTTTCAGATACTTATTGTGTCTTTAGTGGTTCTTTGCCTGAGGTGGAGATGGTATTTGTTTTTCTAAATTGCATTGATACTGATTTCAAATGTGGCATATTTTCCATTGTCATGTGGTACTTTCCCTCTAAAGATCCATTCGTTCTTTCTCAACCAAAACAAATTTATGCATTTTGATATATACAAAAAAATAGCTATATATAAATATGATATTTTATATGAAGAATATTTCTCCTCTGAGCAATTTCTCAGATTTTAATAGAGAAAATAAATTAGTTTTGTCCTTTGAAATGTCTTCCTCCTTACCATTTTAAGAGTTGACTAAATTCAATAGGGTTTATTTCAATAACTGGAAGATATATACAGGCCATTGCATAAATCCTCTTGCTTTCATTTTAATCAAAATGTTTTTATTTCTCTCATCTGCTTAATGAACATGTATGACTCTTCTAGCATATTGTTCCATTGTTCCTCTTCCTCGTGTGCAAAGAGGACATCCATCAATTAAGTCTTACAGGCCAACCTACTGAATTTAAAGGTTTCCCTAGTTCTTTGTGAAAACCAATTACCTAAAATTTCTGACTAAAATAGTTTAAAATGTCTTTTTAGGGTGTTCTATTTTAAAGTAAAAGTTTTTTAAACTATTTATTTGCAGAAGTGGTGCTTATAACTGATACAAGGAATTAGAAAAAAATAATAATTTGATTATCATAAAACAAGAGTTGCCTATACATATAGGTCATGACGTAAAATCACATGATTGTGCTGCAGCTGCTGGAATTCCATAAAAAAGCATGTCTTCAGTGAGTATTTTCCTATCACTTTTATCAAAGGACCTAACAACAAAGATTTTGTAGAGGTTTCTCAGTATATCATGGCTGATTTTACTTTTTGTTTTGGCTAACAAAAAAAAAAAAAAAAAGTGTGGCTCTGTTGTTTTGTTGTTGTGTTTGTTTGTTTTTGTTTTCCACACACTGAGCATTAAATGATTTTTTTTTTTTTTTAATTTGCACACTCAGCATGTACAAAAGGGTGTAGCTTTGTTGAATTCTACAGGGGACTCTGATGAATACCATGTCCTAGTCAACATTATATGGAGTTTGACTCTATATGCACACACATTTTTGGTTATCAAAGGAAGCTTCACCTTGATTTAAAATAGACCCAGGCTAATGTGCCTGAGGGATAAGTTGCAGCGCAGAAGCAATAAACACATGAAAATACTGTGAAATTTTAAAATCTTTATTATAACTGAATTAAATGATTTATTAATAGTAAATGTTTTGAGAGTTTAAAAGTTGACTGGGTTGTTCTGTGCAAGTGTCAGAGGTGTCTATAGTGTCATTATAGTGTAAACTCTAAAAGTTAACTCTAGTGTTAACTCCAAAGTGACATAAGAAGGGAGATTTCTGACAGCATTGGAGCAATGGAAATGTCCAGGTTTTTGGTCTGGTTTTACACAAACAGAAGCTGTCTTATGTTCAGTGGAAACTTTGTTCTTGAACTGTATAAAGTGCTTGCACTTGTCATGAACCGTGTAAATATAATTCAAACTAAAGTAAAGCTTATGACAGCTGAAGTTGGCAATATGTTGCTTTGCATAAGTGAACCATCATGTCTTCTATTTCTTTTATACCCATTGTATAAAATAATTCACAACACTCATATAACATGAGGCAAAACCCTAAGGTGCTGGAAACAGGAAACATAACTGCACTTATTTTTTGACTTTCATCCTTCTGAAACAATACTTTCAGTCATGCTTAGTATCTTGTTTAAAAACTTGAAACTGTTTACTTATGGTTCTCATTAGTAATAACTTTTAAGTAGGACCTAATACAAAGGAAAATTCCTTCTAGTGGCAAAACTATTAGAATTATTCCAAATGTATATTGCTGGAAATCATTTGGCCATAACAGAGTAATAGCATTACAGAGACCAGAATTTGGCTGTCTTTGGATTTATTTTAATGCAAAATTTCTGCAGCAGAGCTGTAGTTTTTATGTATTTTTGATTACATCATGTTTTGCTCTCCACAAGCCAGCCTGTGCTCCTTTGCAATTTTGGTGAGTTTTGTCACTGAAATTACTCGGGTTTTGTTTGTTTGTTTGAGTACTTTGACAATTTTATGGATCTCAATTGTTTTGTTCTTTATTACATTTTATAACACTGTTCCATAGGAGTACATCATTAAATGTTCTGTTGACAATGGAACCAATGAAAAATATGAAGCAGAGCTATCAGATACAATAATCGTCTGTCCCCAAACCTTCTTCTACAACACTGTTATTTTTTTAATTTTTTTTTTTTTTTGACTGTAGTTATCTTCATCGAATCATAAAACGGTTTGGGTTGGAGGAGACCATAAAGATCATCTATGTCAACCCCCCCTGTCATGAAAAGGGGTGCTATCCACTAGATCAGGTTGTCCAGGCTGGCCTTGAATACCTCCAGGGATGGGGCATCCACAACTTCTCTGGGCAACCTGTTCTAGTGCCTCACCACCCACATAGCCCAAGAGATTATTTATTTTGGAAAGCTATACTGAAAAACTTTTTTATATTTGCATACATTAAGAACATTTTCTATAAGTAGTAATGCATGGTCTTTAATGATATTTTGAAGTACTTTTTGAATTAAAGCACTAAATTGTTATTATTTTTCGTCAGGAATAAAGAAATTAGATTATTTATATTAGATTATATTAGATTACTCTCACTATTAATATGAGTTATGTAAAACTGAAGATCTGTGTCTGACTCATAGAAGTAATGTTGTATATTCTGAAAGGACATAGAGATATAAAATGTAAAACCAAGACTATATATGAAAGCTGTCACAAAGAACATAGATACCAATTAAATGTTTGTGTAAATAAATTAAACTGGAAATCACATAAATATCATACTTATTGAGTATGAAAATCAATTGTTGTGAAAATATTCAAGAAATAGAATCTGAGCTAAAATTCTCAAAAACTTTGCTCTGATATTTGTATGAAAAAATATTAATTTTGCAGTTGCCTGATTATTTATTTTTATTTCTAATGTCATTGAGATGAACTCAAGTGTACTTACTGCTCTTTGTTTGATATTTGGGGTTCATGACAGCTCTCAACCTGCTGCTGTCAGAACTGCGGGGAAGAGGCCTGAATCATTTGCTGTGAAAAGTGACACCTGATGTGACATGCATGGGTTGAAACAGTAGAAAGGATCTGCTTTATGCTTAGTGTACCTACAGATTTTTGGCTTTTTAAAAATACTTTAAGTGTAAAATTGCCACTTTAGTCCCCATTTTAACAATGCACCATTATGTATCTAAATAATGTCTCATTTGGGTAATTAGGGTCGAAATCCAGATAGAGAATTCTGGTGTAATAATTAGTCTCAATTGTTTCTGGTGATGAAAAGATGGATGGCGAGAGAGTACAATCCAAGTAAGAATATTTGCTTAAAGCAGTCAAGAAGTTGAGCAATTACCAAACATTGTAAACAATTAAACTGAAATAAGCTCATCCTTTCTGACTGATAGAGAAAAAGTAACTCCCTGACATAGAAAAAATCGTTTTCCTAAAATACTTTTATCATGGCTTTTACATTTCATAAAAATACATAAAAATAAAATAAAAACAAACTAAATATTTCATTTGTTTGCAAGTCTGATTTATTATTATTATTATTAATATCAGCTAAATGGGAACCAGTTCACTTCATATTACACTTGTACAACTCATAGCTTGACGCACCAAGTCAGACTTCTACAGACTTAAAGAAACCAGGACGGCAACAATAACCTAATTTCTCTTTCAAGATAAAATTCAATTTATTTAACGCATTCAAAATATAGTTTGCCTTGCCCATTTTTAGAAGACAAATACATAATTTCATAGGATGAATTATTAGTCAATTCAAACCATAAATCCCAGATAACTCAAGGACAAACTTCAACAGAGATGTTTCTAGGACTAAATACAAGTTTACAGAAACTTGGCCTACACATTGTAATCATATACGTCAATAAACAAGAAGAATCCAAAGAAATAGGATTAAAATATTACTGGGGTAATAGTGAGGTAACCACCTAAGCTCTACTATGAGGAGCTCATATGGATTACATTTGTTATCAGCTTTGCAATGCAAATCAGTCATATTAATATTATTAAGCCTTCTGTATAAGAACTTTAATTCCAACATTTAAAAGTGCATCCTACTTTACTGTGTAATACCTCAAATGTCCTGGAGGGTCTGTGATATTGCAAATCCAAATGCAGCAGAAAGAGTTATGCTATTTTGCATATCTTTTAAGTTAGTGTTGTCTCCTGGCAAGTTTGTTTTTAGCTCAGAGATACGTGTATTTTTTATTTTCAAAATAAACTTAATAAAATATGCAGATAAGAGAAAACATTCATTTGGTAATATCAGCTGTAATTAAAATTATTTTCTTAAGAAGCAGCAATTGAGTCATGCGACATTTTATTGAAAACATCTTTTACATTCAGCTTAATTGTGGGTACTTTTCACACAATTTTGAGATTGCCTGATTACACAATTATATACTTAATATCAAACTACTTGTATATAAAAAGTATTTTGTAAATGTATATAAAAAGTATTTTGTAATACCTAGAAATAAATTAAGATTTGGTGGCTGATGTCAAATCCATGAAAGCTAAGGAACTGATTTTGATTAGCTTCTGATTAGCCTTTGGATTGAAATCTTAATAACTAGGAAAAAATATATATATATAATATATTATTGAGAAGTTTCTCAAGGACTTCAAATTTAAAATTTTATTGCTAAAAATAAGAAAATCTAAGACTTATATGAAGAACAATAATTTATTCTATAATTTGTATGTTTTGAAGAGTTATTATTATTACTGTTGTTGTTGTTGTTGTTGTTATTTATTAGCTAGTTATTTGACTTTCCTGGAAATTAAAAATAATAATAATAATAAAACTATTTTCATTATATTTTACACTAGTATCAGAATTATAGAAACTACATAAAAGTCAAAACGGGAGAAAAGGACACCAATATAGACCATAAGTTTATTTTAGAATCAAAAGTAAAAGCAGTAGAAAATTACTTCTCAGAAAAATGTATTTACTCACAAGATACTAAGATACCGATTTTTTACAAAAATTTAGTAAAAAGTTTTTCTGCTATTTCTGCATATTTACACTATGATAACTTCCATTTTCCTCAGTAGTAGCTGATCAATCATTTCACTTGAACAAACCAGAGAACTATGGTGAAGAATTGCTCATCATCAGAAAGAACTTAATTTTAAAATAAATATTAAAAGTGAAAATTAGGTATAATCTTATTTATGTCTTTCCCAGAGCATGGAATAAATAGGAACATGATGACTGACTTTAAAAACATCTCGTGTAGAAATGATATGCTCATTTCTCTTGGCTTTCTATCTCTGAAAGTAACTAACCATCATCTGAACATTTTTTTTCTTTGTCTCTCACTACCAACATTTATTATAGAGATAAAGTAGAGGTCTAGACAGCAAAAAATCTTGGTTTTGTTCCCATTTCAACCACAGACTTTTACTTGACCTTGGACAACTCATTTATCCCATCTTCAAAGGTACAAGGGAAGACTTAATTAATCAATAAAATTAATCACTGTGGTGCCCTTAGATCACTCACATGGAAAGATCACTTTCTGCACTTAACTACAATTAAAGAGCACACTAAGTATTTTTTATTGTTGTTTTGTTTTTTCAAAACAAACAAAAAAAAATACCAGAAGTATGTTGACATAAATAAAAGATTTTAGTTTTTCCTTCTTTTTCTTTCCTCTGCCATCCACATAATGGCTTCCAAAGCACAGCAACTGCGTTGATTTATATAATGTTTTCATTTAAAGATGTTACTAGACGTTTAGGAGAATGACCTTGTCATGGAAATTCTGATTGCACTCTTACATATCGTAGAAAAACAGAAGTTACATTTTTCAAAAAATGTGCCTGTGTCATCTTTTTTTTTTTTTTTTTTTTTTTTCTGTGTGTGCTTTACATAGCTATGTCACTCTGCAAAGTCCAGCTACTGCTCTTAGAATGAAATACTATTCTCAGAATATCACCTCAATTTTTCATTGGCAACTTTCCTCAAGCACATAGCAGCTAAAGTACACCTTTATCTAAACCATACTTGAATCTTATAAAAGCAATATGTTATTATGTAAGACATCTGTGTAGCTCTCTCAGTAATACACCCTTCTAGTGGAAAAATAAAACAAAAAGGTATTTTGAAAGTATCTTGAAGATAAATTTCTATTAAACACAGATCTGTTTTTAAAAAAGATTTTTGGATACTTTTTGGCTTCACTGGGTAATGATGCTAATAGGAAAGGGAAAAAAAAAAAAAAAAAGGAAAGAAAGAAAGAAACAAGGAACATGATGCTAAAATCCACACTGAAATCACTCTGTATCAGCTGATCTGTGGTAAACAGTTGTTATCCCCTGGGATACTATCCTATGTATCCCAGTATTGTATTATGCATTATGAGATTTTCCATGCCTACTTAAGTAAAACACAGTTGTATCTGCTACTGATCAAAGGTATTCACACATTTGTTAAGGGCAAATGTGGTGTATAAAAACTTGCCCACAGATTCCTTAGATCCTATTCTCTTTCTACTATTATTCATTTTATAAATTTGGATTAATCCCTTGGTGGAATTTCATTTCAACTTGTGTAAGTTCTCAGTTCTTGTAGCTGAGAGGAAATTTAATTATTTTTTTTTTTCCCTATTAAGTACCAACTCTGTCTTACTTACATTAAATAACTTCCTAAAAGAGATATTTAGTTAAATGTTTGCCCTGCATTTTGTCAGTAAGGCTTTCTAAACCAAGGACCCCATAACATCAAAATCTCTAAAACTGTATTCCAGACTCATGAATTCTGCAGCTTTTTGTGATTTATTCTGAATAGAATGGGAGGCAAAAATGTGTTTTGTAGCAAACCACAAGCGAAGTGTCATGGAGGGAAAGGGGAGCAGGAACTGAACATGGTATTACTGTTCTCTGGAATTTCTTCTAAAATGCATAACAGTCTTTTGAGTACACTTACCTGACTTCAATGCTTTGTTAAAAGCCTAGTGGTTCATTAGCACAATTGGTTGTGCACTGCCTGTGATCACTGAGATAGCCAGCCTTTTGAGTGGAAAGCCACCACTCATTATTTTGCTATACCCAGATCTGAAACTGGACATTAACAGAGGCCACATTTCGCTATATGAACAAGTGAATACATTGCATACATTATAGTGCAATCACCATTAGAAAGAAAATGCTTTCAGGTAGAAAATGGCACATGTACTCCTTTACAGATCAGCATGTGAGGAATTTCAGAGCTCACAGTGCTGAAGTCTATGTGCCAGCTCTAAAAGTGGTATTTTATGCTCCCCTGCCTCTATATTGATTTTGCTGACTCAGACCATCTCAGATTCTGTTGATCTTTTTCATTGAAAAAAGGTGAGTGATTTTTTAATACTGTGATTAAATTGTGTGAAAGGATACCCAAACTACTTGATTGGTTAGATGGCTTATTCTCTGAGGCTCTATACCTTGGCAAGGATGCCTGTGTCTTAGTTTCTATCAAACAAGAAAGAACAGTTGCTTTCTGAGTCTTGCTGTTTGTCTCTTCCCTGTCTGTCAAATATGTTATTAGTACAACATTTTTTGACCTTACTTAATTGAGGCTTCTTCTTTGTCAAATCTGATATTTCAAAGATTGTCCATGAAAATAATTACAAAGCTCTTTGGTGAATGCAATGAGCACTAACAAGTTACTAACATTCACAAGCTGAGGCAAGATTTACTATGTCCCCACTTCTAAACAGTGATGAAAATTTATGAAAAGACTTCCTATGGAAAATTTGTCTTAGATTCATGGGTGTAATTTGATTTTAATAAATAAAAAACAGAGTGGTATACACACAGATCAGATATGCAAAATGCTATTTCAACTCTGTTGTTGGAGCTTTTGCACACTAAGTGTAATGAAGATCCAAGCTATGAACCACTGTATTTAAATTTATGAGTTTACAAAACATATTCACCAAAGTTCTATGACAAGACCAATTCTTCAAAAATATTTTACTGTTTCACTACCTCAAAAAATTGTATACAAAGCACTAAGATCTCACTCAAAGAAAGCATAACAAAAAGAAAACATTAATGAAAGTCCCATTAGATTTGACCCAAGAAGGAATCCAATATAGTGTGTGGATATGTTTAGCTCTCACAGGTCAAAATCAAAAGAAAGGTATGAAATATAATTATCTGATGAGACGTTAGCATCAGACAGACACCAGTACTACACCACCTTCAGTTGCAGCTACACTGTTCTTTGATTCAGTGTTTGAACCGTTTGAACCTTTTTTTTTTTTTTTTTTTTTTTGGTAATTGCTTGAAGCTCTTGTCTCTGATACTCATCTAATGTCTAATGCTTGCATTAATTAAAAGTTTGCAACACTTATTTTAATCTGTTATAGGACACAACATTTCTAAAAGTCTATTTATATTGCTCCATTTCATTCCCTAGGGCCATTGCCCTGACTTTTCCAGCGATGAAACATGGTCAAGAAAGACTTAAAGAAATGTGGCTACCTTTTTAATAGTCTAGGAGGGAATTGTTAACACCAGCATTTGACTCTGGAACAAACCTGGTAACCCCACATTTTGTGTGTTTATAGGCATTAGTTTAATGGTCCATTATGATAAATGAGAGATATTAAAATCTTACCGTTAGTATTCCCACCTGTCTGCAAAGTCATTTACAGTCAACAGAGGGCTAAAAGTTAAAGGTTAGGCCTCAGAGAGTTAGAAAACATGTTGTTCCGCTAAGTAAACTCAGAACACAAGGAATGAGCTGCTCTGGGGACCTGAGGCCATGGCTGATTTTCTTGTGTTGTTGTTGTTCCTGGCCTGGGGTAAATTTATGCACAATCCAAAGCATTCAGAATGAAATATTCTCCTTTCTTCATGTCAAAATAAATGTGCACATGATCCACTAGAGACTTTCTTAAGTTGCATATATTTCCTTGTGTTGCTTTACCTGGTATGTTTACTAGAGAATGAGACCCAATTTTGTTTGATCAGCCTTTTCCAGTCAGGCTGTTAAATTTATGGGAAACATTTCCAGCAAACTGGTTACTTATTGATGTGGTCAAGCTCCTGTTACTGCAAAATACATTTTAGCATCTGGGTACTGACACTGCCAAGCATGTGCTGCTGCCTTTGGAGATCAGCTCAGATGTTGGTCTTAGTATCTGGAGAATATCAAAAGTAAAGAAAGACCAAAAAAAAACCAAAAACAATCACCGTCAGTGAGGACAGTGGCAGAATTCATTATGAGAGAGTATTCACACTGTGAAGAAGTTCATTAAATATAAAGTTTTTGGTTTCCTGATTGAAACTAAGTCTCCAAATCCAATCTGTTTATTTAATTAGTGGAAATCCAGAAGTAGCAGAGGTGACCTTCTTCATGTATGCGTGAAGAAGATCCCAGTTCTTCTATCCCAATACCCCGATACTAAGATAAAGGTAGTAGAGGCACATTAAAGTTGTTTTAAGACAATTTGACATAATTTGTTGTATGGGATCAGGCAGTCTATTTCCCATTTAAGTGTCACTGGAATAACCCCACCTGTGACATATCTGATGTATTCCATATCTCTCTGCCCCTATTTTTGGCCTTTAATAGCCAAAAATAAGGGAACAGTACAATTTTCTCTCGTCACACTTCTGATAATATACCCTTCCTGTGAGAAGTGGGGAGGACTGCTGAGACATCCCTTTCCATTAGTTATATCTCTTTCAGAGAGACCAGGGAGTTGATTACATCCTTTTAAGGTCTCCTTAGTCTTGTGGGATAGACCCTGTCATAACTGGGAATAGAGCCGAAGAGAAGGGAGCCACTAGAATAACAACTGACTGCATTTTTGGTCATGCCTCCAAAGATATCGTCTCTATTTCAGAAAATCCTTTGTGAATGAGAGACAGAAAAGGTTTGTTATATGCTCTTTAATCATACTAAACTGTTTAGATTGCTACAAACATAAAATTGTACTATTGGTGATAAGATATATTTGCTCTTCTGAGAGCAAAGTTGATTCCTGCTTTTGTGCTAAGCATCTAAGGATTTATCTCGTAAGACTTCTGCTGGTTGTGAAACTCAGAGTGAAGCAGGCCTGGCCACTGTCTTACATAAACTCTGAGCCTCCTACAATGGACTGCTGCCGCCCGCTGCAGTGTTTGTAATAGCGAGACTTCCTTTCTGACCTACTTTTCTGTTGTATGCATTGGGACGATATCGTCTGGAGCATGAGATCATTTTATGTCATTCCTATGCCACAAACCTGCCTTGACACCATCTCAAGCATCCAAGGAAGGATGTCTTCAGCCTAGAGGGATCCGCAAATGACTTACAACTACTGAGCAGCTCTGTTGTCTCTTTTCTTTCTGCAGCCAGCACAGAGGATGTACTTCATTTGCTCTCAGTTCCTACAAACAGCTGCTTGAGTTTATATTCTTTAGGTTGCTTTACATGATGGAATAGTCTAGCTCACCAGATTTGGAACGTTAGAGTATGATGCTCTTAGATGCTATGTTGAGTTCATCTTGGCCATAACTGTCCTCGACAAATATAAATGAAGGGAAGTAGTAACTGTGGACAGACAGCTTGAGCAAGTATTAAAGGAGTAACAATGAAGGCAATAAAACAAAGTGAAATTTCAAAAACTTTTGAATAAATATATAATATGGACTGTGAAGTATTTGATTATACAAAGGTCTTTAACAGAGCTGGCTACAATGTTAGAAACAAACAAACAAAAAAAAAAAGACCAAAAAATAAAAAAAAAAGAAAAGAAAAGAAAGAGAGAAAGAGAAAGAGAAAGAGAAAGAGAAAGAGAAAGAGAAAGAGAAAGAGAAAGAGAAAGAGAAAGAGAAAGAGAAAGAGAAAGAGAAAGAGAAAGAGAAAGAGAAAGAGAAAGAGAAAGAGAAAGAGAAAGAGAAAGAGAAAGAGAAAGAGAAAGAGAAAGAGAAAGAGAAAGAGAAAGAGAGATGTGTTTGTTAAGATTTTATTGGAGGAAGGGAAGGGAAGGATGGGAAAGACCTAGCTGTGTATTAGTGTCTGGTCTAGCAAAATATCTAGGACTGTAGAGGTCTGGGAAGTGGAAAGGGAGGTGCCCATATTTTCTCCCTGCTATCTTGTGACAGGATGCATAGCAGAGGCTCAAAGCTTCATCAGGTTCAGACTAGACTTTATGAAGAACTTCTCTACCAAGAGGGTGGTTGGACACTAGAACAGACTTCTTAGGTGTTTGATGCCTGTCTCTGTTTAAGAGGCATTTGGATAATGCTTTTAGTTAGAATAATATGGGTTTGCCAAGTTTTTGTCTTCCTTGCTCCCCTTCTCATGTAATGAATATTTTACTGAATTATCTGACCCAGTTCTGCAGACCCCTATCACAATATCTTCAGGCATGTGTGCACTGAGACTCGTGAGAGGACAGCAGCCTTTTTATAACTGAGAGTTCTAGTTATTGTAATTGTAATTTGCATTGCAATTTTCATGTAGTGTGTGAGTCGTGTGCTGCCCACCCTGCCTGGACCCAACACAAGTTTTCAGCTCTGGAGGACTGTGCTGTAGGTGATCGGAGCTGGATGCTGATGAGGGTGCCTAAATGGGAAAACTATTTTTGCCAGGCTCATCCATACAAGAGAGAGAGACCAGAGAATGGGAAATCTCTCAGCAGAGCAGCAAGGGGACATGGTTTGCTTGCTGAGAGATTCCTGTTTGACAGAGAGCAAGAAAATAACAACAGGGGAGATGATCTCAGCCAAAGGTGGGCTGGAGGACAGCTGATCTGAAGCACATTGTGCCATGATGATACAAAGAAGGTAAGGAAAGTGTGCAGGTGATCGATCACAATTTGCCTAGATCTCCTCTCTGCTATTTAGCTTAAAGATTGCCTGGGTTAAGAAAACATCCCGTAACACTCACCATATGTGCTTATGTATGTTCTAAGCTGCTGACAAGTGTCCATAAGTCTGGAACTTGGCAAAAAGAGGCAGTCTCTTCGTGTGGTTGAGCAGGATTTTGTTACCCAGAGTGATCTGTTACCCCTTATGTGAAAAATGCCCTCAAGAGTCTGCCTTACAAATCAAAGAAAGAAATGATTTTGCAGTGTACCCAGATGACGGAAGTTTAAGAGTACACAGATCCAATGTGGTGTGACCTAAACATAAGGCCTCACAGCTAGATACTTACCAGGCTGTTATCTTGGTCATGGAAGAGCTATTTGGCTCTGCTATTTTTATCCTGGCACGTCTACACAAACCTGGATCTGATTTAGACATTATGGTCAGAGAGATTTGAGACAGAAATAAAAGTTAAGAGTTAAAATCAGACATGCAAGACACCCATGAAAAAAGTTAACAGGATGCTTCATGTAACTAAAAGTTTATTTTTTTTTCTGACAAAATATTATTTTTATTTCTATGACTCTGTAGGGGGATCAGCACCTATGCCCTCTACCTCCCACCCCCTTACCTAGGATGTTTTATTTAATCTATGTATTTTTTTTCCCAAGCACATCCAAATGATCCATAACTCAAAACATCAGAACAGGACTTCCTTCAGATTTTCTGGTCACAATTTCAGTATTTTTTATTTGAGAAGCCAGACATATTCTTTTGATGTTATCTTATGTGTCAAAACTGTCCTAGTAGCAGCTTCCTATGCCTCCTTGAGAGCCCTGCTGAAATTAACCCTGAAGACCGCAAAATCATTGAGTCCACATGCAGGCAAACAGTGTTCCCTGGGAGGTACCTATTGTCTGACATGAATGTAGGGTGTGACCATACAGACTTTTTGCCAGATGCAAAGTCTGACTGCTTGTGTCACACCCTGCTTACAACCCACTTTTTTGCTTCTGGGGATGTACTGCAAACCAGTTCACTGAAATTATCAGAACTAGGGAAAAAAAAAAAAATCTGCTCTGTCTCCCTATTTATTCATTCCCCCCACCCTACCCCGCCCCCCCCCACACACACATTTGGTGTGTATGTATGTGTCTTTTTTGTCCCCTTCCTTATATTTGAATAATTTCAGCAATCTGGTTAAAAATAAAACCTTGAATGTTAGGAGGGGCCGTTAAAGTTCATCAGGGCATGCTGGATGGGAGGGGAAATAAAACTTCATAAATTGGTTTTGTGAAGAGATTAATGTTCGTGCAACTGCCTTTCCCTGATTTCTATGTAAGTAAATGGCTGCTAACAGAGGGTGCCTTGTTCAGCAAGGTCAGGGACAACCATGATGGCAGATGACCAGAGCATTAACATCTCTAAACCCTGTAGACTGATTCCCCTCTGGCACCTGGTAGCACCAAACTTTCTCGTGCCAGAAATCAAAATCACAGGCTTTTCTTGTGCGGTTTGTCAAGCCTTCTACTTCCACTGAGGGAGGACAAACACGTATCCCATGGCTAGGTGATGATTAGACTGGCTATACAATTGCTGGTATGAAAAGTCCGTGAGAACCTCTCAGGGGTACTTAGTGCTTTCCCAATTTCTTTCAAGTTTGCTTGTAAAGATGATATTGCCCTTCCACTTATAACCCGGGTGCTTACTCAATTGGGGGATTACATTTGACAATATTCCTCCATAATCGATTGTGTTTTTGACAGCTGAATAAAGTTTACATCATTTGTTGGATTTGTCAAAGAATGTGTATGAACTTGAATCTTGGATATTGAGTGCCAACATGGTGTGACTGTGTTATATAAAAATAACTTATTGTTATGTATTTAGATATATGGTGCCAGTCATGTACCATGTATACCAGAGACAATTTAAATGCAGTTCAGGACAAGCTTAGGTAACCCAATGGAAGTTTCATAATCATGTGTTTCTTCCTTTACTCTTTATCCCGGGTTGAACCATACAATTGTCTCATTCCATTTCAATGATTTCTCAGTTTTTCTGACCATGAAACCTTGCTGCTTGGATTTTGTTACCTTAGTGAAGACTTTGGAGTGGTCAGGATCTACAAATCTCTCTGCAGGACTTGTTGAATATGTATCTTTGTTGACAGACTGTAGAGTGTTGCCACAGGGTGGCTTAGGCCTCTGGCAAGAACCCCTGTGATGGGAGAATTGGGGGAGCATGCAAGTGTTCCTGGGGAGCAGGTGCCCACAGGAAAGAAATACAAAGCGTTTCCTTATGTTGCACGTTTCAACCTCCATTGTTATTTGTAATTTATTTATCAATTTGGCCTTTTAATCTATATCTGAGAAATGTGTCTTTGCAAAAAAAATTGGTTGGTACTAAGCAGTTCAATTCAGAAAGCACTAGCATAGTAGCCCTCCTGGTAATACGCATATGAAGTTGTTATGAAGGTTGGAGCTTTGGGCTACCATATTCAAGAGTGTGGCATTGTTGACTGTGCACCTAACACTGTCTCACAGCCCATTTCATCTGCTGTGCATGTTTTATTTTTTTCTAGGTATTATTTGGACTGCAATGGCTTTAGAATTGATGTCTCCTTGTTCATACAGAGCTCCTAATGTGTTGTCATTTGGAGCACTAAAGACTAAGTTCAAGTATAACAACTGTATCAATAATATTAAAGTTGCACATAGTTTGCTCATATCTGAGAAGTTACCTGGAAAAATTTAAAGGTCCTCGGTGAAAGCTGCATATCTCCATCTATACATACTACTTCGAGCATGATATTTACCCTGAAAATATTTATCTCTAAATGACTACTCTTTACTTACAGAGCTGAAAAGATACAGAAAAGCTGATACACTTTTGTCTGAATATTCTTTATAAATGTGCAAATTATCACTGTGCAGAGTACTGTTTTTTAAACTTAGAATGTCCATAATGAAAACCACTTATGCCCTGGACTAAAGTGAAAAGTCTGTAGAAACTTCAGATTTTTATATCTGAGTAAAAACTTCATAAAATTGGGTAAAGCTGTAGCATGGTCTTAGGAAAATAAACAAATAAGAAAATTTCTTTCTGTAGTGCTTCAGTAGTGCTGAAGGAGCAAACAGAAGCTAGGACTTCAGAGCAAAACTGCAGAGAGCTTCACCTTTGCTTCTTGAGTTGCTTTTTTTGTGTGTGTTTTGTGGTGGTTTGTGTGTACTTCACAAAGGAATCTGAGCTTTTGTGAAATAATTACAGTGATGATTCTGGTTTCTAATATGCAGAACATAAATCTGCAAAAGTTATTGGGCAAATTCTGCTGAGTCTTTCACCTCAGATCAGCAGCTTGCAGATCATTAATCATTCATTATAAGCTTTAATAGACTAAGCATTTTAAAGACTTCTGCTGAGTCTCAAAGGACAGAGTGCAGACTTTGCACTTCAGAGATTTCTATATTAGAGTAGTAATAATGTTGGGAGAAAAAAAGGCCCAACAAAAAAGCCTTGCATCTCCCTCCGGCTTGAGAGAGACCTGTCATGCGACAAGAGAGGATGATCACACAAGTTACTTCTTACTGGAGATTGAGGAAGTTAAGCACACCATTTATTAGCATCTCTTATTATTTAAGTCATTTTTTTACCACCATTACTTGCTCAGATAGCGAGCATAAAAGGAAAAGTCTGTTTTGCATGAACAGAATGAGTGAATAAAATGCATTTTAATCCAGAACAATATGTTGAACATGCCTGAAAATCACTGTAGGTAGCTGACCTTTTGCTTATTTAGTTTGTCTATTTCAGTCACTCAAATATGTAGTTTGGTGAAAGCTGCTGTTGCATGTGTAACACAAAAGAGAGAAACCTGTTTCTCATATTGCAGAAAAAAACACTTTCAGTGTGGAAGGGGGGTGTGATGGTAGAAAGGGAGCATGAAAGCATGGAGCCTTTGGTTATGTTTACATGCCTGTTTCCAAACACATAACAAGGAATGGAAGTCTACAGGGTCACAAGTGTTTGTCCGTGTTATGTGATGGATGAATCCTCACTAGATGGGGCAGGTCTTATGCTAAATGTTTGTCCTCTGAATCCTTCTTAGCATAGAGGGGGAAGTCAGGAGGCTCAGCACCTTTTGCTCTTTTCTTTTTTCACCATACACATTTTCAGATCTAAATCAATTGTAACTAACTGGTTGACGCTTCTATATCCAGGGGTGAGGGACCTGAATTTGTAAGCATTAGAGAACTGTTTTCACAGCTTCAGAATACACAAGTGTTTGTCCATGTTATAACGTCCTCTATCTGTTTTCTTATTTATATAAGTAGAGTTCACTTCATCTCCACAGAATGAGTTTTGATTTTGGAGAGTTGGAAATAATATTTCTGAACTATAAATTTAAAAGGCTTCTTATAGTTGTGAATTTGTATTGAATTGGTTGAATAAATTTGGCTGGAAAACTGTTTGGGGTGTTAAACTTACAGGGAAGGTAAAAAAGATATAACTATATCTTAGCTGTTTGAAAGTACTTTGCCTAAAATGTGTGAAATTGGTATGACTTCTGTCTTCTCCCACATTTTCTTGGAAAACTTTTACAGTTATAATAACCTGATAAACATTTACAAAACAATTATCAGGTTATTCAGTCTAACTGCAATGTGAATTATCTTTCCATTTTCTATAAATAGTGAAGTAACAGCTGAAAGCTGTGTCCCTGCCATTAAGATGGAGACTTGTTTTCATTCTGTCCAAGTGATATTTAAGAGGTTCATCAAGTGTGGGAACAGCAGAAGATCTGCCTGGGAAAACCCTCCAGACTGGGGTAACTGGCTTAGGTGCCCACCTGCAAGGTAACTCTACTCTCTTCCGATTCAGGGCAGCAACTGCTGATATAAACTCTTCCCATGCTGACAGCAAAGCAGTGAGTGCTGGTACAGAGCTCCCTGAAATCCTGGCTATTAGAGTAATCCTAGAGCTATTCTGTGATTCTTTATTGTCAGTAAGCAGAAAAGAAGGGCTAGGTAGCATGGTGGTTTAGATACACGGGTCTCAGATGTCACTGGTGCACACAGACAGAAGAGGGACTTGGACCTTGTGCTCCAGTACATTGACATGAGGGGAAATGCCAGCTACAAGGTTGCTGCTCATTGCCTATGTTTTTCTTACAATACTTTAACAAAATGTGTTATGATGAGTCAATTTTTTTCATATGAAATATTTTTTGTATCGGTTAGGGGAAAAAAAGTAATAATTTTTATTATTTTTTATGCACATTATTCAGACTGATTTCTCCTCTCCTCCATTCCCTGTATTTCTGTTTGGTACTGAAGATATCAGTTACTCTTCCAGTCCTTTGAGGCTTGGACTAAAGCCAAGACAATGGGTGAAACAATAAACAGAAGCAAAGAAAAGTATAGATATATAGTCAGGGACACAAAACAGGTTCCTGGAAGAATATGGAACTGAGTTCTCCTGCTCTCTGCAGAATCCAAGCTTTCCTTAAAAGGGAAACTGGAGGAAATAGATCAACTCAAATAACATTAAATCATGCAGTATGAAAATGTATCCCCTCTTTTTCTAAGCCATGAGATGACATACAATTCTTAAAACTAATTTTACTGCTGAATATCTGTGATGTGTGAGGAGGGTCACTGGGATCTGAACAGTGTTGCCTGCTTGATGTGACGGTTTTTCTAACAGCTTTCTCACCATATCTGCTCTCAGCCTTTCCTTTCCTTTCCTTTCCTTTCCTTTCCTTTCCTTTCCTTTCCTTTCCTTTCCTTTCCTTTCCTTTCCTTTCCTTTCCTTTCCTTTCCTTTCCTTTCCTTTCCTTTCCTTTCCTTTCCTTTCCTTTCCTTTCCTTTCCTTTCCTTTCCTTTCCTTTCCTTTCCTTTCCTTTCCTTTCCTTTCCTTTCCTTTCCTTTCCTTTCCTTTCCTTTCCTTTCCTTTCCTCATTTTTTTTTTTTTTTTTTTTTTGGTGTTGAAAGGAAACTTGAGTCATTGCCATTTTTTTATCCCCTCCTCACTGTTTTAATGAAGGAAGGATCTTCCTTCTCCTCCTGCTTTTTTGCCTCTTCCCATTTTATGAGAATTTTACTCTGCTCTTCATATAGTTCCAACACTTTCTCACCTTCTCTCTCACAAGAAAATGAAACCCTTATGCTCTAAAATTCTGAAATGAAACTTGAATGTAACACTCCTGTTTCAAATTGCTCCTGGGAAAAGAGGAAGGCTGCTCTAGTTCTTGCATGTGTGTTTTGTTTGTGGTGGTGTTTTGTTTTCCTTTAGATGGCTTACTGTCTTGCCCTTGAATTCAGAGTTCTGACATCATGTAGAGAAAAATACTCCTTTCAAATTATTTGCTAAATACTTAACAAAAAGGAAATGCATTTTTAATGGACTTCAAGCAACGGCATCTTTTACAAGAGGAGCCCTGGGAAAGGTGTTATAGGCCAGGCCGGATGACGGAAAGGTGAGATGGATTGAATGTGTTCTTAGAGAAATGATCAAGAGAGCTGTAAGATGGAAAGAACCACTACTATTTTCTTTCTGAAGCTAGTCTGTAGATAGATGTGTTATAATCTCTCAATGACTCACCCCCCTCCCCCTCCCCCCAAAAATAAAATAAAATAAAATAAAATAAAATAAAATAAAATAAAATAAATAAATAAAATAAAATAAAATAAAATAAAATAAAATACAATAAAAAGGCTTCAGTGCAGGCAGCAAAATTGCTCCAGATGAAAAGTGACTTTTTCCATTTCTTCTGGGTTACTTTGTCCATGTATGTTAATTGTCTGAAGCAGATCAGAGACTGCTGTTAACAAAGTAATATAAAATGGAAAATAACACTGACCACTACATTCATAGAAATCTGACATCAAGATACCAGTTGACAGGTAAATCTCAAACCTCAGGTATTATGTTATTACCTGTTACTGTTCATTGAGCTGTTGGGCTCTCAACACTGGTTTATTTTGCATTGTACCAATATTGATAAGGAAAAATAACTTCTCTCCAAAGTTCGATGTATCTCAGATACCCGGGCTTGATTTGATCTTCCCTAGATGTCAAGATTTGGAGGAGGTTCTTAAAAAGAAGATAGCATTGCTTTTCTCTACTGTTTAGCAAAGGGAAGTTGAGTCCATATTCCTGTCTGCTCTGTTTCTGGAAGTAGCTTGGGTATTTGGCCATTTTTTTTGCACATTCCTATAGTCCTGTAGCCTCCATCTCTTACTGCCTCTCAACCTTGTTGTTGTTGGGCTCCCAGCTGGGTACCCTGCTCCCCCACGCACTGGAGCAGGATCATAAACTGCTGTTGGCACCAGAGAAGATGCAGACAGAATGATGCACAGGGGAACAGCAGACAACATAAGGCCCCTCATTTCCTTGGTAAATCAGGCCTAGTGTCTCTGGCTGGGAACATCAGAAAGAGGAACAGTTAATGATAAACATCCTGCTCTGCTGTCTATCCACATACTGTGGTCCCCTGAGGGAAAGGTGCCTTCAGAGCCTGGGCAGAAGCACTATGATAGTGCCAGTAACCACAACTAGAAAACTATTAAATCCATCAGGTAACCTTTGATGGTAACCTATGAGAAGAGAAGGGAAGGGAAGGGAAGGGAAGGGAAGGGAAGGGAAGGGAAGGGAAGGGAAGGGAAGGGAAGGGAAGGGAAGGGAAGGGAAGGGAAGGGAAGGGAAGGGAAGGGAAGGGAAGGGAAGGGAAGGGAAGGGAAGGGAAGGGAAGGGAAGGGAAGGGAAGGGAAGGGAAGGGAAGGGAAGGGAAGGGAAGGGAAGGGAAGGGAAGGGAAGGGAAGGGAAGGAAAGGAAAGGAAAGGAAAGGAAAAGAAAAGAAAAGAAAAGAAAAGAAAAGAAAAGAAAAGAAAAGAAAAGAAAAGAAAAGAAAAGAAAAGAAAAGAAAAGAAAAGAAAAGAAAAGAAAAGAAAAGAAAAGAAAAGAAAAGAAAAGAAAAGAAAAGAAAAGAAAAGAAAAGAAAAGAAAAGAAAAGAAAAGAAAGGGGAAAATAAAAAATGGTAAAGAGGAGCACTAAGAGTAATAACAGAATTTCATCCACCTTTCAGAAATAATACTGGCATGTAGATGATTGAGATTTTTCCAAGTAATGTAGAAAACAAAGTATGGATGTCAGGAGTGAAGGAGTCTTTCAGACTAACATGAGGTTTTATTGTGCTAGAATGAAAGCACTTTTGTTGAAATGATCATTGCATGAACACTTGTCTTACCTCTGCTTTACAAAAACTGCCATTCTGTTTTCATTTCTGTGACAGAGGTAATAGAGCTAAACTGTCCATATGGAGTATAATTTCCTTAAGTATCAAATATAATATCATTTATCTTACTAAAATACTCTATCTGGCAATTCTACTATGTTTAACTCTGGAATAAATTTATTTCCCTGATACTGATTAACAGAGTAGTTTCCAGCTAATATTACGAGTTGGTTAAATTTATTGAAATTCCAGTTCTGAAAAGTGTTCAAAGAGGGCGCTAATATTATTTGAAAATTTGACACAGGCAGCAGAAAATGGTCACCAGGTGTCGCTCAGGGATCACACAAAACTCTCCTGTCATTCCCTGATTTTGTAAATGTAAAGGCTGATTTATAGTTTAAAACTCAGTGAGATTTGGTTTAACCACTGAAGCACAATTACCTTTCCTGTGCAGCACATGTGGAATAAAACACACAATATATATTGCAGCTACTGGCATTTGCACCATGAAATATCACCATGAGTGTGCAGTATTCTTTTAACAGCTATGTTAAACACTTTGTCCTTCAATATGGTACAGAGACGAACAAGTCAAAACTATGCCTGTTTTCGTTTTGTTTTGGTTTTGTTTTGTTTTGTTTGTTTTTGTTTTCCTTTTCTTTCTGCTAGGAAACAATGGAGTGGAAAAGCGATTACAGTGGAATTGTATTTAAGAGCATCTCTTGGGCCCAAGTACCTCTTCCCCTCATCTGTAGAAAAAAAAAAAAAACTTTCCCAAAGTGTGCAGGAATGCTACACCTCTGACTTGTTTTGAGAAATACACTCTGGAAATACAAATCTAAGGATGCCAGCTTGTCCCCAGTTACCACACTATCTTACTATCTTTCATCATTTGTAGTCTTTCTTAATCCAACCCACATCACCACCTCATCTTTTTTTTTTTTTTTTTTTTTTTTTTGTCCTGCAATGGAAAGAAATCGTTGGATGTACACATATAACTTTATACAGTGTTTTACTAATGCTAGATGTTAGTAAAGATTTTAAAGGAAATATAGTCCCAAGGTATGTTATGTTATGTCAGAATTTTCTAAGCTTTCCCATGGTGTGTTGGTGGCCTAAAGAACAGCTTTATGAAAATAATAGGCTTTGACTGGTTGAATAAAACATGTACTAAGACTTTAAATATGTTCTAAAGATTTTCATTAACACTCTGTACAAAGACACTAGACTAACCCTAGTGACTCAGTTTGTAGCAGTTAATATTTTGGGGTTATTTCACTACTGGGTTTGGGAGATGTTGCTAGTAAGTGAAAATATTATAATCTCTTTATTTCAGAGTCTCAGATATGAATTTTGAACCTATAGGACCAGAGAGTGGTTGGGACACTCACCAGTCCTTTTTCTTCTCTACCTTTGGGTTTCTGCCATGACAGGACAGTGGGTATGGAGGCAGCATGCTTGGTCCTGCCAGTCTGTAGTTGGCTTGTGGCAGCATCTCAGCTCCATGCTGGCAGTGTTGGACATACACATAACCATGTCCCACCATTCAATCTCTGGTGCTGAGGATGTTTCCAGAAATACGCTGCCAGTGATTACACAAAGCCAATGAAACAGAGAAGCTTTAAAGCAATAGGTCACATCAATTCTGAAATTAAAAATTTTAATTGAAGTATTTCAGCTGCATCAATAATATTTATTTTCTTGGAGGTATTGCAACATTATTTTTTTTAAGTGCATTTTCTGTGCTGATGTATGGAGTATGACTTTTTGATGTATATGGAAAAAAGAGTAAGATCTGTTTCTTTAGAGGGCTGTTTGTATAAATGTACATTTAGCACAGGAATGGAAAAGTCCTTTATTGCAGGAGAGAAAGGGTGGAGGTTAGCTTACTCATTCATATTAGGATGTCATCTGGCCTGCGGGGGAAGAGTAAGTAACAGGGCAGAACTGAAAAAAGACAATAACAACAAAAATACATTTTAATACCAGTGCAAAACTTAAATCATTGCTAATACTACTCATTTTCTTCTCTTTTCACCTTCTTTCTTCAAATTTTTGAGAAGGCAACATACCAGTGTTTTTGCTGAACAATCTCTTAACTCTTCAGCTGTACTCCTAAATTCTTTCACAGAGCATATTTGCATTCTTGGCCCATGCTTATGATATTAATCCTCAACAGTAATAAAGATATCATTCAACAGGTATGGTATGAACTTGGGGCTTTATTTACTAATGTGTTAATTTTGATACATGGAAAAAATTACATGTTAAGATTTCCTGATACTGTTTTGACAGACACGAGATTGAAAATGTTGTACTCCTGGCTGTTTCTTAACTCACTTGAGACAGGATATGACATTTTTTCATCATGGCCATATGCAGATAGTAGTAGTGAATACTCAGACTTCTAACTTAAATTTGACAGTTGTTGGGATTAATGTAGTTGCTATTTGTTTATATTCTTCAAGATCAGATTATCTACCAGGTCTTCCAGTTTCAGATTTTCAGTGTGCTGTATTTTTTTTTTTTTATATAAAGAAAGGGTAATCACATATTTGCATGTCCAGTAAACCTATTTGATTGATTCTGGGAAATACACAATTTACTGACAGACAGGGATGAGGCATTTGATTAGGCTTAATGCATGCTTGGATTCATTGCCATAATCTCTGCATGTATTTGAGGTAGAAAACCAGTTTAAATTTGGATCAGGGGTTGCAACACCCTACGCAGGTATACCCTGTCACACTTAGAAGACAGCAATGTCTTGCAATATTATGTCCTCACATACTCCTGAAAGGATGTGACTAGTTCTGAGTAATTTGAGAGAGAACAGAATTTCATTTTCAAGAAAACTGGGAAGAAGTGTTACTTAGTCAGAGAAGGGAAGACTACTTTAGTTTCTATCTTTTTTTTTTTTTTTTTTTTTTTTTTTATATTTCCTAGCGGAATGCCTTCCAATCTACTGTATCTAGGCATGATTTATGAAATAAACCATCACCATGAATGAAGTAGCATAAAAGTTGAGGTTAACACGTTTGTGATTCAAAAGCAGTTCAAACTAAAAGAGCGAAAAAGGGCAACATATAGAACTGGGAGATTTACCTGGTCTTGCAGAAGCACTGTGTAAGAGTAGAAGGCTCACTCTGTATCCTTCCTAGTGTGTGCTTATATATCACTAGCAGAAAACAAATGGTAACACCCTCACATCTTCTTCCTTCGTGTGGACTGGGGGTGCCTTTTGTAGTGCAGACTTCCTAGGGTTACATCTGACCCCAGAAACAGATCAGAGGGCAGACAGATGTCATGTCATCCAAGGACAGACATTTTGAACAACCAATTTCCTACTACATCTTAGAAATTTTGAAAATTAGATGAAAAAAAAAAAAAAAAAAAAAGAAGACCTGTTCAGTCAAAAATTGTTAGCTGTAAGTATTTGCTTTCAGAAGGTCATTGTTTACGTGTGAATTCCTCTCAATAAAAGTAATCTGTACTCCATTTCCTAGTGCCTTTTTTTCTCTCCCCAGCTCCCTCACCAATTTCATTCATCATTACTCTGAATAACTCCTTTTCACCCTAATTGAACCACCATAATTCTGACATTTATTATTCTTCCTCTGACTCAAGGCTCTGCTTTTCAGTATTTAAATTTGTATTCTTTGCCTTTGCTCTTACTTTGTTCCAGCCAACCTTTTCTGGAGTTAGAGGTCCACAGAGAGATGTTATAGATTCAGGTTGTATTAAGTACACCATTCTTTTTAGTTCATTTAGTACAGGATTGATAATTACTAATCATGACAAATGTCTATACAGAATAATTATTGATAAACAAGACATACTGTGAAAAAAAAAAAAAAATCAGAAACACCTATTTAAAGCCCTAAATAGCTTTTCCCTTGCATTGTATTGAGACTTAAGTACTACTTTGTAAAAAATAGATTTGTCGTAATTACATAATCTTTTACAAGAAATCGCTTCTGAGTTCTGGCAGGCTTCCCTAAAGACAAACTAAATAGATTATTCTTTGCTATATTTTTTCTTAATTTATATGCAATAATAATAAAAAAAAAATATTATGGAAGTAAAACATGACTGTGCTTTACATGGTGACAACCAAGTTTGCAGAACAGGTGGAAGAGGGGGAAGGTTCTATATCCTTTACGTACTTTGGGATGAGTATTCAGGAGAGCTGTGGTTCTGACCTTTTGAGCCTGCTCTCTTGATGCCTCTTAGAAATAGCCACGGACAAGTTAAGAGCTTATGGGTAAAAATTAAGGTCCAGACCAATAAAGGACAACTTGTGGTTGCGGTCTACTAAAGGCCACCTGATCAAGGAGAGCCTATTGATGAGGTCTTCTTGATTCAACTACAAGAAGCATCATGCTTGCATGCTCTCCTCCTGATGGAGGATTTCAACCACCCAGATATCAGCTGGAAAATCTACACAGCAGGCTGTAAGCAATCTAGGAGATTTCTAGAGTGTATTGAGGATAAATTCCAGAGAGAATAAAAAAGAAAGAAACCAAACAGAAGAGAAACATTACTGGACTTGGTGCTTGCCGATGCAGAACTTATTAAAGGGTTTAAGATTGGAGGCAGTCTGAGCTGCAGTGATCATGCCCTAGTTGAGTTTGTGATCTCAAGGAATATTGGCCTGGGAATGAGTAAAGTCAGGACCCTGAACTTCCAAAGAGCAAAATTCCACCTATTTAAACATGTAGTGAATGAGATCCCTAGAACACTGTCCTTAGGGACAAAGGAGCTGAACAGGGACGGCGACTTTTTGAGGATGTTTTCCTTAGAGCACGACAAGAACTCTCCATACCCCTGTGTAATAAAGAGAGCATGGATGGCAGAAACCCAGGATGGCTGTGCAAGAACCTGCTGGTCAAACTGAGGCACAAGAATGAAATGCACAGACTGCAGAAGCAGGGATATGTGGCCTGGGAAGAATACAAGGATGCTACCTGGATATGCAGGGATAGGATCAGGAAAGCCAAGGCATGGATGGAACTGAGCTTGTCAAGAGATGCAAAGAATAACAAGAATGGATTCTAGAGGTACATTGGCCAGAAAAGAAAGACCAGGGAGAATGTACCCCTTCTTATAAATGATAAGGGACAACTGGTAACAACAGACACAGAGAAGGCTGAGGTACTCAACAACATCTTTGCCTCAATCTTCACTGCCAGTCAGGCTTCCGATGTCTCTCATTTCCCTGCACCTGTAGATGAGGGCTGGGGGAGCAAAGCCTTTGTAAACAGGTTTGAGACCACCAGATGAAATTGAACAAGTACAAGCCTGTGGGGCCCAATTACCTGCATCCCAGGGTCCTGAGGAAACTCTTTCCATCATATTTGAAGGGTCATGACAGTCAGGTTAAGTCCCTGGTGACTGGACAAAGTGAAACACCACTCCTGTTTTAAAAAAGGGATAAAAAGAGGATCCAGGGAACTACAGACCAGTGAGCCTCATCTCTGTTCCTGGAAAGATCATGGAGCAGATCCCCCTGTAAGCAATGTCAAGGCACATGTAAGACAAAGAGGTGATCCAAGACAGATAGCATGGTTTCACCAAGGGAAAATTGTGCCTGATCAATCTGGTGGCTTTCTGTGATGGATTGACTGCACCAGTTGACAAAGGAGTGACTGCACCAGTTGACAAAGGAAGACCGACTGATGTCATCTACCTGGACTTCTGCAAGGCCTTTGACATGGTCTCACATGACATCCTGGTCTCCAAATTGGAGAGATGTGGATTTGAATGGTGGACCATTCAGTGGATAAGAAATTGGCTTGAAGGCTGCACCCAGCGGGTGATGGTCAATGGCTCTATGTCCAGGTGGAAGCCGGTGATGAGTGGTGTCCCTCAGGGTCTGTCTTGGAACTGGTCCTGTTTAGTGTCTTTATCAATGACAAAGACAATCGGACAGACTGCCCCCTCAACAAGTTTGCAAATGACACTAAAATGAGTGGTGCAGTCAACACAACAGAAGGAATCGATGCCATACAAAGCATGGACAAGCTTGAGAAGTGGGCCCACATGATCCTAATGAGGTTCAACAAGTTCAAGTGCAAGTTTCTGCACCTAGATTGGGGCAATCCTAGACCTGAATACAGAATAGGTGTAGAACTTATTGAGAGCAGCCCTGCAGAGAAGGACTTGGGAGTTCTAGTGGTTTAAAAACTTGATAAGAGCAAGCAATATGCACTTGCAGCCCAGAAAGCCGACTGCATCCTGGGCTGTATCAAGAGAGGGGTGGCCAGCAGGTCAAAGGAGGTGATTGTCCCCCTCTTCCTGCCCCCTCCCCCCTGTCATTTAGAGGCCTCACTCACTTGGAGTCCTGCATCCAGATCTGGGTCCTCCAGAATAAGAAGGTTGTGGACCTGTTAGAACAGGTCCAGAGGAGGGCCATGAAGATGATCAGAGTGATGGAACCAAATTCCATGTACCATCTTCAAGTTGGTATTAATGTATTAGTGGAGTAATGAATGCACTCACTGAAGTTGATATTTGTGTATAAGATTGCCTTATTTTTGTCATCCATAACTATATTATTCAGCTTCAAGTGTTAAATCAAAATCTTAGTGGAATCATTGAATGTGAACAGATTTAAAGTTTGTTTAAGCTTGGGAAGTCTATACTTCACAAACATTGCTTTAAGGTAATTGTCTGTGGTAGCATAATGGATAGAAGATTGAATAAAAATGCTGAATAATTAATTTTAATTTAAATAAGCGTATAAAAGAAGGGGAGACTATATGGCTGACAAGATGTTAAAGGTCCGAGAATTAAAAGACATCCCTATGCACATTTTTGGGGTGGCAGGGAAAGAAATTTGCTTTCTTTTTCCATAAAGTGAGATATAAATCTATGGAGGTGAGTGATTTAAAAAAATAAGGATTTACTATATAAACCTTTAATTTTCAAGGGACTTCAGGAAAACTAAGTAGTTTAAGTTTTTCTGCAAGCGATAAAATGGGAGGGAACATAGTTTGCCTGTAAATGAGCTTTAGAAGATTTTCTTCTATAGAAATGACAAATAAACCTATTGTTTGTGAAAATAAACATAAGTTTCCAGGATACCAATGAGGAGAAACAGAAAAGGGCTTACTAAAAATTCTTGGATATATGCACTGAGCCTTATTTAGGCAAATTCCAGTTAGTTAATCATGCCTTAACTGAATGAAGTATGAACAACGGTGTGTGTGTCTTACCTGACGTAAGAAATAAAGCTTATATACCAGACAAAATCTATGTAAGGTTTATTCAGTTCTGACTTCCACCTTTAATTAGCACATAACAATGTTTTTCCATAGTAGGTTGTACATATTTTTTTCATGAGTCATTGGGGGACTCACCGTTTTGAAGACACTGTACCTGTACCAAAGCTTAAAGACCATTATAAATATTTCAGGAGACTGAATTTGGAAACTGTTAAGTTAATATGGATGCATAATAAAGATATAGTGGCTTTAATCAAATGTTCACATCCTTTTTAGAGTATTATCATCAGCAAACTTTACTATCTACTTAGAATTCATTCTGCCTAGTTTGTTTGTTTGGAAGAAAGAGTTTTCTGCGGAATACAACTGAGCAATCAGGAATACTTTTGAAAAAATATATATGTAGATTAAAGAACTATGTGATATGATAACTATTTTGTTCTTCTTTTTTTTTTCTCCTTCAGGTGAAATAGTATACTGCTACATATATTAAATAAATAAATTAATTAATTAATAAAAAATGAACAAAGCCAAACTTTTCAGGGCAAATTAATTACAATTTTTATAACTTGGCAGGGATCACAGACATTCATTTGCTACTTGACATAATGCAAGCAAATTCCTCAGTCCTTCGTAGACTGAGAAAATCTAATTGTGAGATTTTTATTTTATTTTATTTTATTTTATTTTATTTTATTTTATTTTATTTTATTATGTTTAAAGAGTTGATTCATGAAGTCAGTAAAAATTGCAATTTTGGTGGAGCAAAAGAAGTACAGATATGTGTAACTGGAAGTATAATAAAAATAGAAATTAAAAAATAAATAAACCTGTTTTCTGAAATAGCCCTTACCAGGGATGCATGCTAAAGAAGTGGATAAAATGCTTACATAGAACCTAAAACATTTGTTTTTGAGAGTCCCAGCATCATTATTTCCACACTGCAAAGTCCTTGTCTTCATTTCCAGGTTTTTCAACATGTTTGGGCAACAGATCCCAGAAGCTGCAATAATTGGCATAAGAAAGCAGGCCTAACTTGCATTGTCAATTCTTTCAGCTTTTTTCTAGCTACTGGTGATTTAAGTTGTTTTCAGGTTTAGAGAGGTATTTCATAGAGCTAGATCAACTAGGACTGACATGCATATGGCCAGATAGTGCGTGCTGTACTGTGGGTAAAAATTGTTGCTGTCATAGTGTTATGTCTCTTATGGCAACTGTTTTTTGCAGCTCCAAATTTGTACAAACCCTTCATCACACAGGCAACTGGAAGTAATGTGGAAAAGAAAAAATCTTTACCTCTTCTGAAACTTTATTGAAAATTTTAAAGAATTAGGTATTTTACCCAACCCAAAATGACATACTCACATTTTCAAATACATTGTATTTAAAACTAAGATATATGGATATTTTAAAATTAACAACTCATTTAAATAATAACAAATGATTTTAACATGAAGATTTGATGGATGCAAGGGGGTAAAAAAAAAAAAAGTCAGTTAAAATCTTGGTTCAATTTAATTTTATCTATTTATTAATGTCTGGAATAGATGTATCATTATATAATTTTGACAGCAGGACTTTACTGTTCAGGTTCTTGATGGAGGTGAAATCACTGAAAAGAAGTGATTTTATATCTATCTCAGTTGTAACTTCTCTTATTTACCTGGATATAACTTTTCTGGCATAGGATAATCAGACAGCTTTTAGAGTATTCTCCGTAGCCCAAACTTTCAGAAATCTCACACAAACATTGATGTCCATTGATCCTGAGGGAAGTTAAGAGCAAATCTTTTTTTTTTTTTTTTTTTAATGTATTGATATGCAAGACCACACCAACAAAAGCTCTGATAAAGGACTGTCTTTGCTACAATTAATACTTGCAAACTAAAGAAAACATTTTTTGATCTGTCTTACAGTTATTATTTGTTGTTGTTGTTGTTCCTCTTGTTTTGTTTTGTTTATTTGTTTTTCCTAACTGCATAAATTTAACAGCAGAAGAGCATATCTTCCTTTTGAGATGCAAGAACTTTCTTACAATGTAACAGGCATGGATTGAGATCTGAAAACTTGTGAAAGGAAGTATGTTGTGTTTAAGGCCAGTATGTTTTTATATATTGAAAAATCTGCAGATAAACCTAGATATATATTGTATGTATACACACACATACGTATGCATGCACACACACACATGCACACACGTACACCTACAAATGAGATACACTAACTTATGCTATGGCAAAGTATCAGGAAATTAATGGACTCTGAAAAGTTTTCCCTTTTTCTGTTCAACTAACAAACCAGCCACCACCAGCAGACCATTAATCACCACAGTACTCAAATACAAATTATTCATTCCCATTTATAGGAAACTACATACTAGAGCTACTGAAAAAAACCGCAATATTCATTTACATTCTCCATGAGAAGTCAGAGGGAATTCCCCGCTTGTTCCTTAAGAGAAGGCCAATCACTTTTCAAATAGGATCGCAATAAAAGTTCTTAAGACAAATTTGTTTTCAGATGTGCTCTTTCCCAGGGAATTATATTGGTTTAAATACAGGAAAGATTCCTTGGAAGTTTCCAAGTCTTTGCTGGCACTGTGAGTCAGATGTCTGCAGGTTGTGCTGTGCCAGATTTGACGTCAAACTATAATCCAATGGGGTTTTCCATTAGCCTTCATAATGGAGATTCAATGGGATCTTACTGCGTAAAATAACCGGATTTTGTCTGAATCACCAAGATTAGCATTAAAAATCTCATTTGTTAACTACTTAGATAAAGCACATTCTAAAATCTTCAAAATGATACAAAAAGGCTGATATTAAGCCTGAGTATAGAGCAATATTAATTATGCAATGTTTCACAATTTAATTAAGTCTTAATGCAGGACAAAGTCACTTCTACAGGTAGTCTGGACTAGTGGTTGTGGCAATGGTAAGCACTGATACTGATTACTCCTTTCCTTAAGATCGACTATGCTCTCCAAGATTGAGTCATGCTGTTGCAAAAACTGTTGTTTTTGCTGGTTGGAAATTTACAGAGGAAGCAAGGAAATGTTACCTCATGGTGGGGTTTGGCAGGTCCTCCCTGCAGCTGGGGGGATGGGTAGATCTGTGACCCTTGCCATGGGTGGCCTGTTAACAAGTCTGCCTTGGGACCAGCAACCTGGTGTGACCCTTGTAGCTATTATATGAACCTTACATTTTTTGTTTGTTTTACTGAGATGCTAAAAGATCCAAAGAGCTTCCAACTCTTGGGGATTTCTGGGTTTGTTGTATTTATTTCTTTTTTTTTTTTTCCTTTGGATTTTTGTCCTATTTGGGCTGAAATCAATTTCAAGGACTCTCATTTTCCCACAAACTGGGAATCCAGCTTCTTTGGCTAACCACAGTTGTTCTCTAACCTGTATCCCACACTACTTTACATTCCTGAGCACAGCTGCTGTTTTCAGCTGAAAGTGAAGAAATGAACGTGTAGAAGGAGGAGTTTGGCTTTGGCATTTTCCCTTATTTGCCCATTCTTCAGTAAAGAGACATTTCAAATACAAAAAATTATGCTCTTGCTTGCAAGGTTATTTAGAGACATCCCAAAAGTCTGTGATACTTTGTCCTAAACCCTTCTGCTCTGTGTCCTGTGAAGGCCTAGATTTCCAGGTTTCTTGTTAATAAGTTATGCAAGCAGAAGGATTCTTGGGGAAAGCGGAAAGCACCCAACCTCTGGGTCTAACACCTTCCCAGAAAGGCTTGGTTTAGTACAAAGATAGATTTTCACCTATATGCAAGGGAGAAACAAACTTTAGCTGGGAAATGGCCACAGAAGTCCAATAGATCTTCATCTGTTTGTCCATGCTAGGCTAAAATTTGCCAGTGAAAATGAGATCAGGGAAAGAAAGCACTGTAAGGAGCTGAAAAATAATGTTAGAGGAGCAGCTTAAGAAGAGTCAAGAATACTGGAAGTCCCTACAGATAGGTGAAACTGTGGAAGCTGCAAGTCAATTTTCCAAAGATCTTTTTAGGGTGGGCTTAGAAATCTATCCAAAGAGGAATGAATGCAGAAGCAGAGATCAAAATTGAACCTGAATAATCAACAACTTCTATGTTTAGTCCAGCCCTGTGGGGGAACTGTAGAATAATGGGAGCATGTTTTTTAAGTCATTGTTAATATAATGTTATATGCATTATGTGAAGCTTTATTCTAAATGAGAGCAATGGATTTATTCTCAGTTGGGAGTCAGGGAAAGGCCTAGTTGCTAGCTTTGCCACAGTGTTCTGAAAACAATCATCTCAGACAGCTTCTGTTAAATGCTGCAGTCTGTTTTACAGAGACAAGTCCCTAGCATATCACAGTGACTGGCTTCTTAGTTCTGCTCATCCGCTCATGGCACCATGCCCTGCTGAGATGTAGAAAGGTGTATTGTATATATTTCTAGCAACTCCTTTTTTTTATTTTTTTTTTCCAGTTAAGGAAAAGTCACACATCTTTTTCCAGTATTCTTGGCAGCTGATACTTGACAAGTTTTTTTCATAAAAAGAAACTGAAAATGGTCTTCAGGCTTACTGGATGGGGAAATTTCTGATGGCTGCCTTAGCAACTCACTGACTCCCTCCTTTTCTTGATAAGTCTCCTAGTTATAAACAATATAAAAAGATCCTTTGTCTCATAGGACCCACAGCTGAAAGAACAGAGAAACACAAAAGTGAGGTGAAGTCAATGAGATTCTTCATGGCATGAATCATGTTGAATTTGGCTTGCTCCCAAATGCACATGTTAGCAGAGAAGTCTGTCATCTGAATGAGGTTAAATCATGCTAGAATATGCAGTAGCAAATGAAGTAGTATTTAAGCATCATATTGTATATTAAGTGTGTTTGCATGTGCTTATGGTTTGTTGTAGTGTGAGTCAAGTTGTCCATGGTCTTATTAGGTAATCTGCTGGGGCATGGTGATATGCAGAACTGCTCTCTCCTGCCATAATTCCACTTGAGAAATCATTGATTGAAAGATGGGCATGGTGCAAATTGATGGGGCTGCTTATACAGTTATGTTCCTAGAAAGGAACAGTGTGAGCAACATTAGATACAGACATTGATAGCATATAGATTTAGGAAAGTGAGGACAGTTATATTAATTCAGGAATATTCTGGTAAAAGCTTTGGTATTCACTCCACTCAGTCTTGTGCTCTGCATGTGCCTGTGCATCTACCTCTCCCATTGCTCTGTTGTTGGAGTGTGTGGATGCTTTTAGTCAGCATTTGCATGACTTGGGGAGCAAAACACTGGAGTAGTTGATAGTACATCCCAGCACATAAATAATCTTTGACACAGGCTTCCTAGGCTTACTGGGTTGCCTGACTCCCATTTCTTCTCAGTCAAGAGACAGGGAGAAGTCTAGTAACAGCTTTGTAATGGTGTTCTGAAAAATCTTCTCAGTCATTTTCAACATAGATGTTGACAGGACAACTTCGAATGGTTACATGAGAACTAATATTTTGAAGGTTTATGAACCACACAGATGACATGATATTGAAAGCTATACAACTGACACTGTTAAACTTCAAGCAAAGCTTCTTAAAGAAAATGAACTTTTATACACACACAAACAAGCACACATATGTACATTGACACACATACACACATATATATACATGCATACATACATATATTTAAGTATAAATTTAACATATGGAAGACCAAAGAAAAGAAAAGTAGTCACTTAGCACTTTGTAACTAATAGGCATGATAGTAAGTAGACAGCAAAATCACATAGCATCTGGTGGCTTTATAATAATATTTTCAGAAAGCACTAAACAAAATTTCCTGGGAAATTTCAAATTTCAAATGCATCAGAAAACTGCTTGCAGACATATATTCTATTTGAGTTTTATCACAAGTCATAATATCTAAGTAGAAAGATAGTATCTGTAGAAACATCCATATTTACTGCCACTTCTGTCATGCTTTGGACTCGTGTTTAATTATGTACTGCTAGGCTTCTCTAGTTGGTACAACAAAAGTTGCAGGAAATAGAACTGCCAGCCATTGTAGATCAACTGTTTTATTTCCACATCTTAAGTGGTATTTTTAAAGAAAATGAAAGAAAATTCATGTTCTACTATATTCAGAAGATTATACAAATTATTTCCATGTAGTTAGTCTTGTCTTGTTTATATGGAGACGGGAAATGGGCACACAACATGACTCCATGAGTCAGGGCCATCTGTTTTTGAGTACGTCCTATTGGATTAATTGAAGTTTACAACTTGTTTGGCCTTTCTTCTTCCTACAACCTTCAAATAGTAATTTTGTCCTTCACAAGTTGTTTTGGGGTGACAGATTTTCCCCATTTTTGCTACATTCTAAAGTGTTTATCTTTCAGACACAAAATTCGGAATATGATTTTATTTTTACCTTACTGATATAACTGAAGTCTGCCTCTTGTTTGTAGCAAATGCAGTCTTAAAGAATCTAAAGGGCAGTCCTAAAGGATAACAGAAATAGAAGTAAGGGATAGAAGATTTGTGTTTAGATGGACACTTCTTTTCACAAGGTTTATTCATAAATTTTTAAAAATTTGCAGTCCTTCCCCCTACTTGGATGACTGAAAATTGGTAGCAGAAGACTTTAATTCTTTGAAGTTCTGGGTAATATTTCAAGAAATAACTTGGCTTGGTTGAAACACAAAGATTGTTTCTGATGTGCCAGATTGCAAATGTGAGGCCTGAGGAGGGTCATGATGGAAGTGTGAACACTTTTTCCCAGACAGAAACCTCTATTTATCTGTAGATCAACATTTATTCTTTTTATGTTTCTGTGCAATGTGAAGGTAAAAGTAAAACAGAGTCCAGAAGCTGGTCTTTTTGTTAGATGGAGAGGTATTGTATATTCCTTGCTTCACAGAGTGAGCTCCACGGAGAGGGCACAGCAGGAATATGAAAATCAGTTTCTACACACTTATTTTTTTGAAGGAGAGTGGAACTGAAGTTAGGTATCTTAACTGTGCCCCTGAAGAGGCAACAAGTTTTCTGTGGCTTCTTGTTGAATAATGGTTTCTCTGAATGAAATTTGAAAATGTGTCTTATCTCACAGTCCACAGCTGGGAACATTTGAATTGTTTTCCCTGTACTAAGATCAAAATGAAACCAAAACCAACCAACCAACCAAACACAAAACAATGCAAAACAACTAACAAACAAACAAAAAACACTTGCTGCCTATCTACAAATCCAGGAGGTTTGAGTTTCTAGATTAACCGTACATATTAAAAGGCACAGAATTCACTTTAAAGACTGTTTCCAGAATTGGTAACTTAATACCACCAAATATCCTGTGCTCTCCTTTACTTGGAAGTAGGACAATTAAAATACAAAGGCAAGTTTATGTGCACAGAGAAACCTTTTAATGACTGTCACCATTAGTCACTTGATGTAGATGCAGATGGTGTGGGTAGAGAAAGCAAATATAATGGAGAATGAGGTGGTTCCAGCCATTTATACAGGTGGCCAAAGTCTTCAGTACTTGTAAATGTGTCATTGCACTCTGCTCCAACTTTGTTTCAAATTTCACTTTTTGCTTCACATACGTTGGCACAACATGGAGAGGAAGCATCTGTTTAGTCCACCTCTTTTCCTGTTATGCGAGATCTTGACTAGCAAAAATCAGGTAGCCATGCTTTCTGTTGAACTATAGTGATTGGTACCATACACAGCCTTATCTGTCTGATTTGTGCTCAGTTTTGTTTTGTGAGAACTCTACTGCTGAGTTTTTCAATATTTTCTTTAAATCATAATCACAGGCTTAAACAGGGTAGGAGGTGAAAGGAAGACATCTAGCAACATCTCTGTGATGTGCATGACTGTGTGATCAAGACTGTGTAGAACCCCAGAAGACAGGGTCAGAACACCAGTTGAAGCTTATATTGTAAAATAACAAGAGGAACCCCAGTGCTGACCTGCTGTGCCTCAAGAGGTTTTTGTTCTGCAAAACTGCACATATGTATCCCCCATACCCACAGATAAACATAAAATCAGAGCAGCAATTATTTCCAGTTACACTCTCAGATCTAATTGAAAATCTAATTTTGTTATTGGGACTCTTAGAAGTTGTTCGAGAAACGTTTAGAAATATCATATTCCTCTCCAAAGTGTAAACTGCTATTTTCAGCAGTGTTTTATCAATTACCTGGCAAAGGCCTAATCCATCAAGTCTACAGAGTAACTATTTGTAAAACTATATTGAAAAATAAACATTTTGACTCTTAAGTAAGAGTGAAGATTTGGTCACTGATCCAAGGGTGCAATTAGGGTTGGGACCAAGTAGTGAAATAATCACGTGCTCCCAGCAAGACAGTACAATTTTAAAGAACACAGACTGGTGTCTGTATGACTCGAATAACATATAAAGCTGCAAATTTTCCACCCATCAAAACTAGAAAATAGCGATTTTTGCTGTAGATGTTTTAGTTGTGTTTGATCCAAATCATCAACCAGAAGTTCACTGGGCTCTAAAATAGACATAATTGGGACCTAAAGTAGACATCCAGCCTCTTGCCAATGATGATATCCAAAGAAGATATTGTGCTAAAGTATCTTTGTAAATCAGCAGAATATAAAGGAAATTTTTCTCTCTTCCCATTATGAAAATGATAGTATTTCTTTAATATTTTTCCCTTTATTTCAACTTCTTATGCTTTTTTCTTTTTTTAATTACAAAATTTAGCAAAGCATACTTTGTAAGCAACTGAATTGTCACAAGTGGAAAAACAATCTGGTGAAATGAATGAAAAGCAAAATTACATTTTTGAAATTATTAATATTTAAAGAACTATAAGCCCAAAGATAGACAGCTGTGTCAAAACTATTTCTTAATTGGTCTACATCTACTAAAGATTTTATTTTTAGCAGTGGGAAATGTCTTTTTGTCTTCCATTTTTTCCCTCCTAATCTGGATTTGGAAATCTTGTACCAAGTGAAAGTACTATCTTCACTGGATGCATGTTGTATTAAACATATAGCACTTTGATATTTAGAGGTACGGAGTTTGCGGAAAAATCTTTTTGGCTCCATGTAGATATCCAAAAGGCAGGACCTAAGATGTCACTAGCCCCTTCAGAAAACATTGAAGGTCAGCAATTACTTAAAATATAAAAAATTCAAAGCCTTTCAGTCTGAAACTGACTCGTTCCAATTTTTTGCGTTGTCACATTAAATGAACACTTAGACTGACAGCTCTGCTGGCTGGACAAGTCTTCCAGTATCTTTGGCAGACCCTGGACTTGGCTTTCTCTGTTAAGTGCCTTGTTGTTCCTCTCTCTGCTGCCAGGACACACACAGGCACTCACATGTTCTCTGCCTGCCTGCTGCTCGCTAGCCCTCAAAGCTGTTTCCTTTTATCCCAAACAATCCATCTTACGCATTCCTACCTAAAATTTACCCCTTTTCTTTCCCCCTGTCTCTGCCAGCAAAACATATGGTTGACAGACAGATGCCCAACCTGTCTTCTGCAAATAAAGGCACTCTTGCTGTTTTGACACCTCAAAGGCCACAGCTGAGAGATATAGACAGCTGCAGATCCCCTTCCTTATACCCCTGCTTGGCTGAACTGAGTGTCCTTACATCTAGAGGTATTTAAAATACAGATCCCATGACAGATTTTTCAGTTTTGTTTTTGTTTTTTTGGTACCTATGAAAGGCTTGACTCTAACTAATATTTTCATTTAGGGTATGTTTATTATTGGACCAATATCAGTTAGCTCTATAGATAGAAACTTGCTAAAAATTCTTGTAGGCAATACAGACCACTCCAAAAAGGTTGATTGTTAGTCTAAAGGATCAATTAAAGCCCAATTTATACTCACTGTTTTACATATACCTGTGCATGTCCTGAGAGCCCTCTGCTATTCTTTCCCTCATATTATCCCACAGTACTCTCCTGGAGAAGCTGGAGGCCTATGATTTGGACAGGTACACTTTGCTGAGTTAAAAACTGTCTGGATAGCCAGGTCCAGACAGTGGTGGTGAATGGACTTAAATCCAGCTGGAGACCTGTCACCAGTGGTTTTCCCCAGGGATTAGTGTTGGGGCCCATCTTCTTTGATATCTTTGTTGATGATTGGCATGAGGGAATTGAGTGCACCCTCAGTAAATTTTCAGATAACAACAAATTGGGAGGAAATGTCAATCTGCTGGAGGGTAGAACGGCTCTGCAGAGGGACCTGGACAGATTGGATCAGTCTGCAGAGGCCAATGAGATGAGGTTCAACAAGGCTAAGTGCCAGGTCCTGCACTTTGGCCACAACAACACCATGCAACTCTACAGGCTTGTGGCAGAGTGATTGGAAAGATGTGCAGAGGAAAAGGATCTGGTGGTGTTGGTCAACCCTTGCCCGAACATGAGCCAACAGTGTGCCCAGGTGGCCAAGAAGGCCAATGGCATCCTGGCTTGTATCAGCAATAGTGTGGTCAACAAGACCAGGGAGGTGATCATAGGTGATCATCCCCTGCATTCAGCTCTGGTGAGGCCACACCTGGAGTACTGTATTCACTTTTGGGCCCCTCACTAAAAGACATTGAGGCCCTAGAGTGCATCCAGAGAAGGACTATGAAGCTGGTGAGGTGTCTGGAAAACAAGTCCTATGAAGAGCAGCTGACAGAACTGGAGTTGTTTAGTCTGGAGAAGAGGAGGCTCAGGGGAGACCTTATTGCTCTCTACAGCTACTTGAAGGGAATTGTGGGAAACTGGGTGTTGGCCTCTTCTCACAGATAACTAGTGTTAGGACAAGAGGAAATGGCCTCAAGTTACGGCAGGGGAGTTTTAGGTTGGTAATTAGGAGATATTTCTTTCCAGAAAGCGTGATTGGGTATTGGAACAGGTTGCACAGGGAGGTGGTGGCGTTACTGTTCCTGGAGGTGTTTAAGGAAAGGTTGGAGGTGGTGATTAGGGAAATGGGTGATACTGAGTGGGTGATATTGATGATAGAGGGATGGTTGGACCAGATGATGTTGGAGGTCTTTTCCAATCTTAACGATTCCATGATTCATTATAGAAGATTAAATGAAGATTCAAATAGAAGATTAAAGACCAGGATGTTCAAGGAAATTAACATTTTAAGAGGATTTCTGTCTCTTTATTTTCTATCTTATTCTTTTGGTGTATTTTGCTTAATTTAGGCATCACCTCCACTGTCTGTGAGGTGCCTGTGTGGCCATGCAAGTCAGCAGCCCCACTGGCATCATAGCATCTGTGTGGGCTGGCAGCATTGGAGAGGCTACACTCACAGAAAATTTGGGTTGGGGATAAGGTCAGAGACCAACCAGTCTGTGAGCCTGAGAAGAATTTGGGTGAGCTGCTAGTTAGCTAAAAGAAATTGAAAGTTTTGTAGATGATACACCTATTGGGAACTGCCTTGCTAGCTGTGTCATTAAAAAAATCTGTCTTTATTTACAGATGGTCTTCTGGTTTCTCCACAAAATTAAGTATGAGCCTACAAAAGAGGGAGATGTTACCTGCAAGTAGAAGTTGCATCCAATAAGATAGAAGCAGACTTTTAAAAAGATCAGGTGGGAAGGCAGTAAAAATGGAGAATACAAAAATGAGCCCTTGAACTTAAAATTTTTATAAGATTTCTTACATCTCCCAGCCTAAGATCCAGCATAGCTGAGTGTATTCTTGTATTCTTGATTACCAAAATTATATAGAGATAAAAGAGTGATTAAAAAAATTGTCATTTGAAATTTCATGCAAACTCAGATCTATAAATTAATAACTCATGGGATTGAATGTAAAGCTTTGAATTGTATAATTATTTTTTGGTTCTGTAGTCTGTACTGATCTCATTAAATTTTGTTATGAACAAGAATTATAATATTCTAATGAAGAATACACAATTTTCCAAGGTATTAGAGGAAAGAAGGTGGTATCTATTGATTAAATGTCTTACAGGAAACACTGGCATATCCACCAGACTGCAAACATCCTAGTCCTCTGGACTGGTTAGAAGAGTGAGTGGGTAAAATAAATAGGACAGTGTAAAAGGAATCTAGTTTTTCCTTTCTCTGGCCAGTATTCTTGAAGCAGTTTCCATTTCAGAGATGTAATCTCACGTGTAAAACTCACTTTAGAGGTGAGTTACTTGATAGTCTAGACAGACCATATCCTGTGTCTGTAACTAGAATCAAAGACACATTTTTTTGCTATTGTGTATAGCACACCACAGACATATAAGTTAATTACATTGAGCACATCAATTTTTAAAATTATTATTATTTTTTTTATGTGAATGCAGTGGCTAATCTATGAGTTTGAAAATGAAAGGAAAAAAGGGGAAAAAATACCTTTAGAAACATTACCTTTTGCTTATCATTTGGTGAACTTTTTCATTATTACTAGTATTTCAAGTCCTCTTGGGTGGAAATACTACCTCTGACATTAGCTTATATTATACCTTCATATGCATCATTCCTTATCTTCTCTCTGTGTCCAGGCAAGCTGTCATCTTGCTTTGGGGTGCGATGCAGGAATCTTTCTCCAGAACCAAATATATATGGCAGTACTCAATAAAATATCTTCAAATGCATTAGCTCATGTGCAGTACTCATGAGTACCAACTAACGCCTAATGTTCGGGCTTTTAAAAGAATCTTCCTGATACAAAAAAAGCTCACTCTGCTGTAGTTTTATTTATTTATTTATTTATTTATTTATTATTATTTTAATTTACAAAGTGTGTCTCTAAAATATATCCTTGACTGCAATGCATCTTGCAGTGCATAATGTCATTTTGATTATATTGGCTTCAATGAAAAAATTATTATTCCTCTGTTATTTTTTGGCTTTCCTTGTCTGTTTTCATTTAAAAAAAAAAAAAGCATGTTTTGTGCTTTGCTCATTCTTAAACTGTATGCCAGTTCCAAACTGCCCTCCTGTTGAGAAATGAAATGAAATATTGTGCTCCCTGGCTTCAAATATAATTTTCTTCTTATCCATTTGGGGATAAACTTTTGTAATGTGCAGGTAGCAATACAACAATCAGAACACTTCAGAATGTTAAAGGTGGGTTTTAGTTATCTTATTAAGGCTATGCCTGAGTCTTCTTCTGGCTTCTGTCCTTGTAGAAACCTTGGCCCTCCTCCAGAGACCATTTTTGCTTGAGAGACTAGAAAGAGACTCATAAAAAATTTGTTCTCAGTTTGGAAAGTGAGCAGAAAAAGAGTGCTCATTAATTTCAGTTGCCTGCATTGTGAAGTTAAGTGTATGACTTCAAAAGGACAACAAAGAATGGGAAATAGGGATTAAGAAAATGTAGGCTAAAAATGTTTACTTTTGATGCCTAAAAAAGGTAATAGAGAACAATAATAATCTTATTAATGCTACTAAATGGTAAGGACAAGTCCTAGTGCACACATAACTTACTGGGAGGTTAGCAATTTATCCAGGCTGAAGAGAGGTATCAGAGGAAGACATTTTTTATACAGGAGAAAATTCATAGTTGCCTAACAGAAAGTAACTAACATAATCATAGAATCACAGAGTGGCTTGGGTTGGAAGGGACCTTAAAGACATCTAACTCCAACCCCCCTGACATAGGCAGGGATGCCTCCCACTAGATCAGGTTGGCCAAGGCTTGTTGCGTTAAGGGGTATAGCCAATTAGCTGTTATAAGTCCAGTCGCATTCAGGGTACTGAACTACCATGATTATGGATTCACAAATAACATAGTACACCCTCATGTTCCATGAACTGCCACGGCCACACTTAAAGAGTTTGGTCATTTTCAATTAGAAATATCAAATCTGGGTTCAGTGCATTCTAGTGCAATTTATTAAAGCAACAAGTACACAGGTTCTTTGGATTGCTGGCGATAAATTCCCTGTCTGCAAAGCACACTCAAATGCCAACAGTATGAGTAACACTGGCTGACTATTATACCTTAAAAGGCACAAGGACTCTACAGAGATTTCTAAGTTTCCGTGGAGACACCCAGTATTACCAAGTGTTCAAATCTTATCCAATCTATCCCAACTGGGGAAGGGGAGAGAGGCTCAACCCACCAACTGATCCCAGAAGTCAGAATGGTACCTTCCCTCACAATCCCTCTCTCTTAGGCCAATTTATACTATTTTCTATCTTTTAGGTAGAGCTTGAATTACTCTAGTCATGCATGTCTTGGTTACTATTGGTGCAAAGTTTTCTCACTTTCATATAAAGTTATAGGCTCCGAGCAATTTAGAATGCATGCTCAGTGAGGTGTGGTTGCACCTCAGAGGCAGGTAGCTTTTGGTATGGAGATGTGTTTTGATATTATAATGATCTTATAAATGAGCAAAGTTCACTAGGATACAGCATTTTGTCAAAAACATGACAGGTCATTGGCTCAAGGTAGAAAACGTGCAGCTTATCAGCCTCGGTGTGCACAAGAACAATCTTGTCACAGAGCCTAGCCACAGTGTCTACATTCCACTCTACACTCCATACTGTTCCTTAGAGTCAGCACACTAGGTTCTCCCAATGTTCTAACAAATAAGATTGAAGGCCAATGGAATGCTTAGGTAGTGCAACTACACTCCACCCTGGAAGCTTCTTCAATGCTATACCCTTCCTTTAAAATACGAGTATCAGTTTAATTTTCAAGTCACTTTAGGCAATTATATCACAAAGCCCCATCCAACCTGTCCTTAAACACCTACAGGGATGGGGCACAAATTCTCCACGCAACCTGTGCCAAAATGAAGAATTTCCTCCTAATGCCTAATCTAAATTTACCCTCTTTTAGTTTAAGACCATTCCCCCTTGTCCTATTATTATCTACCAGAGTAAAAAGTTCTTGTCCATCCTTTTTATAAGATCCCTTTAAGCCTTTAAGTATTAAAAGACCACAAAGAGGTCTCCTTGGAGCCTTCTCTTCTCCAAGCTGAACATGCACAGGTCTCTCAGTGTTTCTTCATAAAAGAATGCAGGAAATTAAGAGCAAATGAACTATCACATATGGTGATGTGAGACACTATTTAAATAAATTTATCTCGTGGAATTACTGAAGCCTGCTAAAATGAATGTATTGATTTGATATTATTTTCAATATCATTAAAAGAATGTAAATCAATGCTTCAGTTTGTAAATGTCACTGTAGTGTAACAGTGGAATTGCAACAAAGCATTACTCTGGATGAGCAGTGGGGAACAACCGTGGTATGTTTGAATTGAAATATTTCAATTTGAAACAGAACTATGGAATTTTTGATTGAATGTATTGGTCTCAGAGTTTTGAATGGTATATAACCAATTATTCTTCAGAAAATCACTTCCCAGTTAATAAATACTGATATTTTCAGAAGTGGGTAACATGAATGATTCATCTGGGGCTCTCTGGAGAGGCAGCCAAACTGCTACTGGAAACCCTTCTCCACTTCCGTAACTGTGGCTTAAAAATTTCCAAGTCTCCAGATGTGCTAGAAGTCCTTTTCAGCATGTTATGGATAAAACTACTGTACACATCTTAGTAGAAATAGTAGTAACTTCTTGCGAAATAATGGCATTTGTTTTAATGAAATAATGAACAGTGTTAATGGTCAAAGAGCCAGGCTTTTGACATTTTGCCTTTTTGAATTATTAAGTAAGCTGTTTTGGAGACTTAAGTTACATGGGATTTTACATGGAAGTTTCATGGAAGTTACATGGGCTGTTTTCCCTCTGCTTGTATATTCCTGGGGATGTGACAGATAAATAGGGTGTGACTATAAATCAGCTCTCTTTTGAGACTACTTGAATTTACACTTGATCTTGATGACTTGATGTCAGGGTGGCTTCTGGCTCAGTAAAAAAAAAAAAAAAAACAGAATTGAGAAATCAGTCCCCTCCTTCTGTTAGGATTTCACAGCAGCAACACCGCAAGCTGAGCATTTCCTTTGAAAGGGATCGGTCCAAACCCACAGACTAAGAACTGGGAGGAGACCTCATTCGTTTTGGAAGGAAAAAAGCAGTTGACAAGAAAACATAGGCCAATGTAGACTATAATGGTTCCAGATAGTCTTTATGATGTCTTGACCACTTTCACATTTTTACTTTTCTCCATGATAACAGACTGACAGAATTCCCAGTTCTTTTTTTTTTTTTTTCTTCTGACGTGCATGTTCATTACCATTTCCCAGAAAATCAGTTGTTGATTTCTTTCACCAATATATTTTCAATTATCTTTTAATTCAGTCCAATAGTGACTATTGGCAACATGACTAATCTTTTTGCTGTTCCAAAAATCATTAACTCTACAGACATACAGCCGTAGACTGTTCAGAAAAATAAGATCCAATCCTCAAACATAGAATTTGGCATGTATCATGAATCTGGATGCTAGGTATCCTAACGGAGACTTGTGGCAGAAGCCACATCTCAGTGACCCTCAACCTGCCATGAAGCTGATGGCTGAAGAGGTTGTATCATGTTTTTTCCAGTAATTTTGTAAAACTGTGGTATGGAAGCAGAGGAATAGGAGAGCAGAGGGAGGAGACCCATCTCATTCATTGCCTATTCTCAGTATTCCCACACCTTGCTTGTCAAACACATGTAAATAATGTAAAAAACATCTTTAGCAGGACCGAGCATCTCTTTTAGTAGCCACTTCTTCCACCTCATTCCTTTTCCCTAACCTCTCCCCACACAACACATAAGGGAGCTTAATGTTCAGATCTGGGGCATGCATGTTTCTCTTCTTAAAGAGCAGGAGTGTGTTTCCATAAATATCATCAGCAAGACTGGATTAATCAAAAAAAAAATCAAATATATATATATAATAATTTCATTTGATTATATATTTTTCTGTTTAGTTTATTTTGTTACTTTATTAAAAACACTGGCTTTAATAGTGCTAGTTATTTTCCTGAATCAATATAAAAAGATTGGGAGGTTAAGCAGGACTTTTGTACAAAGAGGCAACTATGCCAGGTTTTGAAGGTTAAATCAATGCTCATCTTTCCTCAGAACTTGCTACCCTTTTCTCTCAGGTTTTGTTGGTCTCCTCTGGGATAGGAATCCAAGAAAAGCACCAACATTTATGCTTCTTGGCCCCTACCCATGTGTATAAAAGTGTTTCCTCAAAAGTTGGTGCAATGTGTGGTAGGTTACACAGGTATGACAGAATACAGTTGTATGCAATATAAAATAATTTCTACTAACTTTTCTAAGTTTCATGTTATCCAAAAAAGGGATTAGATGAGGTGTGTGGGGACATACATTTTTCCTACATTATTTTTTGCATAAAAATATACCACTTTAAATTGATGAGATTGGAATCTATCTCACTAAAAGGGATAAAATCCCATGTCTTTGACACCATTACAGGGAGATTACAAGACAGAATCCTGCATTTTTGTAAATGGTAATCAGTCCTTCTTCTCTAATGCTTTCCTTCCTTCCTTCCTTCCTTCCTTCCTTCCTTCCTTCCTTCCTTCCTTCCTTCCTTCCTTCCTTCCTTCCTTCCTTCCTTCCTTCCTTCCTTCCTTCCTTCCTTCCTTCCTCCAAAAACACTCCAAAAGACAGTATCACAAATAAATTTTAATTTTTGCTAAGCATTTTCTTAATGATGACAGTTATGGCTAACTATGGACTAAATCTTTCTACAATAGAACGATTTGCAAATTAATGAAATTCTTTACAAAATAAATGAATTACAACAGAATTAAGATGTTCTGAAGAGAATTAATGCAATTCATTAAAGGAATTATGGCTCAATTTTGTTGGTATGATTTTTCTCTATTTTGCTTTTGCAAGAGATTGTCATCAGAATTCTTTTTTTCCTCTTTTATTTTTATATCCTTTTATTTATTTTTTTTTTTCTGAAGATTTTTTTCCTAAAGATGACTTATCTGTATGGCTATTAAAAGATATTCATCATATCTAGTTAAGGGGATAAAAATTGGAGTGGAAAATCCTAACATGTTATTAAACTTCTTAATCCTTGCATACTTAGAACACTTGAAGTTTGATATATGCTGTTATTTAGAAATATAAAATTATATTCATTCTGATTAGGTGATTACTGGAATCTAGCACACAGCAACTTCTTTAGATGAACACTTGAGGAGCAGTATTGGTTCTCAGGCTAGGCTACCTTTAATCAAAAAAAGTGGTAAAAGACAATTTTATATTTAAAGGTATAATGGGAGATAGTTTTAATTTTTATTTCATTCACTCAACTAAAAAAGTATTTTCTAGTCATGGCCATTGAGGTTAATAGAACAGTATTATCTCTCTCTCTCTAGCTTTGATGGAAGTAAGACATCAGTCTTAACTGATTGAATCAGTTACCTGATTGAATCACTGACTGGAGTTTCATGGATGCATGTAGATTTCTTTTGTATGTAGGCTGAAGCAAGTCAAGAATAGGCCAGATGTGAAAGCATTTTACCCAGCCTATCTACAGTTTAAAGAAAGACAACAAATGAAACATTGCTTTCATAGCAGTTTCTAGAAACAAAATTTCCATCACTGCAAAGAAAGAGGAAAAATATATATGCTGATAGAATTCCTCATACTTTTCTATTCCTATTCTGAAAACATTAAGGAGCTTTAAATATTAAGATGTCTAGCTAGCAAAGAACCGTAGAGATATGCAGTGTCAGCCTAATATGATCTGATCAGCCCTGGCAGGCACTCAGTGCTCCCTGGTGGAACCTGGAAAAACTAGTCAGTGAAGACTGAGAATAACAATCATCATTCCTCTTTATCAAAATCTATCTCTTTCATCATCCTCTCCTCACTTCATACTTGCAGCTTCAGATATGCAGCTATAAACCATGCCTAACATGGCTTTGGATTCACAGTGACATGAGAGAATGCATATCTGGGGAAACAAGTCAGTCATTCTACAGGAAGTTTTGACTGTAGCTATGCTGGGAAATGTAGGAGACAAGGAATGGGCAGAAAAAATACCTTGGGAAAAGTGTCTGATGGAAAAAAACAAAGAAGCTCTGTCCTCAGGTGCTTAGCTATGGAACTTCAGGTGGTCTTTGCATGCCAAAAAAAAGTAAAATGTTCTATTCATTCCATGCGCTCTACTGAAAAGTTAAACCAAATACATTATTCTAGTTTACAAATGGCTGACTTTATTTTGGCATATGTTTAATCACTCAATAAAGCATCCTATTTGAGAAAGACTGAAAGTATCTACTTAAAACAAAGTACATTTTTAAGGACTTCTTTGAATAAGGGCCAGAGTGCTTAAAATTAGGAGATGCATATCTTTTTTAGCATAAGGAAGGAAGGAAGGAAGGAAGGAAGGAAGGAAGGAAGGAAGGAAGGAAGGAAGGAAGGAAGGAAGGAAGGAAGGAAGGAAGGAAGGAAGGAAGGAAGGAAGGAAAAATGAAGCAGAACTTCCATTAATAACACTGTGGTAAAGAGTTAATGAGCTCCATAGTCATGCAGATTTCATAAGAGCTACTATTTCCCATGAGAAATTCAAGGATCTTTGCTGAAATTTATGTGTTTAATTTCAAATAAAGAAATAAAGATAATAAAGCTGTATGCCCTTATAATGTGTAGTCATGTTTTCAGTGAATGTAGGTCTTCCTCCATGCTAGTGTTCTGTTTTTCTGGGACCTTTTCAAAAGATAACTCTTGAAGAGACTGAAGTACAGAAACACATCCCTACACAATGTCCTTTATTTGCCAGTAGTTTAAAAGGATAAAATGGTGAAAATGTCTGATGGACAGAAGTCTTGTTTTGCTCCTGGAATGAGGTTGTCTCTGCTGAATTTATTAACTAGAGAGAAAAGAAACCGAAATACCAGGTTAACTAGGAAACTCAAGGTTGAGTTCTGAATTTAGAATACAGATTTTGTGAGGGAACTATACATGTATGTAGGTGAGGATTTTAACGCGGCATAGCAGAGACATGCACTGTGAAAAACAGCCCAAACATTCTGCAAAGTTCATAGTTGAGGTCCTTGACAGTAAAGCTCCAATTATCTAGCCCTGATGGCAATATAGAATGTTTTCTGCTCTGCAGAAAATACGCTGTTATTATATGTATATATATATAGAGAGAGAGAGAGAGAGAGAAGTAAAAATGCCTAAGTGCAAGAATGAATTTTGGAAAAGTATGGTATAAACTTCAGCATATATATAATTAAAATGATTCCTTTATTGAATGGTGATACATAAACTGAACAAAACAATGAGAAGAACTCTAATTCACAAGTATTTATCCTAGTCATGTGAAAACTCCTGCAGAGAAAAGGGAAATTTTATTGGAGGTGTATGAACAGAGTGCCTATAATATCAGAACACAATAAAACTCCACAAAGCAATAGAAAAATATTCAAAAACAATCATTGTCCATCTTTAACAAGAGAAGTGAATACAGTTGAGTTCTTTTTAGATATAAATCATCAAAAGCAAGAAGAAGATTATTTAAACATAGTTATTACAGGAAAATGATAAATATGCATCACTGTAGCCAAGACTGATCATCAGTTATTCAGCTTCTCCAGACTACACCCTATTATTCTGTAGATAAAAGCATATTTTGCCTACACTTGCAAGTTGAGAATTGAACTTGAGGATCCTGGTGAAGAAAGGAGTAAGAATGTATATGTACTAAATTAATAATATTTGTGTAATTCTCCCTTTGAGTATCAGTTTTCTATTCAAGACCATTATACACAAATATACAAAGAAAGCAATAACCTTATCAGAATCAGGAACTGCTGTCAACTGAATTTCTTTTATGATGGAAAGAATTATGCTGCTCCCAGTGCAGAGTTTTTGTTAGACTGCAGTAAAATGTCATCTATGTTAGGATTTATCTGGAGCACTGCATTCAGTTCTGGTCTCACCAGAACAAAAAAGACATGGACATAATGGAGTGAATCTAGCAAAGGGTCACAAAGGTATTTAAAGGACTGAAGTATCTCTTATATGAGGAGAAACTGTGAGAACTGGGAGTTTAAGTTTGGAGCACAGAAGGCTTAGAAACATCTTCTTAATGAGTATAAACACTTGATGAGAGGAAACCAAGATGAAGAAGTCAGAGTTCTCAGTAGTGCCAGAAACAGGGCAAGAGGCAATAGGCACAAAATAAAACACATGAAATTCCATCTAGACATGGAAAACCCACCTTTTTAGTGTGAGCATGGACAAACACTGGAGCAGGTTGCCCAAAGAAATTGTGGAGTCTCTGCATTCACAGGGATATTCTAAACCTGACTGGACATATCTGAACAACCTGCTCTGTCTTACTGTCCTTGAACAGAGGGTTGCATGAGGTGATATCCAGAGGTGCCTTCCAACCTCAACCATTCTGTGATTATGTGAAAAGAAGAAAGCAAAACCAAAACCTCTTCAGATGAGGCTAATATTAACACTAATAACTAATACTAATTCAAAAGAGATAGTTATTAGGCATAAAACTGAATGAAATTTTCTACATGAAATCTAGGTCTTAATCTTTAATTAAAGATCTTTAATAGCATATTCCTGAGTGTCCTGATGTTTCAGAAGGTCTGTGTCATTTAGGCTTCAATGACAGTTGCTATGCATCCAAGGACATGTAATATGAATATGTATGAATATTAATTAAAAGCTATGAGTAAAACCACAAGGTTTTGATTTGTGATATGCACATTTGAAAACAGTATATATCAATTAATAAATTATTTCATTATTCAAATGTCCAAATAATTTACTATGTAATCTTCAAATTTAGTCATTCATTTTTATGGTTATATTGATTTGTCTATTGAGGGGGACCATTAGGTAGATCAGTTTAGCCTTAAAATGACAGTCATGAAATAAGAAATATCTATAGCCAAAACTTGGATTCTGAATGGAAGATTGAAAAGGAATGGAATAAAGTAGAGTTAGTATTTTGTTAGAATTAATGTACACTGAAAGCAACAAACTGACAAGTGTATTATATCCATAAACTTAGATATACAAAGGACACTTTCTATGAATGACAATTGGGAAAATCTTTAAGTCAGCAATATTAACACAGCATTGTCCTTAAAAAAACAATTGCTGCTATCAGCTACCAAGTCTGTGTCTGGCCCACAGGAAGTCTACTCAACAATACAAGTAACATCAAAAGGTGCCATCTCTGCATTTTCCATCACTTCATGGCTTGCAGCCAGGACTAATAAGTCACAACTACAGTAGAAACCAAAATAACAGTTCAAATATTTGGATATAATAGCAGTGATGGAACCATAAGGGCATCTAAAATCAAACATAGGGAAGAGGGGAACAAAATAGAGCATTTTAATTTTTCAACTCAGCAAACTAGCTTTTGCCTGTAAACTGGGAAGAAACTACTCTTCACTATGACAATAAAGAGATTATTGGGTTATGAATGTGGTTCCTGCATCATCTGGTTCAGGATACACTTTTCATCTGTAAGAGGTGTGTTGTACTTTCCAGTTTTTACCTTATAAATCTGTTTGTCCATAGAGTTCTTGGAAGGGATTCTTGAATTCATTTAGCATTATATATGGCCATTTTATGTAAACCCTTACTTTTTAAATTCAAGTGAGATGGATAACAAATGTTCTGTATATATATACAAGCTATCTAACAGCAAGGTCGTTTAAGAATATATTACTTAGCAAGAATTTTATATTTGAATTCATATATATATGAATTTATATACTAGGAAGACAACAGGAATAATGAAGAATGCAATTAAGAAAAATATATTAAAATTTGCTAGTTAAACAATTCAACATTGGTTAAAAAATCATAAAAGGAGACGATGCTATTTAAAGTATTAATTTAGAAGAGGTTTTCATCCCAACAAAAAACATCTCCAGAAACAGAAGAATCTACCAGAAGACTTGCAGACTTTAACAACTATGAAAGAAGGAACAACAGAAATGTTCAGGGGACTGAACTTTGAGTGATATGAAGAAAAGCTTTGCAACTGACTTGTACTGATATGAATAAATTTTGGGCAGTATAGAAACTGAAATAGTAAATATCCTCCCTTCTGTAGCCTACCTCTCTTTAGAAACCTCTTTGTCTCATTCATAAAACTACACGTTGTGTTATATGTTTGGGCAGTAGTTTTCTTTTTGCATAGTTTTAGGTAACAAATGACTTGTATTTTTAAGCTTATGCATACCATGACCTTGTGGTTGATGTCAGTCCTGTCACAAAGGGAATGATTTGCATGCATATTTGTATCTGTTGAAATGTCTAGCACCAATTCCTTTTGATCAAAGTATCAGGTGGCCACATTGGACCTTCACTTTGAATGTGCATTTTTCAGTGTTTTGGCAAGGCTTAGAATTCCTTTAACTTTTCTTTGCTATTCAGAATTAAAAACAACGTGCCTGGTAAATTTGTCAGACCTGTCTATCAGTTAATTAAAACTCAATATGCCTACTAAATATTCATTGTTATATAAAATTGCCAGCAAGTGTACTTTTATAACCTCTGCTGAATTATAACCTGAAATGACTATGATTCGGAACTAAAATTCAGGAAAGAGAGATGGCCATAAAATTAAAGTGTTTCATTAAGATGTGGCAATCTTCATGGCTATTTAAGGTCCTAGTGTGGCTCCTCTGCTGTTGCTCCTCCTATCAATTTGACTTAAAATTATAGAACATGTTGGAAATTGCTTAGGCATTATACTTGAAATACTGAATTAGGAGACTGTAAGCACTGAATCCTGGGATGTTCTGACTGTATACGTTCTTGTACAAAGGATAATTTTCGTAACTTTTCTAACTAACTAAAGAAGCAACAAAACTTACAATACAGTATCTTATGTGATCCCAAAGCTGAGTGAAGCTCAGCGTGCCGTCCTCAGCCAGGAGTAGGTATTGCAAAAGAATACTCCTTTTGCACAGCTCCCTATATAAATGCAGTTAATAGAAAATTTATATTACCCCATTAATTCCTTCTCCTGATGTCAATACTCATTTCCTTAGAAAGAGACAGATCCTGATCTCCAAAGCCAGTAGATTTGTTCAGTTCAGTTAAGGAAAATCCTCTCATGTTCTAGGCATTCTCTCTTACTTACTATAAACCGTCATTCATTATCTGAAAGTTTGGGAATGCTGAATAGTCTGTTTCATGTTTTTATAGACATCTATTATTATCTTTTGTCTTTTGTAGAGCTCAGGTAATCTGAGAGATATTATACTTTGCTAAAATTACATTTTTATTTTCCGTTATGTGAAAGTAAAACCTCTGCTACATGCTGGAACAATATGTCAGACATCATCTCCTGCTGAGCTGTACATTGTAATTAATTATACATGAACAGTTTAACAAAGTATTTCTTCAATTACTGTTGTTATTTGCCTTAACTGTACTGAAACATGTATCTTTACTGCCACCGCAAGAAGAGTGGTCTAAATATCCTGAGTTGCAATTCTGATAAATTACATTAGTATATTCAAACAGAAAAAAATAAAATAAAATTACAAAAGCACATTCCTCAATATTTTGACAATAATGTTCTCATTTCATTTGTTTATAGCGACTGAGAGTCCATGCATTTTATTAATTTCTACAAAACATGCATGTTGTTCCACTAAAGGGAAGGAAGGATGGCCTGTTGATAGTGACAGTAAAAGACTCAAGAGATGTGTGCTCAATAACCTTCTCCATCAGTTTCCTTCCTGTACAGTACTGGCAGGGCTGCTGCAATTCTGAAATGTTTTTTGACAATCTGTCTTTTAGATTATCAATTTTCCATCTGTTATATGAAGATAATAATACAGTTGTGTAGATATTTGACCTAAATATGTAATTACAGAAGAGAATAAATACATTCTTATGTACTACTTACACCTCAGCCTCATATATGTATTCCACTCTGTATTTTTGGAAAGAGAAAAAGGTAATATCTTTGAGTCTTAAAAACAGGGTGGCTTCATATGGCCTGGGTGAGCAATATCCAGGAATCCTTTGGGAGACTGACTTGCCATAGGCCAAAAATGAGGGTCTGCTCTTGTAGTTTAAGCACACAATAGTAAAACAGTGCCTGGGAATATGCCCTGGCATGGTTTAACTTCCTAGTATAGGTGCAGCCTTTTCCCATTCTGTGATTTTGTATGAATAGAGGAAATCAGATGTAGGTACAATGGAATGAGGACTCTCATGGTTGAAAGGATATTTTTTTTCCTGAGATAGAGCAGAAATTCCTTGGTAAAATCTGCATGATCTTTACCAGCTTTTAGAAGCTCATCTTCTATTAGGAGGTGTTGTCAATTCCAGCATGCCTTAATGAGCAATATCATTCCACATCTCAGATACAATGCCATCAGTCAAAGGCTACTCAACCATTTTCATAGAAGCTGATCAAAAACCTTTAGGGTTTTCACTGACTTCCCCTTTCATAGCTTGTTGGAACCACAGCCCTCCTGTTCTCTTCAAGGATCATGCATAAAGGACATCATGGTAATGCTCATGACTAGGTCACTCTTCACCTAGAGGTCACTGTTTACTCAATTTTGCCTTGAAATGTGTGAATGAAGCTCATAAACAAGAAAATCAGCAGGTTTCTGTGTGAACCGGATTCAGACAGACTTGCACAGCTGTAACCACTACTGTGGGTATTTCCATACTTAGCTCCACAGTGTAATTGCCTACAAAGCCTTTTAGGAAAGAGATGCTCAGCCAAAAGCTTTTAACAAATGCCAGTTCTATTTTTAAAATTTGTGTCAAGATCCTGTGTTTGAAAATCAGATTTTTATTTTACGTGACTTATAGCACAACCTGAAGTTGACCGCAGTTAAGTGCCATGTTTCAACTAAGAGTACAAACACAAATCAGACAGGCAGCAAGGGAAGGTAGAGTATATTCTCCCTACTACTACCTGTCTGTGAGCTTACCCTCTATGAAAACAGTACTATGACAGAACTTGGGATAATATGCCTCCTTTTCTTGGATGAGATTGCTCTTTATTGTAGAGGTGTCCAGCTGGGGTCCTAAATTACTGCATAAGCCATTCAGAAATGGGCTCTCTTATTTCCCCAGCTAAAAGTACTGATTCTTTTATAATTCACCCACAGACCCAACACAGTTGTTTCCTCCTCTCTCACAGGTACAGGAATTGCTGGAGGCATAAAGGTAAAAGAATCACAAAGCTGGCAACAATTTAGAAATGTTTTAATAAGGGAATTATTCATCAGCAAAGTGATTCATGCTCACCAGTTTTCCAGAGGAGATGGTCACAGCGTTTTTTTCCAATGGGAGGAGGGAGACAAGGGGCAGACAGGCAAAGCCAGTTCCCAAGGTTTGGCTCTGTATTCAGGAGAAATGGATGTGAATTTTCTCATCTTTCCTTCAATATTTTCTCAGCTCCTGGATGTGTGGGAGGAAAAGGAAGTTATTCAGAATCAATTATGACTTTCCACTACGTTACTGCATTTTGGATTAGTGTTTGTCTTATGTCTACAGCCCATTGTCTCTTGTATGAACTGATTCCTACCTCCCTATTCTGTTATCTCTCAATCACTCCTACGTGAAAGCAGTTTCAAGGCAACTGAAATATAAATACCTATAAAAAGACTACTAAGGTATTCTTTTCAGGCCTGACTAAAATCCCTTTAAATGTGTAGAAAGACTTCCAAACATTAAATTGGGTTTTGGTTTCTGTCTATGGTATCTAAACCATATTTGGGAGATCTCTGGTATTAAGCAGTGTTATCCATTCAGGAACTATAAGATATAACTGATATAAGCCAACCTTAATCAGAAAATCGAGGAAAGAACAAATCGAGGCTGTGACGCCATTAGCAAACAGGAAAAATACACATAATTTTTAAAATATCTGTTTGAATTCAATGAAGTTTCTTGGAGATCCTCCACGAATGATGTGCTGATGGTTCCTTATATTTTTAAAGCTTTCAATCTTCTCACATTATTGATACAGAATTTCCCCCCACCTACAAATTTAGTACATAACAAGAAGGACGTGTTCTATTAACAAAGTTAGATTTTTAAATGTATTCCCTCTTCTATAACTCATTGCAAGCTCTTTACTTAAAGAAATAGGATATTTTTACAGAATGGAAAACTAAATGTTTTTTTAATTGTTTCCAGGTGTCTAAGAACAAATAAAAAGGTCATGTGTTAACCTATGTTTTATGTGTAAAAAGGAGTCTACTGCAGATAAATGTATGTGCTGATGTTGACCATTAAATGATCCATTTTCAAGGTGTGTGGCCTTATTAAGCTTGGAAATTCATATACAACTCACACATACGTACCTCTGTTTCTAGTAGCAAGGGTATTTTGATATGTACCAAACACCACAGCCTGGAACTGACATCATTCTTTGGCAGACGTGAATATTTTGTATTGTAATTGCTGGCTTGCATGTCAGTACACTCCCGCTGTCTATTAAACAGAACGATAAACTCGTACTTGGGGTGTTTTGCCAAACCTTTCTATTGGCTAAGCAAATAAAGGTTTCATCAACAGCTAAAGGACTTAGTTTATGTGTACCATTTGCATGTGTGCAAGACAGAGGTGGCTTGGTACACGAACAGTCACTTGAACGTTATATTTTTACTTCCTCATTTAAATGCTTTCAGCAAACATTCCTAAGGAACTAGGGTCTACCAGGGGTCATAAACAGGGTCTAAAATGCCCTCTATATTTATAACTCTTCCTCCATAGCTAGATTTGAGTGGGAGGTCCCAGATGTGTTCTGTTGTAAAATAAGACCATGAGCATTATGGAAAAAATGTTAACAATCATTGTTGCAGTGAACAACATTTCTGGCAGTGACATTAGAAACATTTTAGTTTCAGTATTTAGAAAATATTCAGATAACATGAATTTTTATTCCTACAAATTAACATAAATCTCAGCCTTAACCCCATGTCTACTTTTTTAACAAGAAAAGCTGCAAAAATTTCAGAAAATAAGGAAGAAATCATTAAAGAGGATGAACACTATTTAATTTTGTGCTATGATTATAACATGTTATTGAGCTAGAATAGTAGATACATGGCTCACAAGCAGCTTAACTGAAAAAAAGCTGAATCTCTTCAGTGGTCAGAAACAAACTGATTTTTTTTTTTTCTGGAGAAACCATAACTTTGATTTGCTCAGATTCAGTCACTATTTATGAACACATGTAAATCACTATTTGAGAATATTGTTGATGGGTGCTTTAATTCTTCTTTGTCTAGAATTCCCCAAACCATATTGAAATTTGATATTAATATTTCTTTTCAGTCATATTGGTTTCTGGAAACTGCTGCTTACTGGTAAAATATGTCAGCACTTAAGTGTTCTCTGGAATTTTCCCAGTTATGTAAACAGAAATGCAACTAGTAAGCAATATCACATGTAAAAAAAGATATAAAATTATTTCTAGACATAATAATCATAAGAAATACTACCCTCCTCTCCCACACCCCCACACCCCCACAAACAAACAAACAAACAAAAAAAGCTTAATTTTTGGTGAGAATGAAAGTTGCTGATGAAAGTTTTAAACTGTTTAAATTGTGTAAAACTACACTTTATCTTCAGAAATAAGCAAACATGCAAGAAAGCTTATACATTAGGTACCACTGTTAAAGAGAAGGTTTTCAGTATCAAATAAGGAAAGAAAAGATAAAAGAACACAAACCTGCTGATTTAGGGCTCATTGAGCATTATGGTCTTCTTGAGAACTTACAGGCTTGGTACCTCACATTTCTAATGTTGAAGTCTCCATAAAGGTAGTAGAAATACTGAAAAACAAGAACAGGACAAATCTAACAGCTGATGGAGAATGTTCTTATTAAAAGTGCAAGTGAGAGCAAATTGGGAGAGGTTGCTAGCACATTGGATGATATAAACAAAGCCCAAAGTAATCTTGAGAAAAAATCAGGCAATATTCTGGAGAAGAAAAGGCCATCATTCATTAGACATAAATGCAATGTCCTACACAGAGAAAGAATTAATCAATAAGTTACCTTATGTTGCTGGGGCCAAGTACAATTTCTACAGAAAAAATAAATAAATAAAAAAAAAACATCTAGGACTTAGAAATGTCCTCAGAAATGATATTGTTACAAAGAAGTAAAACATTTCAAGGTGTAAACTTACACACAGACAGTAAAAGGTATGTATGATATATAGTAGAGTGCTTAGAGGTGGGACACCAAACACTGTTGTGCAAACCTTTCCCTTTCACTGAGACAAAATGAGCTTTATCTAAGCATTCCCAACAGGGTTGGAAATCTAAGTTCAAATTACACAAATTAAGTCTGCTCCAGAACAACTGCTCCAGGCAATTTAAATCTGTTACTTTTGTCCAGCCTTTAAGTACATGGACAACAGATTTGTTCCTCACAGCACTGTTTGGAGAAAAATATCCTGTTTCTTCTCTGTCTCTTTGGACAAAGTAATTCTGATTTCTTTAATTTTCTTTTATAGGCCATATTCTGTGATTCTTGTAAATCATGATTCTTGTAAATCTTTTAATTCCTTTTGGCCCTTAATTTTGTTGCAATACAGCACCCCTAGGTCCCAAGTTGATTGCTGTTTCCTAACCTAAGTATTTCAGTGAGAGAGGAGAGAGAAAGTCTTAAGGAGGGACCTGATCATATCTGATTCTGTGCTGAAATCTGCTTAAGAAGGAGCCACTAAGCTATTGTTATTAATTTTGGGAGATGGTCTATATAACTTGTGTGATATAACTAAAACACATAAATAATGTGATACAATAAAAAATAATTTCAAAATCCTAATTTTGCCTATTTATTTATGTATGTCAATCCAAAACCATATATTCCATAAAAACATAAATCCAGGAAACAAATTCCAAGTGTCCTCAGAACAATGACAACTGTGCTTTGGTAGTTCCTAAGTCATTGACTCCTCTTCAAAGTTCACTTCAAAATTCAGGCCAGGAAAATTCAACAGTCTGTTAACTAGAGGGAGCTCTTGCCTTTGCATCTAAGTGTTCAGTTTCATCATAGAAAAGTATATAAACTAGTATTGAAACTGCATTTTTACTTGCTTTAAACATTTTCCCTTTTGGAAAATACTTTAAATTATTCGATATAATTGTATCAGAGATATAATGTAAAAATGTATATATGTATGCTTTTATATATATCAGATTGAGTGTTTATAACTTTTCTAAAATGCAAAAACATTAGATACACAGTCTATCAACAGATTCTTGGTTTTATATGTCTTTGCTTTCAAACAACAGCTATTTATGAATAAAATGTCACATTCTAAGATGTTTATCTTAGAAAGTTGAGACTACTATAATATGAGTAATAATAATATGAGACTACTATCACTACCATTCATAATCTATCTTAAGTACATATTATGTATGTAACTTTCTTCAGATGTATTGACATTTGTGAGCAATCTGTATGCATATATGCATTAATTTTCCTTTATTCAGATTCTTTTCCTTTTACGTGGTGTTGAGCCTTAAGGATGAAAGCTTGTGCAAGAACTGCTGCACAGTTCTCCAATACATATCTCCAATAAACATGCAGAGCACTACTTAAGTTGTGTAAGAAAAGTGAGGACACTGGGAGCTGAGGAAAGAACAGTTATCGTTCTTTTCTAGAAAACCTGCTATGAAAGGTGAATAAAAGCCAATAATGAGAATTGAGTTGCTCAGTATTCAGAATCCTCAGCTCATACACACAATAATCAGGTGAATTTTCCTTGAGCATGCTGTGGTCCAGCTTCATGAGTGAGGGCAGTCTGTATTAAGGAGAGGTGTGGTGCTTGATTGTTGCTTTGTGCTCCAGCAGCTTGCTATCAACTTTACATTTCTGTTAGCTTTCAGCTTTGCAAGGTGCTTATGTACAGAAACTTAAAGCATGTTTTATATAGCTATTATAAAAATAAGAGCCAGAGTTATATTGCAGTATTCAACATTTTTGTGAAATCCAATAGTTAGATGAAATCAAACATTTATCCACTAAAATAATTTCTAATATAAATTAATATAAATTGTTACCTTAGTTTTCCTGATAATAATAAAATCAGTATTATTTATATGAGAATGTTTTCCAATTTAAAAAAAAAAAAAAAAAAAAGTTGATACCTGGCAGCTTCTTTTGCTTTTAGCTGAAGTAAAAGTTGCCTAATTCAACTTTATTGCCAAGTTGAAGTGTGCTTTTCAACCTAGAACAAATGAAAATACTTTTCTCAGATGCTCACAATGGAAATGATCAATCATCAGCTGAAAACCTTCAGCTACCAGTTTCAATTAAAAGTGTTATTTATTTCTTGTAGTGACATGAGACCTTATGCTGCCTCACCATCCCCATACGCTGGACAAAGTAGTTTAGAGTAGATTTCAAAATACAGGTGAACAGAGCCATCAGCACTTCTGTTTGTGGTTGTTTGTTTGGTTTTATGTTTGTTTGTTTGTTTTTTTTTTTTTCTCATTTTTGTATAGTTTTCAGGTCTAGACAGGTACAATTCACATTCTATTAATCAACTTTTTCTTCATACTCATAAAGGTAAAACACTTCCTCTGATGTTGAATAACATCTAATACTCTGAGCTCTTCATTTGACCACCACTTCTCATGCCCATGCATGCCATGCATGCCTATCTTTAGGCTTGCCATGGGCAGCAAGGCCAGGATTGTGCAGTTTCTTGTGCACAGCCATCCAGGAGCTTTCTAGGATAAAGGTATCTGAATGGGAGAAAACAGTCATGCACTTTCTATCCCTCTTGGAGCAAATTCCTGAACAAAAGGAAAATGGAGAGGGTGACAACAAGGCTGGCATGCCATGTAGAACTGGTCTTGGCTGTGGGACTCCCTGGGTTGGACAAGGTTACAGCTTAGACACCTCCCTCTGGTTGGAGAGGCCCTGGCCTATGCCAGCTGAAAGGGACACCATGCCAAGATCAAGAACATGAAGTTCCCACTATCAGGTTGTCCTTCATAGACAAAAAGCTCCAGTGCTGTGCTACTCCAAAGGCAGGGTTTTCCCAGGCTTTCTGGCTCCATTCTGCAGCCCTGGGCTGTCTGAGCAAGAGGGCAAAGGCCATTTTTGCCCTATAAGATTGATCCTGGACAAGACACAGATTACACTAACAGCAAAAAAAAATAGGGTGAGTTTCCACGCTGGTTTAAATAAGTGGGTACATGTATTGCTTGCTTGGATTAAGTTGGGCTCTCTAAAATGTTCCATGGGCATTCGAGTTTGGGGTAAACAGTAAGCTCTGTTTTTTTTAATGCCTTCAGGCTGTCCTCAGGGCCCCACTGGAAGAGTGGAATACAAATGTATTTGCCATTAGCAGATTTTTCCAGAGTTGGTTGTGGAGTACATTGTAGTAATCAACTCCCTTCTCCCACTTCCCATTTAATACTTAATGGTGTACTATTATGTTAATGTTATATGGATCTTCCTCAGCTTGGATGACTGAGGGATGAAAGATGGCACAGTTGATCTTAAGTCTGCTTGCCAGTTGTCTGCTGTTCCATATAGTCTCAGTTGTTTACATGGGTGAGTGATGCCCTCTTTATATCAGTTATGCAAGGTAGTGGTTATACATACATTATGTTTAAATTTAGGATTCCTGTCCTATTGCCATATTTCTGCATGGCTTGTCATTAACCAAACAGATAATAGAATTCGTAGCTAGATACTACATCCTATGCTTTCTATAAGCTACAATGGGTTTGATTTCTCTATAATAATAATGCTATGTCAAGCAGAATACAATTATGTTTTGTTTTGTTTTGTTTTGTTTAATTTAACTGATTAGAAATGCATCAGTGGTATTTAGCAAAATGTGCCTAATTTTATGCACCCAAATGATTTTTGTTATTGTTTCCCTGAGGGGACTACGGTGCAAAAAGTTAAATGTACTGGTGTGTATGTAGATGAATCACGTTTAGTTGAAAATCCTTAATTTGGGAGATATTTTATTATTTATTATTTAACACAGGATAACTCAAATTCCGTGTTTTAGGAAATATTTTTGAAACTTGAATTGTCGGATATCTTTTTACATTCTCAACTTTGACAGAAAAGCAGGCTTCATATTTTACTGTTAACCAACAAATTTCAGTCCGTTTTATATGCCAAATTTTTACATTGAGCTAAGAAGAATATAAAGACAATATGAGTCAACTCTACAGCCAATATCTAGATGTCCTATCTCTTCAAGGAAAGGAAAATTTTAAAATGGAGTTTGCCTTGATATCTTAAAATTTTTATGTAGATTTGACCATTTTCTCTTGAGTTGTCATAACATTTTAGAGTGTTCATAACTTGTGTTCATAACCTTGTGTAAACAAGAACATTTCTTATTATCAACTTGATTTTAAGAAGGAATCTCTCTGGTTGCTTTTCTTTTAAAATGGAAAAACAAGTGTCCGTATTCACCCTCATGTTTGTAAAATCCAGTTCTTCACATATTCCATTCAAAGCTTCCAAATGGTACATAAACAATAAAACTCAAAGTGTAATGGCAGATGCTTGTGATAGACATGAAAGTATGTTTTAAAGTGATGCTTGTCATATAAACTAAAGCTATCTTAGAGCAGTTGTGAATTTGAGCCTGCTTTAGTAGAAAATACTTATGCTATTTTAGACAGGCATAATGTGAAAGAGATTAGCTTCTGATTTTGAAAAAGGATGAACAATTGGAAAGCATGATCAACTACAGAAAGTCAAAATGGAGAAGACTCAGTAAGGATGAGCCATTTCCCTCCATAGCTTTGTACGGTATGCATGTGTATAGGGCCAGGTGCAAAAGTGTTGTGAGTGGAAGTATCTGGGTAACCTTTACTATTGCATCTTAGAGTGTGTACAGTATGGGATAGGTTAATAGGGCAAGGGCTTCTGCCTACACTTGTTAATTTGAACTGTATTTATGCTCTACTCTCTCTCCCTCTACCTCATCCTCTCTATCTCTCTCTCTCTTTTTTTTTTTTTTAATTTATTTTTGACATCTTTAAATGTCATGTAATAAGATCTTTGCCCTGGAGAAGATAATGATACTGTTAATTGCTTGAAATATGTGTTATCCAAATTGCTGTGAAGTGGATGCTCTTTGTACAGGGTAAGGATTCTTTTCCTCGGTTTCGAGTAAGTTCATCTGAGCACCCTTTTCCTCTATTTCCTCACTTTATTTCAGTATTGCCTAGATGAATCTATGTCTGTCCTGGCTTGACTCACTCATTCCTGTCATTCAACAGTATCTTGCTTCTTTAGGGAAACAAATTGGAAATGGTACTCCAAAATCAGAGACTTTCTCTGTATTGTTTTCTGCCTGACCACTGAGAACTAGTTGCATTTCAGTTTGCATGGAGGATACTAGCAAACAATTTGATTCTGAGTTAGTTCCAGAGTTTTGTTTTCTGTCTATGAACATTTCCTTAGAAAGGCAGAATTCTGCTGCATAACTGTTGAGTTGCAGGGATCAAGGCTTTTTTTTTTTTTTTGCAATTGCTATATCTATTCTGATATTAAGTAGGAAGTAGATTCTATTTGCTGGACTTATTCTTGTTTCTAATTGCCTTGTTTTGGGGGAAATAAGTGTGATCAAAACACCAGTCAACAAAATTACTGTTTAGTGTATGTGGTGATCTGCCACTTGCAGAGAATGCTAGTCCTGTGCAGTATAGGCAAAGAACAGCCTAAGCCAAGTTTACTTAACTGTTCAAAATGGGAGTTGTGCATGAATTTCACGGTTGTGGAAAGCTTGACTGGTCCTCTGCAAAACAATGAGAGTCACTCAGAAAACACTTAGAATATCTAGGGATTGACTTTCAGAGGGTCCTGATGTACTTAATTTTAACTTCAGCCTATCTCAGTTGAAGAGTTGCATCATCTTAACACTAATTTATTCAGGTGTTAAGAAAGGCATTTCACAGATTTTAAAATGAGACATGCTAAAAAAAAAAAAAAAAAAAAAAAAGGAAATATTTTTAATAGCAGGTTACTGCTTTTTCTGTACTCTATCTATTATGTGGATCAAATTTTGATATGTTGAAGTGTCCATGGTTATGGAAAAGAAATATGATTGTGTTAAGCCTAACAAGTGAGACACGTGATACATATTCTGATCCCAGGTTTCAGAAATCAGTTCCATAGTCATCCACTATGCAAACTCAATCTGTGATGTCTCTTTTCTCTTGCTAGGAAAATGGTAGCTTGATAAAGAAAGTTACCACTCAACAGTTTGGGATAATGCTTTTATCCCAATTTTTATATTTTGCCACACCTCAAGTACTGTGTTCAGTTTTGGGCCCCTCGCTACAAGAAGGACATCGAGGTGCTTGAGCGAGTCCAGAGAAGGGCGACGAAGCTGGTGAGGGGCCTGGAGAACAAGTCCTATGAGGAGCGGCTGAGGGAGCTGGGCTTGTTAAGCCTGGAGAAGAGGAGGCTAAGGGGTGACCTTATCACTCTCTACAGATACCTTAAAGGAGGCTGTAGTGAGGTGGGGGTTGGCCTGTTCTCCCACGTGTCTGGTGACAGGGCGAGGGGGAATGGGCTGAAGTTGCGCCAGGGGAGTTTTAGGTTAGATGTTAGGAAGAACTTCTTTACCGAAAGGGTTGTTAGACACTGGAACAGGCTGCCCAGGGAGGTGGTGGAGTCACCATCCCTGGAAGTCTTTAAAAGACATTTAGGTGTAGAGCTTAGGGATATGGTTTAGTGGGGACTGTTAGTGTTAGGTCAGAGGTTGGACTCGATGATCTTGAGGTCTCTTCCAACCTAGAAATTCTGTGTGATTCGGTGTCTGTGTATCCCCTCATTATTGAGGGTAGATAATTTAACTGCTTACTTAGATTCACAGAATCATAGAAGCATCTAGATTGGAAACGACCTTCAAGATCATGAAGTCCAACCATCAACCTGACTTACCACATCTTATCATTAAACCATGTCCCTTAGTATCATATCCATATGTCTGTTAAATATCTTCAAAGACTCCACCGCTTCCCTGGGTAGCCTGTTCCAATGGTACTTCATCCTCTCTGTGAAGAAATTTTTCCTGCTGTCCAATCTAAACCCCCTCTGGCACAACTGGAGACTGTTTATTCTCATTCTATCACTTTCACCTGAGAAAAGAGACCAACACCCACCCCACTGCAACCTCCTTTCAGGTAGTTGTAGAGCACAATGAGGTCTCCCCTCAGCCTTCTCTTCTCCAGACTAAACAACCCCAGTTCTTTCAGTCACACATTATTAAGTCAGATTTTCTAGTTTGTTCAGCAGCTTCATTACTTTTCTCTGCATATGCTCAGGCAACTCAAAATCCATCTTGTGGTGAGATGCCAAAACTGAACACAACAGTTAAGGTGCGGTCTCACCAGTGCAACGTACAAGGGGACAATCACTTCCCTAATCCTGCTGGCGACACAACTTCTGATACGGGCCAGGATGCCATTGACCTTCTTGGCCACCTGGCTCCTGGCTCATGTTCAGCTGGACATCAAACAGCACCCTCAGGCCCTTTACTCCTGGGCGAATTCCCAGATACTCTCCCAAACCTATACTCCCCCATTCAGTCATTATGACCCAGGTACAGGACCATGCCGCTACCCCTGTTGAATGTTCTGCAATTGGACTCATCACACCAATCTAGCCTACCCAGATACCTCTACAAAGCCTTCCTCACCTCAAGGAGTAGGCAGTTCTGCCTATCTTGATATTGTCTGCAAACTTACTGAGTGTGCAGTTGAACCCGTCATCCAGATCAGTGAAAAAATATTAAATAAAACTGGCCCCAGTACTGAGATCTGGGAAACACCACTGGTGATTGGTCACAAACTGGACTGAACTCCATTCACCGGGACTCCTTGAGCCAGGCCATCCAGACAGTTCTTCACCCAGAAAAGTGTTGTCGCGTTAAAGGGGTGTAGCTGATTAACCGTTACGGGCCCGGTTGGATTCCGAGTACTGAACCAGTCGGACATTCACCAAAAACTGGGGGTCCGTTCGGACATTCACCAAAAACGTAATAACCGCCTGGGGGTCCGCTCAGACATTCACCAAAAACATATTAACCACCTGGGGGTCCGTTCAGACATTCACCAAAAATGCATTAACCGTCTGGGGGTCTGGTTAGATTCAGAACACTGAACTATCACGGATAACCACCCTCACCCTAGTTGCATTAATGAGAGTTATCACAATGCAATCAAGTATGGTTTATTACAGCAACAGATAATCAGGTTCTTTTGGATTGCCGGCGATAGTGACTGTCTGCAAAAGCAAGCTAGTATGCATGAAATACACAGGTGTTATAGGTGTTACAGATGTGACAGGTGTTATAGGTGTTATAGGCGTTACAGATGTTATAGATGTTATAGGTGTTACAGATGTTATAGATGGTATAGATGTTACAGGTGTTACAGGTGTTATAGGTGTACAGCCTAGAAATAAACGCGTTGAAAGGATCAAAGACTCTATATAGAGATTTATAAGCAAATATTCAGATCTCACCCAAAGGCGTCCCAATGGGGGGGGAAGAGAGGCTCAGCCCGTCGACTGATCCCAGGAGTCAGGAGGTCCTAAGGATGTTGTATGTCCTCGGGATGGTATCTCCCCTGACGATGGTATCTTCCCTAACAACCCCGCTCTCTCGGGCCAATTTATATTATATTCTATCTTTTAGGTGGAGCTTGAGTGGCTCTAGTCAAGCATATCTTAGTTATGATTGGTGTAAAGTTTTCCCGTCTCCGTTTAAAGTAATAGGCTCCGAGAAATTCAGGGCGCATGCTCAGTGAGGGGTGGTCGCACCTTGGAGGCGGGTAGCTTTTGGGATGGAGGTGTGTTTTGGTATTATAATGATATTATAATGAGCAAAAAGTACACTAGGGTACAGCATTTGTCAAAAGATGACAGGTCTTTGGCTTAGGGTGGCAAAAAGTGCAGCTTTGTGCACAAGAACAATTGAGGCCCCACCTGATTACAGAGCCTAGCCGTGGTGTGTCCACTCCACTCCACGCTCCGTGGTGTTCCTTAGAGCTAGCACACCAAGTTTCCCCAGCGCGACAGCATCTAAGGTTGGGAGCCTAGGGAATGCTCAGGTAATGCAGTTATGCCCTACCCTGAAAGCCTCTTCAATGCTGTACCTTTTCCTTAAAAGTGTGAATGTTAGTTTTATTTTCCTAGTTGCTTCAGGCATTTACACCACAACCGCCCAGCAGACCAGGCTGCCCAAAGCCCCATCCAGCCTGGCCTTGAGCACCTCCAGGGATGGGGCACCCACAGCTTCTGTGGGCAGCCTGTGCCAGTGCCTCACTGCCCTCAGGGTAAAGAATTTCCTCCTAATATCTAATCTAATTGTACCCTCTTTTATTTTAAAACCATTACCCAAAAAAGTTCTGTCACTGCACTCCCTGACAGAGTCCCTCCCCAGCTTTCCTGCAGGCCCCCTTTAGGCACTGTAAGGTCACTGTAAGGTCTCCCCAGAGCCTTCTGTTCTTCAGGCTGAACAACCTCAGCTGCCTCAGCGTGTTTTCACAGGAGAGGTGCTCCAGCCCCTTCGTCCATCCATCCTTGGGGCCCTCCTCTGGACTCATTGTCATACTTCGGTGTCCTTCTTGTGCTGGGGGCCCCAGAGCTGAGCACAGGGCTCCAGGTGGAATCTCACAAGAGCAGAGAAGAGGGAGACAATCATCTCCCTCACCCTGCTGCCCACTCTGCTTTTGATGCAGCCCAGGATACAGCTGCCTTTCTGTGCCTCAAACCCACCCTGCTGGCTCATGCTGAGCTTCTCATCAAACCAACAGCCCCAGGGCCTTCTCCTCAGGGCTGCTCTCAATCCATTCTTCACCCAGGGCCCAGGCGCAGGGCCTTGCACTTGGTCTTGTTGAACTCCATCAGGTTCTCACAGGTGCACCTCTTGAGCCGGGTCCCTCTAAATGGCATCCCTTCCCTCCAGCATGTCGGCCGCACCACTCAGCTTGGGCTCACTGGCAAACTTGCTGCGGGTGCACTTGATCCCACTGCCCATGACACTAACAAAGACATGAAAAAGCAGTGGTCCCAAGACTGGTCCCTGAGGAACACCGCTCATGACTGTTCTGCACTTGGACATTGACTGCAATTCTTCAAGTGCAACCATCCAGCCAGTTCCTCATCCACCGAGTGGTCCAACATTTCTAGAAATATCAATATTTTAAATACATATCTTTTCATCAGTTCTGGACTCTGCTCTCTTGCTTTTCAGGGATGCCTCTCCAAAGCACTTGATTTCTCAGCACCTTCATGAATGTTAGCTCAGAAATTTAAGCACAGGTTGTTACTGCCTGGCAATGTAGGGCCTTTCCCTTGTAAGCATTCATCCTACTATGAAGGTGACATTCCCTTTCTGAGTCTTCTCTAATTAAAATGCTGTTATTTAATTAGACTTTCTCAACTTGCCCTCAGAAGCCATCATTAGGAAGAGCATCCTCGGTGCATGCCAACATCACCCAGTCTTTCACTCTCTACAGCTAAGTACCTAGAGCTTGACTGTTACAGAAAACCATCACATTGATGTCAGAACAGTTGCTTGTCCTTCCTTCTGAGGAAAGAAATGCAAACTCAATCTGAGGTTACACCATAAAAATGTATATAATAGTAATAAATGGACACAGGAGAACTGTAAAAGGTTTATTATGCAAACAACTATTTTCAGAACAATCAGCCTATGAACTGTGAACAACTCTGAACAACTCTGAACCTGGAAGTGGGTGCCGCTCTCCCTGCTATCCCTAGTGGGTCCTGCGCTAGGGTGCCGGCCCATCGCCTGCAGCTGTCCTGTCTGAGCCGCAGGTGCAAGTTGGGCAGTGTGGGGGTGCTGAGGGCTGCCAGTCGGGTGGATTTGGCATGGCCGTGGCAGAGGCTGCTGCCAGCCCGGGACTTGCAAGTGGACGCAAGGGAGGTCTGGCAGCCTCGGGAAAGCGCGCAGCTGCCGCGTTTCGGTGCATAGGTGGCAAGGCGGGTCCCATGAGAGGCAGAAAGTGGTAGCGTGTGGGAGTAGGAGAGGCAGGTGGGCTCTGGCTGCTGCGTGCTGGCAGCTGGGGGGAGGCCGGAGGCTGTTGATTGTCCCTGCCTGCTGCCTCTGCAGCGGGGCCTGGCAGGGAGGGAGCATCCGTGCATGAGGCTGGATGGGCACCGCTAGCCTGGGGGGGGGCTTTTGCCTGGCGCTTTGGGAGAGGGGACCCTGGGGGGGCTGCTGTCTGCGTGTCTTCTTCTGCAGCTTTTTCCATCCCGTCCTTCTCCTGCCCAGCATCTGCTCCCCGCCCATGCTGGATGCCTGAGCTGCTGCTGCTGGGGCACTTTGCATCCAGATCCGCCTGTGTTGCAGGGGCAGCCGTGGCTTTCCTCTTCAGGGCGGCACGGCGATTGCAGTTGATGAGCAGGTGGGGAGAATACCTCTTGAAGTTGGGGTTGTGGTAGAGGAGTAACTAAAAAAATGCAAAGGAGGAGAGTTAGTTGCTACCATTTCCCAAAAATAATAAAAAATCGTTGATTGAGAAACCCAGCTACCATGACTCGACAGATGCTTCTGCGTAGCATTAACATAGAGGTAAAGGTAAGACTACCCTGCTAATGTGCATCCTACAGTTGAAACAAGAATTCAGATATTGCACAGCAAGAGATCTTGCAACTATATTAAACTGAGTAGACTCCTCATAGCCCAATTTATTTATATTTCCATTCCATTAATTTAAACTCATTGAGTATAACCCAAATATAGTGTATCCACATTTCTACCACTCATCAATGCCACCTGACAAATACCTCGACACCAGCCTGAGAAAGACATTAAGTTTAGAACATTTACTGTCGTCCTCACCTCCTCTATTGCCAAGGCCTACTTTATTTAACCCCCCCTATCTCCCACTAGAATATCGTGAGTGTTGGTTCATGTGTGGAGCAAGTGATGTACCTTCCTATGAGCAGAAAATGCATCTTCTGCCATGAATTTGGGAAGCGAGGCAGATCTTGGGAAGGTCCATTTCATTTTGGTGAATCCGTACAGGTTAAGTTCACGAATGAAACTCTTCACACTGTCAGCCTCAAAAATTTTCTGCGGCCCGGTCCTCCCCAGCACTTCTACGTTAAACATTTCCTCATCGATCACAATGCAGCTTTCACAGCGAGCCCAGCAAATGCTCTTAAACTCGTCGCCTTCAACTAGGTACCACAGTTTCGTTGGGAAACTGAGGAAGGAGAAGACATTGGTTTTGACAGCACGCTCCTCAGAAGAACTACCGCGTCTGCTCTCACGGTTATCAGTGGAAGCTGGGCAATCCTTTCCTCCCTCTATTGATGCTGCAGCACCATCAGAAGTTGCTCCTCCATCCTGTCCCGGAGGCTCAGCAGAAGGGGACTCTGAGGATTCAACCGGCTTGTCTGGAGCAGCAACGGGTGAAGTTTCTGCTGGAAGCGGCTCCCTTTTAATTTCTTTTGTCTCATCTTCGCTGAAACTTCCGCCTGAAGCCATTTCAGTGGGCAGCTCAGTCTTCGTCCTGCCAGTCAGCAAGTGAGACCCAGCTGGTCTGTCTGGGCGTTCTGGTGGGAGATGCTTGAACATCACCGTGACACCCGCAGTCACCACAGTGACATCACAGTGGAACGGCCAGAGCAGATGTTGCTGCCCAGCACTTGTTGCTGGTGCTGTACCACGGGTGTTTCCACTCCAAAGAAGCACATAAAGCTGTGTTGAAAGGGGATCGCTTCTTCCCTAGACCTTGCTTCCCCTTCCCCGTGTGATAGCTCCCTTCTGGCCTCCTTGATGTCCCTCTACGTTTTCCAGCTGGGGAGGGAAATCAGTTGCCCGAGCAATGTGAACTAAAGAATGTAGCAATCTCTTCCTAGTTTCCTGCCACTCCTTGAAAATGCTCTGTGATTTCCACAGCACCGCTTCTGCAAGGGAATAGCTGTGTACCCAGGCGATGCTCCTCAAGGTCAGCAGTCTCCCAGAGGCTGCTCTGCAGGTCCAACCAGAATAAAACCTATACAGATTTTGCTGATGACATAACAGAGTAGATGTACAACCCCTTGTTTCTTTGATTGGCTTCCTAGGCTTTGATTTGATATTTTAGGAGTGTGGAAAGCAACTCAACAAAACCAGTGATGTTCTCCAAGCCTTTTAAATCACACCCCTCTCTACAGGGTCAAATGGGCCCCTTTTTGGAAAGGAAAGGTTCGATGTAGAGGTAGTGTCTGGATGCACTATGGATGGAATAAATCCTAAGTTTGCAAATCATACTAACTATGAGGAGATGTGAGCTCCCTTGTGTATAGACAGGCCTTGTGGCGAGATCTTGACAAGTCCGAGTGCCAGGCAATCACTGACGTATGAAGTTTAACAGGGACAAGCGACAGATTCTTCACCTACGTGTAGGTTGGGGCAACATTGCCTATGCATACAGAGTGGGGGATGAGCAGCCCTGCAGCAAGGGATCTGGGCACTGTGGTCAGTGGCAAGTTGAATAGGTATCAACAGCGTACCCTGCGGCCAGGAGGGCCACCCATACCCTGGGCTGCATCAGGCACGGCATTCCTAGCCAGCTGAGGGAAAGGATTGTCCTGCTCTGCTCTGCTCTGCTCTGCACTGATGTGGCTTCACCTCAAGCACTGTGTGCAGTTTTGGGTGCCACAAAATAAGAAGTACATAGAGCTGTTAGAGAGTGTCCAACGGAAGCTAGGAAAATGGTAAATAAAAGGTCTAGAGGGCAAAACGTGTGAGGAGCGGCTGAGCTCCCCTGGTTTGCTCAGCCCCGACAGGAGCAGGCTGAGGGGAGGCCTCGTGGCAGCCTGCAGCTCCCTCAGGAGGGGAGCGGAGGGGCAGGCGCTGAGCTCTGCTCTCTGGGGACAGCGACAGGACCCGAGGGGACGGCATGGAGCTGGGGCAGGGCAGGGTCAGGCTGGGGGTTAGGGAAAGCTTCTGCACCCAGAGGGTGCTTGGGCACTGGGACAGGCTCCCCAGGGCAGCGGTCACAGCACTGAGCCTACAGAGTACAAGAAGCGTTTGGACAATGCTCTCAGACACATGGTCTAAATTTTGGGTGGTCCTGTGTGGAGCCAAGAATTGGACTTGATGATTCTGGTGGGTCGCTTCCAACTCAGGCTATTGGGTGATTATTTTATGATTATATACAGGAAGTGTAGCTCGTGTCATGTTGGAACTACAGCAAAAAGCAAAGTCAGCTCATGCAGGCCCACAGTTGCACCATTGCATGGTGCTTCTTATTAGATCAGCTCTTGAATTAAGTAAGCAACCTGGAGGTGAAAACCTCTTTTCTTACTTACCACTTCAGCAGTCCAGTTAACTTCAGTTTAGGCATTTTCCTAAGTGCTGCTTTTGTTTGGAGAAGAACATTTATTCAGTGTTTCTTTCCATTCCTAATATTTCCGGTTCCTAAAGGAAGTCACTGCTGGTCAATGATTGCACACTCCAGGCCCATGATTTTGAAGGACAGTGGCCAAAAAGGCAGCCAGAGCAGATGTTGCTGTCCAGCACTTGTTGCTGGTGCTGTACCACGGGTGTTTCCACTCCAAAGAAGCACATAAAGCTGTGTTTAAAGGGGATCGCTTCTTCCCTAGACCTTGCTTCCCCTGCTACTACCTGAAAGCAGCAGCTCCGGCTCCTACCTGAAAGTGGAGGAAAGCACCCGCTGGTTCCAGATCTCACTGAAAGCAGCCTGGGAGCTTCTGCCACAGTCCTGCCACTGCTGCCTGACGGTGCTGCCCTCCTGCTGCTCCCGCAGGCTCAGGCTGACCGGTGCCTCCAAGAGCACTACATCAAAAGGATGCTTGGTGTGCAGCTAGATGACTCAGACACCTCCCTGAGCATCAAGTAGGCTGCAGCCAGCTTCAGCAGCAGCACGGCACCACCAAAGAGTTGTGCTGCAGCAGAGATGCAGTTTGTCAGGCACATGGCCAGGCATGCCTGCCACCACTGCTTCCACCTCAGATGTCTGCAGATCTGCACCCGCATGCTGGTGGGCAAAGGCTTTTCTCCCCCCATGCCTTGAAGAAGGTTGGGTTCCAGCACCTGACGCCAAGAGCTCTGTCTAGCCTGGTGCAGGAGAGATTGCCCCCTGTCGCCCGTTGATCCTCCTGTGGCACCTCTGCTCTTGCCTTGACCACTTGCTGTTAGGCAAAGAGACAACAATGTTTGTCCTTTGTTCTCCCTGAACAGGGTTTTGTTCGAGTGCATGAAATCCAGTTTCAGTTCTGCTAACCAAGGCATCCTTCCCCTGTCATGCCCTGCCCCTATTCTGGAGAGGGTTGGAGATAAAATCGTCCTAGTGTTATGGACTTCAAATAAAGCGCAATGCCTTCAGTGGCTTGCTTTACCTTGAATCGCTGATACCCATTCCAAAGCAATTTCTGGAAGTCTTTACACATCTTCAGATTGTCATATCCCATTTTGTCAGGGAACAATTTCCTAGTTGTGAAAACCTTGTTTGCACTAGAGTGCAAACCTGCAAAAGCTAATCTCAAAATAATGCCATTTTCTAGGCTAACAAAGTGTTAGTGAATCCGATTTTTCTAAATGTGCATCTCTTAAAACTACAGGAATCATCAAGTTCTATTCTGATCTTCCCTAATGCAATGGAGATGAACTTCTTCAGGTCAGTTTCAGATTGGAGAGAAGAAAAAACAAGTGCATAGCACTTACCTTTTAAGGTTTAGTGACAAAATCAATCTTTTAACTGTTATGAAAATAGTCAAAACTTTAAATGGCAACTAGAAGATGGTGACCAATTTGGTAACACTTAAAAAGGATGCTCAGAAAACTGTAAGCACAGAACTGTGGAAAATCAAGCCCTTTAAGATTGGCCACCTTAGATATCCATAAGTGACTAAGCTCTACGTGTTAATCTTCAAAAGCTTGTAATTAGGTTGTATTTTATTCTCTACTCATTTAAATTAAAGCATTACCAAGATTCAGTAGATAAACTTCAATTCTTTTCCCATTCCTGCTACAAATAAATGTTATGACTTCCAAATGAGCCACAACAATATCAGTTCTTTTATAACGATGAACAAAGCCCACCCTGCCATGGGCAGGGACACCTCTGTCGCGTTAAAGGGGTGTAGCTGATTAACCGTTACGGGCCCGGTTGGATTCAGAATACTGAACCAGTCGGACATTCACCAAAACTGGGGGTCCGTTCGGACATTCACCAAAAACGTAATAACCGCCTGGGGGTCCGCTCAGACATTCACCAAAAACGTATTAACCACCTGGGGGTCCGTTCAGACATTCACCAAAAATGCATTAACCGTCTGGGGGTCTGGTTAGATTCAGAACACTGAACTATCACGGATAACCACCCTCACCCTAGTTGCATTAATGAGAGCTATCACAATGCAATCAAGTATGGTTTATTACAGCAACAGATAATCAGGTTCTTTTGGATTGCCGGCGATAGTGACTGTCTGCAAAAGCAAGCTAGTATGCATGAAATACACAGGTGTTATAGGTGTTACAGATGTGACAGGTGTTATAGGTGTTATAGGCGTTACAGATGTTATAGATGTTATAGGTGTTACAGATGTTATAGATGGTATAGATGTTACAGGTGTTACAGGTGTTATAGGTGTACAGCCTAGAAATAAACGCGTTGAAAGGATCAAAGACTCTATATAGAGATTTATAAGCAAATATTCAGATCTCACCCAAAGGCGTCCCAATGGGGGGGGAAGAGAGGCTCAGCCCGTCGACTGATCCCAGGAGTCAGGAGGTCCTAAGGATGTTGTATGTCCTCGGGATGGTATCTCCCCTGACGATGGTATCTTCCCTAACAACCCCGCTCTCTCGGGCCAATTTATATTATATTCTATCTTTTAGGTGGAGCTTGAGTGGCTCTAGTCAAGCATATCTTAGTTATGATTGGTGTAAAGTTTTCCCGTCTCCGTTTAAAGTAATAGGCTCCGAGAAATTCAGGGCGCATGCTCAGTGAGGGGTGGTCGCACCTTGGAGGCGGGTAGCTTTTGGGATGGAGGTGTGTTTTGGTATTATAATGATATTATAATGAGCAAAAAGTACACTAGGGTACAGCATTTGTCAAAAGATGACAGGTCTTTGGCTTAGGGTGGCAAAAAGTGCAGCTTTGTGCACAAGAACAATTGAGGCCCCACCTGATTACAGAGCCTAGCCGTGGTGTGTCCACTCCACTCCACGCTCCGTGGTGTTCCTTAGAGCTAGCACACCAAGTTTCCCCAGCGCGACAGCATCTAAGGTTGGGAGCCTAGGGAATGCTCAGGTAATGCAGTTATGCCCTACCCTGAAAGCCTCTTCAATGCTGTACCTTTTCCTTAAAAGTGTGAATGTTAGTTTTATTTTCCTAGTTGCTTCAGGCATTTACACCACAACCGCCCAGCAGACCAGGCTGCCCAAAGCCCCATCCAGCCTGGCCTTGAGCACCTCCAGGGATGGGGCACCCACAGCTTCTGTGGGCAGCCTGTGCCAGTGCCTCACTGCCCTCAGGGTAAAGAATTTCCTCCTAATATCTAATCTAATTGTACCCTCTTTTATTTTAAAACCATTACCCAAAAAAGTTCTGTCACTGCACTCCCTGACAGAGTCCCTCCCCAGCTTTCCTGCAGGCCCCCTTTAGGCACTGTAAGGTCACTGTAAGGTCTCCCCAGAGCCTTCTGTTCTTCAGGCTGAACAACCTCAGCTGCCTCAGCGTGTTTTCACAGGAGAGGTGCTCCAGCCCCTTCGTCCATCCATCCTTGGGGCCCTCCTCTGGACTCATTGTCATACTTCGGTGTCCTTCTTGTGCTGGGGGCCCCAGAGCTGAGCACAGGGCTCCAGGTGGAATCTCACAAGAGCAGAGAAGAGGGAGACAATCATCTCCCTCACCCTGCTGCCCACTCTGCTTTTGATGCAGCCCAGGATACAGCTGCCTTTCTGTGCCTCAAACCCACCCTGCTGGCTCATGCTGAGCTTCTCATCAAACCAACAGCCCCAGGGCCTTCTCCTCAGGGCTGCTCTCAATCCATTCTTCACCCAGGGCCCAGGCGCAGGGCCTTGCACTTGGTCTTGTTGAACTCCATCAGGTTCTCACAGGTGCACCTCTTGAGCCGGGTCCCTCTAAATGGCATCCCTTCCCTCCAGCATGTCGGCCGCACCACTCAGCTTGGGCTCACTGGCAAACTTGCTGCGGGTGCACTTGATCCCACTGCCCATGACACTAACAAAGACATGAAAAAGCAGTGGTCCCAAGACTGGTCCCTGAGGAACACCGCTCATGACTGTTCTGCACTTGGACATTGACTGCAATTCTTCAAGTGCAACCATCCAGCCAGTTCCTCATCCACCGAGTGGTCCAACATTTCTAGAAATATCAATATTTTAAATACATATCTTTTCATCAGTTCTGGACTCTGCTCTCTTGCTTTTCAGGGATGCCTCTCCAAAGCACTTGATTTCTCAGCACCTTCATGAATGTTAGCTCAGAAATTTAAGCACAGGTTGTTACTGCCTGGCAATGTAGGGCCTTTCCCTTGTAAGCATTCATCCTACTATGAAGGTGACATTCCCTTTCTGAGTCTTCTCTAATTAAAATGCTGTTATTTAATTAGACTTTCTCAACTTGCCCTCAGAAGCCATCATTAGGAAGAGCATCCTCGGTGCATGCCAACATCACCCAGTCTTTCACTCTCTACAGCTAAGTACCTAGAGCTTGACTGTTACAGAAAACCATCACATTGATGTCAGAACAGTTGCTTGTCCTTCCTTCTGAGGAAAGAAATGCAAACTCAATCTGAGGTTACACCATAAAAATGTATATAATAGTAATAAATGGACACAGGAGAACTGTAAAAGGTTTATTATGCAAACAACTATTTTCAGAACAATCAGCCTATGAACTGTGAACAACTCTGAACAACTCTGAACCTGGAAGTGGGTGCCGCTCTCCCTGCTATCCCTAGTGGGTCCTGCGCTAGGGTGCCGGCCCATCGCCTGCAGCTGTCCTGTCTGAGCCGCAGGTGCAAGTTGGGCAGTGTGGGGGTGCTGAGGGCTGCCAGTCGGGTGGATTTGGCATGGCCGTGGCAGAGGCTGCTGCCAGCCCGGGACTTGCAAGTGGACGCAAGGGAGGTCTGGCAGCCTCGGGAAAGCGCGCAGCTGCCGCGTTTCGGTGCATAGGTGGCAAGGCGGGTCCCATGAGAGGCAGAAAGTGGTAGCGTGTGGGAGTAGGAGAGGCAGGTGGGCTCTGGCTGCTGCGTGCTGGCAGCTGGGGGGAGGCCGGAGGCTGTTGATTGTCCCTGCCTGCTGCCTCTGCAGCGGGGCCTGGCAGGGAGGGAGCATCCGTGCATGAGGCTGGATGGGCACCGCTAGCCTGGGGGGGGGCTTTTGCCTGGCGCTTTGGGAGAGGGGACCCTGGGGGGGCTGCTGTCTGCGTGTCTTCTTCTGCAGCTTTTTCCATCCCGTCCTTCTCCTGCCCAGCATCTGCTCCCCGCCCATGCTGGATGCCTGAGCTGCTGCTGCTGGGGCACTTTGCATCCAGATCCGCCTGTGTTGCAGGGGCAGCCGTGGCTTTCCTCTTCAGGGCGGCACGGCGATTGCAGTTGATGAGCAGGTGGGGAGAATACCTCTTGAAGTTGGGGTTGTGGTAGAGGAGTAACTAAAAAAATGCAAAGGAGGAGAGTTAGTTGCTACCATTTCCCAAAAATAATAAAAAATCGTTGATTGAGAAACCCAGCTACCATGACTCGACAGATGCTTCTGCGTAGCATTAACATAGAGGTAAAGGTAAGACTACCCTGCTAATGTGCATCCTACAGTTGAAACAAGAATTCAGATATTGCACAGCAAGAGATCTTGCAACTATATTAAACTGAGTAGACTCCTCATAGCCCAATTTATTTATATTTCCATTCCATTAATTTAAACTCATTGAGTATAACCCAAATATAGTGTATCCACATTTCTACCACTCATCAATGCCACCTGACAAATACCTCGACACCAGCCTGAGAAAGACATTAAGTTTAGAACATTTACTGTCGTCCTCACCTCCTCTATTGCCAAGGCCTACTTTATTTAACCCCCCCTATCTCCCACTAGAATATCGTGAGTGTTGGTTCATGTGTGGAGCAAGTGATGTACCTTCCTATGAGCAGAAAATGCATCTTCTGCCATGAATTTGGGAAGCGAGGCAGATCTTGGGAAGGTCCATTTCATTTTGGTGAATCCGTACAGGTTAAGTTCACGAATGAAACTCTTCACACTGTCAGCCTCAAAAATTTTCTGCGGCCCGGTCCTCCCCAGCACTTCTACGTTAAACATTTCCTCATCGATCACAATGCAGCTTTCACAGCGAGCCCAGCAAATGCTCTTAAACTCGTCGCCTTCAACTAGGTACCACAGTTTCGTTGGGAAACTGAGGAAGGAGAAGACATTGGTTTTGACAGCACGCTCCTCAGAAGAACTACCGCGTCTGCTCTCACGGTTATCAGTGGAAGCTGGGCAATCCTTTCCTCCCTCTATTGATGCTGCAGCACCATCAGAAGTTGCTCCTCCATCCTGTCCCGGAGGCTCAGCAGAAGGGGACTCTGAGGATTCAACCGGCTTGTCTGGAGCAGCAACGGGTGAAGTTTCTGCTGGAAGCGGCTCCCTTTTAATTTCTTTTGTCTCATCTTCGCTGAAACTTCCGCCTGAAGCCATTTCAGTGGGCAGCTCAGTCTTCGTCCTGCCAGTCAGCAAGTGAGACCCAGCTGGTCTGTCTGGGCGTTCTGGTGGGAGATGCTTGAACATCACCGTGACACCCGCAGTCACCACAGTGACATCACAGTGGAACGGCCAGAGCAGATGTTGCTGCCCAGCACTTGTTGCTGGTGCTGTACCACGGGTGTTTCCACTCCAAAGAAGCACATAAAGCTGTGTTGAAAGGGGATCGCTTCTTCCCTAGACCTTGCTTCCCCTTCCCCGTGTGATAGCTCCCTTCTGGCCTCCTTGATGTCCCTCTACGTTTTCCAGCTGGGGAGGGAAATCAGTTGCCCGAGCAATGTGAACTAAAGAATGTAGCAATCTCTTCCTAGTTTCCTGCCACTCCTTGAAAATGCTCTGTGATTTCCACAGCACCGCTTCTGCAAGGGAATAGCTGTGTACCCAGGCGATGCTCCTCAAGGTCAGCAGTCTCCCAGAGGCTGCTCTGCAGGTCCAACCAGAATAAAACCTATACAGATTTTGCTGATGACATAACAGAGTAGATGTACAACCCCTTGTTTCTTTGATTGGCTTCCTAGGCTTTGATTTGATATTTTAGGAGTGTGGAAAGCAACTCAACAAAACCAGTGATGTTCTCCAAGCCTTTTAAATCACACCCCTCTCTACAGGGTCAAATGGGCCCCTTTTTGGAAAGGAAAGGTTCGATGTAGAGGTAGTGTCTGGATGCACTATGGATGGAATAAATCCTAAGTTTGCAAATCATACTAACTATGAGGAGATGTGAGCTCCCTTGTGTATAGACAGGCCTTGTGGCGAGATCTTGACAAGTCCGAGTGCCAGGCAATCACTGACGTATGAAGTTTAACAGGGACAAGCGACAGATTCTTCACCTACGTGTAGGTTGGGGCAACATTGCCTATGCATACAGAGTGGGGGATGAGCAGCCCTGCAGCAAGGGATCTGGGCACTGTGGTCAGTGGCAAGTTGAATAGGTATCAACAGCGTACCCTGCGGCCAGGAGGGCCACCCATACCCTGGGCTGCATCAGGCACGGCATTCCTAGCCAGCTGAGGGAAAGGATTGTCCTGCTCTGCTCTGCTCTGCTCTGCACTGATGTGGCTTCACCTCAAGCACTGTGTGCAGTTTTGGGTGCCACAAAATAAGAAGTACATAGAGCTGTTAGAGAGTGTCCAACGGAAGCTAGGAAAATGGTAAATAAAAGGTCTAGAGGGCAAAACGTGTGAGGAGCGGCTGAGCTCCCCTGGTTTGCTCAGCCCCGACAGGAGCAGGCTGAGGGGAGGCCTCGTGGCAGCCTGCAGCTCCCTCAGGAGGGGAGCGGAGGGGCAGGCGCTGAGCTCTGCTCTCTGGGGACAGCGACAGGACCCGAGGGGACGGCATGGAGCTGGGGCAGGGCAGGGTCAGGCTGGGGGTTAGGGAAAGCTTCTGCACCCAGAGGGTGCTTGGGCACTGGGACAGGCTCCCCAGGGCAGCGGTCACAGCACTGAGCCTACAGAGTACAAGAAGCGTTTGGACAATGCTCTCAGACACATGGTCTAAATTTTGGGTGGTCCTGTGTGGAGCCAAGAATTGGACTTGATGATTCTGGTGGGTCGCTTCCAACTCAGGCTATTGGGTGATTATTTTATGATTATATACAGGAAGTGTAGCTCGTGTCATGTTGGAACTACAGCAAAAAGCAAAGTCAGCTCATGCAGGCCCACAGTTGCACCATTGCATGGTGCTTCTTATTAGATCAGCTCTTGAATTAAGTAAGCAACCTGGAGGTGAAAACCTCTTTTCTTACTTACCACTTCAGCAGTCCAGTTAACTTCAGTTTAGGCATTTTCCTAAGTGCTGCTTTTGTTTGGAGAAGAACATTTATTCAGTGTTTCTTTCCATTCCTAATATTTCCGGTTCCTAAAGGAAGTCACTGCTGGTCAATGATTGCACACTCCAGGCCCATGATTTTGAAGGACAGTGGCCAAAAAGGCAGCCAGAGCAGATGTTGCTGTCCAGCACTTGTTGCTGGTGCTGTACCACGGGTGTTTCCACTCCAAAGAAGCACATAAAGCTGTGTTTAAAGGGGATCGCTTCTTCCCTAGACCTTGCTTCCCCTGCTACTACCTGAAAGCAGCAGCTCCGGCTCCTACCTGAAAGTGGAGGAAAGCACCCGCTGGTTCCAGATCTCACTGAAAGCAGCCTGGGAGCTTCTGCCACAGTCCTGCCACTGCTGCCTGACGGTGCTGCCCTCCTGCTGCTCCCGCAGGCTCAGGCTGACCGGTGCCTCCAAGAGCACTACATCAAAAGGATGCTTGGTGTGCAGCTAGATGACTCAGACACCTCCCTGAGCATCAAGTAGGCTGCAGCCAGCTTCAGCAGCAGCACGGCACCACCAAAGAGTTGTGCTGCAGCAGAGATGCAGTTTGTCAGGCACATGGCCAGGCATGCCTGCCACCACTGCTTCCACCTCAGATGTCTGCAGATCTGCACCCGCATGCTGGTGGGCAAAGGCTTTTCTCCCCCCATGCCTTGAAGAAGGTTGGGTTCCAGCACCTGACGCCAAGAGCTCTGTCTAGCCTGGTGCAGGAGAGATTGCCCCCTGTCGCCCGTTGATCCTCCTGTGGCACCTCTGCTCTTGCCTTGACCACTTGCTGTTAGGCAAAGAGACAACAATGTTTGTCCTTTGTTCTCCCTGAACAGGGTTTTGTTCGAGTGCATGAAATCCAGTTTCAGTTCTGCTAACCAAGGCATCCTTCCCCTGTCATGCCCTGCCCCTATTCTGGAGAGGGTTGGAGATAAAATCGTCCTAGTGTTATGGACTTCAAATAAAGCGCAATGCCTTCAGTGGCTTGCTTTACCTTGAATCGCTGATACCCATTCCAAAGCAATTTCTGGAAGTCTTTACACATCTTCAGATTGTCATATCCCATTTTGTCAGGGAACAATTTCCTAGTTGTGAAAACCTTGTTTGCACTAGAGTGCAAACCTGCAAAAGCTAATCTCAAAATAATGCCATTTTCTAGGCTAACAAAGTGTTAGTGAATCCGATTTTTCTAAATGTGCATCTCTTAAAACTACAGGAATCATCAAGTTCTATTCTGATCTTCCCTAATGCAATGGAGATGAACTTCTTCAGGTCAGTTTCAGATTGGAGAGAAGAAAAAACAAGTGCATAGCACTTACCTTTTAAGGTTTAGTGACAAAATCAATCTTTTAACTGTTATGAAAATAGTCAAAACTTTAAATGGCAACTAGAAGATGGTGACCAATTTGGTAACACTTAAAAAGGATGCTCAGAAAACTGTAAGCACAGAACTGTGGAAAATCAAGCCCTTTAAGATTGGCCACCTTAGATATCCATAAGTGACTAAGCTCTACGTGTTAATCTTCAAAAGCTTGTAATTAGGTTGTATTTTATTCTCTACTCATTTAAATTAAAGCATTACCAAGATTCAGTAGATAAACTTCAATTCTTTTCCCATTCCTGCTACAAATAAATGTTATGACTTCCAAATGAGCCACAACAATATCAGTTCTTTTATAACGATGAACAAAGCCCACCCTGCCATGGGCAGGGACACCTCTGTCGCGTTAAAGGGGTGTAGCTGATTAACCGTTACGGGCCCGGTTGGATTCAGAATACTGAACCAGTCGAACATTCACCAAAACTGGGGGTCCGTTCGGACATTCACCAAAAACGTAATAACCGCCTGGGGGTCCGCTCAGACATTCACCAAAAACGTATTAACCACCTGGGGGTCCGTTCAGACATTCACCAAAAATGCATTAACCGTCTGGGGGTCTGGTTAGATTCAGAACACTGAACTATCACGGATAACCACCCTCACCCTAGTTGCATTAATGAGAGCTATCACAATGCAATCAAGTATGGTTTATTACAGCAACAGATAATCAGGTTCTTTTGGATTGCCGGCGATAGTGACTGTCTGCAAAAGCAAGCTAGTATGCATGAAATACACAGGTGTTATAGGTGTTACAGATGTGACAGGTGTTATAGGTGTTATAGGCGTTACAGATGTTATAGATGTTATAGGTGTTACAGATGTTATAGATGGTATAGATGTTACAGGTGTTACAGGTGTTATAGGTGTACAGCCTAGAAATAAACGCGTTGAAAGGATCAAAGACTCTATATAGAGATTTATAAGCAAATATTCAGATCTCACCCAAAGGCGTCCCAATGGGGGGGGAAGAGAGGCTCAGCCCGTCGACTGATCCCAGGAGTCAGGAGGTCCTAAGGATGTTGTATGTCCTCGGGATGGTATCTCCCCTGACGATGGTATCTTCCCTAACAACCCCGCTCTCTCGGGCCAATTTATATTATATTCTATCTTTTAGGTGGAGCTTGAGTGGCTCTAGTCAAGCATATCTTAGTTATGATTGGTGTAAAGTTTTCCCGTCTCCGTTTAAAGTAATAGGCTCCGAGAAATTCAGGGCGCATGCTCAGTGAGGGGTGGTCGCACCTTGGAGGCGGGTAGCTTTTGGGATGGAGGTGTGTTTTGGTATTATAATGATATTATAATGAGCAAAAAGTACACTAGGGTACAGCATTTGTCAAAAGATGACAGGTCTTTGGCTTAGGGTGGCAAAAAGTGCAGCTTTGTGCACAAGAACAATTGAGGCCCCACCTGATTACAGAGCCTAGCCGTGGTGTGTCCACTCCACTCCACGCTCCGTGGTGTTCCTTAGAGCTAGCACACCAAGTTTCCCCAGCGCGACAGCATCTAAGGTTGGGAGCCTAGGGAATGCTCAGGTAATGCAGTTATGCCCTACCCTGAAAGCCTCTTCAATGCTGTACCTTTTCCTTAAAAGTGTGAATGTTAGTTTTATTTTCCTAGTTGCTTCAGGCATTTACACCACAACCGCCCAGCAGACCAGGCTGCCCAAAGCCCCATCCAGCCTGGCCTTGAGCACCTCCAGGGATGGGGCACCCACAGCTTCTGTGGGCAGCCTGTGCCAGTGCCTCACTGCCCTCAGGGTAAAGAATTTCCTCCTAATATCTAATCTAATTGTACCCTCTTTTATTTTAAAACCATTACCCAAAAAAGTTCTGTCACTGCACTCCCTGACAGAGTCCCTCCCCAGCTTTCCTGCAGGCCCCCTTTAGGCACTGTAAGGTCACTGTAAGGTCTCCCCAGAGCCTTCTGTTCTTCAGGCTGAACAACCTCAGCTGCCTCAGCGTGTTTTCACAGGAGAGGTGCTCCAGCCCCTTCGTCCATCCATCCTTGGGGCCCTCCTCTGGACTCATTGTCATACTTCGGTGTCCTTCTTGTGCTGGGGGCCCCAGAGCTGAGCACAGGGCTCCAGGTGGAATCTCACAAGAGCAGAGAAGAGGGAGACAATCATCTCCCTCACCCTGCTGCCCACTCTGCTTTTGATGCAGCCCAGGATACAGCTGCCTTTCTGTGCCTCAAACCCACCCTGCTGGCTCATGCTGAGCTTCTCATCAAACCAACAGCCCCAGGGCCTTCTCCTCAGGGCTGCTCTCAATCCATTCTTCACCCAGGGCCCAGGCGCAGGGCCTTGCACTTGGTCTTGTTGAACTCCATCAGGTTCTCACAGGTGCACCTCTTGAGCCGGGTCCCTCTAAATGGCATCCCTTCCCTCCAGCATGTCGGCCGCACCACTCAGCTTGGGCTCACTGGCAAACTTGCTGCGGGTGCACTTGATCCCACTGCCCATGACACTAACAAAGACATGAAAAAGCAGTGGTCCCAAGACTGGTCCCTGAGGAACACCGCTCATGACTGTTCTGCACTTGGACATTGACTGCAATTCTTCAAGTGCAACCATCCAGCCAGTTCCTCATCCACCGAGTGGTCCAACATTTCTAGAAATATCAATATTTTAAATACATATCTTTTCATCAGTTCTGGACTCTGCTCTCTTGCTTTTCAGGGATGCCTCTCCAAAGCACTTGATTTCTCAGCACCTTCATGAATGTTAGCTCAGAAATTTAAGCACAGGTTGTTACTGCCTGGCAATGTAGGGCCTTTCCCTTGTAAGCATTCATCCTACTATGAAGGTGACATTCCCTTTCTGAGTCTTCTCTAATTAAAATGCTGTTATTTAATTAGACTTTCTCAACTTGCCCTCAGAAGCCATCATTAGGAAGAGCATCCTCGGTGCATGCCAACATCACCCAGTCTTTCACTCTCTACAGCTAAGTACCTAGAGCTTGACTGTTACAGAAAACCATCACATTGATGTCAGAACAGTTGCTTGTCCTTCCTTCTGAGGAAAGAAATGCAAACTCAATCTGAGGTTACACCATAAAAATGTATATAATAGTAATAAATGGACACAGGAGAACTGTAAAAGGTTTATTATGCAAACAACTATTTTCAGAACAATCAGCCTATGAACTGTGAACAACTCTGAACAACTCTGAACCTGGAAGTGGGTGCCGCTCTCCCTGCTATCCCTAGTGGGTCCTGCGCTAGGGTGCCGGCCCATCGCCTGCAGCTGTCCTGTCTGAGCCGCAGGTGCAAGTTGGGCAGTGTGGGGGTGCTGAGGGCTGCCAGTCGGGTGGATTTGGCATGGCCGTGGCAGAGGCTGCTGCCAGCCCGGGACTTGCAAGTGGACGCAAGGGAGGTCTGGCAGCCTCGGGAAAGCGCGCAGCTGCCGCGTTTCGGTGCATAGGTGGCAAGGCGGGTCCCATGAGAGGCAGAAAGTGGTAGCGTGTGGGAGTAGGAGAGGCAGGTGGGCTCTGGCTGCTGCGTGCTGGCAGCTGGGGGGAGGCCGGAGGCTGTTGATTGTCCCTGCCTGCTGCCTCTGCAGCGGGGCCTGGCAGGGAGGGAGCATCCGTGCATGAGGCTGGATGGGCACCGCTAGCCTGGGGGGGGGCTTTTGCCTGGCGCTTTGGGAGAGGGGACCCTGGGGGGGCTGCTGTCTGCGTGTCTTCTTCTGCAGCTTTTTCCATCCCGTCCTTCTCCTGCCCAGCATCTGCTCCCCGCCCATGCTGGATGCCTGAGCTGCTGCTGCTGGGGCACTTTGCATCCAGATCCGCCTGTGTTGCAGGGGCAGCCGTGGCTTTCCTCTTCAGGGCGGCACGGCGATTGCAGTTGATGAGCAGGTGGGGAGAATACCTCTTGAAGTTGGGGTTGTGGTAGAGGAGTAACTAAAAAAATGCAAAGGAGGAGAGTTAGTTGCTACCATTTCCCAAAAATAATAAAAAATCGTTGATTGAGAAACCCAGCTACCATGACTCGACAGATGCTTCTGCGTAGCATTAACATAGAGGTAAAGGTAAGACTACCCTGCTAATGTGCATCCTACAGTTGAAACAAGAATTCAGATATTGCACAGCAAGAGATCTTGCAACTATATTAAACTGAGTAGACTCCTCATAGCCCAATTTATTTATATTTCCATTCCATTAATTTAAACTCATTGAGTATAACCCAAATATAGTGTATCCACATTTCTACCACTCATCAATGCCACCTGACAAATACCTCGACACCAGCCTGAGAAAGACATTAAGTTTAGAACATTTACTGTCGTCCTCACCTCCTCTATTGCCAAGGCCTACTTTATTTAACCCCCCCTATCTCCCACTAGAATATCGTGAGTGTTGGTTCATGTGTGGAGCAAGTGATGTACCTTCCTATGAGCAGAAAATGCATCTTCTGCCATGAATTTGGGAAGCGAGGCAGATCTTGGGAAGGTCCATTTCATTTTGGTGAATCCGTACAGGTTAAGTTCACGAATGAAACTCTTCACACTGTCAGCCTCAAAAATTTTCTGCGGCCCGGTCCTCCCCAGCACTTCTACGTTAAACATTTCCTCATCGATCACAATGCAGCTTTCACAGCGAGCCCAGCAAATGCTCTTAAACTCGTCGCTTTCAACTAGGTACCACAGTTTCGTTGGGAAACTGAGGAAGGAGAAGACATTGGTTTTGACAGCACGCTCCTCAGAAGAACTACCGCGTCTGCTCTCACGGTTATCAGTGGAAGCTGGGCAATCCTTTCCTCCCTCTATTGATGCTGCAGCACCATCAGAAGCTGCTCCTCCATCCTGTCCCGGAGGCTCAGCAGAAGGGGACTCTGAGGATTCAACCGGCTTGTCTGGAGCAGCAACGGGTGAAGTTTCTGCTGGAAGCGGCTCCCTTTTAATTTCTTTTGTCTCATCTTCGCTGAAACTTCCGCCTGAAGCCATTTCAGTGGGCAGCTCAGTCTTCGTCCTGCCAGTCAGCAAGTGAGACCCAGCTGGTCTGTCTGGGCGTTCTGGTGGGAGATGCTTGAACATCACCGTGACACCCGCAGTCACCACAGTGACATCACAGTGGAACGGCCAGAGCAGATGTTGCTGCCCAGCACTTGTTGCTGGTGCTGTACCACGGGTGTTTCCACTCCAAAGAAGCACATAAAGCTGTGTTGAAAGGGGATCGCTTCTTCCCTAGACCTTGCTTCCCCTTCCCCGTGTGATAGCTCCCTTCTGGCCTCCTTGATGTCCCTCTACGTTTTCCAGCTGGGGAGGGAAATCAGTTGCCCGAGCAATGTGAACTAAAGAATGTAGCAATCTCTTCCTAGTTTCCTGCCACTCCTTGAAAATGCTCTGTGATTTCCACAGCACCGCTTCTGCAAGGGAATAGCTGTGTACCCAGGCGATGCTCCTCAAGGTCAGCAGTCTCCCAGAGGCTGCTCTGCAGGTCCAACCAGAATAAAACCTATACAGATTTTGCTGATGACATAACAGAGTAGATGTACAACCCCTTGTTTCTTTGATTGGCTTCCTAGGCTTTGATTTGATATTTTAGGAGTGTGGAAAGCAACTCAACAAAACCAGTGATGTTCTCCAAGCCTTTTAAATCACACCCCTCTCTACAGGGTCAAATGGGCCCCTTTTTGGAAAGGAAAGGTTCGATGTAGAGGTAGTGTCTGGATGCACTATGGATGGAATAAATCCTAAGTTTGCAAATCATACTAACTATGAGGAGATGTGAGCTCCCTTGTGTATAGACAGGCCTTGTGGCGAGATCTTGACAAGTCCGAGTGCCAGGCAATCACTGACGTATGAAGTTTAACAGGGACAAGCGACAGATTCTTCACCTACGTGTAGGTTGGGGCAACATTGCCTATGCATACAGAGTGGGGGATGAGCAGCCCTGCAGCAAGGGATCTGGGCACTGTGGTCAGTGGCAAGTTGAATAGGTATCAACAGCGTACCCTGCGGCCAGGAGGGCCACCCATACCCTGGGCTGCATCAGGCACGGCATTCCTAGCCAGCTGAGGGAAAGGATTGTCCTGCTCTGCTCTGCTCTGCTCTGCACTGATGTGGCTTCACCTCAAGCACTGTGTGCAGTTTTGGGTGCCACAAAATAAGAAGTACATAGAGCTGTTAGAGAGTGTCCAACGGAAGCTAGGAAAATGGTAAATAAAAGGTCTAGAGGGCAAAACGTGTGAGGAGCGGCTGAGCTCCCCTGGTTTGCTCAGCCCCGACAGGAGCAGGCTGAGGGGAGGCCTCGTGGCAGCCTGCAGCTCCCTCAGGAGGGGAGCGGAGGGGCAGGCGCTGAGCTCTGCTCTCTGGGGACAGCGACAGGACCCGAGGGGACGGCATGGAGCTGGGGCAGGGCAGGGTCAGGCTGGGGGTTAGGGAAAGCTTCTGCACCCAGAGGGTGCTTGGGCACTGGGACAGGCTCCCCAGGGCAGCGGTCACAGCACTGAGCCTACAGAGTACAAGAAGCGTTTGGACAATGCTCTCAGACACATGGTCTAAATTTTGGGTGGTCCTGTGTGGAGCCAAGAATTGGACTTGATGATTCTGGTGGGTCGCTTCCAACTCAGGCTATTGGGTGATTATTTTATGATTATATACAGGAAGTGTAGCTCGTGTCATGTTGGAACTACAGCAAAAAGCAAAGTCAGCTCATGCAGGCCCACAGTTGCACCATTGCATGGTGCTTCTTATTAGATCAGCTCTTGAATTAAGTAAGCAACCTGGAGGTGAAAACCTCTTTTCTTACTTACCACTTCAGCAGTCCAGTTAACTTCAGTTTAGGCATTTTCCTAAGTGCTGCTTTTGTTTGGAGAAGAACATTTATTCAGTGTTTCTTTCCATTCCTAATATTTCCGGTTCCTAAAGGAAGTCACTGCTGGTCAATGATTGCACACTCCAGGCCCATGATTTTGAAGGACAGTGGCCAAAAAGGCAGCCAGAGCAGATGTTGCTGTCCAGCACTTGTTGCTGGTGCTGTACCACGGGTGTTTCCACTCCAAAGAAGCACATAAAGCTGTGTTTAAAGGGGATCGCTTCTTCCCTAGACCTTGCTTCCCCTGCTACTACCTGAAAGCAGCAGCTCCGGCTCCTACCTGAAAGTGGAGGAAAGCACCCGCTGGTTCCAGATCTCACTGAAAGCAGCCTGGGAGCTTCTGCCACAGTCCTGCCACTGCTGCCTGACGGTGCTGCCCTCCTGCTGCTCCCGCAGGCTCAGGCTGACCGGTGCCTCCAAGAGCACTACATCAAAAGGATGCTTGGTGTGCAGCTAGATGACTCAGACACCTCCCTGAGCATCAAGTAGGCTGCAGCCAGCTTCAGCAGCAGCACGGCACCACCAAAGAGTTGTGCTGCAGCAGAGATGCAGTTTGTCAGGCACATGGCCAGGCATGCCTGCCACCACTGCTTCCACCTCAGATGTCTGCAGATCTGCACCCGCATGCTGGTGGGCAAAGGCTTTTCTCCCCCCATGCCTTGAAGAAGGTTGGGTTCCAGCACCTGACGCCAAGAGCTCTGTCTAGCCTGGTGCAGGAGAGATTGCCCCCTGTCGCCCGTTGATCCTCCTGTGGCACCTCTGCTCTTGCCTTGACCACTTGCTGTTAGGCAAAGAGACAACAATGTTTGACCATTGTTCTCCCTGAACAGGGTTTTGTTCGAGTGCATGAAATCCAGTTTCAGTTCTGCTAACCAAGGCATCCTTCCCCTGTCATGCCCTGCCCCTATTCTGGAGAGGGTTGGAGATAAAATCGTCCTAGTGTTATGGACTTCAAATAAAGCGCAATGCCTTCAGTGGCTTGCTTTACCTTGAATCGCTGATACCCATTCCAAAGCAATTTCTGGAAGTCTTTACACATCTTCAGATTGTCATATCCCATTTTGTCAGGGAACAATTTCCTAGTTGTGAAAACCTTGTTTGCACTAGAGTGCAAACCTGCAAAAGCTAATCTCAAAATAATGCCATTTTCTAGGCTAACAAAGTGTTAGTGAATCCGATTTTTCTAAATGTGCATCTCTTAAAACTACAGGAATCATCAAGTTCTATTCTGATCTTCCCTAATGCAATGGAGATGAACTTCTTCAGGTCAGTTTCAGATTGGAGAGAAGAAAAAACAAGTGCATAGCACTTACCTTTTAAGGTTTAGTGACAAAATCAATCTTTTAACTGTTATGAAAATAGTCAAAACTTTAAATGGCAACTAGAAGATGGTGACCAATTTGGTAACACTTAAAAAGGATGCTCAGAAAACTGTAAGCACAGAACTGTGGAAAATCAAGCCCTTTAAGATTGGCCACCTTAGATATCCATAAGTGACTAAGCTCTACGTGTTAATCTTCAAAAGCTTGTAATTAGGTTGTATTTTATTCTCTACTCATTTAAATTAAAGCATTACCAAGATTCAGTAGATAAACTTCAATTCTTTTCCCATTCCTGCTACAAATAAATGTTATGACTTCCAAATGAGCCACAACAATATCAGTTCTTTTATAACGATGAACAAAGCCCACCCTGCCATGGGCAGGGACACCTCTGTCGCGTTAAAGGGGTGTAGCTGATTAACCGTTACGGGCCCGGTTGGATTCAGAATACTGAACCAGTCGGACATTCACCAAAACTGGGGGTCCGTTCGGACATTCACCAAAAACGTAATAACCGCCTGGGGGTCCGCTCAGACATTCACCAAAAACGTATTAACCACCTGGGGGTCCGTTCAGACATTCACCAAAAATGCATTAACCGTCTGGGGGTCTGGTTAGATTCAGAACACTGAACTATCACGGATAACCACCCTCACCCTAGTTGCATTAATGAGAGCTATCACAATGCAATCAAGTATGGTTTATTACAGCAACAGATAATCAGGTTCTTTTGGATTGCCGGCGATAGTGACTGTCTGCAAAAGCAAGCTAGTATGCATGAAATACACAGGTGTTATAGGTGTTACAGATGTGACAGGTGTTATAGGTGTTATAGGCGTTACAGATGTTATAGATGTTATAGGTGTTACAGATGTTATAGATGGTATAGATGTTACAGGTGTTACAGGTGTTATAGGTGTACAGCCTAGAAATAAACGCGTTGAAAGGATCAAAGACTCTATATAGAGATTTATAAGCAAATATTCAGATCTCACCCAAAGGCGTCCCAATGGGGGGGGAAGAGAGGCTCAGCCCGTCGACTGATCCCAGGAGTCAGGAGGTCCTAAGGATGTTGTATGTCCTCGGGATGGTATCTCCCCTGACGATGGTATCTTCCCTAACAACCCCGCTCTCTCGGGCCAATTTATATTATATTCTATCTTTTAGGTGGAGCTTGAGTGGCTCTAGTCAAGCATATCTTAGTTATGATTGGTGTAAAGTTTTCCCGTCTCCGTTTAAAGTAATAGGCTCCGAGAAATTCAGGGCGCATGCTCAGTGAGGGGTGGTCGCACCTTGGAGGCGGGTAGCTTTTGGGATGGAGGTGTGTTTTGGTATTATAATGATATTATAATGAGCAAAAAGTACACTAGGGTACAGCATTTGTCAAAAGATGACAGGTCTTTGGCTTAGGGTGGCAAAAAGTGCAGCTTTGTGCACAAGAACAATTGAGGCCCCACCTGATTACAGAGCCTAGCCGTGGTGTGTCCACTCCACTCCACGCTCCGTGGTGTTCCTTAGAGCTAGCACACCAAGTTTCCCCAGCGCGACAGCATCTAAGGTTGGGAGCCTAGGGAATGCTCAGGTAATGCAGTTATGCCCTACCCTGAAAGCCTCTTCAATGCTGTACCTTTTCCTTAAAAGTGTGAATGTTAGTTTTATTTTCCTAGTTGCTTCAGGCATTTACACCACAACCGCCCAGCAGACCAGGCTGCCCAAAGCCCCATCCAGCCTGGCCTTGAGCACCTCCAGGGATGGGGCACCCACAGCTTCTGTGGGCAGCCTGTGCCAGTGCCTCACTGCCCTCAGGGTAAAGAATTTCCTCCTAATATCTAATCTAATTGTACCCTCTTTTATTTTAAAACCATTACCCAAAAAAGTTCTGTCACTGCACTCCCTGACAGAGTCCCTCCCCAGCTTTCCTGCAGGCCCCCTTTAGGCACTGTAAGGTCACTGTAAGGTCTCCCCAGAGCCTTCTGTTCTTCAGGCTGAACAACCTCAGCTGCCTCAGCGTGTTTTCACAGGAGAGGTGCTCCAGCCCCTTCGTCCATCCATCCTTGGGGCCCTCCTCTGGACTCATTGTCATACTTCGGTGTCCTTCTTGTGCTGGGGGCCCCAGAGCTGAGCACAGGGCTCCAGGTGGAATCTCACAAGAGCAGAGAAGAGGGAGACAATCATCTCCCTCACCCTGCTGCCCACTCTGCTTTTGATGCAGCCCAGGATACAGCTGCCTTTCTGTGCCTCAAACCCACCCTGCTGGCTCATGCTGAGCTTCTCATCAAACCAACAGCCCCAGGGCCTTCTCCTCAGGGCTGCTCTCAATCCATTCTTCACCCAGGGCCCAGGCGCAGGGCCTTGCACTTGGTCTTGTTGAACTCCATCAGGTTCTCACAGGTGCACCTCTTGAGCCGGGTCCCTCTAAATGGCATCCCTTCCCTCCAGCATGTCGGCCGCACCACTCAGCTTGGGCTCACTGGCAAACTTGCTGCGGGTGCACTTGATCCCACTGCCCATGACACTAACAAAGACATGAAAAAGCAGTGGTCCCAAGACTGGTCCCTGAGGAACACCGCTCATGACTGTTCTGCACTTGGACATTGACTGCAATTCTTCAAGTGCAACCATCCAGCCAGTTCCTCATCCACCGAGTGGTCCAACATTTCTAGAAATATCAATATTTTAAATACATATCTTTTCATCAGTTCTGGACTCTGCTCTCTTGCTTTTCAGGGATGCCTCTCCAAAGCACTTGATTTCTCAGCACCTTCATGAATGTTAGCTCAGAAATTTAAGCACAGGTTGTTACTGCCTGGCAATGTAGGGCCTTTCCCTTGTAAGCATTCATCCTACTATGAAGGTGACATTCCCTTTCTGAGTCTTCTCTAATTAAAATGCTGTTATTTAATTAGACTTTCTCAACTTGCCCTCAGAAGCCATCATTAGGAAGAGCATCCTCGGTGCATGCCAACATCACCCAGTCTTTCACTCTCTACAGCTAAGTACCTAGAGCTTGACTGTTACAGAAAACCATCACATTGATGTCAGAACAGTTGCTTGTCCTTCCTTCTGAGGAAAGAAATGCAAACTCAATCTGAGGTTACACCATAAAAATGTATATAATAGTAATAAATGGACACAGGAGAACTGTAAAAGGTTTATTATGCAAACAACTATTTTCAGAACAATCAGCCTATGAACTGTGAACAACTCTGAACAACTCTGAACCTGGAAGTGGGTGCCGCTCTCCCTGCTATCCCTAGTGGGTCCTGCGCTAGGGTGCCGGCCCATCGCCTGCAGCTGTCCTGTCTGAGCCGCAGGTGCAAGTTGGGCAGTGTGGGGGTGCTGAGGGCTGCCAGTCGGGTGGATTTGGCATGGCCGTGGCAGAGGCTGCTGCCAGCCCGGGACTTGCAAGTGGACGCAAGGGAGGTCTGGCAGCCTCGGGAAAGCGCGCAGCTGCCGCGTTTCGGTGCATAGGTGGCAAGGCGGGTCCCATGAGAGGCAGAAAGTGGTAGCGTGTGGGAGTAGGAGAGGCAGGTGGGCTCTGGCTGCTGCGTGCTGGCAGCTGGGGGGAGGCCGGAGGCTGTTGATTGTCCCTGCCTGCTGCCTCTGCAGCGGGGCCTGGCAGGGAGGGAGCATCCGTGCATGAGGCTGGATGGGCACCGCTAGCCTGGGGGGGGGCTTTTGCCTGGCGCTTTGGGAGAGGGGACCCTGGGGGGGCTGCTGTCTGCGTGTCTTCTTCTGCAGCTTTTTCCATCCCGTCCTTCTCCTGCCCAGCATCTGCTCCCCGCCCATGCTGGATGCCTGAGCTGCTGCTGCTGGGGCACTTTGCATCCAGATCCGCCTGTGTTGCAGGGGCAGCCGTGGCTTTCCTCTTCAGGGCGGCACGGCGATTGCAGTTGATGAGCAGGTGGGGAGAATACCTCTTGAAGTTGGGGTTGTGGTAGAGGAGTAACTAAAAAAATGCAAAGGAGGAGAGTTAGTTGCTACCATTTCCCAAAAATAATAAAAAATCGTTGATTGAGAAACCCAGCTACCATGACTCGACAGATGCTTCTGCGTAGCATTAACATAGAGGTAAAGGTAAGACTACCCTGCTAATGTGCATCCTACAGTTGAAACAAGAATTCAGATATTGCACAGCAAGAGATCTTGCAACTATATTAAACTGAGTAGACTCCTCATAGCCCAATTTATTTATATTTCCATTCCATTAATTTAAACTCATTGAGTATAACCCAAATATAGTGTATCCACATTTCTACCACTCATCAATGCCACCTGACAAATACCTCGACACCAGCCTGAGAAAGACATTAAGTTTAGAACATTTACTGTCGTCCTCACCTCCTCTATTGCCAAGGCCTACTTTATTTAACCCCCCCTATCTCCCACTAGAATATCGTGAGTGTTGGTTCATGTGTGGAGCAAGTGATGTACCTTCCTATGAGCAGAAAATGCATCTTCTGCCATGAATTTGGGAAGCGAGGCAGATCTTGGGAAGGTCCATTTCATTTTGGTGAATCCGTACAGGTTAAGTTCACGAATGAAACTCTTCACACTGTCAGCCTCAAAAATTTTCTGCGGCCCGGTCCTCCCCAGCACTTCTACGTTAAACATTTCCTCATCGATCACAATGCAGCTTTCACAGCGAGCCCAGCAAATGCTCTTAAACTCGTCGCTTTCAACTAGGTACCACAGTTTCGTTGGGAAACTGAGGAAGGAGAAGACATTGGTTTTGACAGCACGCTCCTCAGAAGAACTACCGCGTCTGCTCTCACGGTTATCAGTGGAAGCTGGGCAATCCTTTCCTCCCTCTATTGATGCTGCAGCACCATCAGAAGTTGCTCCTCCATCCTGTCCCGGAGGCTCAGCAGAAGGGGACTCTGAGGATTCAACCGGCTTGTCTGGAGCAGCAACGGGTGAAGTTTCTGCTGGAAGCGGCTCCCTTTTAATTTCTTTTGTCTCATCTTCGCTGAAACTTCCGCCTGAAGCCATTTCAGTGGCCAGCTCAGTCTTTGTCCTGCCAGTCAGCAAGTGAGACCCAGCTGGTCTGTCTGGGCGTTCTGGTGGGAGATGCTTGAACATCACCGTGACACCCGCAGTCACCACAGTGACATCACAGTGGAACGGCCAGAGCAGATGTTGCTGCCCAGCACTTGTTGCTGGTGCTGTACCACGGGTGTTTCCACTCCAAAGAAGCACATAAAGCTGTGTTGAAAGGGGATCGCTTCTTCCCTAGACCTTGCTTCCCCTTCCCCGTGTGATAGCTCCCTTCTGGCCTCCTTGATGTCCCTCTACGTTTTCCAGCTGGGGAGGGAAATCAGTTGCCCGAGCAATGTGAACTAAAGAATGTAGCAATCTCTTCCTAGTTTCCTGCCACTCCTTGAAAATGCTCTGTGATTTCCACAGCACCGCTTCTGCAAGGGAATAGCTGTGTACCCAGGCGATGCTCCTCAAGGTCAGCAGTCTCCCAGAGGCTGCTCTGCAGGTCCAACCAGAATAAAACCTATACAGATTTTGCTGATGACATAACAGAGTAGATGTACAACCCCTTGTTTCTTTGATTGGCTTCCTAGGCTTTGATTTGATATTTTAGGAGTGTGGAAAGCAACTCAACAAAACCAGTGATGTTCTCCAAGCCTTTTAAATCACACCCCTCTCTACAGGGTCAAATGGGCCCCTTTTTGGAAAGGAAAGGTTCGATGTAGAGGTAGTGTCTGGATGCACTATGGATGGAATAAATCCTAAGTTTGCAAATCATACTAACTATGAGGAGATGTGAGCTCCCTTGTGTATAGACAGGCCTTGTGGCGAGATCTTGACAAGTCCGAGTGCCAGGCAATCACTGACGTATGAAGTTTAACAGGGACAAGCGACAGATTCTTCACCTACGTGTAGGTTGGGGCAACATTGCCTATGCATACAGAGTGGGGGATGAGCAGCCCTGCAGCAAGGGATCTGGGCACTGTGGTCAGTGGCAAGTTGAATAGGTATCAACAGCGTACCCTGCGGCCAGGAGGGCCACCCATACCCTGGGCTGCATCAGGCACGGCATTCCTAGCCAGCTGAGGGAAAGGATTGTCCTGCTCTGCTCTGCTCTGCTCTGCACTGATGTGGCTTCACCTCAAGCACTGTGTGCAGTTTTGGGTGCCACAAAATAAGAAGTACATAGAGCTGTTAGAGAGTGTCCAACGGAAGCTAGGAAAATGGTAAATAAAAGGTCTAGAGGGCAAAACGTGTGAGGAGCGGCTGAGCTCCCCTGGTTTGCTCAGCCCCGACAGGAGCAGGCTGAGGGGAGGCCTCGTGGCAGCCTGCAGCTCCCTCAGGAGGGGAGCGGAGGGGCAGGCGCTGAGCTCTGCTCTCTGGGGACAGCGACAGGACCCGAGGGGACGGCATGGAGCTGGGGCAGGGCAGGGTCAGGCTGGGGGTTAGGGAAAGCTTCTGCACCCAGAGGGTGCTTGGGCACTGGGACAGGCTCCCCAGGGCAGCAGTCACAGCACTGAGCCTACAGAGTACAAGAAGCGTTTGGACAATGCTCTCAGACACATGGTCTAAATTTTGGGTGGTCCTGTGTGGAGCCAAGAATTGGACTTGATGATTCTGGTGGGTCGCTTCCAACTCAGGCTATTGGGTGATTATTTTATGATTATATACAGGAAGTGTAGCTCGTGTCATGTTGGAACTACAGCAAAAAGCAAAGTCAGCTCATGCAGGCCCACAGTTGCACCATTGCATGGTGCTTCTTATTAGATCAGCTCTTGAATTAAGTAAGCAACCTGGAGGTGAAAACCTCTTTTCTTACTTACCACTTCAGCAGTCCAGTTAACTTCAGTTTAGGCATTTTCCTAAGTGCTGCTTTTGTTTGGAGAAGAGCATTTATTCAGTGTTTCTTTCCATTCCTAATATTTCCGGTTCCTAAAGGAAGTCACTGCTGGTCAATGATTGCACACTCCAGGCCCATGATTTTGAAGGACAGTGGCCAAAAAGGCAGCCAGAGCAGATGTTGCTGCCCAGCACTTGTTGCTGGTGCTGTACCACGGGTGTTTCCACTCCAAAGAAGCACATAAAGCTGTGTTTAAAGGGGATCGCTTCTTACCTAGACCTTGCTTCCCCTGCTACTACCTGAAAGCAGCAGCTCCGGCTCCTACCTGAAAGTGGAGGAAAGCACCCGCTGGTTCCAGATCTCACTGAAAGCAGCCTGGGAGCTTCTGCCACAGTCCTGCCACTGCTGCCTGACGGTGCTGCCCTCCTGCTGCTCCCGCAGGCTCAGGCTGACCGGTGCCTCCAAGAGCACTACATCAAAAGGATGCTTGGTGTGCAGCTAGATGACTCAGACACCTCCCTGAGCATCAAGTAGGCTGCAGCCAGCTTCAGCAGCAGCACGGCACCACCAAAGAGTTGTGCTGCAGCAGAGATGCAGTTTGTCAGGCACATGGCCAGGCATGCCTGCCACCACTGCTTCCACCTCAGATGTCTGCAGATCTGCACCCGCATGCTGGTGGGCAAAGGCTTTTCTCCCCCCATGCCTTGAAGAAGGTTGGGTTCCAGCACCTGACGCCAAGAGCTCTGTCTAGCCTGGTGCAGGAGAGATTGCCCCCTGTCGCCCGTTGATCCTCCTGTGGCACCTCTGCTCTTGCCTTGACCACTTGCTGTTAGGCAAAGAGACAACAATGTTTGACCATTGTTCTCCCTGAACAGGGTTTTGTTCGAGTGCATGAAATCCAGTTTCAGTTCTGCTAACCAAGGCATCCTTCCCCTGTCATGCCCTGCCCCTATTCTGGAGAGGGTTGGAGATAAAATCGTCCTAGTGTTATGGACTTCAAATAAAGCGCAATGCCTTCAGTGGCTTGCTTTACCTTGAATCGCTGATACCCATTCCAAAGCAATTTCTGGAAGTCTTTACACATCTTCAGATTGTCATATCCCATTTTGTCAGGGAACAATTTCCTAGTTGTGAAAACCTTGTTTGCACTAGAGTGCAAACCTGCAAAAGCTAATCTCAAAATAATGCCATTTTCTAGGCTAACAAAGTGTTAGTGAATCCGATTTTTCTAAATGTGCATCTCTTAAAACTACAGGAATCATCAAGTTCTATTCTGATCTTCCCTAATGCAATGGAGATGAACTTCTTCAGGTCAGTTTCAGATTGGAGAGAAGAAAAAACAAGTGCATAGCACTTACCTTTTAAGGTTTAGTGACAAAATCAATCTTTTAACTGTTATGAAAATAGTCAAAACTTTAAATGGCAACTAGAAGATGGTGACCAATTTGGTAACACTTAAAAAGGATGCTCAGAAAACTGTAAGCACAGAACTGTGGAAAATCAAGCCCTTTAAGATTGGCCACCTTAGATATCCATAAGTGACTAAGCTCTACGTGTTAATCTTCAAAAGCTTGTAATTAGGTTGTATTTTATTCTCTACTCATTTAAATTAAAGCATTACCAAGATTCAGTAGATAAACTTCAATTCTTTTCCCATTCCTGCTACAAATAAATGTTATGACTTCCAAATGAGCCACAACAATATCAGTTCTTTTATAACGATGAACAAAGCCCACCCTGCCATGGGCAGGGACACCTCTGTCGCGTTAAAGGGGTGTAGCTGATTAACCGTTACGGGCCCGGTTGGATTCAGAATACTGAACCAGTCGGACATTCACCAAAACTGGGGGTCCGTTCGGACATTCACCAAAAACGTAATAACCGCCTGGGGGTCCGCTCAGACATTCACCAAAAACGTATTAACCACCTGGGGGTCCGTTCAGACATTCACCAAAAATGCATTAACCGTCTGGGGGTCTGGTTAGATTCAGAACACTGAACTATCACGGATAACCACCCTCACCCTAGTTGCATTAATGAGAGCTATCACAATGCAATCAAGTATGGTTTATTACAGCAACAGATAATCAGGTTCTTTTGGATTGCCGGCGATAGTGACTGTCTGCAAAAGCAAGCTAGTATGCATGAAATACACAGGTGTTATAGGTGTTACAGATGTGACAGGTGTTATAGGTGTTATAGGCGTTACAGATGTTATAGATGTTATAGGTGTTACAGATGTTATAGATGGTATAGATGTTACAGGTGTTACAGGTGTTATAGGTGTACAGCCTAGAAATAAACGCGTTGAAAGGATCAAAGACTCTATATAGAGATTTATAAGCAAATATTCAGATCTCACCCAAAGGCGTCCCAATGGGGGGGGAAGAGAGGCTCAGCCCGTCGACTGATCCCAGGAGTCAGGAGGTCCTAAGGATGTTGTATGTCCTCGGGATGGTATCTCCCCTGACGATGGTATCTTCCCTAACAACCCCGCTCTCTCGGGCCAATTTATATTATATTCTATCTTTTAGGTGGAGCTTGAGTGGCTCTAGTCAAGCATATCTTAGTTATGATTGGTGTAAAGTTTTCCCGTCTCCGTTTAAAGTAATAGGCTCCGAGAAATTCAGGGCGCATGCTCAGTGAGGGGTGGTCGCACCTTGGAGGCGGGTAGCTTTTGGGATGGAGGTGTGTTTTGGTATTATAATGATATTATAATGAGCAAAAAGTACACTAGGGTACAGCATTTGTCAAAAGATGACAGGTCTTTGGCTTAGGGTGGCAAAAAGTGCAGCTTTGTGCACAAGAACAATTGAGGCCCCACCTGATTACAGAGCCTAGCCGTGGTGTGTCCACTCCACTCCACGCTCCGTGGTGTTCCTTAGAGCTAGCACACCAAGTTTCCCCAGCGCGACAGCATCTAAGGTTGGGAGCCTAGGGAATGCTCAGGTAATGCAGTTATGCCCTACCCTGAAAGCCTCTTCAATGCTGTACCTTTTCCTTAAAAGTGTGAATGTTAGTTTTATTTTCCTAGTTGCTTCAGGCATTTACACCACAACCGCCCAGCAGACCAGGCTGCCCAAAGCCCCATCCAGCCTGGCCTTGAGCACCTCCAGGGATGGGGCACCCACAGCTTCTGTGGGCAGCCTGTGCCAGTGCCTCACTGCCCTCAGGGTAAAGAATTTCCTCCTAATATCTAATCTAATTGTACCCTCTTTTATTTTAAAACCATTACCCAAAAAAGTTCTGTCACTGCACTCCCTGACAGAGTCCCTCCCCAGCTTTCCTGCAGGCCCCCTTTAGGCACTGTAAGGTCACTGTAAGGTCTCCCCAGAGCCTTCTGTTCTTCAGGCTGAACAACCTCAGCTGCCTCAGCGTGTTTTCACAGGAGAGGTGCTCCAGCCCCTTCGTCCATCCATCCTTGGGGCCCTCCTCTGGACTCATTGTCATACTTCGGTGTCCTTCTTGTGCTGGGGGCCCCAGAGCTGAGCACAGGGCTCCAGGTGGAATCTCACAAGAGCAGAGAAGAGGGAGACAATCATCTCCCTCACCCTGCTGCCCACTCTGCTTTTGATGCAGCCCAGGATACAGCTGCCTTTCTGTGCCTCAAACCCACCCTGCTGGCTCATGCTGAGCTTCTCATCAAACCAACAGCCCCAGGGCCTTCTCCTCAGGGCTGCTCTCAATCCATTCTTCACCCAGGGCCCAGGCGCAGGGCCTTGCACTTGGTCTTGTTGAACTCCATCAGGTTCTCACAGGTGCACCTCTTGAGCCGGGTCCCTCTAAATGGCATCCCTTCCCTCCAGCATGTCGGCCGCACCACTCAGCTTGGGCTCACTGGCAAACTTGCTGCGGGTGCACTTGATCCCACTGCCCATGACACTAACAAAGACATGAAAAAGCAGTGGTCCCAAGACTGGTCCCTGAGGAACACCGCTCATGACTGTTCTGCACTTGGACATTGACTGCAATTCTTCAAGTGCAACCATCCAGCCAGTTCCTCATCCACCGAGTGGTCCAACATTTCTAGAAATATCAATATTTTAAATACATATCTTTTCATCAGTTCTGGACTCTGCTCTCTTGCTTTTCAGGGATGCCTCTCCAAAGCACTTGATTTCTCAGCACCTTCATGAATGTTAGCTCAGAAATTTAAGCACAGGTTGTTACTGCCTGGCAATGTAGGGCCTTTCCCTTGTAAGCATTCATCCTACTATGAAGGTGACATTCCCTTTCTGAGTCTTCTCTAATTAAAATGCTGTTATTTAATTAGACTTTCTCAACTTGCCCTCAGAAGCCATCATTAGGAAGAGCATCCTCGGTGCATGCCAACATCACCCAGTCTTTCACTCTCTACAGCTAAGTACCTAGAGCTTGACTGTTACAGAAAACCATCACATTGATGTCAGAACAGTTGCTTGTCCTTCCTTCTGAGGAAAGAAATGCAAACTCAATCTGAGGTTACACCATAAAAATGTATATAATAGTAATAAATGGACACAGGAGAACTGTAAAAGGTTTATTATGCAAACAACTATTTTCAGAACAATCAGCCTATGAACTGTGAACAACTCTGAACAACTCTGAACCTGGAAGTGGGTGCCGCTCTCCCTGCTATCCCTAGTGGGTCCTGCGCTAGGGTGCCGGCCCATCGCCTGCAGCTGTCCTGTCTGAGCCGCAGGTGCAAGTTGGGCAGTGTGGGGGTGCTGAGGGCTGCCAGTCGGGTGGATTTGGCATGGCCGTGGCAGAGGCTGCTGCCAGCCCGGGACTTGCAAGTGGACGCAAGGGAGGTCTGGCAGCCTCGGGAAAGCGCGCAGCTGCCGCGTTTCGGTGCATAGGTGGCAAGGCGGGTCCCATGAGAGGCAGAAAGTGGTAGCGTGTGGGAGTAGGAGAGGCAGGTGGGCTCTGGCTGCTGCGTGCTGGCAGCTGGGGGGAGGCCGGAGGCTGTTGATTGTCCCTGCCTGCTGCCTCTGCAGCGGGGCCTGGCAGGGAGGGAGCATCCGTGCATGAGGCTGGATGGGCACCGCTAGCCTGGGGGGGGGCTTTTGCCTGGCGCTTTGGGAGAGGGGACCCTGGGGGGGCTGCTGTCTGCGTGTCTTCTTCTGCAGCTTTTTCCATCCCGTCCTTCTCCTGCCCAGCATCTGCTCCCCGCCCATGCTGGATGCCTGAGCTGCTGCTGCTGGGGCACTTTGCATCCAGATCCGCCTGTGTTGCAGGGGCAGCCGTGGCTTTCCTCTTCAGGGCGGCACGGCGATTGCAGTTGATGAGCAGGTGGGGAGAATACCTCTTGAAGTTGGGGTTGTGGTAGAGGAGTAACTAAAAAAATGCAAAGGAGGAGAGTTAGTTGCTACCATTTCCCAAAAATAATAAAAAATCGTTGATTGAGAAACCCAGCTACCATGACTCGACAGATGCTTCTGCGTAGCATTAACATAGAGGTAAAGGTAAGACTACCCTGCTAATGTGCATCCTACAGTTGAAACAAGAATTCAGATATTGCACAGCAAGAGATCTTGCAACTATATTAAACTGAGTAGACTCCTCATAGCCCAATTTATTTATATTTCCATTCCATTAATTTAAACTCATTGAGTATAACCCAAATATAGTGTATCCACATTTCTACCACTCATCAATGCCACCTGACAAATACCTCGACACCAGCCTGAGAAAGACATTAAGTTTAGAACATTTACTGTCGTCCTCACCTCCTCTATTGCCAAGGCCTACTTTATTTAACCCCCCCTATCTCCCACTAGAATATCGTGAGTGTTGGTTCATGTGTGGAGCAAGTGATGTACCTTCCTATGAGCAGAAAATGCATCTTCTGCCATGAATTTGGGAAGCGAGGCAGATCTTGGGAAGGTCCATTTCATTTTGGTGAATCCGTACAGGTTAAGTTCACGAATGAAACTCTTCACACTGTCAGCCTCAAAAATTTTCTGCGGCCCGGTCCTCCCCAGCACTTCTACGTTAAACATTTCCTCATCGATCACAATGCAGCTTTCACAGCGAGCCCAGCAAATGCTCTTAAACTCGTCGCCTTCAACTAGGTACCACAGTTTCGTTGGGAAACTGAGGAAGGAGAAGACATTGGTTTTGACAGCACGCTCCTCAGAAGAACTACCGCGTCTGCTCTCACGGTTATCAGTGGAAGCTGGGCAATCCTTTCCTCCCTCTATTGATGCTGCAGCACCATCAGAAGTTGCTCCTCCATCCTGTCCCGGAGGCTCAGCAGAAGGGGACTCTGAGGATTCAACCGGCTTGTCTGGAGCAGCAACGGGTGAAGTTTCTGCTGGAAGCGGCTCCCTTTTAATTTCTTTTGTCTCATCTTCGCTGAAACTTCCGCCTGAAGCCATTTCAGTGGGCAGCTCAGTCTTCGTCCTGCCAGTCAGCAAGTGAGACCCAGCTGGTCTGTCTGGGCGTTCTGGTGGGAGATGCTTGAACATCACCGTGACACCCGCAGTCACCACAGTGACATCACAGTGGAACGGCCAGAGCAGATGTTGCTGCCCAGCACTTGTTGCTGGTGCTGTACCACGGGTGTTTCCACTCCAAAGAAGCACATAAAGCTGTGTTGAAAGGGGATCGCTTCTTCCCTAGACCTTGCTTCCCCTTCCCCGTGTGATAGCTCCCTTCTGGCCTCCTTGATGTCCCTCTACGTTTTCCAGCTGGGGAGGGAAATCAGTTGCCCGAGCAATGTGAACTAAAGAATGTAGCAATCTCTTCCTAGTTTCCTGCCACTCCTTGAAAATGCTCTGTGATTTCCACAGCACCGCTTCTGCAAGGGAATAGCTGTGTACCCAGGCGATGCTCCTCAAGGTCAGCAGTCTCCCAGAGGCTGCTCTGCAGGTCCAACCAGAATAAAACCTATACAGATTTTGCTGATGACATAACAGAGTAGATGTACAACCCCTTGTTTCTTTGATTGGCTTCCTAGGCTTTGATTTGATATTTTAGGAGTGTGGAAAGCAACTCAACAAAACCAGTGATGTTCTCCAAGCCTTTTAAATCACACCCCTCTCTACAGGGTCAAATGGGCCCCTTTTTGGAAAGGAAAGGTTCGATGTAGAGGTAGTGTCTGGATGCACTATGGATGGAATAAATCCTAAGTTTGCAAATCATACTAACTATGAGGAGATGTGAGCTCCCTTGTGTATAGACAGGCCTTGTGGCGAGATCTTGACAAGTCCGAGTGCCAGGCAATCACTGACGTATGAAGTTTAACAGGGACAAGCGACAGATTCTTCACCTACGTGTAGGTTGGGGCAACATTGCCTATGCATACAGAGTGGGGGATGAGCAGCCCTGCAGCAAGGGATCTGGGCACTGTGGTCAGTGGCAAGTTGAATAGGTATCAACAGCGTACCCTGCGGCCAGGAGGGCCACCCATACCCTGGGCTGCATCAGGCACGGCATTCCTAGCCAGCTGAGGGAAAGGATTGTCCTGCTCTGCTCTGCTCTGCTCTGCACTGATGTGGCTTCACCTCAAGCACTGTGTGCAGTTTTGGGTGCCACAAAATAAGAAGTACATAGAGCTGTTAGAGAGTGTCCAACGGAAGCTAGGAAAATGGTAAATAAAAGGTCTAGAGGGCAAAACGTGTGAGGAGCGGCTGAGCTCCCCTGGTTTGCTCAGCCCCGACAGGAGCAGGCTGAGGGGAGGCCTCGTGGCAGCCTGCAGCTCCCTCAGGAGGGGAGCGGAGGGGCAGGCGCTGAGCTCTGCTCTCTGGGGACAGCGACAGGACCCGAGGGGACGGCATGGAGCTGGGGCAGGGCAGGGTCAGGCTGGGGGTTAGGGAAAGCTTCTGCACCCAGAGGGTGCTTGGGCACTGGGACAGGCTCCCCAGGGCAGCGGTCACAGCACTGAGCCTACAGAGTACAAGAAGCGTTTGGACAATGCTCTCAGACACATGGTCTAAATTTTGGGTGGTCCTGTGTGGAGCCAAGAATTGGACTTGATGATTCTGGTGGGTCGCTTCCAACTCAGGCTATTGGGTGATTATTTTATGATTATATACAGGAAGTGTAGCTCGTGTCATGTTGGAACTACAGCAAAAAGCAAAGTCAGCTCATGCAGGCCCACAGTTGCACCATTGCATGGTGCTTCTTATTAGATCAGCTCTTGAATTAAGTAAGCAACCTGGAGGTGAAAACCTCTTTTCTTACTTACCACTTCAGCAGTCCAGTTAACTTCAGTTTAGGCATTTTCCTAAGTGCTGCTTTTGTTTGGAGAAGAACATTTATTCAGTGTTTCTTTCCATTCCTAATATTTCAGGTTCCTAAAGGAAGTCACTGCTGGTCAATGATTGCACACTCCAGGCCCATTCTTTGGAAGGACAGTGGCCAAAAAGGCAGCCAGAGCAGATGTGGCTGCCCAGCACTTGTTGCTGGTGCTGTACCACGGGTGTTTCCACTCCAAAGAAGCACATAAAGCTGTGTTTCAAGGGGATCGCTTCTTCCCTAGACCTTGCTTCCCCTGCTACTACCTGAAAGCAGCAGCTCCGGCTCCTACCTGAAAGTGGAGGAAAGCACCCGCTGGTTCCAGATCTCACTGAAAGCAGCCTGGGAGCTTCTGCCACAGTCCTGCCACTGCTGCCTGACGGTGCTGCCCTCCTGCTGCTCCCGCAGGCTCAGGCTGACCGGTGCCTCCAAGAGCACTACATCAAAAGGATGCTTGGTGTGCAGCTAGATGACTCAGACACCTCCCTGAGCATCAAGTAGGCTGCAGCCAGCTTCAGCAGCAGCACGGCACCACCAAAGAGTTGTGCTGCAGCAGAGATGCAGTTTGTCAGGCACATGGCCAGGCATGCCTGCCACCACTGCTTCCACCTCAGATGTCTGCAGATCTGCACCCGCATGCTGGTGGGCAAAGGCTTTTCTCCCCCCATGCCTTGAAGAAGGTTGGGTTCCAGCACCTGACGCCAAGAGCTCTGTCTAGCCTGGTGCAGGAGAGATTGCCCCCTGTCGCCCGTTGATCCTCCTGTGGCACCTCTGCTCTTGCCTTGACCACTTGCTGTTAGGCAAAGAGACAACAATGTTTGACCATTGTTCTCCCTGAACAGGGTTTTGTTCGAGTGCATGAAATCCAGTTTCAGTTCTGCTAACCAAGGCATCCTTCCCCTGTCATGCCCTGCCCCTATTCTGGAGAGGGTTGGAGATAAAATCGTTCTAGTGTTATGGACTTCAAATAAAGCGCAATGCCTTCAGTGGCTTGCTTTACCTTGAATCGCTGATACCCATTCCAAAGCAATTTCTGGAAGTCTTTACACATCTTCAAATTGTCATACCCCGTTTTGTCAGGGAACAATTTCCTAGTTGTGAAAACCTTGTTTGCACTAGAGTGCAAACCTGCAAAAGCTAATCTCAAAATAATGCCATTTTCTAGGCTAACAAAGTGTTAGTGAATCCGATTTTTCTAAATGTGCATCTCTTAAAACTACAGGAATCATCAAGTTCTATTCTGATCTTCCCTAATGCAATGGAGATGAACTTCTTCAGGTCAGTTTCAGATTGGAGAGAAGAAAAAACAAGTGCATAGCACTTACCTTTTAAGGTTTAGTGACAAAATCAATCTTTTAACTGTTATGAAAATAGTCAAAACTTTAAATGGCAACTAGAAGATGGTGACCAATTTGGTAACACTTAAAAAGGATGCTCAGAAAACTGTAAGCACAGAACTGTGGAAAATCAAGCCCTTTAAGATTGGCCACCTTAGATATCCATAAGTGACTAAGCTCTACGTGTTAATCTTCAAAAGCTTGTAATTAGGTTGTATTTTATTCTCTACTCATTTAAATTAAAGCATTACCAAGATTCAGTAGATAAACTTCAATTCTTTTCCCATTCCTGCTACAAATAAATGTTATGACTTCCAAATGAGCCACAACAATATCAGTTCTTTTATAACGATGAACAAAGCCCACCCTGCCATGGGCAGGGACACCTCTGTCGCGTTAAAGGGGTGTAGCTGATTAACCGTTACGGGCCCGGTTGGATTCAGAATACTGAACCAGTCGGACATTCACCAAAACTGGGGGTCCGTTCGGACATTCACCAAAAACGTAATAACCGCCTGGGGGTCCGCTCAGACATTCACCAAAAACGTATTAACCACCTGGGGGTCCGTTCAGACATTCACCAAAAATGCATTAACCGTCTGGGGGTCTGGTTAGATTCAGAACACTGAACTATCACGGATAACCACCCTCACCCTAGTTGCATTAATGAGAGCTATCACAATGCAATCAAGTATGGTTTATTACAGCAACAGATAATCAGGTTCTTTTGGATTGCCGGCGATAGTGACTGTCTGCAAAAGCAAGCTAGTATGCATGAAATACACAGGTGTTATAGGTGTTACAGATGTGACAGGTGTTATAGGTGTTATAGGCGTTACAGATGTTATAGATGTTATAGGTGTTACAGATGTTATAGATGGTATAGATGTTACAGGTGTTACAGGTGTTATAGGTGTACAGCCTAGAAATAAACGCGTTGAAAGGATCAAAGACTCTATATAGAGATTTATAAGCAAATATTCAGATCTCACCCAAAGGCGTCCCAATGGGGGGGGAAGAGAGGCTCAGCCCGTCGACTGATCCCAGAAGTCAGGAGGTCCTAAGGATGTTGTATGTCCTCGGGATGGTATCTCCCCTGACGATGGTATCTTCCCTAACAACCCCGCTCTCTCGGGCCAATTTATATTATATTCTATCTTTTAGGTGGAGCTTGAGTGGCTCTAGTCAAGCATATCTTAGTTATGATTGGTGTAAAGTTTTCCCGTCTCCGTTTAAAGTAATAGGCTCCGAGAAATTCAGGGCGCATGCTCAGTGAGGGGTGGTCGCACCTTGGAGGCGGGTAGCTTTTGGGATGGAGGTGTGTTTTGGTATTATAATGATATTATAATGAGCAAAAAGTACACTAGGGTACAGCATTTGTCAAAAGATGACAGGTCTTTGGCTTAGGGTGGCAAAAAGTGCAGCTTTGTGCACAAGAACAATTGAGGCCCCACCTGATTACAGAGCCTAGCCATGGTGTGTCCACTCCACTCCACGCTCCGTGGTGTTCCTTAGAGCTAGCACACCAAGTTTCCCCAGCGCGACAGCATCTAAGGTTGGGAGCCTAGGGAATGCTCAGGTAATGCAGTTATGCCCTACCCTGAAAGCCTCTTCAATGCTGTACCTTTTCCTTAAAAGTGTGAATGTTAGTTTTATTTTCCTAGTTGCTTCAGGCATTTACACCACAACCGCCCAGCAGACCAGGCTGCCCAAAGCCCCATCCAGCCTGGCCTTGAGCACCTCCAGGGATGGGGCACCCACAGCTTCTGTGGGCAGCCTGTGCCAGTGCCTCACTGCCCTCAGGGTAAAGAATTTCCTCCTAATATCTAATCTAATTGTACCCTCTTTTATTTTAAAACCATTACCCAAAAAAGTTCTGTCACTGCACTCCCTGACAGAGTCCCTCCCCAGCTTTCCTGCAGGCCCCCTTTAGGCACTGTAAGGTCACTGTAAGGTCTCCCCAGAGCCTTCTGTTCTTCAGGCTGAACAACCTCAGCTGCCTCAGCGTGTTTTCACAGGAGAGGTGCTCCAGCCCCTTCGTCCATCCATCCTTGGGGCCCTCCTCTGGACTCATTGTCATACTTCGGTGTCCTTCTTGTGCTGGGGGCCCCAGAGCTGAGCACAGGGCTCCAGGTGGAATCTCACAAGAGCAGAGAAGAGGGAGACAATCATCTCCCTCACCCTGCTGCCCACTCTGCTTTTGATGCAGCCCAGGATACAGCTGCCTTTCTGTGCCTCAAACCCACACTGCTGGCTCATGCTGAGCTTCTCATCAAACCAACAGCCCCAGGGCCTTCTCCTCAGGGCTGCTCTCAATCCATTCTTCACCCAGGGCCCAGGTGCAGGGCCTTGCACTTGGTCTTGTTGAACTCCATCAGGTTCTCACAGGTGCACCTCTTGAGCCGGGTCCCTCTAAATGGCATCCCTTCCCTCCAGCATGTCGGCCGCACCACTCAGCTTGGGCTCACTGGCAAACTTGCTGCGGGTGCACTTGATCCCACTGCCCATGACACTAACAAAGACATGAAAAAGCAGTGGTCCCAAGACTGGTCCCTGAGGAACACCGCTCATGACTGTTCTGCACTTGGACATTGACTGCAATTCTTCAAGTGCAACCATCCAGCCAGTTCCTCATCCACCGAGTGGTCCAACATTTCTAGAAATATCAATATTTTAAATACATATCTTTTCATCAGTTCTGGACTCTGCTCTCTTGCTTTTCAGGGATGCCTCTCCAAAGCACTTGATTTCTCAGCACCTTCATGAATGTTAGCTCAGAAATTTAAGCACAGGTTGTTACTGCCTGGCAATGTAGGGCCTTTCCCTTGTAAGCATTCATCCTACTATGAAGGTGACATTCCCTTTCTGAGTCTTCTCTAATTAAAATGCTGTTATTTAATTAGACTTTCTCAACTTGCCCTCAGAAGCCATCATTAGGAAGAGCATCCTCGGTGCATGCCAACATTACCCAGTCTTTTACTCTCTACAGCTAAGTACCTAGAGCTTGACTGTTACAGAAAACCATCACATTGATGTCAGAACAGTTGCTTGTCCTTCCTTCTGAGGAAAGAAATGCAAACTCAATCTGAGGTTACACCATAAAAATGTATATAATAGTAATAAATGGACACAGGAGAACTGTAAAAGGTTTATTATGCAAACAACTATTTTCAGAACAATCAGCCTATGAACTGTGAACAACTCTGAACAACTCTGAACCTGGAAGTGGGTGCCGCTCTCCCTGCTATCCCTAGTGGGTCCTGCGCTAGGGTGCCGGCCCATCGCCTGCAGCTGTCCTGTCTGAGCCGCAGGTGCAAGTTGGGCAGTGTGGGGGTGCTGAGGGCTGCCAGTCGGGTGGATTTGGCATGGCCGTGGCAGAGGCTGCTGCCAGCCCGGGACTTGCAAGTGGACGCAAGGGAGGTCTGGCAGCCTCGGGAAAGCGCGCAGCTGCCGCGTTTCGGTGCATAGGTGGCAAGGCGGGTCCCATGAGAGGCAGAAAGTGGTAGCGTGTGGGAGTAGGAGAGGCAGGTGGGCTCTGGCTGCTGCGTGCTGGCAGCTGGGGGGAGGCCGGAGGCTGTTGATTGTCCCTGCCTGCTGCCTCTGCAGCGGGGCCTGGCAGGGAGGGAGCATCCGTGCATGAGGCTGGATGGGCACCGCTAGCCTGGGGGGGGGCTTTTGCCTGGCGCTTTGGGAGAGGGGACCCTGGGGGGGCTGCTGTCTGCGTGTCTTCTTCTGCAGCTTTTTCCATCCCGTCCTTCTCCTGCCCAGCATCTGCTCCCCGCCCATGCTGGATGCCTGAGCTGCTGCTGCTGGGGCACTTTGCATCCAGATCCGCCTGTGTTGCAGGGGCAGCCGTGGCTTTCCTCTTCAGGGCGGCACGGCGATTGCAGTTGATGAGCAGGTGGGGAGAATACCTCTTGAAGTTGGGGTTGTGGTAGAGGAGTAACTAAAAAAATGCAAAGGAGGAGAGTTAGTTGCTACCATTTCCCAAAAATAATAAAAAATCGTTGATTGAGAAACCCAGCTACCATGACTCGACAGATGCTTCTGCGTAGCATTAACATAGAGGTAAAGGTAAGACTACCCTGCTAATGTGCATCCTACAGTTGAAACAAGAATTCAGATATTGCACAGCAAGAGATCTTGCAACTATATTAAACTGAGTAGACTCCTCATAGCCCAATTTATTTATATTTCCATTCCATTAATTTAAACTCATTGAGTATAACCCAAATATAGTGTATCCACATTTCTACCACTCATCAATGCCACCTGACAAATACCTCGACACCAGCCTGAGAAAGACATTAAGTTTAGAACATTTACTGTCGTCCTCACCTCCTCTATTGCCAAGGCCTACTTTATTTAACCCCCCCTATCTCCCACTAGAATATCGTGAGTGTTGGTTCATGTGTGGAGCAAGTGATGTACCTTCCTATGAGCAGAAAATGCATCTTCTGCCATGAATTTGGGAAGCGAGGCAGATCTTGGGAAGGTCCATTTCATTTTGGTGAATCCGTACAGGTTAAGTTCACGAATGAAACTCTTCACACTGTCAGCCTCAAAAATTTTCTGCGGCCCGGTCCTCCCCAGCACTTCTACTTTAAACATTTCCTCATCGATCACAATACAGCTTTCACAGCGAGCCCAGCAAATGCTCTTAAACTCGTCGCCTTCAACTAGGTACCACAGTTTCGTTGGGAAACTGAGGAAGGAGAAGACATTGGTTTTGACAGCACGCTCCTCAGAAGAACTACCGCGTCTGCTCTCACGGTTATCAGTGGAAGCTGGGCAATCCTTTCCTCCCTCTATTGATGCTGCAGCACCATCAGAAGCTGCTCCTCCATCCTGTCCCGGAGGCTCAGCAGAAGGGGACTCTGAGGATTCAACCGGCTTGTCTGGAGCAGCATCGGGTGAAGTTTCTGCTGGAAGCAGCTCCCTTTTAATTTCTTTTGTCTCATCTTCGCTGAAACTTCCGCCTGAAGCCATTTCAGTGGCCAGCTCAGTCTTCGTCCTGCCAGTCAGCAAGTGAGACCCAGCTGGTCTGTCTGGGCGTTCTGGTGGGAGATGCTTGAACATCACCGTGACACCCGCAGTCACCACAGTGACATCACAGTGGAACGGCCAGAGCAGATGTTGCTGCCCAGCACTTGTTGCTGGTGCTGTACCACGGGTGTTTCCACTCCAAAGAAGCACATAAAGCTGTGTTGAAAGGGGATGGCTTCTTCCCTAGACCTTGCTTCCCCTTCCCCGTGTGATAGCTCCCTTCTGGCCTCCTTGATGTCCCTCTACGTTTTCCAGCTGGGGAGGGAAATCAGTTGCCCGAGCAATGTGAACTAAAGAATGTAGCAATCTCTTCCTAGTTTCCTGCCACTCCTTGAAAATGCTCTGTGATTTCCACAGCACCGCTTCTGCAAGGGAATAGCTGTGTACCCAGGCGATGCTCCTCAAGGTCAGCAGTCTCCCAGAGGCTGCTCTGCAGGTCCAACCAGAATAAAACCTATACAGATTTTGCTGATGACATAACAGAGTAGATGTACAAGCCCTTGTTTCTTTGATTGGCTTCCTATGCTTTGATTTGATATTTTAGGAGTGTGGAAAGCAACTCAACAAAACCAGTGATGTTCTCCAAGCCTTTTAAATCACACCCCTCTCTACAGGGTCAAATGGGCCCCTTTTTGGAAAGGAAAGGTTCGATGTAGAGGTAGTGTCTGGATGCACTATGGATGGAATAGATCCTAAGTTTGCAAATCATACTAACTATGAGGAGATGTGAGCTCCCTTGTGTATAGACAGGCCTTGTGGCGAGATCTTGACAAGTCCGAGTGCCAGGCAATCACTGACGTATGAAGTTTAACAGGGACAAGCGACAGATTCTTCACCTACGTGTAGGTTGGGGCAACATTGCCTATGCATACAGAGTGGGGGATGAGCAGCCCTGCAGCAAGGGATCTGGGCACTGTGGTCAGTGGCAAGTTGAATAGGTATCAACAGCGTACCCTGCGGCCAGGAGGGCCACCCATACCCTGGGCTGCATCAGGCACGGCATTCCTAGCCAGCTGAGGGAAAGGATTGTCCTGCTCTGCTCTGCTCTGCTCTGCACTGATGTGGCTTCACCTCAAGCACTGTGTGCAGTTTTGGGTGCCACAAAATAAGAAGTACATAGAGCTGTTAGAGAGTGTCCAACGGAAGCTAGGAAAATGGTAAATAAAAGGTCTAGAGGGCAAAACGTGTGAGGAGCGGCTGAGCTCCCCTGGTTTGCTCAGCCCCGACAGGAGCAGGCTGAGGGGAGGCCTCGTGGCAGCCTGCAGCTCCCTCAGGAGGGGAGCGGAGGGGCAGGCGCTGAGCTCTGCTCTCTGGGGACAGCGACAGGACCCGAGGGGACGGCATGGAGCTGGGGCAGGGCAGGGTCAGGCTGGGGGTTAGGGAAAGCTTCTGCACCCAGAGGGTGCTTGGGCACTGGGACAGGCTCCCCAGGGCAGCGGTCACAGCACTGAGCCTACAGAGTACAAGAAGCGTTTGGACAATGCTCTCAGACACATGGTCTAAATTTTGGGTGGTCCTGTGTGGAGCCAAGAATTGGACTTGATGATTCTGGTGGGTCGCTTCCAACTCAGGCTATTGGGTGATTATTTTATGATTATATTCAGGAAGTGTAGCTCGTGTCATGTTGGAACTACAGCAAAAAGCAAAGTCAGCTCATGCAGGCCCAGAGTTGTACCATTGCATGGTGCTTCTTATTAGATCAGCTCTTGAATTAAGTAAGCAACCTGGAGGTGAAAACCTCTTTTCTTACTTACCACTTCAGCAGTCCAGTTAACTTCAGTTTAGGCATTTTCCTAAGTGCTGCTTTTGTTTGGAGAAGAACATTTATTCAGTGTTTCTTTCCATTCCTAATATTTCAGGTTCCTAAAGGAAGTCACTGCTGGTCAATGATTGCACACTCCAGGCCCATTCTTTGGAAGGACAGTGGCCAAAAAGGCAGCCAGAGCAGATGTTGCTGCCCAGCACTTGTTGCTGGTGCTGTACCACGGGTGTTTCCACTCCAAAGAAGCACATAAAGCTGTGTTTCAAGGGGATCGCTTCTTCCCTAGACCTTGCTTCCCCTGCTACTACCTGAAAGCAGCAGCTCCGGCTCCTACCTGAAAGTGGAGGAAAGCACCCGCTGGTTCCAGATCTCACTGAAAGCAGCCTGGGAGCTTCTGCCACAGTCCTGCCACTGCTGCCTGACGGTGCTGCCCTCCTGCTGCTCCCGCAGGCTCAGGCTGACCGGTGCCTCCAAGAGCACTACATCAAAAGGATGCTTGGTGTGCAGCTAGATGACTCAGACACCTCCCTGAGCATCAAGTAGGCTGCAGCCAGCTTCAGCAGCAGCACGGCACCACCAAAGAGTTGTGCTGCAGCAGAGATGCAGTTTGTCAGGCACATGGCCAGGCATGCCTGCCACCACTGCTTCCACCTCAGATGTCTGCAGATCTGCACCCGCATGCTGGTGGGCAAAGGCTTTTCTCCCCCCATGCCTTGAAGAAGGTTGGGTTCCAGCACCTGACGCCAAGAGCTCTGTCTAGCCTGGTGCAGGAGAGATTGCCCCCTGTCGCCCGTTGATCCTCCTGTGGCACCTCTGCTCTTGCCTTGACCACTTGCTGTTAGGCAAAGAGACAACAATGTTTGTCCTTTGTTCTCCCTGAACAGGGTTTTGTTCGAGTGCATGAAATCCAGTTTCAGTTCTGCTAACCAAGGCATCCTTCCCCTGTCATGCCCTGCCCCTATTCTGGAGAGGGTTGGAGATAAAATCGTTCTAGTGTTATGGACTTCAAATAAAGCGCAATGCCTTCAGTGGCTTGCTTTACCTTGAATCGCTGATACCCATTCCAAAGCAATTTCTGGAAGTCTTTACACATCTTCAAATTGTCATACCCCGTTTTGTCAGGGAACAATTTCCTAGTTGTGAAAACCTTGTTTGCACTAGAGTGCAAACCTGCAAAAGCTAATCTCAAAATAATGCCATTTTCTAGGCTAACAAAGTGTTAGTGAATCCGATTTTTCTAAATGTGCATCTCTTAAAACTACAGGAATCATCAAGTTCTATTCTGATCTTCCCTAATGCAATGGAGATGAACTTCTTCAGGTCAGTTTCAGATTGGAGAGAAGAAAAAACAACTGCATAGCACTTACCTTTTAAGGTTTAGTGACAAAATCAATCTTTTAACTGTTATGAAAATAGTCAAAACTTTAAATGGCAACTAGAAGATGGTGACCAATTTGGTAACACTTAAAAAGGATGCTCAGAAAACTGTAAGCACAGAACTGTGGAAAATCAAGCCCTTTAAGATTGGCCACCTTAGATATCCATAAGTGACTAAGCTCTACGTGTTAATCTTCAAAAGCTTGTAATTAGGTTGTATTTTATTCTCTACTCATTTAAATTAAAGCATTACCAAGATTCAGTAGATAAACTTCAATTCTTTTCCCATTCCTGCTACAAATAAATGTTATGACTTCCAAATGAGCCACAACAATATCAGTTCTTTTATAACGATGAACAAAGCCCACCCTGCCATGGGCAGGGACACCTCTGTCGCGTTAAAGGGGTGTAGCTGATTAACCGTTACGGGCCCGGTTGGATTCAGAATACTGAACCAGTCGGACATTCACCAAAACTGGGGGTCCGTTCGGACATTCACCAAAAACGTAATAACCGCCTGGGGGTCCGCTCAGACATTCACCAAAAACGTATTAACCACCTGGGGGTCCGTTCAGACATTCACCAAAAATGCATTAACCGTCTGGGGGTCTGGTTAGATTCAGAACACTGAACTATCACGGATAACCACCCTCACCCTAGTTGCATTAATGAGAGCTATCACAATGCAATCAAGTATGGTTTATTACAGCAACAGATAATCAGGTTCTTTTGGATTGCCGGCGATAGTGACTGTCTGCAAAAGCAAGCTAGTATGCATGAAATACACAGGTGTTATAGGTGTTACAGATGTGACAGGTGTTATAGGTGTTATAGGCGTTACAGATGTTATAGATGTTATAGGTGTTACAGATGTTATAGATGGTATAGATGTTACAGGTGTTACAGGTGTTACAGGTGCACAGCCTAGAAATAAACGCGTTGAAAGGATCAAAGACTCTATATAGAGATTTATAAGCAAATATTCAGATCTCACCCAAAGGCGTCCCAATGGGGGGGGAAGAGAGGCTCAGCCCGTCGACTGATCCCAGGAGTCAGGAGGTCCTAAGGATGTTGTATGTCCTCGGGATGGTATCTCCCCTGACGATGGTATCTTCCCTAACATCCCCGCTCTCTCGGGCCAATTTATATTATTTTCTATCTTTTAGGTGGAGCTTGAGTGGCTCTAGTCAAGCATATCTTAGTTATGATTGGTGTAAAGTTTTCCCGTCTCCGTTTAAAGTAATAGGCTCCGAGAAATTCAGGGCGCATGCTCAGTGAGGGGTGGTCGCACCTTGGAGGCGGGTAGCTTTTGGGATGGAGGTGTGTTTTGGTATTATAATGATATTATAATGAGCAAAAAGTACACTAGGGTACAGCATTTGTCAAAAGATGACAGGTCTTTGGCTTAGGGTGGCAAAAAGTGCAGCTTTGTGCACAAGAACAATTGAGGCCCCACCTGATTACAGAGCCTAGCCGTGGTGTGTCCACTCCACTCCACGCTCCGTGGTGTTCCTTAGAGCTAGCACACCAAGTTTCCCCAGCGCGACAGCATCTAAGGTTGGGAGCCTAGGGAATGCTCAGGTAATGCAGTTATGCCCTACCCTGAAAGCCTCTTCAATGCTGTACCTTTTCCTTAAAAGTGTGAATGTTAGTTTTATTTTCCTAGTTACTTCAGGCATTTACACCACAAGTGTAAACATTTCCAAACCATGAACAAACAAAAAGCAGAAAAGTTCAGAATACTGACTATTGCTTTACATAACTGCATATTATAGTCTTGGATGATGATGTTCAACAGTAATAGGAAGTGTCCCTGTTAAGAGTTTTAAATAATATCTGCTAAAATATCCACAGCACTATGGTATTTTTGTGCCTTCCAGAAGTGCATTATGTAGTCCAAATAAACAGTTCCTTTTTCTTTCTACTCCAGAGGAAAGAATTGCACACACAAGCACAGGGTTTTTTGGGATATTGCAGTCCTCCTGAACACAATATTATGTTATTCTGCAATGAATGCTGGTAGTCCTTTCACTGCAAAAGACAGTGTGCTTTTTAGAGAAATCTGAGTTTTCCTTCTGCAATTTCAGATCAGAATTGAGAAAGCTCTGTCTACTGCAGAGATCTGCTACATGGTTTGGTTGTTCCTAGGAAATTTGGCTTTGAATGAAGATCAAACTGTAGAGAAAAAGATTAACCTTCAAAAAATAAAGTACTGCTGTACCTGGGGATTATTATTAGATGTGCCTGTAACTAAGCTCTAGTAATTTTTTTAATGTGCATCAGAGCATGTTCTTCTATTTGGAAGGGTCGAAAGTGCTATATGTGACAGTAAGAGCTTAGTATTTAGAAGATAGCCAAAGCTATGACTTTTAGTTTACCAAATTTGTGTATGTGTCTTCAATTAGTCTCCACCATGACTGTCAACTTTCCAAAGCTGCTTTCCCTTGTCCACCAGCTACCTTCCTCAGGTTTATCTTTGTCTGGTATCCCAGTTCCTCATGTGGACTGTTCCAAGCATGGAACAGTTCTGGAGCTCAGATCATGAATTATTTAATCTACATGTTTCTTCTATTTTCTTACAAATCATTTTAAAACAACCTGCAAGTAAATTTGTGAGTAGGATCAGAAAAAGAAGTATCCCTTTTCTAATAATCTTACAAGAACTTTTTATCACATGTCCCTAGACATATATCTTAGAATGTGTAAGAGACTCATTTTCCTTGTCAGTAAATAGTTCACATAGTCATGAGACTGTTTCTAGCAAATGTTTGGAGTATGGTTTGAGCTTGCAAAAATATTTCATAGATTGATCTGTTTAAATGAGTGGAAAATCAGACTGATCTGAGAATCCAGATATTTCTTCCGTGAGTTGTCATGTTCTTTCTACTAGACATGCCTGTAATCAAATACACCCTTGGTAATTCAACAGGAAAATGAAAGAGAACTATCTCTAGAAATGAAATTATGTACAACAAAGACACAGAACCATTGAGCCAGTATCAATTTTCAAACCTAAGAGAGAAGTGTTACTATTTTTCAAATGTTTTTTGTTAGTTTGTTTGTTTTCCTCTTTGAAGCCTAGCATGTATAGCGCAGTGAATTCTGCAAGAAGTATTCATGCAGAATAAGGCAGTGAGATCATTTATGTGTCCAAGTTGTCCTTTCTGCAAAGCATCTACTTGACTTAAAAGCATATCGTTCTCACTTTGCACAATACATCGGTCTTTTATATTAATTTCTGACAAGTTGACTTCTAAGTTGCACCTCAATGCATTGCTCACATTGACTAAACTTTGCAAAATCAGCTGTATCTAGATATCAAGGCCTAAATGATGACTACATTGTGATTTTTTGTTTTGTTATCAAATAATAGTTATTCAATCAATTGGTTATATGATTCAATTCCAAATAGTTGAGCAAATAGGATAACAGTTATGAAATCCAGTTAAGTGTATAACATTGACAAGCTGGAGTATTTCTACTAACTAGAGTTTTCCTGATCCCTAATCCTACATTTTTTTCAATATAGAGGAAATATGTACCAAGTTTATTAGACCCATATCTCCCAGATGCATTCATTAGCCAAGGTCCTTCCTGTCTCAAAGGGTGTTCCCAGTAAATGTACTTTGGCTTGCAGTTGCTGTGATCTGATTCAGAATGGGAAACTTCGGAATGGTATCTCCTCTTCTCATGGTACTTGAACTGTTTTTGAGCAGAGATGATCATGAAATTATCATTAATGACTTCTAATTCTTTACCCTTATGTGATGTAGTTTTAGACTACTGATGTATTGCTTAAGTCCGTAAGTCCTTTTTTAAAAAAAAAGTTGAATAATCAATGCAAGAGCTCATCTTAATATTTTATGTTTAATATTGAAGGAAAGCCATGAGTTAATAGCTATAGACCTCTCTCAAATGATTCATAATATCAACACATGAGGCAAGGATGAGACAAACTGTACCACTGAATTTTGGATTAGCAGTTTGGAGTACATGTCTACAAACAACAACAACAACAAATCTAAAGGCTCAAATGTATACTAGAAAATACAGCATGGAAAGAGCTTTTGAAGAAGGACTTTTGAGAGAGGACTAGAAAAAATAACTATAATTAGATGGGACGGGGAAATAAAATCTATGTGTACTCATACTGATAAAGTCACTGTCTCGAGATTGAAGTCGAGGATTCTACAGACACCCAAATGGGTAGTCAAACTTACAAATCCCCAAAACTTCAGCACAAACGTTGAATAATGCAATAATTTCTAGAGAGTGAATTTAACTTCCTATCAGAAATCAGGAAGAAAAAAAAAATTAAAAAAGAGAATAGTTAATCTTTAGATATTAATTAATATGTTGTTCTTTATGATGAATTCAGTGTGGATTTTTGAAGAGGAAATCATTCGTGATCAACCTGATAGCCCACTGAAATGAGATGACATTTGGTAGGTGAAGGGAAAACAGCAGATGTTGTTTATTGTGACCTTTTCAAGCCTTTTGACACCCTTGCCTGTAACATCCTCATTGACAAACTGGTGAAGCATGGGCTAGGAAAGTTGATTGTGGAATGGATTGAGAACCGGTTGAACAGCCAGTTTCAAATGATTGCCATTGGCAGCAGTCCAGTTGGAGGCCAATCAATATACATCAATGAAGTGGTGTACCACAAGGGTTGACAGTAGGTCTGTTTAACATCTTTAATCATTTGGACAATGGGACCACAGCAAGTTTGCATATGACCCAAAACTGAGAGGACTGGCTGACACACAGACAGTTGTGCCACTATTTGGAGAAGCTAGAGAAATGGCCTGTCAGCAATCTCAAGTAATTTAAAAAAAGTGCTTAGTCCTGCCACTGGTGAAGAATAACCCCATGTTCCAGTACAGGCTCAGGACTGACTGGCTTTATAGAGATGGAACCGGAAGTCATGATGGGCACCACATTGAACAGGAGTCAACATTGCATCCTTGTGGCAAAAAAGACCAGCAACATCCCAGGTTATATTAGACTCCGAATTTACAGAAGGTCAAAGTGGCTGGTCCTTCCTCTCTGCTCAGCACTGATGAGACATGTCTGGAGTCCATTTCTGGGCTCTGCATCACTGGAGAAACAAAGACGTACTAGAGTGAATCCAGTGAAGGTCCACAATGATGATTAAGGGACTGGAGCATCTCTCATACAAGGAGAGGCTGAGATCTAGAATTGTTAATTCTGGAGCACCAAGGGAGGTCTTATTCATGTGTATAAATATCTGATGGAGTGGGGAATAAAGTAGACAGAACCAGGCTCTCCCCAGTGGTGTCCTGTGGCAGGATGAGAAGCAATTGGCACAAAATGAAATACATGAAATTCCATATGAACACAGAAAAACATTTTTTTTTCTGTGTGGGTGGTCAGAGATGGGAACAGATTACTGAAGAGTTATGAAGTCTTGTAGAGATTCAAAACATGACTACTCTAGTTGACCCTGCTCTTACTACAGTGGGGTCTGCTAGATGACCTCCAGGAGTCCCTTCCAACGTCAACTATTCTCTGATTTGGGGAAACACTGAATCAAAAAAGAAGAGAAAAAAAAGACTGTGAATGCAGAGTTTCATTACAGAATAAATATCACATAACATGATGGAGATATTTCACTCTGTTCTGCAACAAGTTTTCATTAAAGCTATCAAAGAGTATTAAAATGATAATGGACTATAAGAAAAATACCAGTAAGAATGATTTTGAAAAGATTCAGTCAGGCCCTTTTGACATAGAAAAATTAACTGTAGATACTTAAAAGCAACTACAATTTACTAGAAGAGATGGATAAACAAAAGTATTTTTTAAAACAGGAATGAGTATTAGACAGGAATGGCAATTTCTTTTTACCTCCTTAGAGTAAGAAAAATTATGTATTCTCTTGTGATAACTAAATATTAATATTTGCTCTGTGCCAAGGATTTTTTTGTTTCTTCTGTTTTTTCTTGCTGCACAATGTCTTTCTTGGCCTAAAAAGTCTTAGAGAATCAGCTGATTGAAATGGTATTTTACACTACCATAGGGCCATATACAACTTGCCTTGAGAAAAGAATGTAGAAGAATTGTCAAGAACTAGGCCAAACTAAAAGCTTTTCAGTCTTGATAGTATGTCCTGCAACACACAGGGAAATATGTCACGACTGATGGGGCTCTACAAGCAACCCAAGTTCCCATCCTGTCAGGCTGGATACTGATAATGAAGGGAAGTGGAATCAGCTGTGTCCTGAACTATATTAGTTACTGATCTCAGCTCAGCACCAACTTTAAAGAATTCTGAAATCTTGTTAACTTATGAAAGGACATATGTCATGTGAACAGGGGTTGGCACACGGACATATGTTACAATGCTGTTTGTAATGAAGTACCGGTTTGGTAGTAAGGTGTCCAAAGAGGAATAATTCATAATGATAAGTTTTCAATATCACCTGTCAAACCATTGCAGAAGCATAACACAAAGGCTTCAATGACCTCAAATGGACATAGGTGGGTGCATTAACCAGAAGAGTACAAGCAGCAATTCAAACACTGCAGATCTTGCCCAATTAATTTCATTGAGACTGCTTCATTGTTTGAAGGTCAAGAAGTGAAGAATTTCAAAAGTTATGAAGATCATTTAGTCTGATCTCGAGCCAAGCACAGGACCCGAAATGTTATAGGCTGTGAAACCAAAAGATTAACTGCTTTGCTGCTCTAAGGATTAATTGAAAAATCTACATTATATTAAGAGTCCAGATATGATGTATCTCAGTCAACAGATGAGAGATTTTTTCGTTATGCAGCAATATTAATATCATACTTGCTTTGTTAATTATGTTAAGGGAAAATAAATGTCTTTTGTTTCCTAATATCACAAAAATTTGTTGCTTTTCTCAACAACAGGGAATATAACAGAAAAGTTGTAACTGTGGGAGTCATTTTCCTTAAATGGAGACGCTTTAATTTTGGAGTCTTTAATGGTACACTTCTGTTTTGTTGACAGAGCCAACAGACATCAGTGGAGTAGCTGTGTTACTTTTGTGTGCTAGTGTACATAAGAACTGTGATGCGGAATTCAGCCAGCTTGATTGTTGTCATGTTTGTTGTGTTCAGAATTGAGCAAAGATTTGTCAAAACAAAGGGCTGGTCTTCAGCTCTACTCTTTCATCAAATTAATCACCTATGATGTTAAAAAAACATATATAAAGTATTCATGTATAAAGCAATGTAAACCTTTGTTGGATTTTATACAAACATGCACAAATATACCTATGTACGTACCCAGTGTAATCAATACAGAATTTAAAGAGACACAACACATTCTTATTTTATTTTACCTTGGCCTTGTGTCTATTTGTTTAGTCTTTGGTTGCTTGGTGACTGTCAAGTTTGAATTAAATCTCTTTCCTTTTCCTACAAACCTCACTTATTTGAGAAGGTGGCCAACAGGAAAACTGGCTTTGTTATTTATGTTTCCAACTCAGAAGCTGTCCCAGTAAAAATAAAGTGTCTTGGAATTAGACAAGAAATCATTGCATTCACAGAAATGGGCAGTGCCACCCTTTCCCTCATTCCCACCAGGGGTCAATGAAATTCAAATAAATATTGTGACTCATTCCTTGCTCAAAATTTCTTGCTTCAGTAAATCATAGCTTGATTTACTGAGTGACGTAGTAAAGAAGGCTTGGAACATGGTGAAATACATATACAGGTGCACAATAGGAGCCGAGTATAACCAAAGCTGATTTACTAACATCTTACAATTTAATGGCTTCACATTTTTTTTTCCACAGAAGTGTGTGTTCTTATGTCAATATGTGTTTTTGACACTAGAAGGACTGTAGCCACTAAATTTTTATACATCCTCTGTGTACCCTTTCCACTTGAAAATCAGGATTTATGAGCTGAAAATGAATTTCATGCTTCATCCATACCGTATTTAATTTTTTTTTTTATTTTAATTCAAACCTTACAACGCCATCTCAACTTCTTTAGGCTTCATGAGCTTCATTTTCATGGACACATTCAAATGCATAGGATTAGAAGGATTTTATTTTTTTTCTTTGATGAGTGCATTGCATTTTATTGGATAAGAAAAGTTAAAAAGATAAAGTGGTGCATACACTTTCTGTAACTTCTTTCATAATTTTATTCAGCTAATGAAGAATGCAACATTACTATATCTTGTGGAAGAACGTGAAGACAAAAAACATGTTGAATATTTGTGTCTGTGCTCTTGATGTTCTGTCACAAACAACAAGCTCCCTGCTTCCAAAGGAATGGGGACATGAGTGTCTTTCTGTTTACCTCTGTATTAAGGGTCTTCCTGCACCCAACTACATTACTCCCTTAGTTCAAATCAGAAGTATGCTTTTAAGGAGAACTCCACATTTTTCATTTGGATCATGGAGCAGTCTCAAGTGTGTGAGAATGATGCCTTTGAGATAAAATTAAGCTGAAAAGGTACTTGATACATTCAAGCCATAAATGGACATTCAGTACATGCTACAGATTCAAACTAATCCAAACTAGAACCTCCCTGTAGTGTTAATAATATAGGTTTCTTTTCAGCCGTACCAGTTCTTTCATTCAACAGAGATACTATTTGTGAATGCAGACATAGACCTGCTTTGTGGCAGACTGGGTGTGCTTTGAACCTGAATGGGGGAGGAGGATTCTGTTGTACAACTCCTGACATTCAGAAATTTTCAAATGACACTGGAGCTTCGGTATGTTATACACCCCCCCCCCCTCTAAAACCTGATATGCTAAGATGATACATAACTGCAGGTAGACTTCTGGTTTGTCTTCAAGTCCTTGCTCTACTAGTTCACTCTGATTCAGGCAGAAATTAACTTCAGGAACTTAGATGTCTTTTGACAAGATGAAAAAAGTTTGCATTTTGGTTTGATGCTGAAACCAATAAATTTAAAGGGAAGCTTCTTTTTACAGAAAATATTACAGATGATTCTTCTGGGCTTCTGAAGGAAGGGGAGATTTAAGGCTATCTGATTGCTCTGTCTAGACATGGAGCTGTCTGCTGCCACCACAGTGGGGACCTGTGTGGCATCCTACTTGGCTTGGTCTCCTTGTGAAACAGCCCCGCTTTCACTGCTCCCTCACTGCTGACTACGCTAAAATCTATTTTCAGCCTTCCCATCTCCTTGGAAAGTAACTTCTGAAACCCTCTTGTGTTCTTCACTGTTACAGTGTAAGCTGAAATGTGAGATAAGGTCTTGAGACAGGATGTGATGGCCATCTGTAATTTGTAATAGAGTCAGGATTGTGGTGTAGAAAATCAAAAAATACATGTATGCTTGAGTCATTGAAAATCCTAACTTCATGATAATACACTGGAATTTGGAGGTATAGGATGAAACCTGCATTACCAAAGCATAAGATAACTTTTATCATAACAAGCTTATCCCTTGAGGGAATGGATGTGGATGATTGGTGATACATCCTATTTCCTTGTGCTCTGTATTTCTTCTTTATGAAGAGTGAAGTCTTGGCCTTGATTGTACCTCTGAACTCCCGAGGCTGGGTGAAGACCAGCTGTTCAAACAAAGCAGAAATGATGTCAACTACTGGCACACGGGAGAAAACACAGTGAAGAATTCTGGGTATGTAGGAACACTGAGATTTGACATTTTTACAAGGAAAGTAAATGCATGGGACATCCTAAATTCCTACCTATTAAAAGAATCTTGTTAAGAAATGAAGTACAGTGATAGAAATGTCTGACTGGATTTGTACTTTAAAATGAGGTTACCATAACACTTGATTAATGCTGTTTGAGTCATACTGCAATTGCAGTGCATATACATACTGTGCAAAGATTTATTATGCAGTAAAAAAGTCTCATTAGAGAGATGTGTGGATATTCGGTGCTATATTAACCTCCTTTTAGCTCCAGGATAGATTTAGAACCTTGTTCTATACATTTTATGGAAAGCTGGCAATTCAAGTAGTTTCTTCTGACAATATTAGGGACATTTAGATATTTAGCATCCTTTTTTTATTTAAAGAAATTACAATTTTATGCTCTTAAAACTAGGAAAAGGACCAAACAAAAAAAAAAAAAAAGTGTATTAAATACCAATTTTTAGTACTTATTTCTGTTTATTTTGTTTATGAGTTGTTTTTTTTTTTCATTCTTTTCTGAAATGTTTCTATACATTTCAGTGCAAATTGGCTATCAGAAATCTTTTATTGCTAAGAAGATGGGTACATTTTCTTCCATCTTTCTTGGGAATTTAATGGGAAAAAAAAATCTGTGTGAGCATGGACTAGCATGAATATTTTAAATTCAACTTTTTCAGAGAGTTAAGGCCAAATTCAGATCATCTGCTAAACAAGTGAATTGTAATTTATTGTTTGTAGTAATCTTTGTTTCTCCATAACTTAGTTTAGAGGAGTCTGCAGATTTCAAAATCTTTTGAAAGAGGGCTCATTCACAATTTATAGACCTCGAGTAATATGGTGGATGTCTTGTCACCTTCTTATCCCCACACTGACAATGAGCCCTCTCCATTGTCAGATGACTCCCCATACTCAAAGAAGTTGGATGAGACACAACTTTCGTGGATCAATTTGACAAGAAGACTTGAGAGCTTGAGGCATGTTCTATGAAGCAGTCACTCAAATTTAAGCTCAGAGTTCTGGAACTAGGTATAACTTCTTATATCTTAACATCTGACAGCAGATAGCATCAGCATCTAGTGAGATATACAAAATTATGTCATGATGAAGCTACATTTTGATTAACAGTTTCCTCTGATTAGTTAATTTTGAAGTCCCCTAATAACTCTTGAAATAGCTTGCCCTTGAGTGAAAAAAAGGTAAATATGTGGTTAGACTTAAAAAAGGCAATCACATATGATCAGACTGTATGACAAAGAACCTCTTATAACTGGATTAAGAAAAACAACCAACCACTGCCAACAACAACAAAAACAACAACTAGAAACTACTAGAAGTTGTTTCTGAAGGAAGTTGTTTCTGAAGGAAAAATGAGTCTTGGGACCACATTGTTGCCCTAGTCATTTGTGAGGAAAAGAATTATGTGAGCATGTCTTTGTTTCATCTGCCTGAGCCAACTTGATTTTTTTAACCAAATTTGTTAGATGAATGATGTTTACAAGGACAGTCAATTCCTAAAAGTTTCTTGAAAACAGAAAGCCAGGAAGAGAACAGTAAAGGGTGAATAAGTTGCGCCAGGGAAGGTTTAGGTTGGATATTAGGAAGAACATCTTTACCAAAAGGGTTGTTAGGCATTGGAATAGGCTGCTCAGGGAAGTGGTTGAGTCACCATCCCTGGAGGTCTTTAAAAGACGTTTAGATTTAGAGCTTAGTGATATGGTTTAGTGGAAGACTTGTTAGTGTTAGGTTGGACTAGATGATCTTGGAGGTCTGTTCCAACCTAGATGATTCTGTGATTCTGTGAATCATACTATGGAGTATGGAGTATTGAGTATCCACTACTATGGAGTACTGGAGTTTTCACCTGTCTTTGAAATAAGGGAGAATTTGGGGCTGGACTTCACATATTCTTGGCTACAAGCCACCATACTCACATTATCAAGAAAACTTGTTTTTACTTTTTCTTCTTGTATGAATTCACTTGGTGGTGGATCTTAGCCTTTATCTAAAAGTAGATCTAATTTCTAATGAGAATGCCTGGATATTCTCAATGCTGTCATAAATTTTACCAAGGAAGGAAATATTTGCCTGAATAGGCAAATTTTGCCTCTGATAGAAGATATTTTCCATGAAGACTCCTCCCTCCCCATACCATCTTTTCTTACACTGTGTCTACAGCAGAAAAATAGATTTGTGAAGACAGGTAATTTGGTGAAGTGCAGGGGTTAGATAATTTTAACTGAGTGGCATTGAATAGGAGAAGAAAATGACACAAAGCTTGTTTCCACCTTTTCAATAAAAATAATTTCCCATCATCCCTTGATCCCTCAAACTTTTCAGCCACATTTACAGCTTTCTCCAAGACCTTTCTCCAATGCCTCCAAGGTTAATATAAACCTTCTGCTATACCTGTGTGATGGATGGTACCTGTTGGAGTCACCAGTATGAGTATGAGTCACCAATGATGAGTAACCTGAAGCAAACTGATATGAGGGCCTTTTTGTGAAATATTAAGTCTCCAACCCTGACTGCCAATTATAAGCAGCTATCCTCAGGGATCTAAAATCACAGTAAAAGGTGGTGTGTATGTATGTTGCAACTGGCTGTGATATTCTCCCCACTACATTGTTAATATTTACAACTCAGTTGAAGACATAAGTAAAGCAGAAACTCACATTATTTATTCTTGGAATCGGTATTTCGTTTTCCCAAAGAACAGTTAGGAAAGATGTGTTTCTTATTCTCCATGTTAGCTTTTATTCAGTGTCACAGCCATCTGTAAACTGTCTATAAAAATAAAGAAAGCCTCTAACTAGAGATCCTAAAGATGTTAGGATCCTAAAGATATGTGTAGAGTCTCTGATGTGCTCTTCTGCTGCCAGGAACACTCTCCTCTAGGTTTGTTTATGTACTCCCTCTGGTTTTGTCTGTAGAGTTAACACACATGAAATGCTTCCTGGAAATAACAATATGCTGTAAAGCTTTTATAGTTGTAGTATTTTATTTATTTATTTATTTATTTATTTATTTATTTTGCCCTTGGCAAATGGCATTAGGGAAATTTTGTCTTTGATATGTGACTTAAGACAGTTTTCTTTAAATGATATCAATCTAAATTCTGAAACCAAACAGCTTTTTTTTTTTTTTTTTTTTTTTTTTCCAAGTAAAGAGTAAAATGAATTAAAATATATGATTTAAAAAATTAATCTTCCTTCCTCCTGTGGACCTCATCTCACATCCTCAGAAAATTACCACAAAAACGTTTGTTTTGTTATCTGTATGGGTCATCTTTAAACTTTTTTTCCAACATGTGCTTAGATTTACATAAGAAAATACTTGCTTTCTAATTTCAAGATAAATCATGAGTGTCCTGGATAGTTATTTTTATCATAGCACTAGCAGCACTCTAGAACAAATAATCCATAAAATGTCTTTATACATAAAATGTGAATATCACCCTTATTCTCTCCAATCCTATTTTTATTTTTTTTAAATAATAACTTCTAAATGTGGCTAATTTTTAAATAAGCATAAAGTTTATGGAATACCCTGTCAAATGCTTTCACTAGCTGATTTAAAGCTGAGCTATGTAATAGATCTAATAATTTTTCAACATAACTGCTCTATTTGGAAGGGTGTTTAATAAAAGTTAATATTTCTAATTAAGTCTGAAAGTAAAACGGAGGGGAAGTCATTGTCCTGATTCTGGAAGAAATTAAATACTGAAGGTTTTAAATGTTTTATGGAAACTGTTTTTGCAGCTTTATCTATCTAATAGCTGTACAAGAGTCTAAGCATTCTTCATTAATAAATAAATAAATAAATAAAAATAAAACAAAAAATAATAAAAAGGACATCTAGCAACACAGCTGGTATTTATTTTCCTATATCTTGTTTAGAGCTTATATTAATTGAAGTCTGATAACTTAGTTGTATCTTACAACTAAGAACCTTAGTTGTACCTACAGTTGTACTTGTACTGGAAAATGATTGGTGTGCAGTGATTTTTGCCTTGATAGAAGAAACAATGATTACTGCTACAGGAAGGTGAAAATAAAAATATTACCTTACTTGCTTTTTTTTGAAATATAAGGTATTCAGAAATACTAGAAAATACTGTGAAAGGCAATCAGATCTGGTAATTAGTATAGAAAAGCATAACTGCATGTTGTACACAGTAGTGCTTTAAGTGTTATTTCCATAACTATGGAAAAATGGATTTGTATTCCAATATTGTAACACTTCAATAATTTAATTACTTTGATCATAAGAATATATGAAGTAATTCTTAAAGAGGAAGAGAACTTGTATCACTGGCAGCTTAAACCAAAAATGAACAGTGGATTTCCATTTAAGATTTTAGAAAACTTCCTACTTGCAGTGAAGATCATTCATCTTCACTATAAACACTTTGAACAGAGCTTCTTGTGTATCACAATATTGGTGTACCAAGTAAAATAATTAAAAATTATTGTATATTCTGACAACTTTTCCACAAACATTGTCCTTTAACACACATACACACACACAAAGACACCAAGTATTAGTACTAGCATGTCTCCTGGTTTCCAAATTTGAGAGATAAGCTGCATTACAATGTGCCCTTTACAATTGTCATTGTAATAAACCAGGGTTCCGGGAATTTTCTCGCAGCAGTACAGTTCCCAGTGGCATTCACTGGTAATGACCAGTGATAGCGTATTGTATGAGATTCATGTGTTAACATTTCTCAGGAATTTCCCAGACTGTCTTGCTGGTATTTACCATAGTGCTGCAGAATGAGGCATTGAGGAGGAGGAGGCGGGGAAAAAGCATTCTACAGTTTCCTTTCAGAACATTTACAGATATTTTTCCCACCTCAGCATGTATGTTATGGAGGCAGAAGGATTGGGCACTTAGATTGTTGTCTTAAATGAAATTCCAATCAGTATAAAGCCTGTCTCTCTAGACAGCCATTAATTTGAAGGTGTGCTTGACAAAAACGTGCAGCTTGCTTAAACAAATGAAAGCTAATGTGCAGCCTTGAAATCAGAAGGACAGAGTTATCTATACAAACATGTTTTGATGCACATGCATAAAATTAAATGATAAATGATGAGGTTTTTGGACAAAGCAGCTTCAAATCTAAAAATAGGTACTGTACTTAAATGAACATGCATCAGGAGACCTAATTTAAGCATCAAAATCTGACACTTGCAGAATTTTTTCTTGTAAAATCCCTGTAAAGTGTCACAACTGGCACTATCTATCCATAACATCCCACTGTGAGAACATTAATTTAGAACTGATTTCATCTCCTGGTTTTTTAGTTGTTTGTTAGCCCTAAATTTTAATTCTCTTGAAACATTCGTTTCTGAGATCACAGTAAGTATCCTTGAATCTGTTTAGCATGGCATAGTAACTGGGCCTGAGTGGCTCACATTGAGTAAAAACTCAACTCAGAACACCTCTGTTCTTTCAGAAGAACAAAGAGAATGTTAAGAGTACAGAGGGTTTTACTTACTAGTATATTTCCTAGGCTAGGAAACGGGCGCTCAGCCCTGAGATCTCCTGCAGAAGTATGCAACATACAGCCGCCTGCAGCTGAAGATAAAAACAATCTTGCTGAGGTAATATTCATCACAGGAAGTGTTTATATTATTTTTCTTTTTATTTGCTGTCCAGTTACAAATGGCTATACTTTTTTTTTTTTTTCTTTTTTCTTAAATGCATATGCTATTTCAAGAATTTGCCAGAAGAATTCTGATTGCTAGTTTATTGCCATGTTGTTTGTCTACTGATTAAAGTCATAAATCAAGCACTTTAGTTTATATATATTAAACGTGATGTCCATAACCAGCACAAGACTTACAGGAATTAGAAAAGACTTAAAAACTTAATGTAAACAATGCTGAGAGTAAACACATTCCGCATGGTCATGAGACAAGGAATACTGCTTTTCATCTAGATATGTGTATGATGTCTACAACTATACATGAAGCTATCCCAACAATATCAAATTAAGCTTACCTCAATTTCTGAGGTTAAGAAACTCAGATAAACTCTGTGGATAAACTCTGTGAATTAGGAAATTTCATAAAGAAGGCATGCAACAGAGCTGAGAACCGAACCAGAACCTGAGTTTCAGATAATTACGGTAGTCACAAGCACATCCATAATCAGAACAGTGTGTTTTAAAGACCTTTTGTACTTGTTGCTTTCTTTTTCGTCAGTCTGCTTGTCATCAAAAATGAAGCGAAGAAGGAATTGAATGCAAAGGGAAATACTGAGATGGATTTTCTACAGCAAATTCAGATGTCTTTAATCTATAAAAGACAAAACACTATAACACAGCTTATTAGAGGAATGAAATAGTTACTTCAGAATGAACTGATTTTATCCTATGGTGCAGTAAGTGGACACTTCAGTACACTCTTGCCAGTACTCATGTATTTTGGATGGAAACTGAGGTCAATACAAAGTGCTCTTAAATATCAGTTTGTTTTTTACCAGATCAGCCGTTTCCTCCCCCACACCATGGTTGACTGCTCTTTTCCTGCAATCAGGAAAAACATTACTTTCCCATCAAACTTTTAAGTAAGCATACATGAGGTGCATATTTACTCCATTAACTACACAAATTTGAATCTAAAGTGAATATTCTCAGTTTGTGATAGTTGATAAGGAAAGCTTTTTTGATGGTCGAGCTCAGAAAAGTGGGTTGTTTACTCCCCAGATGCTCCCCAGTTTGGAAGGTCAAATTTGCCACCCAGGAAATATTTTTTCCAAGTTCAGCACTGAAAGCTATATTTATAGTTAGCAGGTAACAGCTGGATGTATCATTTTAAAGGAGAACATATGAAATCCCTTGGTAATATTCATTAAAAGTTTAGCCAAATGGATTTTTTTTTTTATTTGGCTCAAACACTTAACCAATGAAACACCTTTTCCAGAACAACATCTGTGAGTAAAACACTCTGACCTTTTCTTGGGATTTCAGTAACTTGTATTTAGACCCACACTCTGTGGCTTCAAACAGTTGCACACATTGAAGACTGGAAGAGCCCATCATGGAGAAACTTCACAATAGCAGTTCTTGGAGGTAAAACCTCAAGTCTCCTCTGACTGTACCACCTTTTAGCACTAACAGATGTTCAGTGGGGATGTAGAACCTCCTTTCTGGTGCTTTAAATCCTCAGGCTGGGGGAAGTGTTGTCCATGGATTGGAGCCAGAATGGCCATGCTCAAACTCTGGATCTACCTGTTGTTGGCTTAAGGCTTTTTGACCTTGAGAAAGTGCTTCTCTTCTGCTTAACTTCATGTAGCCCTTGCGTTTCCAGTTTTGTTGTGAGATTTCTGGGATCACCAATCCTTAGTAGTAGGTCTGGAGGTCTGTTATGTTGTTTTTTTTTAGATAAATAAATAAATAAATAAATCCTATCAATATCAGGATTCCTTTTTTAGATGTCACATGGTAGAAACCTGAAGTTTATGTTTACTTATGGAGAGTACACCAGAAGTTGCCTGATGAGGCAGAAACTTAATACATACCCCCATGACCCAGCCTAGTTTCTTAGAGGAAAACTGTCTGAAAAATAAATATTGCTTGCTTTTGTCTCTTATCTGCTCATCCTCAGTTATCTGACTCCTCTAACATGCTTATTTCTCAATCAGTTTGTCCTTATCAATATTATCGGTGCCATAGAGGCTTGTGGGTGGGGAGTGACAAGGAAGCTTTCTTCTTCGCTTAGTTCACTAGTCGGTTTGAGGTACACTTCTTTTATATGGCAGGAATGGAGTGCAGATATAGTGTTACCATAATGCACTTCAGTTTTAATACTTGAGCATTTTTGTCCGTTTCTTGTGAAATCTATAATGCAAAGGGATCCAAACTCGGTAATAATTGGAAATGAATCAAAGGTTGTGCAGGCTGTGCAAAAAAGGTAATACAGCCAGTATTTGAGGAAACACGGAGGAGGCTGCGACATTGTTCTGCCTCTGCACAGCTTTCAAGCTACTATTCCCCAAGCCTGTAGAGTTGCATGGGGTTGTTGTGGTCAAAGTGCGGGACCCGGCACTTAGACATGTTGAACCTCATCCCATTGGTCTCTGCCCATCAAGCCATCCTGTCCAGGTTTCTCTGCAGGGCCTTCCTATACTGTGGCAGGAAGACACTTCCCACAAGCTTGGTATCATCTGCAAGCTTACTGAGGGCCCACTCAATTCCCTCATCCAATAAAGATATTAAAGAGGATGAGCCCCAAAATATATCTCCAAAATATATCTCTGGGGAACACCACTGGTGAGTGGTTGCCATCTGGATTTCACTCCATTCACCACTACCCTCTGGGCCTGGCCATCCAGCCCATTTTTAACTCAGTGAAGTGTGTGCCTATCCAATGGCCATGGGCTGCCAGCTTCTTCAGGAGAATACTGTAGAAGATCGTGCCAAAGGCCTTGCTGAAGTTTAGGTAGACTACCTCAACAGCCTTTCCCTAATCTACCAGTTGAGTCACCCGGTCATAGAAGGCAATGAGCTTGGTCAGGCAGGACTTGCTTTTCATGAACCCATGCTGACTGGGCCTGATCACCACATCATCTGCCTGAGCATATACATTTTTCTGACTCTCCTCAGAGATATTCTTTCCATTCATTCTTCTCTGATGGTCCTATACTAATTTTCCAGAGAGGATCTTGTTTCTGCCCTTCAGAGTTTGCATGGCATTTCAAGTAAGGTCTTTTGTCTTGAGCTCTGCTTCCCAACCTTGTGTGTTTGGCTGAGTGACCAGCCAAGAAGAAGCATGAAATGACCCCATGGTCTGACCACAGGCCTTCCAATTCCAGCTGATTTCAGCTCTTTTCATACTGCTTTGCAAAATAATGTTGGAAATTGGGAACAGGGATAGAGGATGATGTTCCATATTTGTCACTTCCAAGTCCTATACCATTTACTGATACTAATTGTCCACCTGATGGTGATCTTTCATGTGAATTCTTACAACTTTAATGACCTGGAGGATTAGTTAATTAATGATCCAGGAGGGTTAGTTTGTTCTATGTAATGTATTCAGTATTGCAAGATTTCCGTCTTGTTTTATCATTTACTGACAATTTTTGAAGTTGTTAACAAAATGGTCAAAAAGGCACTTTTATATGGACACTTTTACAGCAGCTCAGGTTGCTGCAGAGTGTTCTATAAAATAATTAACTCAGGTAATTAATAACAGCAAAGCAAGTTTGGTGTAGACTATGTTGTCTTGTTTCTTAGTAGGTGAGACAACCAAGGTACTGTGGTTTGAGGACTGAGGACTTTTCTTCAGTCTCTTGTGTTCAAAATGTTATGCCTGGATAAATTATATATTTATTGATCCAGAAAAGCACTAATATGAATAATACATAGATGAATTTGGGTTTGAGCATTTTGCTTTTGCTTTTTCTTAGAGAGTTACATCAGAAACTAGATGTAATATTATAACCTTTGGGTCATTGGGGAGTACAGATTTCTCTCCTTTACTTTTCTTACCTTTCTCTTACATTCCACTTCCAAGGGATTATTATTTTTATTATTATTTTTAACATGATGCACAATAATATGAGATGGGAGGAGAGAAGGAGTGATCTCAAATATTTTCATGCAGTGGGAAAGTCTTTTTCCTCCTTGTTTCCAGGCAGAAAGAAGTTTTCTCACAGGAGTCTTTATTGCATGCATTAATAACCCATTAATAATGCCTCCCCCCAAAAATAAATAAATACATAAATCTTTCTGTTTCATATATCCCAGATGAGACTTTTAAATTCAAGTAAGTTTGCAGGCACTTGAACTTTTGTAATATTTGCTCTAGCAGCTTATTTGCACTGAGCACAGAAGTCTGAGGCAAGAATGAATACAGACTAAAATGCACCATAGGTCTAAGCCAGAAGCTTTGAACTCAGGTACAAATGAATCATTTCTAAATGACCTGACCCACACAATAGAATGTTTCCTGTCTGGGTGAATTACTTACTGCTTGTGTGGGCTTGTGAATGATGAGAAGAAAAAAAAAAAAAAAAAAAAAAAAAAAAAAAGATAATAAAATCCATGTTCTTCTTAAACCAGGGAGGCAACCCAGTGAAGATGTTTGAAATGCTAAGAACTGACGTGAATGTTTCAGGTTTGGCCTGCCATGGGGTGACCAAAGTGCCTGTTAAAGGCTGCAGTATGTTTTGGTTTAGCAACCACCCCAATTACCCCAATTAACTCTTATTTTGTACCAGATACACCATAGCTATCATTTTGTCTCATCCTGTCAGTATCTACATAGTTGATTGAAAATAAAAATCAAAATGCACTCTTTTAAGGTTTTGTTATTTAAATGTGTTACTTGAATGCCTGCAAAGATTAGTTGGAGATTAGGGAGTGGAACCAAACACTTATGGCATCTTACAATCTTCACATTTCTGGTAATAACCACATGACAAGAGCAAAAGAACTTTCCCTGGACTCTTTTCTCCAGGTGCTGACCCCTGTTTAATGTGTAATGTTGGGCCTGAACAAGCTGCTATGTTCAGCAGGGTAACTTTTTTTCCATAAAGCATCTTCAAACTGCTCTGTTATAAAGCCAAACACTGGTGTGGGAAGCACCATCTAAGAAGTGATTCTGCACATTGTGTGGATTTCTCCAAGAAGTATGCTTGCAGGAGGAAACCCTTTATTTTGCATAAGGGGCAATGAGTCTTCCTTAGTGCTAAAAGTGAATTACGTTTTATATTTCACTTTCAATATATTTGCTCTGGTCAAAAGGTGAAGTTTTCTACCAGAGCAAGACTAATTAATTCCTAACACTGTGCAAGCTAGTGATTGGCAGCCAGTGTATCCTACAGCATACACAGAGACACTGAATGCCTCAGAAACCTATGTTTCATTAAGACAGTTGTTCTATCACCTTCCTGTGTTATCTGCCTCCTTTTTCCTAAAAGCACAAGATATGTTTAAGATCAACTTCCCACAGTAGTGACCAGTCTCCAAAGTCACTCATCACTGATGGCTATGACGAGGAGGATTCCACTGCACTGTAGGTTCCAAGGCAATAGGTTGAAGTCAATTTGTTTAATTTCTATAAACCAACTGTACAGATGATCTCATGATGTTCTTGAAGAAATCAGGCCTGTGGGCCCAAAGGTTTCAAGCTATAATGTTATCCTTCTCCTTTATTATTTTTGAATTAACATTTAATGTAAATGAATAGTTTTATCCAAGATTAACAAAAAATAATTCCCCATGTAACTTTAAGAATTTCATTTGAGTAGCACAAAGCGTGACTTTGGCCCACTATATGTTTTCTCTGAAGATGTGAATCATCTCTAACACAACTTCAGTGATTTAACATTTTGGGCAGCAGATCGATGTAAGCAGTTTTACAAAACCTCAGCAGCCATCAAAAATTTCTGTAGCTGCTTTTTTTCAAAACCACTTAAATGTCTTGCAGTTGTGCAGAATGAAACATCAGGACACAGAACTTATACAGCAAATTCATAAGCATCTGACTTTAAAGCATCACTTAGAACTGAAGTTTCTGGCAGTAACTTTCCCCTAAAATTAAAAGCCTCTTTTTCCTAGGACTTACTGTTGTGACTTTGAATGTGATCTATCAGGTCATCTGTCTACGTCATTCTCCTTCTGTACCCGTTTGGTCTTGAATGTGGTCTACACTGTAAATACCTCCTTGTTTATCATACTCTATGTATTCAGTTTGATTTCCCAGAAACTACAGGCTGCAGTTAAAATGTAAAAAGCTGTGCTACCATGTAAATTCAATTCTGTGGTGATAAAAATTTGCATTTTTGTCCTAATGCAGCGTCCAGGCTTTCTAAATAGATTTCCATTACTTTCTTATACGTATATCAAAATGCTTGAATTTAGTTTTCATTGTGAGTGACACCATCATCAGTTTCTTTCTGATATGAGGATATATATTATTATCGTAAATATTTAATCCTTACCTCTACTAAAATTACTTTTATTGCATTTAGAAATGTACCAGGACAGTAACATAGTATACTAGAACTTGAACTCATCAACAAATATGTTAGGGAAAGCATTCAGATTGTGTTCTCCAACACTTAATGTCTTCAGCAGAAGTAATAAAGGAAAGAAATACTTTTAAACCAAAGAGATCTCCATGAAAAAATTAAAAATGACATAAATTATTTGAAAAAGAAACAAACAAATAAACAAACAAACCACTTCTCTCTCTCTCTCTCTCTCTCTCTCTTTCTTTCTCTGAAGAACTGTTTATTGATGGAACTAGCTAAAATTCACCATCCTTGTCTCCTTGAGAAGTTTGCCCCTTCTTGATATAGTAATGAAAATTATAACAAATCTCTGTATCCACAGCAAAGTATAGCTTGTAATGCTGAAGGAAAGAAATAAGAAGGCATCCACATTTTCAAACAAAGCTATCACTTGGATGAAAAAAAGAAAAAAGAAAAAAAAAAAAAAAAAAAAAAAAGCAACCCTTCCTCTTTTACTCGAAGATACAGTGAATAAAAAATGCTTTAAAATGTTATCAAGTTGTCCCAGAAACTCTATAGCTCTGCTGTAAGAAATAAGTACAACTGCAGCGTCTGTTGAATAATTTAATTTCCAAGTATGGACCAATGCTTAGGACTTTTTAGACAGCTCTAGATGGCTTTTGTTTTTATGGGGCATTTTATATAAGCAGAAAGTCTAATAGGTCTCTTCCTGTGTTCAGAGGAAAATATGACTTTTAGCTACAGTAAAAGCTTGCCAATAACTGTTCATTAAGTCATAATTTAGTTACAAAAGGATAATTTCCTTTTTAAAGGGAAGTTCTTAATTTGGAGGGATCATGATTCAAACAATCCCAGAAACTTCTTTCTAAATGGGAAGGAATGAAAGAGGAATTCATTCATCCCTTCTTAATCGATGTTTCAGTATCTGTGGTGAGTCACAGTTAAAAACATTTAAAAAGATATTTATGAGAAAATGGGTTTTATTATAAGTATTTGAGATATTCTCCATGAATTCAGAAAAAAAAGTACAATAAATAAATTGTATGTCAGAGCCCATTCAGATGCCGGATGACACTGAAGTCATTTCATTAAAGGAAAGTAATGAGTAAAGAACCCTGATGTACTTCTTCAAGCTACAGGGTGAGAAACCTGTATCTCACAGATGAAAGAAGTGAATTTATATGAAGAATTTATATGTTCAGGTTATCATTATATAATCACACGTACTCATTATGTAATCACCATTCAAAACTTTTATTTTTCTGATACAGAAGTAATATTCATGATTTTTTTTTTTCAGAATACCCCTTAAAATAAATAAATAAATAAATAAGTAAAATCACAAATTTGAAAGCAGCATAACTAATTCAAGCCTGTAGTTTAATGAGCTGGTACTATTCTATGTTTAAGAACTGTACTTTATTTAGTGTACTCTATTTTTTTTTAACATCTTCGATAGGCATCTTTTAACATCTACTATGTGATGATTTTTCCTCACACTAAATGAGGTGGATTGGTTTATATATTTTTTCTTAGTCCCATATAGTCCTCTTTAACTTCTGCTGAATTTTAACAAAAATGTCTGTCTAATCCTTGGAAAAACAGAATCATCATTGATGCAACAGAATCAACAAGCTATAATAATAATTTGTATACTGAAAAGTCGACCTTGTCCAACCCTATGGTAACAGTTCTTATACTGCTTACAAATGCTGTAACTCTTTCATAGGATACAGAAGAAATTCATTCAGTTGTTAGTGTTTAAATGTATCTTTACTATTATTATTATTATCCTTACTATTATTATTATTTATCCAAACAGTGTATTAGGATTGCAAGTCAAATATTCAGAATTTAGTAAACACTAAACCCAAGATCAGTTGCATCAGTCTGTTTCACTTTTCCTTCGTCTTTTTTTGTCTTCCAGTCTCCTCTTCCCAGTGATTCCTTTTCTCAGTGTCCTTTCAACAAAATAAGCATAAGCACCTTGACCCTTGACTTTTCACTCCTTCCTTTGCTAAACTGAGTAACATTTTTAGCTAATGATATTCCTATTTGTGCTCTAAGTTTGTGTGTCTCTGGAGTTATAGTGTTACATGCAGCTGATTCAGCAAAGAACACCTAGAAAATATATCAAACTAATTAACAACTTTTTAATAACTTATCTGGGAACAGTTATTTCCTAAGTTTGCATGGTAGCAACATTTAAGACAGAATTTTATAGGAACAGGACTAAGTGTTTTTCTGATTTGGTGGTGGTGTCATGACAAGTACTGATGTCTTCCCCTAAATCATGAAGGTAGTGGAACTTTTGCATAATTTGAGAATTGGAGGTAGTGGAAGGAGTGTCATTAAAGGAAGTGTAGGGTCGTTAAGCATAAAACATGTTAACCTCAAAAGTAATGTCTATGCCTATTCAGTTAAGGTCTTATTTTTTCTAGACCCACTAAAATTGCAATTACTCAGTTTGGGGTATATATGGGGATTATTTAAATATTTCTAATCAAGCCAGTAAGCTAAATGCCTATGGTTTTGGATGAAATTAATTGGTAATAGCTTATTAATTATGCATATAATTTTCTTCCTCTTTCACTACATATCAAAGCTCCATTGAATATACTGACACTTACAAGCATGGCATTTTGGGGAATGGGAGACATTGCAGTTTTCTCAATGCAATTTCTTCAGTTAAATATTTTAACAAATAGACAACTTTTAATAAATAGTTAGAACACAGCTGCTTCCCCAGTCTTGCCTGTTTTGCTGGAATGTGTTCCCTGTTTTTAAAGTCTTCTGGTCTGCAGCACATCCTTTGAGGGTTATTACTTCAGATATCCCCTTCTAGCTGCATTCTTTATTCACCAAAGATTTCCATCTGATGGCTTGATTTCCATGGCCTGAGATATATGCTGTCCTATTCCTTGGTTGCCTGGGTGAGTTGAATGCCAAGGTGTGCTAAAACACCTCCTGTCAATCTGGGTGCCATCTAGAAGGCTCTTTAACACTCTCTGAAGTATCAGCACTTAGATGACCCGAAACAACCCAAAAGATTGCACTTAGAATAATAGAATCATAGAGTCATAGAATGGTTTGGGTTAGAAGGGACCTTAAATATCTCTAGTTCCAAATCCGCTGCCATGGGCAGGGACACCTTCCACTAGACCAGGTTGCTTAAAGCCCCATCCAACCTGGCCTAAAACACTTCCAGGGATGTCCAGCTTCTCTGGACAACCTGTGCCAGTGCCTCACTACTCTCATAGCAAAGAATTTCTTCAAATATTTAATCTAAATCTATTTTATTTTTTTATTATTATTGTTATTGTTATTGTTATTCTTTAAACCATTGTTCCCCCAGCTTTCTCATCTCATAGGTCTCCTTTAGGTATTGCAAGACTTCTATAAGGTCTCCCTGGACTCTTCTCTTCTCCAAGCTGAACAATCCTAGTTCTCTCAGCCTGTCTTCACAGAAGAGGTTCTCCCTTGGTGCTCTCCTCTGGATTCGTTCTAATACTTCCATGTCCTTCTCGTGCTGGGAGCCCCAGAGCTGAACACAGTATTCCAGGTGGGGTCTCACGAGAGCAGAGGAGAGGGTGAGAATTGCCTCCCTTGACATGTTGGCCACTCTGTTGTTTCTCTGTTGTTTTTTTGTTGTTGTTTTTTTTTTTTTTTTTTTTTTTTTTTTTTTTTTTTTTTTTTGTTTGTTTGTTTGTTTGTTTTGCAGCCCATTATGCAGTTGTCCTTCTGGGCTGCAAGTGCCCATAGCTGGATCTTGTCAAGTTTCTCATCAACAAACACCACCAGGTCCTTCTTCTCAGGGCTGCTTTCAATCCATTCTCCACCTACCCTGTAATTCTGTTTGGGATTGCCCTAGCTCAGATGTAATGCCAGGTGTACTTGTCATAGCTGTGTTTCTTACAGATGATGGACCAGGATAATAGTGGGATGCACACATTCTTTTCTTCCTCTCACATTACTAGAATGGAGCATACAGTCATCATTAGCAGCCAGCGATCATTGATGCAACATTAAACATGGAAGGCAGTGGATCTTCTTGAAGTGTTAAAGCCACAGTTTTTAGTTGCGACTGTTCACAGAAAACTAGATCCAACCGTCTGTGTACCTCTGTGGGATGCAAATATGATGGGAATTTCTGAACTTCAATAATACCTCAAAAACAAAAAAATGGGTGGTAATGCATAACTGGGGTCCACTAAGAAATATTTTATTGCTTTTTCTTGATTAAGTGAAAACAGAAATGTCTCGAGGGGCCCATTATAATGATATTCATCAGATGGTAAATAAATTAGATCACAAGAGGGTGGTAACGCTAGCACTAGATGTGTTGCCAGTCCAACTGGATTCACAACAGCTGCAAACTAAACATTATTCACACCGTTCAGGCCTTGTATCACTTTTCAGATATGTCAAGTTTTCCAGTTCTTCAAAACCAGTTCATCTGCCATTTGATTCCTGATTTACACTAGAGACAGTTTGACTCATTACTAAATTATCTTCAGGCTGTAATGCTGAGGGAATTATAAATAATTCCCATTATAAATATTAATGCCATTACATATTATGCTTTTTTTTTTTTTTTCTGCTTTCTCAAATATATATATACTGCTATAATTAAATTATCTAAGTTAGAAACCATTCCTATCTTACCAGACAGAGTACAGTTTTAGATCTGGCAGATCCATCTGGCAGATCATCCTCCTTGACACTGTAATTTTTAGCCATTTAAAACTAATATGATAATACTGAGAGAAGATTTTTTCTTCCTTGGCATGCTTCTGCTGAAGTTTGATAACATTAGTTGACTGAATTATATGTTCAAGGAAACATGATCTGATAAAAGATTTTCTCATCTACTGATGTTTCAGAATCATGCAATAGGTTACAGCTTAATGTTATTTTGTATATTGACATTCATGATGTATACATGTATATTGATGTACATATACAATGTATATTGATGTGAATTTTGCACAATGGCAATTATCCAATGCTTTGCATCGAGGTTTTCACAGTCCATTTGCAGATAATTGGCCACCTTAAAAAACTAAAAAATAAAAATTTAAAAACTCTTTCTTGGTAATAAGCTGATCTGAACCAAAAAGAACCAAGAAAGTTAGGTTAAAGGAAGGTAATAATATACAACTAAGTAACTCATCCTGGTAGTAACTAATCCTGGTACGTGTTTCCAAATACATAAATGACAAGAAGGTGATTGGGAGTAATCAGCATGGATTTACATTGGGGAAATTGTGCTTTTCCAAACCAATAACCTTTTACAATAAGATGACCTTTTACAATAAGATAACCTTTTACAATAAGATGACTAGCTTGATGGATATGAGAAGAGCATAGGATGCTGTTCACCTTGATTTTAGTAAGGCTTTTGACATTGTTGATGTCCACCAGTGCTGGTCACTCTTTAAGCGATGCCTCCTAGAAGCACAAGATCAGGCAATTCCTAAATATCGCAAGTCAGGCAGGCGGGGCAGGAGGCCGTCGTGGCTGACCAGGAACATTCTTATGGAGATTAGGCGGAAACAGAGAATGTTTCGCTACTGGAAGGAGGGCCAGGTGACATGGAAAGAATACAGGGATGCTGCTCGTGTCTGTAGGAAGAAAATTCGTGTGGCTAAAGCACACCTAGAGTTGAAGCTGGCTGTGTCTGTGAGAGAAAATAAAAAGGGTTTTTTTAGATATGTGAATGGAAAAAGGAGAACTAAAGAATACATAGGGCCGCTCCTTGACAGGGAAGGTCTTCTCACAGACGATGACATAGGCAAAGCAGAGACGCTTAACGCCTTCTTTGCCTCTGTCTTCAATGCCGATGATGGGCTTCGGGACCCAGGGTGCCCCGAGCTGGAGGACCGGGACGGTGGGGATGACAAACTCCCAACCGACCCTGAACGTGTGCGGGATCTGCTACTCCACCTGGATCCCTACAAGTCCATGGGTCCGCATGGGATTCATCCCCGGGTGCTGAAGGAGCTGGCGGACGTCATCGCGGAACCTCTCTCAATTATTTTTCAACGATCCTGGGAGTCTGGAGAGGTCCCGGTAGACTGGAAGCTGGCAAATGTTGTGCCGATTTTCAAGAAGGGTCAGAAAGAAGACCCTAGCAATTACAGGCCTGTCAGTCTCACGTCAGTGCCTGGTAAAATCATGGAGAAGATGGTTCTTGAACGTATTGAGGCGCACCTGGGGGACAAAGCAGTCATTGGTCCCAGCCAGCATGGGTTTGTGAAGGGTAGGTCCTGCCTAACTAACCTGATTTCCTTTTATGATAAGATCACCCGTATGGTAGACCAAGGGAAACCAGCTGATGTGATTTTTTTGGACTTCAGCAAGGCTTTTGACACGGTTTCCCATAGGATCCTACTGGACAAAATGTCCACCATACAGCTAAATAAAAACATCATACGATGGGTGAGCAATTGGCTAACGGGCAGGGCCCAAAGGGTTATGGTGAATGGGGCTGCGTCAGGCTGGCGGGCGGTCACCAGTGGGGTCCCTCAAGGCTCCATTTTAGGGCCGGTACTTTTCAATATTTTTATAAACGATCTGGATGTAGGAATAGAAGGCATTTTGAGCAAGTTTGCTGATGACACCAAACTTGGAGGAGTTGTGGACTCTGTTGAGGGTGGAAAGGCCTTGCAGAGGGATCTGGATAGGTTGGAGAGCTGGGCGATCGCCAACCGCATGAAGTTCAATAAGAGCAAGTGCCGGGTCCTGCACCTGGGACGGGGAAACCCTGGCTGCACGTACAGACTGGGCGATGAGACGCTGGAGAGCAGCCTAGAAGAGAGGGATCTGGGGGTCGTGGTAGACAACAAGTTGAATATGAGCCGGCAGTGTGCCCTGGCAGCCAGGAGGGCCAACCGTGTCCTGGGGTGCATCAAGCACGGCATCGCTAGTAGGTCAAGGGAGGTGATTGTCCCGCTCTACTCTGCGCTGGTGCGGCCTCACCTCGAGTACTGTGTGCAGTTCTGGGCACCACAGTATAAAAAGGACATGAAACTGTTGGAGAGTGTCCAGAGGAGGGCTACGAAGATGGTGAAAGGCCTGGAGGGGAAGACGTACAAGGAACGGCTGAGGGCACTGGGCCTGTTCAGCCTGGAGAAGAGGAGGGTGAGGGGAGACCTCATCGCAGTCTACAACTTCCTCGTAAGGGGGTGTCGAGAGGCAGGAGACCTTTTCTCCATTAACACCAGTGACAGGACCCGCGGGAATGGAGTTAAGCTGAGGCAGGGGAAGTTTAGGCTGGACATCAGGAAGGGGTTCTTCACAGAGAGAGTGGTTGCACACTGGAACAGGCTCCCCAGGGAAGTGGTCACTGCACCGAGCCTGACTGAATTTAAGAAGAGATTGGACTGTGCACTTAGTCACATGGTCTGAACTTGGGTAGACCTGTGCGGTGTCAAGAGTTGGACTTGATGATCCTTAAGGGTCCCTTCCAACTCAGGATATTCTATGATTCTATGATTCTATGATTCTATGATTATCCTGATAGATAAACTGACAATGTGCGAGTTAGGTAAGTGCATGAGAAGGAGTGAGACCTGGCTGAATAGCTGAGTCCAGAGGGTTGTATCCAGTGGCAAAAAGACCAGCTGGAGACCAGTCATTAGTGGCGCACTCTAGGGATTGAGAGTCGAGCAAATGTTTTTAATACTTTTACTGATGGACTGGAGGATGGGGCAGAGTACACCCTCAGCAATTTTGTAGATGATGGAAAAGCAGAAGTGGCCAATACACTACAGTGCTGTGCTGTCCTTTGGGCAGACCTCAACAGGCTTGAAAAATGGTTTGGCAGCAATCTCATAAAATGCAAGAACAGGAAGTGCTCAGTCCTGCCCCTAGGGACAAATGACCCCATGCTCCCGTACAGGCTCAGGACTGACCAGCTGAAAAGTATTTCTGCAGAGGTGGACCTTGGTGTCTTGGTGGACAGCAATCTGACCATGAACTAGCCATGTGTCCTCAAGGTAAAGAAAGCCAGCAGTATTCTTGTTTGCATTAGACAGAAGATCAAGGTGGGTGATCCTTCCCATTTGCTGAGCCCAGTTGAAGCCACACCTGGAATGCTGGGTCCAGTTCTGGGCTGCGCCTTGTAAGAAAGACAGTGACGTATTGGAGAGAGTATCACAAAGGGCCATAAAGGTGAATAAGGAAATGGAGCATTTCTGCTATGAAGCTAATAGCACTAGGACTGTTCAGTCTGGAACAGAGAAGGCTCAGGAAGATTTATCTATGTGTATAAAAACCTACTTGAGGAAAATGAAGATGAGAGACTTTTCTCAGTGATGCCTAGTGATAGGACTGGAGATAATGGGCACAAACCAAAACACATGAAATTCTATCTGAACACAAAAAAAGCACTTATTTGTTACTGTGAATTTGGTCAAACATTGGAACATGTTGCTGAGAGTCTGCATTCCTGGAGATATTCAAAACCTGACTGGACATGAACCTGGTCTATCTGACTCTTCTAGAGTAGGTGGGAGAGAGAGACCCTTTGCAATCCCAACGATTCTGTGATTAATATTATTATTTTCCTTCCCTATATATTGCCAATTCTCTTCTTAGGTTTTTAACATTTTCTAATCACAAATCCAAGGACTTGTATTACATGTACCTTTGAAATTGAGCCAGGGAGGAGAAGTAATACATAATAAAAACTATACAATAATTTTGAGGCTTAAAAGTTCTAGAATGAAAAACAACACATAGTCTTATTAGCCATGCCATTGTCTGGGGACAAAAACAATGTATTGTGTCACTGTCCAATGTGTATAACCATCTTCTGACAAACATCAAATTTACCTAGTCTGTGGATCAATAAATTTTTCAATTTGTTTCAGGAATATACTTGGATCTCAGCAACATAAAACGGTAGAAGTTGTATTTGTTTCTGCTCTCCAAAATCTTTATATGCAAGTTGTGAATATCTAAGCTACCATAAAAAGTTTCCTATAGGGTGGTAATATATATATGTAATATTCAGCATCTATATTCATACACTTCCTTGACAGAACAGTGGAGGTATACGGCTTCGAGAAAGCACCAAACCAATCAGAATAGTAGTTTAAAACTGTATACAACTTTAAAAGAAATAAAAGTTCCAAGTCTGTGATGTGCTCCTTACAATTGGCAACAACTCTGGATTTTGTTACATTTTCATCCAACAGATGTAAACAGCTAATTTGATTAATGTATTTATCAGAAATGCTTGTCACAGAGAATGTCCTACTGTCTCACTAATCTCTTAAAAATATATATATATCAAGATATATCAAGAAAACAAAAAGCCTATGTGCCTTATTTTTTTTTCTGTTTTCTCCAATAACTGACAAACTGACAAATTTCAGAAGCTGAATTCTTTTGGCTTTTTACCTCTTTCCATGCAATTCACATTGTTTTCAAAGAATAAATCAGCCCCTATTTCCCATTTGCTTCTCTAACGACACAATATGATTCGTAAAGTTTGTCTTTTATTCTGTCTGTATTTGACACAGACTATCAACACTTGAGGCTTGATTTTGTTCCCTAAATATATTCACATCATGGCTTAGGCTATCCCTATTGGATCTCAGCTGCTGCTGCAAAGGGCAGATTTTCTGCAGATTCTGTGCTATGTCTGATTGCCCTAGGATGTCTCAGGTATCCCAGAGCATCTCAAGGAGAGCTAAATACCAATATTTAGGCAAATGAATTGATCCTCCTTTGGCATATGACAGTAAGGCCTCATTCTACTATATTTGTCTCTTGTGTTTTTGTTTATTTATTTGTTTGTTCATTTTTGTTTGTTTATATATATATGTGTGTGTGTGTGTGTGTGTATCACTGCAGTTACTTCTAGTTTTAAAAACCCAGCGTTGATTATAATAGGACAGATTTAAAATGACTTTGAAAAAGTTCACTCAGCAGCACTGTGAAGCCCTGAAAAAATTATTCCATCTTACATAAAAACAAGTAAACTTTGTAGTCCACAGATACACTCAGCTGTTTGGACTGGCAGGCCTATAGAAATGTATCAGAACTCAAGAAATGCCCCAGTCTCTTGCAGATATGCCCAGTGTAAGTTCAAGTTTCAGGGCATACCAGGGAGCACATCTATTCTACAGTGTAAACACAGATTATAGGCTGTTTTAGAAAATTATACAAAAAAAAATCCTATAAATTTTTGGCACATGCAGGATTTTGTTAACCAGACCAGAAAACATACTAATGATTGTGACTTAACACATGGAATTTCACAGAAATATCCTGTAACCCTGATTAGGATTGATAAGCAATATGGTTCAAATATGAGGTATTGTGGATGGGAGTGTACAAGTGCAAAAGTGGAGAAATTGTTGTTCCTGTAGAGATTCACAGGTAATTACATTAAAAACAAACAAACAAACTTTTTGTAAAACCTTTTTACAAACCTTAAAACAAAGGTTTTACAAAGCTGTGTGCATTATAGGTTGTGTCCAGAAATGGAAAAATTGCAAGTGTACAGCACAGGACCCAAACTGTGCATCTTGGGCAAAGATGATAGGCAGGAGGGAATGTTTTCTAAATTGTAGTGCAACTCTTTAAATAACAGTATGACCCTTCAGTATCTAACCTGAAGTCACCAGCATCTCACTGTAGCAGCCAGCCTTACTAGCTCAAGTTTTCATGAGGCAGAGATCTTTTCTTCTCTCTTCATTTTAATCTCCTCAAACCTCAAGTCTCAAAGTAGGAACACAGAATGACTACAAGGATATTTTAACTAGCAAGAGTTTAAAGAAAGGTGATATAGTTTTCCAATCCTAATTTGCCTCAGAGGCAGATAACAATTTTGATTTACTTTTACGAATGATTTGAGAAGTAATACAAATATTTCAGATAATGCAACAATTATGAAAAAAAAAATGGTATTTAGAAGCTGAATAGATATGCTGTGCTACTGAAAACAGAGGAAAACATTTTATTTTGCCAACAAAAGATGGTTTCATTGGGTCTTCTAACTTACACATATATAACTGCATCTGAATTATCTGAACAAGTGCTAGTATTTCTTACTGGTATTCCCATTTTATTTGGGAGTTAGCTTTTCAGTCTTTGAAATTATCTAGTTTTATAGGTTTCTAATTTGCAATCTGAAATGTTATAAATGAGAGTTACCTTAAACCTAGTGTTAAGATAAATTCAGAATAATGTAAAATTTCTGAGTGTGCACATTCTAAAACAGACAAAATGATTCACTCCTTCACATGGATAACTTGCTTTCATTCAGAAGATAAGGTCAAGTATGAAGTAATCTACTAACTATTGCATACTGTTGAGAAAGGTTTTGTTTTGTTTTGTATTTAACTTTGGGTATTTTATAGTACTAGGCTATAAATCATAAGAACAATAAACAGTGGAAGTAACATTGCCCTTTAACTGGGGGGTAAGCCATTCTAATTATTAAATCAGAATCAGACAGTGGATGAATGACATTATTATCTATTGCTTCTAGTGAGCAAGTCCCAATGTGAAGACTGCATCGAGATTTGTGAGGGTAAATTGGAGGAAAGTAGTATTCATTGAAACAAAGCATGCACTGTTAAGTCCAGCTGACATAATCTGTTCTCTCAACTAATCATGAAATGGTTACCTCTTTGACTGAAGAAAAGAGCAATTTGTGATTATTGAGTGAGACACTCTTACTGTTCTGCTCTAAAAGACTAACAATGATTCTTGAATTTATAACAATTAAAGAATGTCCATAGATGAGGTTGATTACCAAACAATAGATTAAATCATGCCTGTCACAGTTCTCAGTGTTGCCACATCATTGCATTGATTAATGATATTTGGCAACTCTTTTGATGGCCATTTGCCATTCTTCCTTGTGTGCCCTCTGGAGTACAATTTGAAAGTGACCTGTTAAAATAATACTTTTTAATCTGTTCGTTTCTTCTATTGTAGTAACAGAGAAACTCTGGGGGTGGGTGAAGTCAGTTCTTTGAGATAGCTATTTCTTAGTGCATATAATTTGGGGGTGATGTGGGGATAGGGAGGGACTTAGGAAGAAAGAAAAAAAAACAGGTTGTAATTAAGACAGTACAATGTGATAGTTTAAATCAGTATTCTAGACAACCTGATTGTTTCTTCCACAGTACTGTAAATGTCATATGATTAAAGTAATTAGGGTACCAATTATTTCTGTTGATACAGCTATGTAAATTTCTGACAGAAATTTCTTCACACCACTTTCTATTCAAACTATTCATTCTATTCTTTCTATTCAATCTATTTCAAACTTTTGCTCAAGACCTGAGATGTCTTTGGGAAAGACTACATCAATTCATATAACAGCTTAAAGAAATGGGTAAAAATAATGTCTGCCTTTCCCCTAATCCTTTCAGCTGCAAGGATGGCCATTTTTCAGACATGGCCTGGTTGTGATGTAGAGTTTTTCTGTGTTGTTGGGTCTAGTCAATAGCAGAAGATGAAGCAAAGAAAACTTCAAGTGATTCTACTCAGATGAGAAAATTGACTCTACTAGGCGTTTCTCCTAAATTTTGGGCTCTGACAATGAGTTTGGAGGAACTCTTATGAGCAGAGAATTATTAATTTGATTGTATACAAGGAAAATGACATGTCTTGATTTGAAAACAAATGTTTTATCTGTAAATAAAACAGACCACGTTTTACATTCATGCAAGCTTTTGCCTGAAATCAGAAAAATTGAAGTCTAACTAAAATCTGAGATTAGGCATTATTTAATTGTGTTCAGCTCACCTTCAGATGATATTTCTTGTACTTCTAGATTTTTCAAGGAGCTGGAGATAAACACCCAAGCCTATTGAAATTACAATTCCTTAGAAACCCATATAAAACACTGATGAATCTCGTTGTACAAACACTTTGAAGTGTGACGACAGAGAGGGATTATTTAATGGCATTGTTTCTTGTTATCATTTGTAATTGCTCTGTACTTTAGTTCTCATGTTGCTGCTGGTTACACTATTAATCTGTTCATTTATTTAATAGTATTGTCCATAGAGATTTCCTGTACTACTTCTCACTTTCTGTATTTTGCTGGGCTAGTTATCATTTTTCAAAGGCATGCTTAAAACAACTTAAATCTTCTAACTATTAACATCACCTGACTGAGATGTTGAAATGGAGGAGGAATGTTTGTTCTCTGGGCCTCTACTGTTGAGGCATACTGGAGGGTTATTTTTCAATAATTATGAGTTGAGAGAGTCACGGAATAGTTTTGTTGTTGTGTTGTTGTTTTTTTCACAGCCCCTAGATCTTTTGTTCTTGTTGGTTGTGTGTCTATAAACAGCATCCACATTTGTTTCTCTCTGTCTTAACCTAAGGTTTTTCTAATTTTTAACGGTGCTTCAGTAAGCTGATTAAAGATATCAAAGAGGTGAACAGAAAATCAATTTTATTTATTTTTTTAATTTAGAACAAATATATCTATTTGATATAATTATGTAAAATACCAAGTGAAGCGGGGAATGTAAAACAGTTGTACTGAAGGCAGTGCCACTGAGGCATTCATAAAGACTGAGTAATTATTCAGTTGCATCCTGCTTGAAGGCCCACATGTAAACAGAAACAACATGCATAAATTTCCTGCTGGGGTAGAAAAACATTCAAAAACTAATCTTAAAACACTTTCCAGATACCTCACACTTTCCAGATACCTCATACATTAAACACATGAATGTCCATGTTTACTTTCATCCATATACAGCTTCAGGAGGAATGCAGTTACAATGGAGGTATTAAGAATATAAACTATTGTCTGAAGATGGATTTCTCCACTGTCTCTTCTGAGTAGGCTGACAATATTTCTTGACAGTATTTCCTGTGTACCACTTAGGAAGTCAACTCCAAGGACTTTTTCAAAGTCATCTACAAATCTTCACACTGATGTCTGAAAGTTGCTTTCAGAAACTAAGCATTGTGTTTTTCAAACACAGGCTTACATGTATTTTCAAGTGGTTTCTTGATAAACCTAAATATTCTCAGTTTTCTCAAAATCTAAATTTCTCTCTTTTATTTTTTTATTAGCCTGATATATGTGTATATATTTGATGTTAAGAAATCTGGAATTCATACATAAAAAAAGGGATATTCAACTTCAGAGTTAGCCTTTTCATCTGAACATATTAGAAATTGAAATGAAAGCTTCAAACTTCATACAACCTGCAAACACTTTCATGTGACTCATCTAGAATGTTGTGGTACAGCCACACAGTATTTGCACTTCCACCACTGTTTTCTCTTCCACTGAGGTCTGAAAGATCATATGAGTCCTATGGTATTTGTTGACCCATGAACTCCAAAGATTCTGCACAATTGTCCCTTAAATAAAAACGGAATAATACTGTACTAAGAAAATAATTCTGTAAAAGAAGAAAACAAGGAAGAAGGCTGTTGCTCTGAGTGTAATAAAATTACATGGGACATCGACCACTATTTCAGAATTGATATTTGTGACAAATCATAGATTCACCTGAGAAGTGTTTTGTGGTCTCTTGACCACCTCCTTTTTCAGCATGTCACCTTTTTCAGAGCACTTTGATCTTCCAGGTACATGGCTTTGTACAGCCAGACTTGTTCTTTTCTTATTTTTTATTGAAAACTAATATGACTCCCAATCAGAAAAAGCAAGGTCATTCACTGTTCTCCTGTACCATGATGTTTTTTTCCCTGCAATATACTCTACCTTACACTAAAAAGAAAATAAAGATACTTATTTTAAGCATGTGTATATTGTTTTCAGAAGAAACAGGTGAGAACATGTTCCCTGTAGGAAAGATGTAAACAATGTTTACTACTAGGAAGGGCACATTACTAATTGTCCAGTAGACCAGAACACTGAAATCTCTGGATATGAGAAAACAAAACCTGTACATATAAGAAACACCTTATTTTTCAAATAGTTTATGATCCTCTCTGAAGTCTGTACAGTTGGACCAAAAAAGACAGTCTGGTTTTAGTGGGGAGGAGTATTAAAGAAAAAAAAAAATCTACCAAAAATCTTCTCAATAAATATGAAGCATATAATCCCTGAAATATTGGAAGTACTTTGAAATACAATTTCTAACTTACTTGTGCCTTTTGCCTGTCATAAGGCCTTAATTATAACAGTATAAGAAAGGTAGTGTGCTATTTGCCACTAAATAGCAGTGCAACTCCAGTAACAACCGCATTGCTCTGTTTTCTTTCAGTTGAATTTGATAATTATTTTTTTTTTAAACAAATTAACACAGTTTTATGTTGACAATCTTGGCTTGAGACTCATTGTCCCACTTCATTAATATCTAAAGTAATTTTAACATGCAGTCCAACAGCATCCCTCCTTCATTTGCAGCATTTCTCTTGCTTGTGATCATCTTCATGTTACCTTCAGAAACAAAAGTACCAGATTTCCGTGGCTGTTAGATAACATGGGAAATTGTCTGCAGCTATTTTTCCTACAATAGCTTGTGTACATCTCTAGCTTGCTGTGCAGGGATTTGGCCTGATTTTCTACAGCTGTTTCAGTAAAGGGTGTTGAACTAATGTGTGGTTTTTGTTTGTTTGTTTGTTTGTTTCTGACAATACAAGAAAGAAAATCACCCCTGGAAATCTTGTCAATGATGCTCTATATTAGTGGCATACAGTTTAAGTTTATTCTGACAAAACAAGCAAAGAAACAAGCAAAATGACCTTGTATTCATGCAGATGATCCTTGTCAATCCCAAGTATTAAATACCACGTGTTAATAAGTGCAGAGCTCTCCACATAGAATGGAAATATGAAACATTTGAACATTTGCTTATCTGTCTGTGGTTGGCAATAGTTTGTTTTTACTTTTTTTTTTACTTTTTTTTTTTTTTTAAAGCCTCGGGAGGAAAAAAAAAACCTCTTTTCAGATACTTAGAGACACATAACACTTGAGTAGTATTGAATACAGAAAAAAAAATACAAACAGTGTAGGTCTCAGCAGAACAAGAGTCATAGTATCATTAAAATATTTTATTCATGCTATATGCTATTACTTCTGGACTGACTAACAAACATTTGGTTTCAATTCAAATATTAGTGGATGTAGCTGTTATACTACATATATGTATGCTATATATATACACACTATATATATGTATACATATATATAGTATATGTACGTGTATATATACTATATATATGTATATATGTAACAGCTGTTATAGCTGTTATATATAATGTAGTGATTTCTTATGATTTCTCTGAGGACTATCACCAGATGATTTTTGAAATTCAGTTCAATAAGCACTGTTCTTATGCACAGCAGTTGGAAAAGCTACTGCGTAATAGCAGCAAGTGGCAACTGTCCGATATCTGTAGCAGCTACTTATGTCTCTAAAAAATAAGAAAGGAAGAAAAAAAGGAAGGAAACTTTTTGAGAGAGAGACATTTATTCCATTCTTTCTTTGCAACTTTTTTTTATTTATTTGTTATTTCCTGCCTTAGGCTACAGAGATGATCATTCTATGGGTTTTATATTTTCCAACTATGTATTAATATCTGAAGCAAACAGCAGATGGTCCTCCTTTGCCAGTATTCCACATCTCTGTTTTGTTGTAGAGTACCATTTCTTCTGTTTTGCTTAGTTTTTATATGCTTTTCACTAGTACTTGTGACTTCTGCATGTTACATCCATTTCGGCTGGGTTGGGAGAATTTACAGAGAAAGGCTAATTTCCCTTACCTCCTGAAATTGATGGTATTTGATAAAAATCATGGGAATCCCTTGATTTCAACGGAATCAGAATTTCGCTCACATTATTGTGTCTGGGTGAGAGCATTTTGCCAATGAATCTGTTCTTGAAAAACCTCAACTCTGAATTTTAAAGGATATGAGTTTTACAAAATGTTGATTGGAAGCCTTTATGAACTGCTAATCCAAATTTATTATCTAAAATAAGCAAATGTTTTCCTCATACCATTAAATGCAAGTAATGTTTTTCTTTGAATAAGTTTAGAAGTTAAAAGCAAAGCCTTTCTCTGCCACAGACAGTCCTTGGGACAAAGTCTTTTTCCAGAAGACTGTATGCATGTATAATATCTAATAAACTTTTCTTTTATGATACATTATTAACAAAATGAGTGGGCTATCTAAACTAAATTTTACTCAGATAGAAACTGTGGAGCCACACTGAGAGTTCCTATAACTTTTTTCCTTTCACCTTCTGTCTGCTAGTTACTGAGTAAAAAACAAATAAACAAACAAACAAACAAACAAACAAACAACTTGACAATAGAAATTAGTATTGTCTCTGTTTATAATGATCTGATATAATTAACATCACTTGCACTTATTTGTTCCTTCTTCTCAAATGAATGCAGGCAACACATGGGTTTTGCTGTGTTTTGAATTGCTTGCCTTTCTCCTTTGTCAATTAAAAACTTGTTTCTGGCAACATCAGACAGCCCTATGTAAAACAATCAGGTACTTCAAATGGGAGTATCTAGAGATTTAGAAAATGTGAAAATGCAGGAACCGAAGGGTCACCAGGCAACATTTTTGTTTCTTTGTTTTATGATTACTTGAAGAAGTAGTAGTAAATATTAAAGGTCTAGTCATGTTTTGCGTTCAGATGGATGTAATTTTTGGTGGGTGTTCCAGAGGACTTTGAGGGCTGAGAGAACAGTCTGTTAATACATTTAATAAAATTAGCTTGAGCTGAAAACATTTAGAAGGCTGTTAATTACATTCCACACAAATATATTTAACCAGACAGTTTTAGAGCCTGTGGTGTTCTTGAGCTGAAATCTGCACGGGGAATACCATGAAGAACAGAGGGGAATATTTCTTAGTGTGAAGCACTTCCCATCATTTATAAAGAAAATGTTTCTCTTTTTCAGCACATGTATTTCTGCTATATGTGTTCCATGTTTCTCCAAACTTTCAGAGAAATAGTCTTAAGGGCTATTTGTCAAGCATCAAATTCCTCAAATGTCAGCCATATTTTTCATCTGACCTGTTCATAAGACTCTGCAGGGAAATCTGTGGCTTCTGCTATTTGGAAATTTCCATGGAGTATGTGACACGTAAATACCTCTGGAAGTCAAGAGATCTATACTATCTTAATAGTTGTGTTGTGTTTTTAGCCAACCAACTAGGACTTTATCAAAATCTCTCTGAAGTTGATTCACAAACAAAACATGAACAGTGACGATAAGTATCTTTTCCTCATTGTCTCTGTGTATAGTTTGAAAAGCATGAGACCAGGACTATTACATTCTTGGTACACAGAATGTGTTGTAGTGGGACATTGACAGTGGCTGGAGACTGTAGGAGATACAGTAATATTTTAAACCCATAAAAATCAAATGGATACTGTTAGAAAACAGTTTTATCTATGGAATCATGCAGAGTTATAACATGAATTCTGTAAAGTTCAGCTATTTTCATGGGATACAGTCCCAGAAAGCATTCCATCCTCTTAAAAGATAACAACTTTGAAGCATTAAAGATGTGCACCTCTCCGCTAAGTAGATTTTTATTTTATACAGTTTCCAGGCCTGGCTGTATACCAGTTCATTTATTTCCAACTGGGTTCAATTTCCAGGGGAAGGCAACTTCCTATGATACTTTTTGTCCAATAAAGGTGAAAATAATGTTCTCCAAACAGCACTATTTAAACTGGCATGCACATGTGGCTAAACAGTTTAATTCAATTTAAATAAAAATGTACACTAGCTGGAAATACTATGAAAACTGATATTCCAAATGGAGTAAAATGTTAAGTGTTCAGTGAAATGTAGGTTTTAAATTGTCCTTGTTACCAAGCATCTTTTCCAATCTTTTTTTTTTCCTAAGTGAGCATATTTTCAAATATGAAGAACAGAAATATGAATTCATAGCCTCAGTTCAGAGGCTTTGCTATATTTTTACATTTATTACCGATCTAATGTCACCTCCCCATCCTGATGCATTGTGCTACATCTTCTCATTCTCACTGCACAGCTATTTTATTTACATAGAATCATATAATCATAGAATGGTTTGGGTTAGAAGGGACCTTAAATATCATCTAGTTCCAAATCCCCTGCCATGGGCACCTTCCACTAGAACAGGCTGCTCAAAGCTCATCCAACCAGAGCTCATCCAACCAGGGCTAAAACACTTCAAGGATGCAGCATCCACAACTTCTCTGGACAATCTGTGCCAGTGCCTCACTACCCTCATAGCAAAGAATTTCTTCCAAATATAGAATCTGTATCTATCTTTTTTAGTTTAAAACCATTATTCTTTGTCCTATCACTACACTCTCTGACAAAGAGTCCCCCCACCAGCTTTCTCATAGGAATCCTTTAGGTTCTGGATCATCTTCCTGGAGCCTTCTCTTCTCCAGGCTGAACAACCCTAGTTCTCTCAGCCTGTATTCACAGAAGAGGTGCTCCCTTGCCGCCCTCCTCTGGATTTGTTCTAATAATCCCATGTCCTTCTTGTGCTGGGGGCCACAGAGCTGAACACAGTACTCCAGGTGGGGTCTCACGAGAGCAGAACAGAGGGGGAAAATCACCTCTCTCACCCTGCTGGCCACACTTCTTTGGATGCAGCCCAGGATAAGGTTGGATTTCTGGGCTGCAAGTGCACATTGCTGGCTCATGTCAAGCTTCTCATCAAATAACACCCCAAAGTCTTTCTCTCCAGAGCTGCTCTCAATCCATTCTCCACCCAGCCTGCATTTTTGCTTGGATTGCCCCAGCCCAAATGAAGGACTTTGCACTTGGCCTTGTTGAACTTTATGAAGTTCACACAGGTCCACCTCTCAAGCCTGTCAAGTTCCCTGTGGATGGCATATAGCCCATATTATTAATGATAACCTGACTGTTGGACCAGTTTTGAACACTTAAAAATGTGTGCTTGACACCACTGTGAGACAGGGAAGCACCATTTTCTCCTCTCATTTATAAATGAGAAACTGAACTGCAGATGCATTTGTCTGAGTTCACATAGACAGTTTAGTAATATAAGATCTCAGAGTGTAAATATTTGCCTCAGATTTCCTTGGAAATGAATCTACACCTACTATGACTTACTCAGAAATGTAATCTCACATGAAAGTGATGTACCTTCTAGTGGGAGTTGAACTCCCTACAAAAATCCCACATTCTGTTTATTGAGTGCAGGCCTTGTTAGTTTATTTTGTGTTAATGTTCATTCTGAAAAAAAAAAAAAAAAGTGAAGCATAATTTAAACACAAATTTATGGAATAACTCAGTTTATTTCCTCATTGCAGATCTTCACAATTAAAAGCTCAGTCATTCTGAACCGTGAATCCCCCCAAAACACATTATTTTTATTATCGGAGAACAGTCATGTATACTAAGTAAAAAGAGATCATTATTCTTTCTCTTGTCCTGACTTAATTCCTTTTGTTCCATAAATCTGTCATTTTACCTTGTTTACATAGTGATAGATGGGTGAGGAAGAAATACCTGAAGAAAAACTAGCTTTCCAAACACATTATGCCATTGAAAAGAAACAAAGATGAGATTTGCATGGAAGTAGAACAGAAGTACCTAATGTGTTCAAACAAGAAATAATATAAATAAAGAGAAAGTTGCCACATGGAAAGTAAAATACACTTGTCTCAAGATATTGGTGCGCCACTTGTGGTATCTAAGCCATTCAAAATTGAGCTTTTCCCTTGTTCTAGATGGAAAGTAGTTCAGCACAGCTGGGAGAAGATGGGGTGCAGCTGCTGTAAATAAAAAAAGCTGAGAGTTTGTCTGGTGAAAGATCTTTATGAAACACCAGAAGAACCTTTGTCAGTAATGCAAATCATCAGCTCCACAATGTAGAAGCAACTTGCCGTATGTCTCTGACTGTCTTTCTGATGTGTGGGGCTTTCTGTTTCCTGCCTTCCATAACTGAATTTCTTTTCAGAGATGTCATTCTTTACAATGAGCCACCATCCTCCTTTTCCATATCCATATTTAGTGGATGGTTCTGGATTACCGTGATACTAAATGTGGACTTGTCCAATTTGTTTGTATCTTGTGGGATTAGAAGATCAGAGGAAAAAAATCCTCCAGTATTGTTGTGGCCTTGAGATACTGTTAGGTTCTTCTACTGGCAAAATGGGTGAAGATGATCATTGTCATGTTTTTTCTGGATAAAACATCAAAAGATGAGAAATACTTCTCTATTAAATTACTTTTTTTTTTTTTTTTAACATTTCCTTGAAAAATAATATTTCTCATATGTGATAATAAAAATGTCAATGGTTTTAATTTAAAGCAAATGGATTTCTTTTTACAATGAACATGCAAATTTTGTTCGGGGAAAAGTCTAGAGATATTTGTATCCCAAATTATTGCTCTTTCTTTTATTTAGACCTATGAGTCCTCTGTGACTCGCTACTAGATAAGAGCTTCAGAATTAAAAGATAGCAGAATAAATTTTGATGTCAGCGAAAAAAGAAGGACCTGATTTGATTGCAGTGATGCTTTTACCAGCTCTTTCTTTGTGTTAGAAAGAAACTTAATGTTACATAGCACTGCAAGATATTGATCCTTTTGACCTTTCTCATTCTGAGGCAGGAAGTATTTAGATTTTCATTGCATTTCTAGTTCAAATTATAACTGTCCATTTTATTTAATAGTACTATTTCAAACTACACTACTGTGCACATTTGTATATTTAATGTGGTGTCTCTGAATCATCCATGACCAAGAATAGTGAGGTCAGTTGTTGTAAAAATATTTGGTTTGAACTGAGCTTGCAGCTAGGGAAATCTATGCCTATGTTTTATTTGCTATTTAAGCAGTTTCTGTTTATTTTCTGTGTCTAATGGATACTGTACTTGACCTCACTGTTGATAACACCACACAAGCTTTCACAACTGTATTTGTAATTATACTATTTTCAATCAATCTATCCACGTATTTAAAATGCTTTTTCTCTCTTCAAATACAAATAGTATTAAGGATGATACAGATTGTTCTCAAGTTACTAGTCTTCAAAACACTGCTCTAAAGGTTTACTCTCTATATAGGTTTGATCCTGATTATGAAATATACAGCAGTGTTAGACTCCTTCACAAAAACAGACATGCATATATATGAACACCCATACTAGCTGAAGGTATTATATATCTAGAACATTCAAAGTTCTGCTTTAAATGCAAAAAGTAACCATTTTTAAAATTAAGAAGCAATAGCATTGCACAGATCTTGTCTTCACTAATTCTGATGTGAAGTACTTAAACCCAGCACTCAGCGGAAAGATATATATATATATATTTTATATATTATATATATATTTAATTTAAACTTTAGCAGTTGGAGATCGAATCGAGTCTGTCCACTTTTCTCCAATTTGGTCATGTTTCATCATTTTTGTATTTCCAATCAGCCTAGAAATATCAGAAGATAGCCACTTTCAGAATTCTGTCATCTTGGTAGTGCATGCCATAGGCCTTGATGAAATATGAGGGTCTTGTTCCAGCTGTACTTCTGGGAAATGTTTTATAGTTCTGCCCTGCAACTGTTGAATTTTTATGCTGTGGGTAGTGGTGGCCTTAAAAGCTGGCCATAGTAGGAGTCCATTACAAGGACATTACAGGAACGTTGGCCTCCTCATCTTAGTTTGCAGCACAGTTTCCCCTATATGTTATCCACTCTGAAAGGACTGAACAGGTGTTGAACAGAGAGTGAAAGAGGATACATAGTTCTATCTGAACAGTGTATTAATTACATATCAATTTTGTGTGTAATGTTAAAGCTGTTTTCTCTATAAGGTTGTTTATCTGGGACTCTTTATTAAACTAAAACCAAACCAAACTTTTCAAACTGTGAAATTCAGTACATTTTTGTTGTTGTTTTTTTTTCTCAATGACATGTAAAATGGTTTGTAAGGCTAATGTATTCTTATATAAATGTGCATGTATAATTGAGTCTTCTGCCTCGTTGCTAAATCACTCAATTTTTTAAGTGAGCATCGTATTAGTATATAGTGCTATAATGCAACATAGGGAACTGTCATTAGTCCGTATTTTCACACTTTGATATGCAGAAACTCCAGCACGGAATGAGAACTTACAAAATTTTATCTTGTAAACATAACTAAATCAAGAACAGATTTAGAAATATTGTGAAAAAACATTTGAGGTTTGTCTGTCACCCAGCACTTGGCAGATTGCAAATGAGAATTTTGTTACAAACTGTACAGAATATTATGTATAAATCTGCTGGTTGAGAGTGATGCCAGCTCCTCCAAAGTTAAGAATCATTGAAGAAAAATGTTCAGTATCCTTTACTGGCATATATTTTTTTGTCTATCATCAGCTCTTCAAATAGCTAAATTGCAAACAGTCTTGTTTTTCAGTCACTGTTTAGAAAGAAATTTTCCTTAGCTCTGGCAGAGAATTTTGTAGCCGAACTGAGATCTCTGGCAAAGTAGAGAGGAAAGAATTACTAAAAAGCTTGGCCTCAACCTTTAACAGGAGACAGCCTTGGAAACATATGACTAGGTGCCCTTCTGAAAAAAACATGGAATTGGTGGCAGTTTACATTAGTTATACAAAAGATACCAATGAGGATTTGGTCTTAATTCCACATGTTCCTAATCTTATCAATAAGACTGTTGTGCAAACCTTCATTAGAACTGCCTTGAATTAAGAAAAACTAAAATATAAAAGCACATAAGAACATTAACAACCAGTAGCTGCATACTGGCAATCAGAAGCTTGGAGCAAGTCAGAAGTATTCGCAGAAATGCCAAATTCTGAGCTAGTGTCTACAGGGCAGCTCCTTTAAAGGATCAGTGGAAACCTCTGAATATTTTGGTGGCATTTATGCCAATTTGAGTATACCTACAATGAGTAAAAGGTCTCAACTTTGTTTGTGATGGAGCACTAGATGCCAGAGAAGTTCCCCAGGTTCCTGGTGTAAAGGACTGACAAGGCTGTATTTCTGCAGAGGCAATCTATCCATTGCATTCTTGGAAGTCCTACCCAAGGAACACTTTATAGTCTCTGTAGTTTCCTGGCAAAATCTTTATCTTTTCAGCAGCATAGCAAAACTTCTACCAAGTAAATTCAATGCCAGTGTCAACTTCACACTTTGGCTTGACTTCATTAGTAACCCCTGGGGACTTAGTGATTCATGCCCCATCCCATTCAGTGTCTTGGATTCCCTGATGCATAATCTTACTAAAAATGTGTAAGAGTCTATGGCTTAGCTGTGATGTCTTTCTGTATATAATTTCACATGGAGTCTGTATGACCACAGATCTTTTTTCTGTGGACACTGTACTATCTATTAGTTGTTATATTGGAAGATTCCTACAGCAGCTGCAACAAAATATGGAAAGTCTTGAAAGAACATATGTTGTTCTTGTCTCCTTTTTTACTGAGAGGAATCTGTACTTCAGCAAAATATAAGTATAGCATGTAGTAACTGGGACAGGAGACAAAGAAATGTTTTAGAGTGTTCATATATGGTGTTCTGTTTCAGTCTTAACACAAATTTTCTTATAAAATATTTATGTGATTTCAGTTGGTATCAGATTACATGATTAATATAATACAGTTTTAAAATAATATTTATTATAGAACTGAACAAATAACTAAGGGAAACAGGACTGTAAATAGATCAACTAAAAGCTGATCTACTTCTATATATTACCCACAACAAGACGAATTCTTGCTGAATCTCTAAATTAAATAACTCTGTCATGTGTCCAGTAAGCACAGAACATCAAAGTTGAAAGTATTCTAGAAATAATATGTGTTTCAAGGATCACAATAAATGGTTAAAGATAACCAGTTGATGGCAAATTCAGTAAGTCACTCAGAAACTATCACACATATGCTCTGGAATGCAATGCTTCCTGTATTATTTTTACAATATTTTAAATATAGGGGCTGGATAAGAACTGGGGCACCACAGTGGTTGGACAATGGCGTAGTACTTATTTAGACTTCAGTTAAAGGTTTGGGGATTAAAGTTAACACCAGAGAGTGAAATTTTCAATTTATTCACTAGCTGTTGAAGGGAAAAGGTGTCGTGGTTCCGCTCGAGTGGGCAGCCGAGCTCCACCACAGCCGCCCTCTCACTCCCCCTCCTCAAAGAGGAATGGGGAGAAAATATGTGAAAAGGGCTCAAAGATTGAGATAAGGACGAGAAAATCATGCAGTAATTATTGTAATGGGCAAAACAGACTCGGCATAGGGAGATAGTAAGATTTATTGCTTATTACTAACAAGCTAGAGAAGTGAGAAACAAAGGAAAGAAACCAAAAGCACCTTCCCCCCCATCCACCCTCTTCTACCTCCTCCCCCCAAGCGGCGCAGGGGAACGGGGGAATGGGGGTTATGGTCAGTCTACAGCGCTTCTTCTCTGCCGCTCCTTCTCGGTCACTCTCATCCCCTGTGCTGTGGGGTCCCACCCATGGGATACAGTCTTGATGAACTGATCTGGCGTGGGCTTCCCACAGGCAGCAGCTCTTCCAGAACTGCTCCAGATATGGGTCCGTACCACGGGGTCCATCCCTCAGGAGAAAACTGCTCCAACCTGGGTCCCCTATGGGCAGCAGCTCCTGCCAGGCCACCTGCTCCTGCGTGGGCTCCTCTCCACGGGCTACAGGTCTGGCCCGGAATCAGCTCCGGCAGGGGTCTTCCACAGGCGGCAGCCTCCATCGGTGCAGGGCCACCTGCTCCACCGTGGTCTCCTCCACGGGCTGCAGCGTGGAACCCTGCTCCACTGTGGTACTCCATGGGCTGCAGGGGGACATCCTGCTTCATCATGGTCCTCACCGCAGGCAGCAATGACTTCTGCTCCGGTGCCTGGAGCACCTCTCCCCCTCCTTCTTCACTGACCTTGGCGCCTGCAAGGCTGTTCCTCACTCCTCTCGCTCTCCCAGCTGCTGTGTGGCGCAGCATTTTTTTCCCTGTCTTAAATATGCTCTCACAGAGGTGCAAAACAACATCGCTTATTGGCTCAGCTTGGGTCAACAGTGGGGCCCTTACCAAACATGGGGCAGCTTCTAGATCCTTCTCACAGAAACCACCCCTATGGCCCCCTGCTACCAAAACCTTGCCACACAAATCCACTACAAAAGGTCATTAACTAAATGAGCCTGTAGTATCTGTAGGCAGTTGTGTGATCCCATCCTTTCCAACCCATTGTTGAAGGAGATGGGATGGCAGAAATTGCTAGATGAAAACCATAATTTAAATGGGGTTTTAATTTGTTTTGTTTCATTTTAGGTAAGGAGACAAACGTCATCTCTAGTACAGCAGGGAAAGAGAGTAGGAATCTGTTTACTGTGAGTATGCTGTCCCTCAAAATCAAGGGTAAAATGGCTGTAGGCTTCCTCTTTTCTAGGGGAGAAAGAGTACTTTTTTTCAGCTTCCTCGTATTTGGGTATTCAAGGAGAATATATGAAATGCTGGGAAAAAATAAATAAATTAATTGCTCCCTTAAGCAGTCCTTCAGGCTGTGTTTCACCTGAAGCCCCTGCCTTGAACTCATTGAGAGACTACAATGTCCAGTCAGATTCTAAGCCATGGAAAGGGACCATGCAAAAGGATCCATGCTAGCATACAGTAGCAGTGATTGTGCAACTGCTAGAAATGATGAGTAATGGTGTAACTTGTATATTCTTCCCTTCTTTACTGCTTGTAAATTGTAAGCTGTGAATATCAGTAAGCTCATACACGTTCATAGGTACTACAGGAACATTCCTGTGTTGAAGGTTGCATTTAGTTATTCATGATTTACTCATCTGTATTAAAATGGAAGGAAACTTCAGCACATGTTAATGTCAGAAGACTTTTATTTTATATAAAACTATTTGGAACTGTTTATATCTAGTCCTTCTTGAATCTGTGACCTGATTTGTTTGTATACAACTCACTTCTATTTAGTTTGGACACAGTGCAAGAGTGAGACTTCTAACAGGCTGCATATAATCATGACATCATCCAAAATTTCACCTTGGGTTAGCTGCAGCATTGCTCTCTCTCTGGAGCCAGAGCAGGTTGAATATAATTCACTATATGACTGAGTGTCTACTATATCATGCTGCAAGACTTGTCCCATGGTAGCTTTAGTGAGGAGGATCTGAATGTTCCATTTTATTTCCTGATCTGGCAGAAATAGCAATGCAGACCTTATCTAGTCCAAACAATGACACATGCTTTTCTAGGGAACATTGAATCCAATTTTATTTGTGCTCTATTATGAAGATAGAACATACAAAAGCGAAGCAATCAGTTCTTGTACTAGCACTGACAATGTGTCAAAGGTAGTGCTAAACAAAAATAAAGCAGCAGATTTTTTATAAATGCTGTCATGCATGACTTAGTCTGCATGAGGTATGCTGTGGCAATTAACCTTCATGATGGATGGATTTTTTTTTTTTCTGTCTGCTATGATTTGTGTTTACACAAAGTAAACATGTAATGTCAACTCTAACAAGTATCTATACCTTTTCTTAACACATACTTTTATACTCTTATGTGATCTATAACATGTTTATCATATGACACTGTTACCAATATTCTGCACAGAGGCAGAATAATTTAGAAGTGTGTCCACTTCTAAAGTGATTGCATACCATATAAACATTTAACTTGAGAAGCTGGTCCCTACTCCCCTGTATTCACCAGTATGGAAAAAGAAAAGTAGATAGGTTAATTGGGTTCAAATACCTAAGGGCAGATGAATTTATGTCAACTGTAAAAGACTGAGAAGATGCTTCAGAAACTAGTATGTTCATAGTATTTCCTAGCTATTCTTGCTTTGGCAGCAACAATGGATTGGCCATGTAGGAGGTGTGTGTTGGTTCTCAGTGAGAGTTTGTTATTCTGAAGAGGTATTCACATGCTTGTTACATTAGCATAGTTGAGCCTCGCTCTAACTGAGAATGAGCCAGAATTGCTGTTGTTGTTGTTATAAACAAATCTATACCAGAAAATGATTGTTCTATTAATGGTCTTCAGAAATTAAACATTGTAATAGAAATTGGTATTGTTAAAAGAGATGTGAAATCTCAGATATTAGCCAGAATTGTGAAAAATTGAAGTAAAAGAAGTCCCTCAAAAGAGTGTCCAGCTGGAAACAGTATGAAGGATTTTACTGCAAAAAAAAGATTCTCAGTTTTAGAAAAGCAGGAGTTTATTGCTTTTCTTCATTTCAATCTTGCAACAAGACACTCAGAATAAGGAAATAATATATATATATATATATATATATATATATATATTTCTCTCACTGATTAATTCGGATATTTGAGAGTATAAATATTCCATGTCTATAACAAAGACAGTAAATGTAGTAATTCATAGCATAGAAGCAGTGACTGCAGAATATTGTCTGAATTGTGGTTTCTGATAATTATGTGCTGTGGTTCTACACTACTCTATCAAATGCACAGGTAAACATTTATGTGGAATTGAGGGAATCCTCTCAGATCCAGTAAGAGGTTCTTAAAACTATCAGTCTTTGTATTTATTTATTTATTTTGTTGGTTGTTTGGTTGGTTTGTTAGTTGGTTTGGGGAGGAATCATATTTCTGAACAAGAATATATTTGATACTTATACTAAGAGACAAATAAAACTGTATTTCTGATGTCTGCCCTTAGCATATGCACATCATGAGAGGGTTGGCTCTGTAACTGTGGAAATTAATTCTGAACCAATTATCAAAATTAGTTCTGAACAAACAAGCAGCTAATCTTGATAAATATGAGAAGTAAACTGACTTCAGGGTGATAGTGCTGAATTGTTTGCAGGTCAGGGTTATGACAATACATGATACTGGAATGTAAAACACCACATTGTATGTCAAATTATTGTCTAGGGGAATGAAAATGGAAAACAAAGTTGCACACCCTACAGGAAGCTGGAGTTTCACACATAAAAATCAGATGCCCAGAAACAAAATCTCTATCACAAACTAAGTGCTTGCTTGTTTCTATTCTATGTTAACTGAAAGCAATAGCTGCTGGCAAAAACAAAACAAAACAAAACAAAACAAAACAAAAAAAAAACTCCTTCTGTCTTTACCCCCAAATCAGATGCATATTTCCTGAAATAAGCATTTGTTTATTATAATGACATGTGATGGCATCACAGTATAATTCAAATCTCATTGTTTCCAATATGACTTCTTATTTACAGGGGATTTTGAAAGCTGTTGCAAAAATTTAACACAGTTGAAACTTGTGGAAAAGTTACTGGTGCAAAAAAAGCACTTTTCCTTAAAGAAACACCTTTCAAAGGTCTTAAGATTGTAGTTGCTGTTTTAAATATCACACCTTAGTACATCAGGCCTTTGATCACAATGTTTTATGCCCGGGATAATTCTGATGCCTCTTCTCTACACCTCAATTTCTTTGAACACCGGTCTTAAATCCTGAGGTTCCCATTCAAGAAAGGTAGTGTAAAACATGTGCAGCCTAATCTCCTACTGTGTGTTTGAATATGACATAGTTTTCATGCTTGCAGTCTACGTGGATAAATTTCACCTGAAGCACATAAGGGTTTTAAAGGTGCTAATATACATTGTGAGCATGTGGCAATTAGAGAATTTTCCACAAAAGTGTCAAGTGGCTTCTGTACTTCATGTGACCATATGAGCCCCATAATCCCACTGCTGGGGAGCTTGTCCAGCAGTCACACACAGCCTTATTGCAATTTCCCCTATTAAACTACTGCCTTCTGTAATTGCTTGCCCATAGCTTGTGTTTTTGTTAATGACACAAGTGAAGAAAACTTGCAATGCAGAACAGACAAACAAACAAACAAAAAATACTGAATTCTGCTGTGAAAACTAAACCAGGGGGGTGTAACAAAAGCCACACACACATACACAGATGAGAGAAGGAGAAACTGCAGAATGAAATCATCTGATATGCAAACTGAGATTCCTCTTTAAAAACTGTATCCCATCAGTCATTTACAAAGACATTCTCACCCTTACCTCCTACACCACCAATGTTTGTATAGACTTTACTATTTTACTGTGTGAAAGGATACCTGTGGTTTGCATCATGACTCAGCAGCCCTAGACTGCTTCTTTTGTGTTGCATGTAATCTGTGCAAAGACAAAGTGACAACCACAGTCCTAATACACTTAGGAGTTCAGGGAGTTTGTCCCTTGCACCATTTTCATTTTCTTGGTTTCCGCAACCTTGGCTAGGAGGTGATGGGTGATGATAGTAAGTACAAATGCCTAAATCTGGCAGGTGTATCTGAGCAGCTGTAGTGGATTTGTGTGGCAAGGTTTTGGTAGCAGGGGGCCATAGGGGTGGTTTCTGTGAGAAGGATCTAGAAGCTGCCCCATGTTTGGTAAGGGCCCCACTGCTGACCAGAGCAGAGCCAATAAGCGATGTTGTTTTGCACCTCTGTGAGAGCATATTTAAGACAGGGAAAAAAATGCTGCGCCACACAGCAGCTGGGAGAGCGAGAGGAGTGAGGAACAGCCTTGCAGGCACCAAGGTCAGTGCAGAAGGAGGGGGAGAGGTGCTCCAGGCACCGGAGCAGAAGTCCCCTGCGGCCTGTGGTGAGGACCATGGTGAAGCAGGATGTCCCCCTGCAGCCCATGGAGTACCACAGTGGAGCAGGGTTCCACGCTGCAGCCCATGGAGGAGACCACGGTGGAGCAGGTGGCCCTGCACCGATGGAGGCTGCCGCCTGTGGAAGACCCCTGCCGGAGCTGATTCCGGGCCAGACCTGTAGCCCGTGGAGAGGAGCCCACGCAGGAGCAGGTGGCCTGGCAGGAGCTGCTGCCCATAGGGGACCCAGGTTGGAGCAGTTTTCTCCTGAGGGATGGACCCCGTGGTACGGACCCATATCTGGAGCAGTTCTGGAAGAGCTGCTGCCTGTGGGAAGCCCACGCCAGATCAGTTCATCAAGACTGTATCCCATGGGTGGGACCCCACAGCACAGGGGATGAGAGTGACCGAGAAGGAGCGGCAGAGAAGAAGCGCTGTAGACTGACCATAACCCCCATTCCCCCGTTCCCCTGCGCTGCTCGGGGGGAGGAGGTGGAAGAGGGTGGATGGGGGGGAAGGTGCTTTTGGTTTCTTTCCTTTGTTTCTCACTTCTCTAGCTTGTTAGTAATAAGCAATAAATCTTACTATCTCCCTATGCCAAGTCTGTTTTGCCCATTACAATAATTACTGCATGATTTTCTCGTCCTTATCTCAACCTTTGAGCCCTTTTCACATATTTTCTCCCCATTCCTCTTTGAGGAGGGGGAGTGAGAGGGCGGCTGTGGTGGAGCTCGGCTGCCCACTCGAGCGGAACCACGACAGCAGCTGATTCCACCATATTAACTGAGGATGACATGTTCCTTTCATTTTGACATAGGGAAGGGCAGTGCTTGGATGCTTGTCTAAGTGTCAAAACAGACCTTTTGTATGACAAAGTGAACTGATTTTACAATTGATATTAAAGATAGTGCTGGCAGCCTCCATCAGGAGCTGGTGGGGAAGACATGCTGCTGTCAGGAGAACCTGGCTTCCCTGCCTCTCCTTGGAGCTTCAGCAGCAGAGTCCCGTGAACTCTGCAAACCAAAGGCCAGGGTGGGAAGGAAAGAGGTGTTGCTCTGTGCCGGACTTGGATGCCGCTATGGAAATTAAATCTGGAAGTTGTATTATTTCCCTCTGTGTTCCATTAATGATTGTTACTAGGCAGCTGCAGTGGGACGCAGCCAGTGTGGAGGCAGTTCCCACAGAAACCCCACATGACTTTTAAACTGGGCCATATGTAATCTGTTAGCACTAGAAGTGGGAAAAAGGGTCCTAACTGAAGGCAGCCATGCTGAACTCCAGCTGGAGCTGTGTTTTTGCTCAGAGCTGATGGAGACTTTAATGGCAATAGTGACAGATGCTTTATTTAAACTGGGGTAATCAGGAACTACTGGAGCACATGGACAGGCATACCACAGTACTTCAGATGGGTGGTATAAAATATAACAAGGACTATAAAATCCTGTACTTTATCTTAGTGTCTGTAAGTTGTCATTCTTGTACACTTCTAAATCTCTATACTTTGAGATCTCTTTAAACAAGGGTTCTAAATAGGGAAAATGTTACATTAGTACTCATACTAATCTATCCTTCAACTCAGAGTACTTTCAAAGAACGTTTTAAATAAAATACATTCTTGTCCATTAATGTTCTTTATACTTTAAGTGGTTATTAAAATGTGTTATTTACCATCCCTTCTCTCTCCCACATCATTGCTTAGTAGTGATTATTTCAGGATATTTTATTGTTATTACCCTTTTAAACAAATGTATCAAACAATCCGAAATACAGTCTTTTCTTTGCCAAAAGCTACCCACTTGTTATTTTCCTACAGATTCTCAGACAGATGTTAACACTCTATATTCTTCTGCAGAAACATGTATTCATGCCACCATTTACATCCCTTTTGGCTCTGGGACTTGTTTTCTTTCACTGTATCCTGCAGGGAACCTCATCATGAATTCCTCTGTGAAACTGCTCTACAAAAAAACATCTCTCTGCCTGCAAGCCAAAGAAAGCAGTTTGCCCACTGGATTCCCAGCTATATGCAGAGTTACTACATTTTTGTTTGGCTATTCTAACTATTTGAGCTAATTTTGCACTTTAGGACATGATGAAACAGCTGCCACCTGCTAGGAAACTGGAGGAGATCGGTGGTATACCTAACAGTGTCTCTAGCCTCAAAATTTTAGTTGGAGTCTAAAAGCAGTGTGAATCTGTATTTACATGTCTGGGGGAATAGGTGAAAATTTAGAAGAATTTTCTCTTCAGTGTTGCTTATTAGGCTGTTTATATGTCCTTTTTTTTAACTGTGGAGCCCATTTCACAGTGCCTCTTTTGCTTCATTCATTCGTTGTAAAACATTAGGGCATCTTGAAGGGCTTTATGAAATCCACACTAGAAGTATGGGTTCCAAAAGCTCTCATTTAGATGGCCTACATCTTAGTTCCTGACACACCACTGTTTTTTCCTGCATTATTTGCTTTAGGTGTGGCCAGGACAAAGATGCTGCTTGTGATTTTGAAGCTTACTCTCATTTTTATTTAATTTCTGTGTCATCCTAATTCTCTGTTTGGATGTAAAATGGTAAGAGAAATCAAATAAACTGTCTATGATTAGGAAAGCTCTGCTAAAAAGTTTGACTTCAGTAATGAGAACACTGTGAAACTTATATTCCATTTTCGTTTTGATTAATTCTTGTGACACTTTTGTCTTCTGATATTCTGCATTGGGTACTCCATAGAAACAGTTGTGATAACTGGACACTGCTTCTGGTGTATCACTATACTCTGTCCCTAAGTAAACAATAAGAAAAATTTCCAGCTCTTAGAAGACCAAAAAACAAAACAAAACAAAAACAGAAGATAAAAAACAACCAATCAAAATCAGAAAGCTTGTTGTGAAATACATTTTTAATTATTGAGTTAATATAACAAAGGGGAAGTTAGGTATACAACTGTTTAAGTATTGATTTTACAAAGAAAATAAAATACTGGGAAAAAAAATAGAGAGATGTATAGTAGCATTTCAGTTATGGTTCATTTTTTACAAGTCTGACATTGATTTGTTACATGTACAGTTATAGGCCCATTTATATTTGAACTTCCTCCCCCTCTCCCATCCCTTTTCTCCAGTCTAGCCTCCACCCAAAAGAGAAAGATGGGTCATTTTTCCCATTACTTTAACTAGATCCTCTTTTGGTATAATGTAGAGAAGCATCTTCCGTATGTAAGAAGTACATTTCACCTGAAAGAGATTTCTGTAGCATATTAGCATTAATGTGATGGCAATGAGCTGTGAGATGGAATAAAGTTGATGCCGTATGTATCATTATATACTGAGGGGAGTATCCTAGCACCACAGTGTTAAAAAGCGTAGTCTTTAGGGACTGTAATAGATCCAGGCATTCATTAATAACATAACATCAGGGGCTTGTAATCAATATCAAAGCCAAAGTAAATTTAAAAATGTGTGATTCCAGATGTCATGGGTAGGATTTTAAACAAGTTTTGCTCCAATTGTCAGTGATGACTTCCACAGTATTCTTGGTTCAATAACTGCATATACAATATTTTTGGAATATATTCATCCACTTTTACCTTGCTTCAGCTGGAAAAAGTGGCTTCATGTTAAGTGTGAGGACATGCCTTTGCCAGCCATAGATTTATTATTTTTTAAAAAGAAAAAGTAAAACGATGTTTACAATCAAAGCAATACTGTGATGCACAAGAGAGACTTCTTCACATAAATCCTTGTATACTTAATTCACCTACTTGCATGTATATACAAAGTCCTATTTTAAAGGTAAAGGTAGTAAAATAATAGTTTATGTCTCTGAATAGCAATGGAATCAGCTGTTCTCACTCCTGAACCAGAAAAGATGTCCACTACCACATATGGGGATTTCCAGGAGAAGAGAAGGTACAAAAGTTAAAAGTGGCAGAGATAAAAAGAAAATGACATAATAAACAACAGGCATATCCAGGTAGATGTAAAAATATGGCTACATGAATAATAAATATTTTTAAAGAAAAATACGGGATTACAGTGACCCAATCTTTAGCTGCCTGCCATAATTTAGTGTTCTATGAATTTATCACGTAATCAGCACTGCTGATATTACACGAATAAGGAGGAATGGAAACAAGGATCATTTTTCTGGTTAAAATGTTATTTTAAATATGTTGTTTTACCTATTTAAAATCCTTATGACCAGAATATTCATAGAACAAGCACATGAGGTTAGGCCAAAAGATGATATGGCACCATCTTAGGGTGACAAGGCTAATGGGAGCATCTATGCTGTTCCAAGGAGTACTGTGGATTCAGGAGCACATCTGAAATGCTTACATACCAACACGTGCAGTATGAATAACAAATGGGATGAACTGGAAGCTTTGGTCCTTTCAATGATTTGCAATATCAATAGTTTTAGTAAGACTTGGTGGGATGAGTCCCACAACTGGAGTGCAGCTGTTCAGGAGGGACATTAAGGGCAGGCAAGGTGGAGGTGTTGCACTATACATAAGGAAGAGATTAGACTGTGCAGCTATTGCCGTTATGGATGATGTGGCAGAGAACCTCTGGTTGAGGATTAAGGGGACAGATAGCAAAGCACATGTTGTGGGTGTCTACTATTGACCACCCACCCAGAATGATGGCATGGATAAGCTGTTCTACTGGCAGCTGGGGGAAATCTCAGGAATGGTTGTCCTTATCTTTATGGGAGACATCAGCTTCCCAGACATAAACTGAGAAAGTTGCAACACGTACAATTGTGAAATCCCTAAAGTGTGATAACTTTCTGTCACAAGTACCGAGTGAGCAAACTAGGAAAGGAACCCTCCTGGATCTGCTTGAGAATTTGGAAGGCCTTGTGGGAGAGGTGATGGTAGGTGTCTTTCTTGGCCACAGTGAACATTGAGTTTGAAATTGTTGGTGTAAGGAGAAAAAGTTCAGCAGAGTACACCATGTGTTTAAGAGAGCAGACTTAAGCTTCTCAGGGAGCTAGTTAGCAGCATCTCTGGGAATCTGCTCTAAAGGGTTTAGGGACCCATGAGTGCTGGTCACTTTTCAAGAACCATCTTTTAAAAGCCCAGGAGCAGGCAGTCTCACTGTACTGCAAGTCATGCAAGTGGAGCAGAAGAACAGCCTGGCTGAACAGAGAACTCTGCCTTGAACTAGGGCAGAAGAAAAAAATACATGACCTCTGAAAGCAAGGTCTGGTTTTACGGGGAGAGTACAGAGCTGCAGTTCACATTTGCAGCAAGAAAATGAGAAAATCCAAAACCAAGCTTGAATTGAAACTGGCCAGTGTGGTGTTGTCAGGCAAGAATGTGTTTTTGTTGTTTGTTGTTTGTTTGTTTGTTTTGTTTTGTTTTGTTTTTGTGTTTTGTTCTGTTTTGTTTTCTAATATGTCAACAGCAAGAGGAAGTCAAAGGAAAACATTGGACTGATACTTGGAGTGGATAACAAGTAAGGCTGAGGAAAAGGCAGAGCATTTATTGCCTTTTTTTTGCCACAGTATTTAACAGTAATGACAGGTCTCGTGCTGCCCAGTCCTCAGAGTTGGAGGACCATGACGGGGAGCAGTGACTTTCCATTTGTGGTCATCAAAATTGTAAGGGAACAGTTGTATCAGCTCAATGTTTCTAAGTCTATGGAGCCTCATGGGATTCACCTCACAGTACTGGCAGAGCTAGCGGATGTTATAGCTGCATTTCATTGTTTAGATTCAGAGTGGAAGCCAAAGTGCTGAAATATGTGAATGGCTGTCAGTTAGAGAGAAAAAGGCTCATTTCCAGTACATCTTGGTACCTGGTCTAAACCCAATACCCACAGAGTTCCTCTGTGCCTGGGGTGAGGATTTATGTCAGACTAGACATCTCTCTTTGGTCACTGTTCCACAAAGTGAGCAGGTCATTGTCATAGATCACTGGTTAGCAACATTGCAAACAGTAGCAGATGCAAAGTGACATCATAACTTTGGTGTTATCACTAGGGAAACTAATTTAACTTATGGGTTGGCAAAAAAAGCTTGGGCTTTACTCATTTTCATTGTGATGCTTCATTTACTTCATACCATAGTGGCAGGCAAAGCAACGGGTACAGCAAAAAAATCTTCCATTCTTGAAACCCCCTTTGTGAAAAGACACAGGGGACCAAAGGGGACATGTCCTTTGGATAGGGTATGTGCCTGCACTTTATTTTCTCCAGGATCTCCAGCTGAACAAATAGTGTGACAGTTTCTGCTGTGATAAGCTTTGCAGTGCTGTGATTTGTACTGGGGATGAGGCTCCACAAAACGCACCAATATGTTCAAGTGCACATCAAGAAGCATGAGCACAGTGAGTTTAGGTGCAAAGCCAAAGCCGGTCTGATTGCAGTTAAGGTATCTTTTTCAATTCAACATCTAACCTGTGTGGTACAGCTAATAAGGGTAAAACAGAACAAGCAGCATGGACTATTTCCTGTTTAGTTAAATTATTCTGATGAATTTGAAGCATTACATTGCTTATTATAAACAGATAAAACAATAAAACTGGAGGTTATATGTGCACTGGAACATTTTTTCTCTCAAATTTGTCTCGTGGCTGTGATTTCTGACTACATGACTGGTCATTTAGTCTTAGGGTTTTAAATACTCTGTGAAATTTGAAGGCTATTCCTGTACTGGTTTTCCAGGATTAAATGTCACCTCACTTTGCAGCAATTCTTTCCACCAAGCCTTTTGTAGGTAGAATAAGCAGTCAGATGTTCTCATATACCTTACAGATTCTGTGATTCCGTGAACTCAAAAGACTAAAGTTAGCCTTGAAACTTGAGCTTTCTGTGAAACTTGGCTGTAGTTTTGTCAGATGATGTGAAGTTGTTAGGGCCAGTAAGGATAGTTGTTTGGGCCACACAAAAATAGAGAGACAACATAGACTCATAGACTTCTTTTCTAATAAAGTTAGGCTAAACTTGCATTGAGTTAGTTCTTAGAATTATTTTAAGAACCTGATCCAATCTACACTGAAGTATGTGACACTTGCATTGAACAGCAGATTAAAGAAAGGATCATCACAAGTTACTGGTACTTCAGATACAGGTACTTCAGATAATCTTCATTCTTAACTGAATTCAAATTATTTAACTTGAATAACTGGTATTATACTACCTCAATTCATTACAAATCTGCCCCAAATGTAAAGGTGCAACCTGTCTCTCTGGTATAGTGTTAAGGCCATGTTTTAATTCAATTTTTTCTTGTTTTCCCCAAGTATTATTTTCATATCTGTCTCTCCAAATCTTCTAGGAAAGTGAAAATTAACATTAGACTGTGGCCTGTAATATTAAAATAGAATAAAATAGTTCAGTTGGAACAGATCTTCAGAGATTTAGTCCAACTGCCTGACCATGTCAGAACTAACCAAAAGTTAAAGCATGTTATTGAATGCATTGTCCAAATACCTCTTGAATGCTGACAAGCATGGGGCATCACCCACCTCTCTAGAAAGCCTATTCCAGTGTTTGACCACCCTCACGGTAAAGTAATTTTCCCTAATGTTAAGTAATTCATTTATAACCCAGCTGTACTTCAAATCTACTTGTGAGTCATCTGTTACTTAGTAAATGATTCCATTCCCTAGTACTGGCAGTCTTCAACGGTGCTTTCTAATAATGAGAGCCTAGAAAAGAAAGAGTCAAGAGAGAAGTTTTAAGTATTTCTATGTTCTGTTTCTTCAAAATAAGTAAATCAATAAAAAACTGGATCCTCTTTCATTTTCAATGTCAACAGATAAAACTGAATGTATTTTTTTTTTCTCAGAAGATCATGCAAGAGAGTCCTTGTACTTTCAGAGAGATATTTTACCACGAGAAAGGCCTGAGGGTGTAAACATCTTTGTAGGGTTAAGTCTGAATTTTCAATGAAGAAGTTAAAATCTACAGAAAAGTTACTGGAAAGAGGGAGTAAAGGCAGCAGAATGCTTCTTACACATGTCAAGACAATCTGGCATCAGAGTTAATCATATGGCCATCTGTTTCTTTGGAATGAATGTACATGTTTAATTACATAACTTGGAGCTGGACACATTTGTAAATACTGCTGCAATGTTTACTAACTTCAGGAAAACAGAGATCTTGGGCACACAACTTACTTTTGAGAAAAGATGAAAATTTTAATATAAAACTTCCCATTGGATTCCTTCCTCATCAGTTTTGTACTGTAAATTCATCAGAAGCACTGTGAAATTTAATTAACTGAAACAGATTCAGAACTGGTAAGTAAAAGAATCTCAAATAGATAAATAAATAAATAAATAAATCATGTCTTTAAAATATGGAAGCTTTTACTGAATTTTCTTAAATAGTGGAAAAATAATTTGACCTGTTTTGTTGCTTGTGGAGGAATCATCCTTCACAAGCTAGGGATCATCTCAAGTGTGTGGGTGGTTCCCCTCAGAGCTGACACTTGCAGCCAGAAAGAAGCGTTCTCCAGATGTAAATGGGAGGTAGAGGAAGGAGGGCTATTCATAGGACATGAACATTACCAGAATAAGACCTCTTGTCCTTACTGAATCAGGTTTCATGTAAAGAGGCCAGCTGCTCCTTCAACTGTGTTTGCTTTCAGTATTGTAGAAACCAGAGAAAGAACACTGAATGCTAAAACCCCATGTTGATCTACCTGTTTGTATCTGAAGTAGAACAGTGAAAATCAGATCTATTTGACATTATTCATTGGGTTTGTTTGTTTGTTTGTTTGTTTTTAAGTCTTTCATTTTAGTATTTCTTGTGTCCTGCCTCAGGTCTGAATTTTTAATGTTTCAATATTTTTTAATATTTTTATTTTGGAGAGGAATTAAAAATACCTATTTCCTTGGACTTTAGCAGAGTCTGGGAAGTCATTGCCACTGCTGTTTGATTCTATTAATACTTATTTATTTGGAAAAATAATCATTGTTCAAATTTAAATCAACAGTGTTGATTTAAATTATTATGCAAAAACCACATAACTTTTCATTGTAGCTCCTTTGCACAAATTATGGGTATGATAATTCTTCAGTACACCATTACACATATATTATTTGCTGACCTTTCAGAAATGTTCTGCTTTTCTACAAAGCTTGATCTTTTCTCAGTGTGTAAGAATAAAAGAGAGAATCAAAAATGTGTTGAATCAGCACTGATTGTGTATATGTTACCATGCAGTTTATCTGACTAGTTCCTGTGAAGGCATTCAGAAGTATCCCTTCTGTGTGACGCCTTTTTGCACTTACAGGTTTGCTCTATACTACATGCCCCCTCAGTAGATCTGGAGTATGGAGAGTGTGAAGCAGCTGAAACACTACCATGAACATTTAGAAAGGTGTTTGTGCTTTCCTCCTCTTCTTGCTTTCGTAAGGCCCACAGGGCTTACAGCTATGCTGATAGGAAGGACTCTTTTCACTAGACATCCTTCCCTAGCTCAGCTTGATAAAATCCTTTTGAAAATCACCAAACTATTCAAATGGAGGTTGGAGCCCCTCACAAGAATCAATGTATGCTCAGTGGTCTCTAAAGAGTGTGGCTGCTAAGTAAGAAACAACGCTGTGGGATTGCTGCTGGCACTGTCACCAAGGTGTATGCATCCAGCTATATACCAAATTCAAGATAAAACTAGCAGGTTTAGAATTGAGTTAGGTGCCTGGACATCACATCTGAAAGTTTTAGAGAGCTTCCAGACATTGGTAGGAGAGATGCCTGCAGAGAAATCAGATTTTTTTAGGTATTTTATAATTAATCATACAGAAGAGTAAAAGAAACAGTCTAAATGTCTAAATTACTACCAAATATGCAAAACGTTCACATTCGATTGAATGGAGAAATATTTGAAATTTGCAACTTTCAAACACAGTGCTTTTGTGGAATAAATAATAATTTCTGAGTAATTTAGATCCACGTTAATGGATCTTTTATTGTTTTATTATTAATTGGTTTTATTGTTTTTATATTATTGCTTTTATAGCATGTCTGAATTTAAGAAGAGATTGGACTGTGCACTTAGTCACATGGTCTGAACTTTTGGGTAGACCTGTGCAGTGTCAAGAGTTGGACTTGATGATCCTTAAGGGTTCCTTCCAACTCAGGATATTCTATGATTCTATGACATTGTTTTTATTGTTTTATTATTAATATGTTTTATTATTAATAAACTTTCAGATATGTTTTTAACATGTTGATTATTGATAAAGGATCAATAAGAACTTTACAGCATACATTACTGGTTCTTTTCAGATAGCCCCCATGGCTTTTCTGTCTTATGTAGGAGAGTCATTTTGGACCCTTGACAGCATTTTTCCTTCTGAACCTCCTAGGCAGGAAGAAGATGCAACTTATACCAGCCTTTATATGTTTCAGGGGAATATTGGATCACAACTGCTTTTATCTATGTTGTGTACAACTTAAGTAAAAAATACCTGGCAGATGAATATGTTTAAGCACATTCGCACCTCTATATAAATATGTAAACACATAAATAAACAAAAGAGTCCTTCACAACAAATGTATACAAATAATATAGGCCCTATTCAAAGGAGAGAAATCTAGTGTTGCTTCTAGTAATATTCATCACACGTGACCCCCTGGATATTAGTGTTGCTACTCTCACAAGCAGAAGCTCATGCCATGGACTCGCAATTTGTCTTTCTAGGTTGCAAAAACTAAAACTAAAAATAAAAAATCAGTGGAGAGGACATGTATTGTTTACATGTTGGTTTCTTTTTGTTCTCATGTGACAATCCTGCCATGAAATGATTAAAGAGAAGACCAATCTGAGACATTTAAAGCATTATTGAATGCTACCAATTCCATGACAGGTTGGTAGAGTTAAGGAGAAAATATTGAGGAATGTCATTTACTTAGAAATACAAAAACTGAGAGATAAGCCCTTCACCAACTTCTCACCTTCCTTGCATGCGAGTGCTTTAGTCACTAAGCTGTGTTTTATCTTGGCACTTAAAGTGATTGGGTTTTGGTTGGTTGGTTTGTTTTGTTTTGTTTCATAAGATTTTGAAAGTTGCTTCTAATATAGGGAAAACTTTTTTTTAAAAAAAAAAAACAAAAAACTTTTGTAAGTTAAAAAAAAAAGTAGATATTTTTCTTCCTAGTAGCTAGCATGGTGCTGTGTTTTGGATTTAGGGTGAAGATAAAATAATGTTGATAGCACACCAATGTTTTGTTTTGTTGCTGAGCACTGCTTACAGTAAGTCAAGGATTTTCAGTGTCTTATGCTGCCCTGTCAGTGACTGGGAAGCGTACAAGAACATGAGAGGGGACACAACCAGAACAGATGACTCAAACTGATTAAAGGGATGTGCCTTACCATATGACTGTGCTCAGCAATAAAAGCTGGGGCAGTTGCCCAGGGTGGGTTGCCCTGGGCATGGGCATGAATCAGCTGGTGATGAGCAGTTGTATTGTGCATCTCTTATTATTTTGTTTGTTTTTCCTTTCTTATTAAACTGTCTTTATCTCAACCCAAAAAGTTCTCACACTTTTACCCTTTTCAGTTATTTCCCCTCTCACATTGGGTGGTGAACAAATTGCTGTGTTGCTGTCTGCCAGGTTAAACCACAACACCTTTCTATGGATTCTTTTCTTTTGCATCCTATTAGTAAACTGCTTTGTGTTCAAAAAACTTGAAAGATTTTTTTTTTCACCTTTGTATTTTAGCAATCTGTTAGAATCACTTTAGTGTGCATATATATTGGGAAACAAATATTTATCAGTCAAGGAAATCCCAATATCTGCTTTGGAATCTCATTTTCAAAGGCCCAAAAATATTGTTATACTTCTGAGAAAACACCATTTCTAGAAACCATAAGTTACTAAGTTATTCCCATCTTGAAATACAGTTTACAGTCAGGACAAAACTCTTCTCTATGAAGCAAGACTGAAGATCCCACTGCCTGTGGCAGAATTATATCAGTTCTATGGTAGCTGTTCCAAAACACCAGCTACAAGCAACTTCAAAAGTCATATATCACATCTGAGAGTGGAGTTGATGTAGTTCCAAATAAGTGCAAGTATGAGTACAAACTAGTTAAACATTTAGGTAATTTATTAGAATTTTGTCTTGCCTGTTCCATCCTTCTCTGCCTTGATTGATGTCCAGATTACAATCATTAGCCTTAAATACTACATAAATTAATTTCATAGGCTTCCACTCTTTTGTCCACCTCTACCTTGGACAAATATCCAAATATTGTGCAGTCAGGTGAACAAGTATGTGAAAAGTGAGGTCCAGGCTACTTAACATTCAAGAATCCACAACCCTTTTGTAAAATGAAACACAGTTGTTCTGATTGGTTTGGATAATTGTCTTCTGCATTTTTTTTCCCTGCAGTTTCTATATATATATAGTATTTTTTTTTTTTTTCAAAACTATTGCCTTTTCCTTCATATGATTAGGCAACTAGGTTCCTGAAAGTAGATGCAGATTCCAAAAGGCATACAGTTGTAGATAATGACATATGTGTCAAATCTGGCCTTGTCTACATGTCTTTATCCATCAGAGTCTTAAAAAATAGAAATAATATAGCAAATAAGCTACCATATTACCCAGAATTGCTCACCTGAGATCTGTGGTAAGACTGTACAATGTGAAACAATTTGCACAGTTTGTCCTATGTTGTCTTGCTGTGTGACCATATGGCTTCAGTTTCTGATGTTGTTTGTCTGTATTCTTTCACCACAGCTAAAACCGAGATTAAAAAATGAGAACAAGAAAACAACTTTTATTCAAATAGAATTTATAATAATTTTACTATTTTTTCTTCATGAAAGTAGGTGAAAATAATATATTGATGTACTTAAATTCAAGATGACCAAGGGATACTGTTTCCCAGCAAAATCCACCTACTCTTCCTGTCAAAACAGCACACCAGTTTTTTTTTAAAAAAAAAAACTGCTGCAATGACAAGAAAATCCAAACCAACTCACTTCCTTTTGTTGTACTAGTGATGGTGGCCACAAATTAAAAACCATACTTCCTTTTATCAGCAGCTGAGAAGAGTTCATTTAGGAAAGTTTTTAGGCACTCATGACTTCTGAAGTAACAGTTTCAGATTTTAATACATTTTTTTTCATTTATGAGAAATATTGTCAACATTACTTACTGCACAATATATTTCAGCAATGGAGCTTTAGAAACCTTGAAACTTCCCAGTACCTTGTTGAAATAACATGTAATATTTTGTTTTGCACATTCTCTTATTCTTCTGAAAAGATGTAACTCACACCACAATAGGGATCCAAAGAAAATAAATCTACATTACTCAGAGAAAAAAAAAAAAATGTAATTGCATCCAGGAAATAAGAATTCCTCCCCATTAGGGTCAGGATAAGTGTTTTGAACTATTTGTACACGAATTTGTTGTTAGTGATAAACAGTTCATACTGTAACTAATTGACCACATCGACAGTGTAAGTTTAAATCTCTCTCTCTTTTCTCTCTCTCTCTCTTTTTTTTTTTTTTTTTTTTGGTAGCTTCACTCACTTCCAGTGCTTGTGCTAATAGCTTTCTGTAATACATAATACACTTCATAAAGCCTCGGGGTTTAGATATCTATGTTGCCGCATTTGTTTCTGCTTGCAACCAGAAGAAAAGTTTAATTTTCTGCTTGTTGATTGATGTGGTGGACTTTGTGACATTCAGACACACATTGCTACATTGCTATTTTTCAGTCCTGAAGAGTGAATTTGATTTCATTTAAACTAATGTAAACTTCACAAATCTTATAATTATTAATCTCATAAAATGTAATCACTTAAAATGTAAGGGTGGCCCTACTGAATTCAGTGGATAACCTGTGAGTGAAACCAGTCATTGAAGCAGCTGAAAGACAAGATTTAAATCCTTTCATTAACTGTAAACATAAAAAAAAAATTGTTCCAGCCTGAATGTGTTCCAGGGAAATCCCACAGCACTGGCTAGCTAACCAAACGTCTGGAAATACTGGGGTCAACAGCCTGCCTTCCTACTGCTGTGTCAGTACTCTGTAGCAGGGAGAGGTGGGGTTCCCACAGCTCTATGCCAGTGAGAATGGGTCCCCTGGGCACGCCTGGGTTGGTGTAGAGTCATAGGCCTTGGAAAACTCAGGGAACCATTCCAGAACTGGATATCCCATAAGTGCTCACGGTGACTCAAAGCTTCATGGACATCGTTCCTTTCAATTACCTAATGACTGAACTTCAGACAGTAACTTTTATCAACGTAATCCTGTTTCACTGAACAGTAAAGTCAGGTCTTGTGCTAGCAATCATATGAAGCAAAAGACCTTGATAGTAGAAAATACTTGTGACAGTCAAAGAAGAGAATATTAAACCCCAACTATCTTTCATAGTGTAATGAAAGGCAGGTACTGGTAATCATCTTCTATTATATGTATAAATATATATAAAAAAAAATCTAGATTGAGACAATTGCATTGTGATGATTTGCACACTAAAATTTGTTGTAGGTTTCATTATTGGGGTTCAAATACTGCAGCCTGATTTTGAGGGAGGTTGTGGAGTTTTAATTTGGACCATTACACTCTAGATGTGAAATTAGTTAACAGGAAAAGGTCTGTGTTTTAGTGTGGAAAGACTGATCTCAGTAGTTTATTAAGTTGTTTAAGCCCAGATTCAGTGATGAGAATATTATATTGCAGTCACATTGTCTGCAAAAATGGTTAGAGGGCCTTTTTTATTCTGTTTTGTATGGAATTATCACTGTAGGATAATGACTTACACCCGAGACCCCTAAGAACTACTACAATATAAATAATAACACTTACTATGGAGCATCCAACATTTCATTATTTCTCAATAGCTAGATAACTTCTGATACAGTGGAAAATCTTTGTTTATATTGGGATACTCATGTTAATGAGTATCCCAAGCAGCATTTACTGTTATAACCTTTAAAGACTTTCCACTGTAAATAGAACCAAAATGCTTACAACTTTGCAATGAAGAGCAGTGGTACATTATAAGTACCTTATTATTCATTATTCAGTTAACACATCACGAGATGGATTCCTATCTCTTAAAGTTCAAAGTATTGAGCCTGTATTTATTTTTTTCTTTTAATATAAGAAAAGCATAAGAAAGCATGTCTTGTTTGTTTATTTCTTTGCTGCACTTACATTTACCTCAGGGCTGGTATGGAAATGAAAACTGGATAATTTTTCAAAATCCAGCAGCTAGTGGAAAGCACTTGAAGACTTTTGTTAAGTCTACTCTGGTGAGATGTGGCATTGCACAGAGAAAAATCTAAGAGACACAGATGTTAGTATAAAGTAATTGTCACACTTGGTTTTGTTTTTAAACTTCTTTTTTTTTAACAGAAAAAAAGTTCACCTCATTTCTCAGGAATAATATCTGGAGACAATGAAGGAAGCAAAAAAAAAAAAAAAAAAAAAAGAATAAAAAATTGAATACTCAACTCAGATGGAAATTTAGAACTCAGGTCAGTGCCACAAATATTTCTGAGCAATGCAGGGTACTTAATAGCTTTTGCATAGACTTGAAGAGACAGATAATGCATTTTTTTTTAAATGTGATAAAATATGTATCATTATGTGATATATATGCCAATGAAGTACCAAAGGTATCTGTATTCTTTTCAGCTTTTTCTTCCTATAATTTCCAGGCTAAAGGTATATTCTATACCCACATAAAATCCCCTTTCCATTCCTAATTTCATTTGCTTTGAAGACAAAGAGTATTCCAAAATAAACTCAAAGTCATTCTGAAACTTGATGCATAGCAGTCCAAGTGTCCTTGAAAAGGGAAGAAGTGACACAGCAGATATAACATAGATTTATGTGCAATTTTTTTAACAACGTAATTAATGACAGTAGCCTGACATTGCTTATATGTTAATACTAATGCTTATTAATGCTTATCCAGGGTATGACACTGAAGAATTTCCTAAATTAAGTGACTGTCTTCTTTGTAGTCATTTTCCAAATTTTGTGAGACAAATATGTGCTTTGTCTTTTATTTACATTACAACAGCTCATGTTGTAATGTAAATCCTTTCACAGGTATATATACAAAGTCCCAAACTCAATTGAAGTCTTTGAATGTGCTTTACTATTATCTATCTGGAAAGAAAGGAAGAAAGAAGGAAGGAAGGAAAGAAAAAGAAAGAAAGAAAGAAAGAAAGAAAGAAAGAAAGAAAGAAAGAAAGAAAGAAAGAAAGAAAGAAAGAAAGAAAGAAAGAAAGAAAGAAAGAAAGAAAGAAAGAAAGAAAGAAAGAAAGAAAGAAAGAAAGAAAGAAAGAAAGAAAGAAAGAAAGAAAGAAAGAAAGAAAGAAAGAAAGAAAGAAAGAAAGAAAGAAAGAAAGAAAGAAAGAAAGAAAGAAAGAAAGAAAGAAAGAAAGAAAGAAAGAAAGAAAGAAAGAAAGAAAGAAAGAAAGAAAGAAAGAAAGAACTTGTGACTTGATTATTTATAGAATGTTGTTTTTCAGTTAGCTGGAAGTTGCAAAAGAAACTTTCTTAAGACTGTGACTCACTGGGACTTGTTGAGTCACAGGTAGTAAACAGGATATTGCTGATCTTGTTTTGCTGATCTCTCATTTACACTTAAAGTGACATCTTAATAAGCACAATTTTTCTCCTTTCTAAGAAAAAACATTGACCCATGTCTAAAAACAGGAGGCAGCGTTCCCGGTGAGATCACTTTTTTTATTATTTTTATTTTTTTTTCTGTGTTGATAATGATTTGAAAATTCTTGTGTTTCTAACACACATTGAATACAAGACAGCTTCTGTAGACAGGGCCTCTGGCTAATTTCACCAGCTGTAATCATTACTACTTAACATTTCTATGTGATCTTATTTCAAAGTTCTTGCACTGGCAACAGAAATGCTCCCTACAAAAGTTAATCAGATCTATTACTTTAAGAAGGCTTAACTGGCTACTACTGTGTAGGTAGTATAAACAGAGGAAAAGGGATTGTAATTTGACCTGGAGGTGAGATCTGTCAGTATTAACAAAATAGGTATTCACATTTTTTAATGCATTCTTAACTATATAGGTACAACTTTATAACTCCTTAGTTTCATTATTTTCTGTATATAGCTAGGATATGGAGAACCTGAGGCCAAATTCTAAATCTATTAAAAACAAAGGGGTACATGACAGAGTGATTGAAATCCAGATATTAATGTCATTTGTTCTCCTCTGTGTAGGTGCTATAAAGGTAATAGTATTTCTCACCTGTGCTAGAGCTTCTTGGTAAATTATGAGACTTAAAGTGATCATATTATGCCTATTTCATCAAACATTTGTGCATATACTTTAAGAAGCAGAAAAGGAATGTTTGAGAAATGTTTTGCTTTTTTTTCTTTCTTTTTTTTTTTTTTCAGAAAAAGTAGTTTCAATATTTAATTCAATGCAAAATAATGAAAATTCTATGATAGAGGCTTCTAATATATTTTGTATTTTGAACTACAAAATCAGAAGATGCAGTGCACTGTTGTGTAACTTTATTTTAGAACTGTTTATTCCTCTTAGAACAGCACGATTCTATGATGACATAAACACAAGATATTGATTAGGACCATACTCTGGAAAAGGGAAGAACTTGTTCAGCAGTTTATTTTTCTATAATTTTGGTTTACACACAAGATGTTCCACAAAAGCAAACAAAGCAAAGAAGAGCTTAAAGATACAGAACTCACAACTCAGATTTTTATTCTTCATTAAATAAAGGTTCAACCTAAAAATGACTTGTTATAAAATTTCCTTCTTTCTTTCCAGTGTGTAGGTAGACTAGCAGATGTCACTGCATCTGTGGCCTGTACCTAGTTAGTTGGTGTATAGAAATATTGTAATAGCAACATTTGACTACTCTGGCAGCTGAAGTCCTTATAACTCATACTAATGTTGATTCTTCCTCTCACAGTTTCTGAACTAATTTGCAAGGAACTGGGAAACTGTTGTGAGTTTGTGTTTCAGAGGTTTCCAGATATCATTTCCAATATCATTTAGCACTGTGTTCTTTTGAACCAAAAGCATGTTTGTAAAGTTTGTATACACATTTGAAGATTATACCCAAGTGAAGGAACACTTTAAAAATGTGTTAGTTTAGATTAATATTAACAAATTGTGTATCATATTTGCCTTTGGTAATTATTCTGTCAGCAGTAGAAGATATCTGTCAACATTGAAATCTTTTTTCTTGGAATTAACTTCTAACGTATTGTTGACCTATTCTCTAGTAACACTAATTCTAGTGAAAAAATGAAATTTTGAGATAACTTGACAAATTATGAAGACTGCTTTTGAAAATATCTTCAGGTTTGTTAGATTTTATAAGTCTTACAAAGAAAGGTTAAGGGAGCTGGGATTGTTCAGCCTGGAGAAGAGGAGGCTCAGGGTTGACCTTATTGCACTCCATAGATACCTTAAAGGAGGCTGTAGTGAGGTGGGGGTTGGTCTATTCTCCCACATGCGTGGTGACAGGATGAGGGGGAATGGGCTAAAGTTGCGCCAGAGGAGGTTTAGGTTGGATATTAGGAAGTACTTCTTTACCAAAAGTGTTGTTAGGCATTGGAATGGGCTGCCCAGGGAAGTAAGTGGTTGAGTCACCATCCCTGGAGGTCTTTAAAAGATGTTTAGTGTACTGCTTAGTTTAGGTGTAGTGCTTAGGTTTAGTGGAGGACTTGTTAGCATTAGGTCAGAGGTTGGACTAGGTGATCCTGCAGGTCACTTTCAACCTAGATGATTCTGTGATTTTCCTAGTGCTATATACAGTCCAAAGCTTAATAAAACATATTTTGAAGGTGTTACTACTTAAATTCTTGTAACGTAATGCAAGAATTCAGCATGGCCTTTTCCAATAGTTCAGGGTTGGTACAACTAAAGAACAGAAAACCTCTGTTCTTTAAAGCTCATACGCATTACTGTATCACATAAACCACTACAGAATATCCCCTTTCCCACTTCAGAATGCAGAATTTACTTGGTCTGTGCTTTGTCAAAAAGAGGGGTGTTGTGATCATCTCCGTATGCACTTGGGAAGCAGCAGTAGTTCATTGGCTAACAGCTATGGCCTCAAAAAAGGCTGGCCAAAATATTTTCACTGTGATATTTTTGAGCTCATTATATGCACACATGCCAAGAGTGCACAACATATTTCAGAACAATGGTCACTATAAGGTAAATAACTGTTTCTTATAATGTTATTATAATATCATGTAAGTCTCAAATCTGATTTTACTTATACAACCATAAATTTACTCTGTAATGAGATCATATTTAGATCCAAAATCCTGCTACACTGCAATAAGTCTAGCAGTTACAGTTGAAAATTGAGCCATGCAAACTGCAGGCACATAAAGTACAGATCTCAGCTATCACCCAGATGCATATATTTGTATAGACGACAGATGTTTTAGTCTTTGATAGAAAAAGAAGCAAATTTATCTTTGACTTTGAGGTCACATGTAGGGTACAACCATGTAGGGATCAGTGTACAAACAACAAAAATGTTAACAGACCAGGAGGAAAAACATTTGTGTTTTTTCTGCCCTCAGACTATACTACTTTTAAACCCCAGGAAATTTAATAGGAGAGAAGTGGGTGGATTTGTTTGGTTTTCAATGATAAACTCTATAAATGCTTTCCAGAGGTTGGACACTATAAATTGTAAAACATCTTGCCCACTGCTTAAAACAAGCAAGAGAATTTACTAAATACAAAGATTACAAACTTTTACTGATTTTTTTAAGTGGTAATTGGGCAATTGAAATATCCACGAGAGAGAGAAGTCTTAAATGACAACCCTTATGTTCAAACAGTAGTCTTCTTTCAATTGTTTTGTAACTTAAAGTCATTAAGTCTTGCGTCTGTCAGGAGTTTCTAAGTCTTTATTTTGAAACAGGATAAATTAACAGCCCATTCAAAGTTTTAGCATGGTCTCACGTAGAATTATCTCCTTATAAAAATTTACTTTCTTTTGTAGGTGTATTCTAAAATGTGGTTTCTAATTTTTTATCTGTAACTTAAAGTATATTTTATACATCTAAATATCTAAGTTATGCTTAAGTGTATAATATGTGACAGAAAAATTCACATGCAATTCAGAAATTCAGTTGTGAGATGCAAAGGCAGACCCAAGTATGTCAAACTGTAGGATTCAGGTTATCATTCGATCTTAGGTGAAACAGGTTGAAAAACATATCCTGGAAAATTTTTATTTAGTGAAGAACTAAAGTAAGACTAGGATATATATGAAGGATATGTTTTTTTCCATTTTAAGAAGAGATGCTAGTGAGTGCCATTTTTAATGAATAAAGTAGTAATAAATAAAGTAATTAATAAATAAAGTAGTAATTTAAGAAAATTTCAGCGCTGTTTAATGTGAGTTTAATAAAGTGAAAGAAGTATCAGCAAGTGTTCTGAAAATCACTGAATTGCAAGATTTGAAGGGATCTCATGGTGTCTTTTGGTCCATCCCATTGCCTTGCCTAAGTCTGGGTTTAAGAGGTATTTGGATTGTATTTAGAGATGCTATAAAACAGACTTTACATCCTCTCCAGTGAATCTGTTCCACTATTTCATAATAATTACTTTGAAAATACCCTCTTTTTGCTTTTTTTTTGTCCCTTATGTCTATGTTGAATATCTCACTAGTTTGTGTCTGGTATCCAAATCCCATTTCTTTGGACATAGAGGACATCTTACTGTCTTTTACTATTTCAAAATCAGTTGTTATTAATTTCCTCCTCTTCCTTCCTCTCTTATACACCTTGTTCTTCTTACTCTCTGCATGTACTTTTTATTGTATTCTTAACCTTGTGCAAAAAATGTACAGATATTTCCATTCTGCTATCATCTGTAATGGTTAAAAAAAAAAAAAAAAGCATAATTTATATTCTATTGTTTGTCTGTAACTTCTTTACACAACAGCCTGTATATACTGACACATTTTTGGTATTCAGGAGGAAAGTATGGAAAACATGCCAATTAATATATCAATATTAAAAACACTTTCTTCTTCTGTGATGGATGTGATCATCAAATTTAAACAAAAGTGAATACATGCATAAAAATGTGTATGTCAGAGTGACCTACTTGTTCAGTATCAGAAGGACCAGATCTTCACATAATTTGCAAAGGGAGAAAAAGGAAGAGGTTTGTATTGCTCCTGCCATAGTTCTGAGCAGTTGCTCCCTTTCAAAAGGTGAGTGGCAAGTGATCAGTCCATTGATCAAGCTACTCTTCTCACCCTTTTCATAGAATCATAGAATCACTCAGGTTGGAAAAGACCTCTAAAATAATCTAATCCAACCTTTAACCTAGTACTAGCATTCCACCACATGCTACTAAGTTCTATGTCTACACGTTTCTCAAAGACCTCCAGGTATGGTGACTCAACCACTTCCTTGGGCAGCCTATTCCAATGCCACACCCTTTCAGTAAAGAAATTTCTCCTAATATCCAATATCCAACTACATTTAAAAGAGTTCCTAAATACTGAAATACTGACGCTTTTCCAGAGAGAGAGATGGAAGACTTAAAAACCTTCTAGGTTATCAAAAAAAAAAAAAAAAAAAAAAGAGCTAAGCACTGAAGGCATAAAGCTGATTGAAAATGAGTACATGGGTCTTTCTTCATAGTCGCTCAATTTACTTATAAACATTCTTCAATCTGAAATACTTTTCTTCACCAAAGCAAAAACAAAGCCTGATGTGGGCTGGATTCCACCACAGATTCTACCACTTTCATTTATTCTACACTTCGTTCAACTAGTGCAGTCCTTTCACTTTTTCATGTGCATAATCAGAGCCACAGCCACTTTCCTGTGCTCTCTGTAGATTTCATTTATACTTAATTATGCTTCAAAAGAATTTTTCTTGTTTTACTATCAGACCAAAATGTAACTAAAACCAAGAGGACCACCAATATAGTTTATAGAATATATATATATTTATACACATATCTAGAGTGTATAGAGTTTAACTTCTGGTACTGAATGTGTTTCAACTAAAGTGGGATCTTCTTGTAAAGGCAGTCAGGGGAGGAAACAGGAAGCTAAAGCTGATGTAGTTTCTATTGACTCACACTGAACAACAGACCAAATTTTGTGTCATTTACTTGTTAAAATTAAGACCTGTACTCAACAAAGAACTGCAAAGTGCCTGCCTATGTACCTCCCAATCCAAGGAAGTAGAGAGGTGTAACTTCCTACTCATCTTCAGTCTTTTCCTCAAAACTCACACACAGAGAAAATGCAGAATTCATAAAACACGCCACTGCAGTCCTGCTTTGTATATAAACAAGCATCCTTAGTGTTATCTGAGGTTTATGTTTTGCTCTTTTGAATCTTCAATTTCCTGCATGCAGGGCTTTCTGTGAAACAGTAAAACTGTAGAGCAACTTCTATTACATATCTCTGGTCCACCTGTCAAAGAAAAAGCAGGGTTTTTCTGCAGCTCACTTACTATTTGCTCTGAGTAACAGTTTGTCCAGAAATCTCTAAACAGCTTAGACTACAACTGTTCTTTTGCATGCTTCTGCTGCACAGTATTTAAGCTTGACTGCCAAATTTGCTCCACTTTTGGGGTCTTGCACATGCAGTTACTATTGGGAAATGCCAGCTAAACAATTGGCATTTAATTTTTTTGGCAATGAAGAACTCTACATGTATAATCTGAGACAGACTTCACTACTTTATGGAAGGTAGTGAGCTGTCCTTTATTAGAAATTTAATGCAAATATTACACTATGAAATTTTGTTCAGTACTGATACACAAATACATTCATTTCAGTTCTTTTAATGATACTATGGGAAGGAGAGCACTGTCTTCCACCTATGTGAGAATATGTGCTGACGAGTGTGGCTTGCTATAGACTTTTATTTCCACTTAAAGAGAAGTGAAGCATGTTCTTCTTTTCCTTCCTTTGTATAGATATTGTAGTTTCTACAATAGTTCTGATATATCTCTTCTCTCTGGTGACCAGCAATAGAACCCAAGGGAATGGCATGAAGCTGCAACTGAGGAGGTTCAGGTTGGATATTATGAAAAGGTTCTTCACCAAGAGGCTGGTTGGGCACTGGAACAAGTTTCCCAAGGAAGTGGCCATGACATGCTGGAGTTCAAGAAGTGTTTAGACAATGCTCTCTGTCATTTAGTTTGATTTTTGGGTGGTCCTGTGTGGAGTCAGGAGTTGGACTCGATGATCCTCATGGGTTCTTCCAATTCAGGATATCCTATGATTCCATATTTGTGGAACTTTTTTCTTTTTTTTCTTCATATTTATGTGTTGGCAACTGAGCTTACCAAATAAGTAATAAGATCAATCCATCATGGATACTTTCAAAGTTAAAATTATTTTATTATTCTCATCCCATCCAGTTACCTTTTCTTTGCCTAGCTTTGCAGTGTGCAATTTTAAAATAAGACATGGTGCCACAAGAACTATATAGTGTGTTACTTATTTCTGTTAGTAGATTTGAATTAATTTTGGTAATGCTTCCATTCAAAAACTATAAATATGCAACACAACATTCTCACTTCACTTGGTTGTTATCTAGAGTTCAGTTTTTCTATCTATGTAGAAAGAGTTTTCCTCTCTTATAATGTCCTCCCTTAACATTAATTAATGGACCAACCCATAATGATATGTGCTTCCTATTCCAGTAAAGAGGAAGGAAACTTTCAAATCAAATGGACGTCAATTGGGCTGTAACTTCTGATGAATAAATGTGTACCTACAAACAGGAAAATCTCTTCTGTTGCCAAATCATGGATAGGAACTGGTCTTCCTCTCTTTAATGGGCAATCTAAAGGTCAAGAGCCTGAATGGAGACAAATGGTGACATTATGCCTGGTGATTACTTTGTTGATTTGAAATATAATATAGGAAGGAGCTGAAAGCTACCTGCAAACTAATTATTACTCATTACTCTCATCAACAAAAATAAAAAACAAGCAGATATATTTGCCCTGAACATAACAGTTAAAAATGAAAAAATTCTAAGAAATCATTTTCTGATACAGTGCAGTGGAAAAAATTACTTTCCATACAGTAATACAGATAAATCTCTAAAGACTCAGAGTAGGTGGCAGTCAGGAATAATCATAATCGGATTTTGATCATGAAAATCTAAGAGAAACAGTAGAAGAAGTAATTGTACTGTTTTTAATGTTTGCATGAATAAATGTTTTGGAAGGTTTCATTAAGATCTTTTAAAATGTAATTATTCACAGAGCTTAAATACATTATATTTTTAAATAAAGAAAAAAAAAAAATTGATTTCAATCTCTTTCCAGATTTCATCTGTATTTAGTCATTTCCAAGCCTGTAATAGGCTTTTCTATGAGCTGACCCCACCAGCTTCATATCTGTACCAGACACAGTAGCATCGCTTACACGCTATTAGGATTTTTGTGACTGAATTAGTTTTACTAACTCATTGGGGAACTCCTGGAATTTCTGTATTGCTTTTTGGGGAGACATAGTGTCAGTAGTGAATCATTTTTTACTTGTTGATGCTCTTCCTCCCAACCCTCTCTTATGCCTGAAAAATAATCACCATTTCTGTGATTTCTTTACTTCCTATTCTAATTACGTCCAGTGTCTGAACTGGGTGCCAGGAACAAGTATCTGAAAAACTGCTGTCAAGAATTTTTGACATCTTTTCAAACCTCATTAAGGTTCAGCTGGAACTGCGTTGTCATTCATGTTAGGAAAATTAAGTACAATAAGAAGAGAAAATCTGATAAAACTCAATGTTCCTGCTAGTCGTCCTAGTAACACCCTCTGTTAAGAGAGCAGTGGCCTTTATGAATACAAATGAAACAGAAGACATATACATTTGAAGAAGAGAAGCGAAATTCCAATAATAAACTTGGTTTTGGAGTAATGACAAAATGTATAAATAAGATGTAAACGGGACTTACCCAAATCTCTGATCTTTCCATCCAAACTGAAAGCCAGGCAATCAGCTATTTAGTGTTTCATGTGATAGTTACACAATATGTTTGTTTGTTTGTTTTCACATGGTAAGCTTGGGATAAGCTGTCATATACAAAGCACTGCTGCTTCTCCTTCAATCCCTCCCTCACCCCCACCCCTCCCCAAGTCAGAACTGTATTTGGAGTGCCAATTCAAGGGGAAATTTGTATGTTTAAATACAAACTTCAGGCCAGAAAAGTTCAGAAACTTCCATATTCTTCTTCAATGTTTTTGTAAACAATTTGGATGTAGGACTAGAAGGTGTTTTGAGCAAATCCGCTGACACCAAACTTGGAGGAGTTGTGGACTCTGTTGGTGGAAAGGCCTTGCAGAAAGACAGACTGGAGAGCTGGGAAATCAGCAATTGTATGAAGTTTAATAAAAGAAAGTGCCAGGTCCTGCACCTGGGTTGGGGCAGCCCTGGCTATACATAAATGTACAGACTGGGCGACGAGATGCTGGAGAGCAGCCCCACGAAGAGGGATCTGGGAGTTGTGTTTTGACAGCAAGTTGAATATGAGCCAGCAGTGTGTCCTGGCAGCCAAGAGGGCCAACCGTATCCTGAGGTGCATCAAGCACAGCATCGCTAGTCGGTCGAGGGAAGTGATTGCTCTACTCTGCGCTGGTGTGGCCTCACCTCAAGTACTGTATGCAGTTCTGGACACCACAGCACAAAAAGGACTTGAAACTGTTGGAGAGTGTCCAGAGGAGGGCAACAAAGATGGTGAAGGGCCTAGGGGGAAAAACATATGAGGAATGGCTGAGGTCACTTGACCTCTTCAGCCTGGAAAAGAGGAGGCTGAGGGAAGACCTCATAGCGGTCTATAGCTTCCTCACGAGGGGGAGTGGAGGGACAGGCACTGATCTATTCTCTTTAGTCACCAGTGATAGGACCCACGGGAATGGTGTCAAGCTGAGGCAGGGGAGGTTTAGGCTAGACATCAGGAAGAGGTTTTTCACTGAGAGGGTTGTTGCACACTGGAACAGGCTCCCCAGGGAAGTAGTCACTGTACAAAGCCTGCTGGAGTTTAAGAAGTGATTGGACAGTGTACTTAGTCACATGGTATAAACTTTTGGGTAGACTTGTGTGGTGCCAGGAGTTGGACTCGATGATCCTTATGGGTCCCTTCCAACTCGAGATATTCTATGATTCTATATTTAATTACTTCATAATATGTTATGATTTATTCATCTTTTGGTACAATGACTTTTAGACTTGTGGATGCACGAGTTAGTTGTGTTTTAAAGTTTGTTTTGTTTTGTTTTGTTTTTTAAAGGGTTATACAACACATACAAGTTTGTAAACTCACACTTTCACTTTGAATTTATACAATTCTTCAGCTAAATCCAATAACAATCCCAAACTATAAGCAAGTTGGCTCAATTGGACATACCACTTTAGGGATTGGTCTTAGAAACTGCTAGAAAAAGCAGTGTTTCTTTCTGCAGGAGAGGAGACGGGAATGAGATAAAGTTCTTTGTAGTTGAAATCTCAAGATATTTGTAATTTTTAGTGCTTGGTCCTTGTTCTCCTGGTGACCTATTTGAGATATTTGATGGTGCAAAATGAGCTTGAAATACAGTACAGTAAGAAGAAAGGCAAACATTTTACAGAGCACAGTTCTCCCTAGAAGTGAAAATTCAGGAGGCTATGAATTCATAAGGGAAAACTCTATTTGGAATAAATGCCAGCATACCAAAAATTTCTCTGTAATGGAACACTAGCTCTTAGGGTTCATATTTTGGCTGATCATGACAGGCCAACCATTTTCAGAGGGGAAAAGACAGTTAATAAATCCACTGCCTACATTTATCTTTCAGAGTAGTTCACAGCCGCTTGGATTGTTTGTCTCCCTCTTTGCATGTATTATGGGAGCTTACACAGGCCAAATTACGGGGTCTGGCTGAGTACCCTGGCCTCTCATCTGAAAGACAGCTCTGTATGGAGGGCAGAGGGTAATGTATCACAACCATAGGAGTGGTTTTAACAACTGGGCAATGTTTTCCTGCTTTTTTTCTTTACCAAGCCAACGCTCATATTATGGGGGTGTGTGAAATACAGATTACAATTACATGTATAGTCAGACATAATTTCCCACGATTTTGGTTTTCATGAACATTCATCATTTTGCATACTTGTTTGGCACTGATGACCTGTTAATCAAAGATGAGCTTTTAGTGCTGACACTTTCAGGCAATCTCGACATTACAAACATCTGCCTATGCTTTAACACCTGTGCACTCGCAATAACCCAGCACCTGCTAATGTCCAAGCAGTGTGATTTATGTGCCTGGTTATGGGAGCCTGAGGGCTTTTGCAGCTACAACTGGTGTCACATGTGCTCCAGTGAGCACCAGAGTGCTGGGGCCTCACTTGCACTTGGGCAGTCCTGCCTGCATGCAGACAGAGGTCCCAGAGCGACCCATGTGGGTGCTTCAGCCAAGACCCATATCTCATTGTTTGCTCCAGGGGCAGCCCTGCAGCACCCCATGTCAGGGAGGAGTGGGCTGCATGCAGGCAGCCAGTGGCTGTTGGAGGAACTTGAATGTACAGTTTAAGGAAGGCAGTGCCAGCACAAAGCTGATTTACTGAGCCTGGTCTGGGGAGAGCCCGGAACCTTCCTAAAAGCCCTTCCATGGTGACATAGGTGTGCATGTGTGTGACTTCTCCTAGAGCTCTGTGCCTTTCTCCTGTGCCTTTCTGTGCTCAGTAAAGCCTAATGCAGCTCCCATCTGACACCCTACTCCTGAGGTACCGCTTGAGGGGTTGCTTAGAAATAGCTGCTGAAGAAATTTGTGTCAGGTGTGCAAATAGCTGTGTTTTTAAAGTTCTTTCAAGAGCAAGGTATCTGTGGTAATGTGTTATTTGTCAAAGAGCTGGTAGGTGCCTGAGTAATAGGCTCTTTCCAAAGTGCTAAGTACTCAGCTATGGTACCTCCAAGTGTAAGAATGAAAGAATCACGTTGGCAACTGTTTTTTTTGTTTGTTTGTTTGTTTGTTTTTGTTTTTTTTTGGGGGGAGGGGAAGGAGAACTAGGTGTAGAAGATCGTGTGTGTGATTTTAGCATGCTATGAAGCTCTTAATCGTTAATATTTTTTAAATTAATTTCTGATTTTATTTGTCATTAACATTTAGTAGTCAGAACTGTGTTTGTTCTCTTCTAATCTCTACACCAAGAAATTATTTTTGCTTGCTTTTGTGACACAGTACAAAGATAATTAAAAATTATTTTGTATTATTTGTAAGAATTAGTAAACTTTATATTTTATTGTACAAATGTCTGTTAATCCTACTTTTTGAGCAAAGTATGTCAGAATGTTTATATAACTTATTTTTCATGTTTTATTTATTTAGAATCTGCTACTAAGCAAACAGTGCTTGAGAGACATCAATATCTAGGTAGACAACACAACTGCAAAGACTTCATAATAAGTATTACAGAACTCCATCTACCATTCTTTTCCAATGATTTTTCTTTTCCTTTTTTTTTTTTTTTTTTTTTTTCCTGTACAGTTTGTATTTGTCACTCCTTCTAACCTTCTAAACAAGTAACTTTCTGGTTTAGAATCAGAAAGCACATCTGACTCTTCCTAAGAAGAAAAAAAAAAATAATCTGATAAGGAAGTAAAATTTTATTGAAGACTGTTACACTAGGATCTACCTACTGTAACTCAGGTACCCAAAGTTTAAATAAGTTAATCTTCAAAATAAAATGACTGTATGTAGTTACTTTCCATTTTCCCAGTTCAGATGACTAATTTTCTATATCCTGGCATTAATATTCCAGTTTCCAAAACATCTTCAAGCAAGAGCTTAAGGGCCAATGCATCAGGAGACAACCTATGGTCTAGCATTGGATACATCATCAATCTCAGCCTAAATGTAGAGTTATCACAGCCGCACTGTCACTGCAAGAGAGAAGATTGCCAGCTGGCTGAAAAGCTGTGTCTGTAGGTAAAAACTGTTCTTGGGAACTACTATTTACCTATCATGCTTGGTTTGGAAAGAGATCACGTTGCTGTAATTTCACAATAAGCAGAGAAGCCTTCTATAACTCAAGAGGTTGAGGATCTTGAGGTATGCTGGCTGCAACTGGATAAAAACAGCCTATATTTATGCCAACAGTATTCTTTCAAAAGAGTGGGTATTGGGCATGCAGGTGGGCATGGTCCTTGTCATCTTTTAACTATCAGATTCTGTGCAGGAATTAGTTGATTTTTATCAATACACTAGCATACACTGCAGTCCTGTTCCAGAACCCAGGCAGGTCCTTTGACACACCTGAACTTACTGGCCATTGTGAGTAGTGGAAGTCAGAGGGTTGGGGAAGGGAAGATGGATATACACAGGAAAACAAGATTTATTTATTTTTTTCTTCACATTTCAGTGTATTCTGTGTTAGTCTTTTTAAATTGGAAAAGTTATCCAAATGGGCTTTATGAAGTTTAGATCAATATTTTAGTGAATTCAAATAGATGAAGTTTTAAATGAGGGTGTGTGTGTTTGCACTCCATTTGTAGGGTAACTATGTCAGAGAATTCCCATCAAACGATGTATCATCTGTCTGCTTTTGGGATCAAAAAGGCTAGGCCTGATAAATAAAAAAAAAAATAAAGGAAAATAGATCAGCTTGTTTCCTTAGAGGAAAAGTTAAGTTTTCAGTTTTCTAGATTTTCAGTACTGAAGATATTTGATACCACTGCATACCTATAGTTCTGCCCCAAAGAAAGTTCATTAACTAGGAAAACCTAATCCAGAATTTTCTACCTACAGAATTTTTCTTCAGAGTTTTTTTGAGGTTTCAAGCTATGAATACAAGAACTGGTCAGCATCTATCCCCTTTTCCAAGTGCAGTATAAAAATATGATATATTAAAAGATTGTGAATGTATTCTGAATGTGAAGGGGAAGGCCTAACTAAATATAACACATTAACAGATATTTAATATGACTGTTTTCTTCATCATGTTTAAGTATCTGAATTAATCCTCCTCATCAAAATTACCTCACTGATTAGTATGTCATAGAATCATAGAATGGCTTGGGTTGGAAGGGACCTCAAAGATCAACTCATTTGAACCCCACTGCCATAAGCAGGGATGTCACCCACTAGACCATGTTGCCCAGGGCCTCATCTAACCTGGTTTTGAACAATTCCAGGGATGGGACATCCACAGTTTCTCTGGGCAACCTGTTCCAGTGCCTCACCATCCTCTGAATGAAAAATTCCCTCCTAACCTCTTATCTAAATCTCCCTTATTTTAGTTTAAACCATTCTCCTCATCATTTTAGTTTAAACCATTCTCCTCATCTTGTCAATATATGATTGAGCAAAGAGTTGCTCTCCATCTTTTTCATAAGCCCCCTTCAAGTACTGAATATCTGTCCTTTTCTAATAGGACAGATTCTCACCAAGTTGCAAATAAAAATTCAACATCACCATTTGATGATCATAAACAATAATAATAAAAAAGTTATGTATTTGTTGCTTATTTCCAAATGATAAAATAGTGGGAACAATTGCTATTTTTTGCACAGTCACAGTATTTAAAAATATTTAAGAGTATTTAAGTATAGTAAGTTTGTTTTCATTTGAATCACCAGCATTTTTTAGCTGGAAGATTTAGAAGAAAATGAAGAAAATACAGGCAGCTCCCGTAAGGTATAAAGAGCATAAGACTTTTTTTTTTTTTTTTTTTTTTTTTTTTTTTTTACTTTCAGCAGTGGTGCTACAGAAAAGGTTGCACACAAAGGGCAATCCTTTTGTAAAGGATTTTCCTGTTTTCTTCCTCTTGTCTTCCCTCTTTTTAATAGAATGGTTTTCATGCTTTAGGTGATATTAGTTGGATTGTAGTAGGCTACAGCCTGACAAAGATTTTAACTAGCCCAGATGCCAGCAGGAGGTTGCAAGATTAATAGAAGGATCCCTTCTCTATTTTGCAGAGCTTATATCTTAAGAACTTTATAGCACTTGCTGGTTTGTTCAAACATTTAGTTAAACAATTAAAAGAGTGAGAAAGAGGGGCAGCTAGAAGATACAAGTGTGACTGTTATATAATTGCAGTTCCTATAGATGAAATCACTAAAATTAAAGAAAATATCATCATAGCCAACATTAACACCCTGAATAAGATCAGTTCATGTGTGTTATTGACCAAACATTACACCAAAACTCACTTAGATTAGGGAAGGAAGCTTTGTCTAGTGTAGAAAAACTAACATCAACTTGAAACTAGAAATCAATTGTCCAATTATAATAATATATTATAAATAATCTCATGTCCAATTCCCTGATCCTGAACGAAATCTTATCACTAGATAATTGTTTTCCATGTTACTTTCACCATAGAAAGTATGAAATTGATGCCTAGATTTAATAAGCCGTTTATTAATTTGTGTCCTGTATTCATTGTGCAGAAATCCATCCCATTTGAACACAAATTATCTTATGATCTTAAGTCTGGCTCATCAAAGGGCTAGGAATCAAACAAGCCTGTGCCTATGTAGTTGTCTTTCCCTAGTTGATAGGTAGGTGTTTAAGGGTTTTTGGTTTGCTTTGTTTTCGCTTTTACTTAACATAGTGAGCTTGCTGAAATTTTTAGAGGAATGAAAGATAGAAGAGGGACTGTGCTAAGTCCTTTGTAATAGTAGAAGTGTTAGAGCCCAGTAGGGAGACAGCTAGATATGTCAGCAAGTAGAAAAAGGTATGGGAAGATTAAAAATTGAAGGCTTATTATTGTAGGACAGACTACAGTAGAACGAGCTACATAGGAATTTCTGACCTTAAAATCAGCCCAAAGATGTAGTGTGTTGATGTAGAGTGACCTGGACTATTTCTTGGGTATATGGACTATTTATCATGAGAGGGTAGTTAACATGATGAACATTGATAGGAGAAATAAATTACTAGGGAATATCGTAACACATATAAAAGTTTTAGTGTCTAAATCAGAAAAAGAAGGAACAGGTTTATAATCCTATGCACCAAGGTAATCTTGTTACTTTGCCTGTGAACTTAAAACCTTATTTTCACATAGGAAAAATTGTAATTCCCCTGGTTAAAAAATGACAACTTCATTTCCAGCACAAGTCTTAACTAAGTCTTTGTTAGGTTTTATATTCCAAAGAATCCTTTGCTCTGAACAGAGAAGGCCATAACGGGATGAAATATCAAGAAAAATCTCTTTATCTCTCTTAAATTACTGATGTCAGATATAATAAAGATTATATCCTTCTGTTCTGGATGTTTATGTGATTGAGAATAGTGATGAATTGAAATTAATGTAGTGCTAAGTCCTTAGGTACACACTCTGAGAAAATGTCCTCTATTCCAGTTTGCATGTTAGTTTGTAATGGTGCAACAATTCATTTGCAATACAACAGCTGTCCAGCATGTTTATTTATATTATCTTGTACTGTTATATATGCTTTTACTGTATATAATTGATCTATGACTGTTAGTGATTGCAATTAACTTGTAATTAGGTCTACATTAATTACGTATACTACACCACTAGGCAAATTATCTTTCAAAGATATTTTAGTTCTGGTATTTGCTATAGCAATTCTAGCATTGCTATTCACATTTTTTGAAAAGTATATAAAACTATATATAGTTTTGAAACTTCTACATAGGTTGTTATTTCCACAAATTCCTAAGTATTTTTGAGAAACATCATGTATGAATTCTGTTCTAATTGTATGATGTCAGATGAGTTTATATTAAAACCCCGACACAAGCAAAATTTGTGAATAGTTCTCAATTCAGACAAAAGTACAAATACTTTCAGTTTTTTCAAAAGTAGAATGTCAACAGAAATCTACTAGCAGAAGAAAAAAAGAAAAAGAAAAAGAAAAACCCACAATTTGTAATATTAAAGTTAACTTGCATTCTTTCATGATTATTAGTATACAAAGACTGTAGGCCATGCAAGTGCCTCCTGTTTTTCATCTAAACTAAAGCTAGCACCCTAGAATGCAGAATGTTATAGAACATGCCCTGGAGGTTCTCAGGTGTAAAATGAGTAAATTGCATGGTGATAAAATCCAATTTTACATCCCATCACCCCACCCACAAAGAGAAACAAACAAACAAAAAACATTGTGGAAAGAAACCCGTACTCATACATACATACATACACATATTTCCTTTAAAGACACTGAAAGATAAAAATCTGGGCATTGCAGAGTTGTGAGAAATTGTGTCAGGATAATCATTCTGTAATCCCTTCTGCAAGCAAAATGTTTGAATGTAGGGAACCCTAACTGTGACAGAAACTCTACTTCCAGGGCTCTCCATCTGTGATATTCAAAGGTATAAATTACTTGCAAATGAGGCACATATCATATTACTGCTATTACAGCGAAAGGCATATTGCATGTTTCCTGACTATATGCTTTCCTTTTAAAGGGTATGATAAACACAGCCTACAGTTTCAGCTGACAAAATGTAGTTCTTGTGTCTTCTAGTGATTAATATGGGCTATCATCTGTTGCTGTCCTGTGTTTTATCACAGTAAAGTCTAGTCACTAAGTGCTCATGTATTAACCTGTTATCACATTCTATGCACTCACCTCCACCTCATAGTGTATAATCCTGAATTTATTAATGTTTTCCTGAAACATAGAGATCTATTATTATTATTATTATTTGGCTTTATCAACTGATCAACTGTGTATCTAGTTTGTTATGCTGTTTAAAAGCTCTGTCATGGAACAGTATGTTGGAGTCTTTGGTATTTAGTCAGTATGAAGGCTCTCCAAATAACTAGTTAATAAAATAATAACATTTTAATGTCTTATTTCATCTAGGTTCAGAAGCCTTTTTACAGACACTTGAATTAGTAGTAATACATGAGCAAACAATGCCTAAACTAAGGAACAGAGTTTACTTTTAAGGGGGGGATTTGAGTTTATGCAACTTTACACAAGTGTGTACACAATATATATGTATTATTTTATATATCTATATATGTTATATATAAAAGAGTGTCAGCGTTTTGGCCAGATGGAAGGAATAATGCCTTGGAAGATTAGCTCCTGATAAGAAAGTCATTAGAGACTCATTTTCTTTCTTTGAGATCACAATGTGTTACCCTGCATTAAGGCAGTCTTTCAAAACTAGCCTGCAGATACAAGTCTAGGTAGTTTATTAATAGAACTGTTTGAAAAAAATGCTGATTCAGTATCATCAAAACATTCTGTGGGAACAAGTTCGTTTTTCTTAGTTACTCTTGACAGAAACTAGGCAGGTTTCCATGGAAACTTGCCTACTTCACCAACAATTTGCCTGTCTGGAGCCAGATTTCCAGCCATGGGATGAGTCTAAGCTGCTTGGCTCCTAGGGCTGTCAGGGTTCAGAGAACTTGAGGAAAGTCATCTTGAGTTTGTTTTGAAGAGCCAAAGCGAAAATATTGCTTCAATTTCTGTAAACAACATTTAAGGATTCCTGCCTGAAGAAATGTTGAAGTCTTTTTCCAGTGTGCAACCATTTTCCCCCCTCTCAGATTTTCACTCAGAAGAGGAAGCTTGTGCTCTGACCACTAGTTTCTTGTAAAGCTGCCATGTATCATACTTCATGTATGGATCTGCAGAGCATTTCTACTGCTTTTACAAAAGTCACAAGCTAGCAAGTGTTAGCCCTAATACTTGTCTGAAAATAAATTTAACTCCATAATATGTCATGGTCTCAAAGGTGTAAGTGTAGGAGGAACATTGGCTTGGGTAAGATGTGTGACAGTTATTTTTTGATATATGTATATATTGTTCTTTTTAAGTGTTAGTATTGGTGTGCTATGAAAGAAAACTAATCCTCTGTCTTTTAAATTCTACATGGATTTGTTCTGAAAATGTGAGATTTTTAACAAAAGTCTCTGAAGTCAATATTTAACCTTGTTCTCAGTTTTCATTTGTTGAATATCAAAAAAAGATAAATAAATAAATAAATAAGGTTTATTTTTAAACAAAAAAGGAGGCATTGATCCATTTGTTAAGAGAGAGAGAAAAAAATCACTTCAAAAACACCCTTTAAAAAAGGCATGAAACAAAAACCAAAACAACAACAACAAAAAACTCACACTTCATAACTAGATTTTCTTTTATCTTAGGTGAGTTAGCTCTTTGTTTGAGAATTCCCTAAGATAAGCATTTTCATCACATTCTCCCAGATGTAGTATTTTCTTTACCTCTCATTGCAAAGAACTGTTGTCATCGTTTTAGTCATCTGTCTGTTTTGTAAGCTGGGTGTTTACAGTCTAAGAATATTAAAACCATCACTTGCACAGCAAAAAACTAACGGAAAAATCTTACTTGCAGCTGTGGAGGAAGCCAAATCATGTCTGAACTTAAATATTTTAATCCCTAAGTAATAGCAAAGTATTGCACATCTTTGTAATGCACACAGCATCAACTGGGAGAGGCAACAATTTTTCAGGAGCAGTAAGAATTTAAGTAGCATCTAAATAGAAAAGATGTATGCCTTTTCATTCAATACATGTAAATTTACAAATCTTAATACATCTGGTTCTTAATACATCTGGTTCGTGCCCAACAGATAATCTATCACATATTGTGGGCTCTTGTAAAGCACTGTCTTCAAGTCATAAAGCCACTGCCTTTACTTATTTTTAAACCTGCCCCCACCCCACTCCCCACCTCCTTCCACCATCTAAATCACTACCAAAACCAAAACAAAACAAAACAATTATTCAACAGTCAGGAGCTCTCCTTTCAGGTAAATGGTGACCTGTATTTTTTCTTCTTTCTTCTAGCTTTGCTTCAATGTTTTCTTACTATCCTAAATTATCCCCTCTATTTGTCTCATTGTGATCTGAGCACTCTGACTGAGTTTCTTGGGGCCAGAAATTATCTTCTGCTTCTTTACCAAGTCTAATATAAAATATTTCTTATTTTCTGGTCTCTACAGGTTGATACCTAACTATGAGTTCAAACTCTTGTGTGTTACATCAGTTTAGTTTATTCATTTAAAAGAGTTTACCAATAGGCAGCCTCTTCTTTGTTTTCTAGGATATATGTATAGAAAAGTTTAAACATAAAACATATTGGTTATAAAATGAGGCTGCCTTTGAAAAATTAAGTGCCAATGCCCTCAGGAAAATGCAAGATCGAATAATATGTCAGTTTTTAGCTGGCAGAAAACCTGAGTTACATTTTTATACCCTCTGTTATTTAACTGTGGATACAGTCACTGCATGTACAGTAAACCAGATTATTTCATGTTCATGCGTGTTTGAAATACTCTGGGGAGGTATCAGGAAGTGAGATCTATCTAGCAGACTATTCCCTAGATACCTCATATATCCTCACACACTGTGCTTTAGCTTGGGTTGGCAAAACATTGGGTCATTTTTAGAAATATGTCATGCTCTTACCTCCAGCTGGCTGCTATCTTTTCTGCATTTTCTGTAAAATGAAGATTAGAAATGTTCAGTATCTTAGTCTATACCATGGTTCAGATTCTTGCCACTAAGCTCTCATCTATCAATGTTTTCCTGGTGATTCTTACCATTTGCACTAAGCAGGTGTGAAGGTATTTTTTTGTTTTTCTTTTAAAATATTTGTTTTATCGTCATTAAATGTGCATCCTACAAATGAAGTAGGAAAGAAAGTGCATCAGCCTCTGAGATGATTGAATGTTATATGCTGAAAGATGTCAGAATATATAAAGAGAGAATAATTATTCCTTGGAAGAAATTGAGCTAAATATTAATGTTTTTATTAAAGATATTAGGGATGACTCTTTTACAGTTCTACTTCCTTGCAAAGCCTGCCTGGCACAGAAGAAAAGTGTGGTCATAATATTCACAGTAATGCAATTAACTGTCAGTGATTACAAATCAAATGGGAATAAAATTCCCTCCCTCTCTCTCTCTCCAGTAGACTTTATAACAATTTCCTTCTACAAATCACAGAATCACAGATCACAGAATCATCTAGGTTGGAAAAGACCTCCAGGATCACCGAGTCCAACCTCTGACCTAACACTAACAAGTCCTCCACTAAACCATATCACTAAGCTCTACATGTAAACATTTTTTAAAGACCTCCAGGGATGGTGACTCAACCACTTCCCTGGGCAGCCCATTCCAGTGCCTCACAACCCTCTCAGTAAAGAAGTTCTTCCTAATATCCAACCTAAACCTCCCCTGGCACAACTTTAGCCCATTCCCCCTCGTCCTGTCACCAGGCACATAGGAGAATAGACCAACCCCCACCTCGCTACACCCTCCTTTAACGTACCTATAGAGAGCAATACGGTCGCCCCTGAGCCTCCTCTTCTCCAGGCTGAACAATCCCAATCCCAGCTCCCTCTGCCACTCCTCATAAGATTTGTTCTCTGGACCCCTCACCAGCTTCGTTGCCCTTCTCTGGACTTGCTCAAGCACCTCTATGTTCTTCTTGTAGTGAGGGGCCCAAAACTGAACACAGTACTTGAGGTGTGGCCTCACCAGAGCCAAGTACAGGGGGACAATCACTTCCCTAGCCCTGCTGACCACACTATTTCTTATACAAGCCAGGATGCTGTTGGCCTTCTTGGCCACCTGAGCACACTGCTGGCTCATATTCAGCCGACTATAAACTCCCAGTTCCTTCTCTGACAGGCAGCTTTCCAACCACTCATTTCCCAGCCTGTAGCTCTGCTTGAGGTAGTTGCACCCCAGGTGCAGGACCTGGCACTTGGCCTAGTTGAACTTCATACAGTTGACCTCAGCCCATCGGTCCAGCGTATCCAGATCCTCCTGCAGAGCCTTTCTACCCTCAAGCAGATCAACATACGCACCTAACTTGGTGTCATCTGCAAATTTACTGAGGGTGCACTCGATCCCCTCGTCCAGATCATCAGTAAAGATATTAAAGAGGACTGGCACCAGTACTGAGCCCTGGGGGATGCCACTAGTGACTTGCCTTCAGCTGGATTTGACTCCATTCACCACAACTCTTAGGGCCTGGCTATCCAGCCAGTTTTTAACCCAATGAAGCGTACGGCAGTCCAAGCCATGAGCAGACAGTTTCTTGAGGAGAATGCTGTGGGAAAGGGTGTCAAAAGCCTTACTGAAGGCAAGGTAGACCACATCCACAGCCTATCCCTCATCCACCCAGAGTGTCACTTTATCATAGAAGGAGATCAGGTTCATCAAGCAGGACCTGCCTTTCATAAACCGATGCTGACTGGGCCTGATTGCCTGGTTGCCCTGCAAGTGCCATGTGATAACACAAGATAATCTGCTCCATGAGCTTCCCTGGCACCAAGGTCAAACTAACAGGCCTAGAGCTCCTCGGGTCTACCCTCCGACCCTTCTTGTAGATGGAATGAAATGAAATAATGCAGTCTAGAAAGCTGCTATCATATGTTCTGTTTGGATTTAGAAGAATTACACTGACAGCTAATCAGCATTTGATAGCTGTTTTGTCAGAGGTGTAATTTTGTTTAATTGTGACTATTCATTTTATGATAATTCATCATACCAAAGTCAATTTTATTACTTATTAACTTTGACTTACCAAGCCGTTCACATAACAAAACTACTGTTTGGAAAGTTGAGTCAGTTATGGTTGAGTCAACTCTTAATTAAGACACTTCACAGTGTGTCATATATAAAGCCAAAGTAAGCAACTAATTTCAGTAATGATTGGATATGGGGAGAAAAACAAGGAGTGGGAAAAAAAAATAATAATTATTATTATTTAAGGGCATAGTAAACAAACAGCTTTTTTTTTTCTGTGGGAAAGTTACACAGCGAAATGAGATGAATTTAAGAATCTTATATGCTGTGACCAGGAAGGGAAAGAGAAAATCCAGTTTAGGGAGGGTTGTTTCTGGCTTTGAATGGTTAGAGGTATTGCTTGTGACAAATAACTAGAAGCCACACAAATAGATGTGCAAACATTTAACAGTATGGCCAAACCTCTTCTTCAAATCTGCATAACTGTGTTTAGAAAACAAAATATTCAGTGTGCTCTACAATCTTTTTCTTACACATATGTTTTCCAGAATTTGCAATAGAAAGCAATTATGAAATTAATTGTTTTGTGAAGGTACTGAGCTGAATGTGGATCTAAGCCTACATCTTATGTAGTCCAAAATTTAGTTATCATCACAATGTTGTTCAATTTAAAATCAGTTTTGGAATTAATCTACAGTGGATTTCATTAAATGGCAATTAATTGCTGTGTGAACATCAACGGTCCTGAATCAATGGTTCTGTCTTTCCCCTCCCTGTTTTGAGAGTAAAATCTGCACATCTTTCAAGTTGTGTCTTTTGTAGCAGTTCTATCCTTTTTTCTTCATGGAAAAAATACAGTTCTCTATTGCTGACTGAGGTACTGTATCTCCTGTGATTTGTTTATTATTAATTCTGCTTAGCCTAGATATTTCTAGCTCTAGATCCTGCAAAACTATTGCAGAGGGTGCAGGTAGTTTGGGAATGTTGTTAAAACATATTTTCTTGTCCACAGTCTGGTGAATAGAAGGTTCCTAATTCTGAGCAAAAACCTTGTTTCACTTTCCAGTAAAGTCATTAGTTCCTGGGGAGGATGGAGAGAATGCTGAAGGAAGGTAGAAAAAAGATTTAAAGAAAGGAACTGATGAATACAAAGTGGGGAGTAGACCAAGAGACCAAGCAGTTGAAAATAAAAAATGAGTCAAAATATTAAAAAAAAAATAAAAAAATAAAAAATTCTAATACACACAAATGCTGTCTTTGTCTTCAGTTCTAGATCTAGTATTATCACAGTTGTAGAAGTTGTTATTTCTTCAGTTAGAAATAGGATGAATATAATTATACCGACTTTTAAAGGGGACAATATAAACTGGAAAGAGTGGTTAGAACTTCTGAAAATAGTTTTGGGAGGCATTTTTACTATTGTCCCAACTATTGTCCCAACATAATAAATATAGATCGTGATCTTGCAACTCTGCTAAATCTGTAATCTACTCATTGAAACATGTTGGTTTTGGTTTTTTTTTGGTTGGTTGGTTGGTTGTGTTTTTTGTTTGTTTGTTTGTTTGTTTGTTTTTCTAATGTGTCTTTATCTTTTAAAAGAATGTATATATATTACACTTTCTTAGAATAGCTTTGATTCCTTTTGATTTTGTCTGGTCCTGGATCATATATGTCTCTTGATGTCAGGTGTCTGTTCCCTGATCTGTTTTACCAAACACCAGTATTTGGACTAGCATAACTAAAAAGGGTGACAGTTGCAGGGAAGGAAGATAGGAAAGTAACAATTGTGCTCAGAAGCTGTTTAGACTGATACTGCTGCTGAAAGAAATGATTGTGAAATACTTTTTTTGGGATACTTGAATTTGATTCCCCCTTCTTTAAACTGTTCAGAATTCCTTTGCATCTATTTGGTAAATTACTTAGACTCGGACTGACAGTTATTTCAGCACCTAGTTGCCATGGATTTTAATGGAAGTTAGAAGACCCTAGCAATTACAGGCCTGTCAGTCTCACATCAGTGCCTGGTAAAATCATGGAGAAGATGGTTCTCGAACTTATTGAGGCGCACCTGGGGGACAAAGCAGTCATTGGTCCCAGCCAGCATGGGTTTGTGAAGGGTAGGTCCTGCCTAACTAACCTGATTTCCTTTTATGATAAGATCACCCGTATGGTGGACCAAGGGAAACCAGCTGATGTGATTTTTTTGGACTTCAGCAAGGCTTTTGACACGGTTTCCCATAGGATCCTACTGGACAAAATGTCCACCATACAGCTAAATAAAAACATCATACGATGGGTGAGCAATTGGCTAACGGGCAGGGCCCAAAGGGTTATGGTAAATGGGGCTGCGTCAGGCTGGCGGGCGGTCACGAGTGGGGTCCCTCAAGGCTCCATTTTAGGGCCGGTACTTTTCAATATTTTTATAAACGATCTGGATGTAGGAATAGAAGGCATTTTGAGCAAGTTTGCTGATGACACCAAAATTGGAGGAGTTGTGGACTCTGTTGAGGGTGGAAAGGCCTTGCAGAGGGATCTGGATAGGTTGGAGAGCTGGGCGATCGCCAACCGCATGAAGTTCAATAAGAGCAAGTGCCGGGTCCTGCACCTGGGACGGGGAAACCCTGGCTGCACGTACAGACTGGGCGATGAGACGCTGGAGAGCAGCCTAGAAGAGAGGGATCTGGGGATCGTGGTAGACAGCAAGTTGAATATGAGCCAGCAGTGTGCCCTGGCAGCCAGGAGGGCCAACCGTGTCCTGGGGTGCATCAAGCACGGCATCGCTAGTAGGTCAAGGGAGGTGATTGTCCCGCTCTACTCTGCGCTGGTGCGGCCTCACCTCGAGTACTGTGTGCAGTTCTGGGCACCACAGTATAAAAAGGGCATGAAACTGTTGGAGAGTGTCCAGAGGAGGGCTACGAAGATGGTGAAAGGCCTGGAGGGGAAGACGTACGAGGAACGGCTGAGGGCACTGGGCCTGTTCAGCCTGGAGAAGAGGAGGCTGAGGGGAGACCTCATCGCAGTCTACAACTTCCTCGTAAGGGGGTGTCGAGAGGCAGGAGACCTTTTCTCCATTAACACCAGCGACAGGACCCGCGGGAACGGAGTTAAGCTGAGGCAGGGGAAGTTTAGGCTGGACATCAGGAAGGGGTTCTTCACAGAGAGAGTGGTTGCACACTGGAACAGGCTCCCCAGGGAAGTGGTCACTGCACCGAGCCTGACTGAATTTAAGAAGAGATTGGACTGTGCACTTAGTCACATGGTCTGAACTTGGGTAGACCTGTGCGGTGTCAAGAGTTGGACTTGATGATCCTTAAGGGTCCCTTCCAACTCAGGATATTCTATGATTCTATGATTCTATGATTCTAATATGACTCTGTACATAGACTGTTTAGTATCCATAAAACCTTACAAAATAAAGAGGAATGAAATAAAAATTATTTAATGAAAATATTATTTTTCATTAAAAAATATTTTCAATAGAAATTATGAAGAGCTTGGATTATGTCAGTGGAACAGTGGAACAGTGGAACAGTGTTAGATAGAAGTTTCCATGTAACTACATATGTAGTCACCTGTACATAAATAGGACAATTTCTATCTCCTCTGAGGCAACATGGCAAGTCAGGATACGATTTTCTGGCAAAGGAAATTTCACTGCAAAAAATTTGATTTGTCTCTCTTCATTTGGAATAAAATGCTTCCTAATAAAGAATGAAGATGGATCTTTTTCCAAGTGCCTTTAAAAAAAAAAAAAAAAAAAAAAAAAAAAAAAAAGCATCATTTTTGAATGATGCTTTCTTATAAGAGCATTGAAGGCCAATGAAATGTGTAAAACTTCCTCTAATGTGTTCATGCTTTTCATTCCCTTTCCCCAGAATAGTATCAGAGATTAATAAATTTTCCTGTGTGAAGTTTATTGTCTGAGACCTGCTTCTCACCTTAGAAAAAAAACAAAAACAAACAAAAAAAAACACTCCTCCCTGGCCTTCCTCCCCAATAAGCAGAAGTTTCCATTTAGTTTCCATTTCCCTCTTTGTCCCGGCACGCCTTTTGAAATAATAAGTGGAAGTCACATTTCTTCAATATTGCTTTCGTCACAACAAAAAGGTCTACAGAAGCCTGGGAAAATAAAAGTGAGCAACTAGCAATGTGTGCTAAAGTTCAAAGGGTGGGTTTCACTTACTGTGATATTTTTCACTTTAACTATCTTGTTTGTTGATCAAATTAGCTGAGTCAGTGATCAAAGCATTCATTTTCTGTAAGCCAGCTTCAGTTAATATTAAGTATGTGAAAGTGGGGAAAATGTGAACAGAATCAGAGGGGGCAGATAATTTGAATTATTAAATGGGGATTTGAAGGAATGGTAGGCTGCCTTTTGACTGTGGGAGAGCTTTATAAAACATAACTTGAAAACATATTTCCAAGTATTGGAAATTGTAGCATAGCCTACAATCAAAAGCTTTTTGGTAAAATAAAACTGCCTTTTATGAGGATAATAGCAAAACTTTGATGTTTGAATAAGATCACACTTGGTTTTCTCTTGTTAATTAGAATCTATTATTTCATGGTACGTATGTAACAACAGTTTTTGTTCAGTATTCAAAATATTTTGCATGATGTAAATTAATTATTTGATGTGTAAATTCTGAGCAAGCTACTTTTAATCCCAGTTGTGGGATTCACTCCATCTGCCCAATTCCTGATAATCATTCACAGTCAAATCTTTGAAGATTTATCATAGTTTCCACTTGTTAAATGCAAGTACTTTGTACAAGTACAATGCAAGTACTTTCATAATATACGTTGATGTGATGGACAACATGTTAAAGAAGGTAAGAGTATTAACTTTCATATAGAAGATTTGGCTGTTGCAAGAATTAGGTATATTTTATGTGAAAATATTGGTGAACTGTACAGAACAATAATTAGGTGTAAAGAACTAAATATATACTAGAAAGAGCCCATCCAGAATTTCTTTCAATCTCTATCAGGATATATATATATATATATATCTTTAAAATGCAGACATTTTAAAATTGATGATGTTATAAATATTGAATTTAGTAATGTTCTCACTCTCATTGAGACTGTGGTATAGCTGAAACTTTACAAAAAGAGACTTGCTTAAAAGTGAAGACAAATATATATCCCTGTTTATAGTGACTTCTTTAAGAAACTCTTACATTTTATGGCATGCTTGGAGGCGAAGTTCAAATAAAATATGTTCATGTCGTGCTTTCACTTTGTAAGCACGAATAAAGCAGGTGTTTGGATAGAAATTCTAGTTATAACATTCTTACACTGTTTCCAGTCCCTCCCAACTGTGCAGGTATTTCAGAAAAAAAGGGGAAGGGAAAAAAAAAAAAAGTTCGGGGGGGAGGATTAGTTGCATCAATATTTTTTGTTCCACTTACTTCACACCTCCTGCTATATGTTTAACATATTGCAAGTGTCAAATATATGGGAAATAATTTTTGGAAGAAAAGTCCTATTCAAGAAAGGTAAGAAACGGGTTTGTTTATTAACAATAGGAAGGGTACAATATGTTACTTACAGAAATAATGTCTCTGTTGTTCAGCTCAAATCACAACTGCTTTTACTATCAAAATATGATGACTATCTTTTAAAACTTTAGACAACTAAACATTGTATTGACATTCCCTCCAGTACATTTGTGCTAACTCCATGATATGAAGAAAACCCAACAAAATATTTTAACAGCAACTCTTATGAGTTTCATGTAATGTTACTTTTTTCCATCTTCAGGATGAGTATATGAGGGGCTAATGATAAGTTCCATGTGGGAATAAGTGAAGTCCCCTTTGTACACATGAAAATATACAGTACACCCATGTATGTTTTATATTGGATAGCTAGCATTTTGACCATTTTATCACACAAAAAGCTCTGCATTGATCAGTTTTAATGTATTTTTTCATTACAACTGATGAGTCCCACTGAGTAACAAGGATGAATATTTAGAATTTAATCAAAAGCATGAAGAGACAATATTTTCCCAGTAAACTTACTTTGCTGAGTCAGAAAAGTTATGCTCTCTATATCTACTGTCAATAACAGTCCTAACTAATTCACAAAGAAATCAACGATCTATGGTCAGATGTTAAGAATGGTGTAAGTTCATGTGCCTGATAAAATATATTTTCTGTATATTTTAGTATTTTAAACTCTACTAACTCTACTTGTGATTTCATGATTTAAATTATTTTTCCCCCATTAGTCCTATGTTGAAAACAGTGATATTGCACAGAGTTTCTTTATGTGTTTCAGAAGGGTGTGAGGAACAATAACAACTAACACATCTTGGGATGGGAAAACTCCTTTCTTCCCTAGTGAGCAAGGAAGTCTATCCACACCCAGTATTTTCCAGAGGCCATTCACCGCCAGAGGAGAGTAAGAGAAAGCAGAGGAAACTGAATTCAATATAGTGTAAGGATAAGATAAAGGCTGATAAAACAGATGAGGTAATGTTTCTAAAGGTACGTTTCTAACTTGTTAGGAACTGTTTTTAAATGTATATTCACTGGTGATACCCTTTCAAGGCATTGTCTAGAGATAGCATTATATTCTTACTAGTAAGAATTCAAAATAAAATTTCCCTTAATTTGTCTTGACAATAAATGTCAGTGTGAAAATGTGGAAGCAGAAGAACACTGGGATGGAGGGATGGTATAATTCTGCAAGAGTATACTTCTGCAAATTGCAGAAGTTAGTCCTCTGTTCTGCTGAAGCACTTACAATGTTATAGTCTTATTCAGAACCTTAAAAAAACAGCCGCTCACTCCCAAACCATAAGTTATATCAATAGTCATGAGATGCAATCAAGTCCATGATATCAATTTTTTACCTTAAGATTCTTACCCCACAAACATTTTAGTGGTGTACTCTAAGAATATGTTTATTCATAGGCTGCTTAAACTAGTTTTGAACTGGTTAACTCAGATATCATTGAATCAGATTTTCTAAACAAATACGTTACCTGAGAGATTTGGAGTTCTTAGTATTCTGAAGGTTTTACTATTTCTTTTCAATGAGTAGGTAAACAAAAGTCAGGCTGATCACATATTATCTTGATTGATGAAGTCAAGGTCTTCCTAAGAAAAAGACCAATCTGTTTTGTCTGCTAGATACAGATTCAATACGGGAGCTGCAATGGAAAATAGTCTAACAGAAAGATAACAGGCTAGGCATCAAGGAAGATGATCAGGTTCTAAAAAAAATCTTATATTTTCCCAGGAATGCTAATTACCCAAGCAAGCCTTAACACTATTTGGTGAACAGTTTATACAATTGGTAAATTTAACCTGGAATACTTTTTTAAGGCTGCATGTCAATATAAACACATCAAGAGATACCAACCAAGAATTGTGGGTTTGCTAATTGTGGACATCTGTTTTGAATGTCTGTCACTGACTGGTGATCACACATGAAACACAGGGAAAAACAAACATTTTTCCATAGATGGGAGTATTGTGAAAGCTCTATGGATAGCCTCCTTTTAACTTGCTAATGGCTCAAATTTGTTTTTGTTTCAGTTGGCACAGTGAAACCATAAAACATTTTTAACCTTCTCTTAACCTTCACATTATTTTAGAGAAACAGGTACATTCAAGTGGTTGATCATCCATAGAATACTTCTTCAAACAATCATAAAGTTTTGGGAAACACAAAGCCAATGAATTCTAAACAAAAGTTAAATACTTTCTCCTGAACACCTGTCTGTTCAACTGAGGGGTCAAAGAAAAAAAAAAAATTAAATCAAGAAATGTTAGCAATTGCCAAAACTTGAAGCATTACTTATTATTCCACCAAAGGTGGTTTTATTTGTTTGTTTGTTTGTTTTGATTTTATTTTTATTTTTTTCTCTTCAGCCCGAAGAAGTGAAGTCAACTTTTATTTTAGTCAAAATGAGTACAACTCTCTAATGCAGACTGGACAAGGGATATGCAGACACAATACTTAACTATATCAAGGATTTTTTCATGTATGTTTTTGTTGTTGTTTTTAAAATATAATTTAACAAGAAATGTTTTGTTGTGTTTTGTTTTGTTGTTTTTTTTTTTAAATTTTTAAATAAATTTGCAGCAAATACAATGAAGACTAAGCAAAAGGAAAAAAATGTTAATAATCTAAAGAATTTCAACTCACCTATATGTTACTAGGAGGTAACTCATTCTGGAGAACAGACATTGGCATGTGAATACTTCTCCCTGAAATATCATTACTGTTACTAGCAGTCATCATTAAAATTTCTTCTGTTGAGGGCGATGAAAGAAGGCAGATGAACATTTCCATTAACTGAATATAGTCCAATTTGTTATCTGATAATGAGGTATGTGTAAGAGTTTTAGTGTCTTTTTACACTAAACTAATTTAACTGCTACTCCTGTCAGCATTTCTTGGACTACTGTGTTCTGAAGTATTTTAGCAACTACTATAAACAGTAACTTGAAGATCTAATCTCAACTTTAGCTGGTATTCCATAAAACACTGAACTGTGTAGCACAGTGATAGCAAAGACCTGATCCTGATCAATAGTTTTTATACTTTGGAGAAAACTGAGTAAGTGTTTTTTAAAAATAGGTTTTCTGGTTATACATGGTTATACAGACTTCATGATGCATATACCGTTGTCCTTTCTCAGTATAATTTTCCTCCTGTGTGGTGGCTGTTTGGCTTATGTTCTTTTTTTATTATTATTATTTCATTTTATTTTATTATTTTTAGTTGTTGCTTTTTTTTTTTTAGTTTTCTATCTTTACATTTGAGATTCATTAAGATGTTTAAGGAACATATGCAAAAAAAAGACGTAGTTTATTATTTTTGAGGGGATTTTGAAGTAGTTCCTCAAGTAGATTTTCTTGTCAGTGGGATTATTTTTTTAATTGGATTTTTATTTGTATATAAATGGATTTCACAGCCTTTTTGACAGAAGGTTATAATACCTGAAGTTAGCAGAGTTGTTTATGAGGATTTCTGGGGTTTATTTCCTTCACTTTTAATTATTTTATTTTATTTTATTTTATTTTATTTTATTTTATTTTATTTTATTTTATTTTATTTTATTTTATTTCATTTCATTTCATTTCATTTCATTTCATTTCATTTCATTTCATTTTATTTTATTTTATTTTATTTTATTTTATTTTATTTTATTTTATTTTATTTTATTTTTCCTTGTTTACTAATCCAACACAGAAATGGGAAATGTAAAGTAACAGTAGCAGGGTTTTTTCTTCTTCAGTGAGAATTACCATTAATAACCATGAGGAGCTACATCTGAGAATCTGAATTAATCAGTTTAAGAAATATATGCCTGTTCAGTTTGGGATTAAATTTTTATATATGAGAGAACCTTACAGGTAATTAATAAAGTTAATTTCATGGAGCTTTCTAAACAATATTACTTTACCATATATTATGTGGTAATAACAGTCAGACCAATACCATTTTAATAATTAGTTTTTAGTTTAATAATTTGTTTTTAGTTTAATAATTAGTTTAATAAATAGTTTTTAGATTTAATAATCTTGTTTGTAATTTAACTTTCAAATTTGAGACAGTTACTTTTCACCTCATTAAGAAATATTTTGTTCTGTTAACAAATGCATAACAAATAAATCATAAAATAATTGCTTTATAACCACGTTTGAAACATAGCCCATCTTTGGAGGTAGAAGAGAATATTTCAAATCCTACTATTAATACTTCAGCCATGTTCCACCCAGTCATATGCTTTCTATGGTTTGCAACAAATTTATCCCAAGCATTTGTATGCACAAAAACTGTACCCACAACAAAACACAAACATGAGCCTCAGAGGATGAACGGCTATGAGCCACAACAGAAATTAGAATGCATTCTTTGCACACAAACTCATTATATCAAATTCTGATTAAAAAAAAAATATATATGGATTACTACATTACTTAGTGTAAGTAGTTTCATGAAAATAAACTACAAAGAATAAAATGAAGTATCTTTTTATTAAGAAACATGTAAAGGTGACTTCAGATAGCACAAGGAAAATATATTTTTTTTCTTAGATCAGCAGCATATGCATTTGACACTAATGATGTTCACAAAAATGTTCTTAAACTGTAATTCATTAGGAAGATGATACTAAAAACATCTGAAGTTTTAGAATAACAGTCAGTGTTGAAGGTCAAAACAGTCTTTTTGAGAGGATAAGACCATACAATTTATCAAATGATTTACACTAGGAGTTATTTGTGATTTATAATACCTAATCTTTATCTACCTAATTTTACTAGTGATCTGCTCCTTTTGTTAGGAGCATGCTTCCTTAACATAATGCTAGCCTTCATGTCATACAAGACATACAACAGTTCCCTTGGTTTAATCAACTATTACTGTGCATGAAATCATAGAATCATAGAATCATAGAATATCCTGAGTTGGAAGGGACCCTTAAGGATCATCAAGTCCAACTCTTGACACTGCACAGGTCTGCCCAAAAGTTCAGACCATGTGACTAAGTGCACAGTCCAATCTCTTCTTAAATTCAGACAGGCTCGGTACAGTGACCACTTCCCTGGGGAACCTGTTCCAGCGTGCAACCACCCTCTCTGTGAAGAACTCCCTCCTGATGTCAAGCCTAAATTTCCCCTGCCTCAGCTTAACCCCGTTCCCACGGGTCCTGTCACTGGTGTTATTGGAGAAAAGGTCTCCTGCCTCTCGACACCCCCTTACGAGGAAGTTGTAGACTGCGATGAGGTCTCCCCTCAGCCTCCTCTTCTCCAGGCTGAACAGGCCCAGTACCCTCAGCCGTTCCTTGTACGTCTTCCCCTCCAGGCCTTTCACCATCTTCGTAGCCCTCCTCTGGACACTCTCCAACAGTTTCATGTCCTTTTTGTACTGTGGTGCCCAGAACTGCACACAGTACTCGAGGTGAGGCCTCACCAGCGCAGAGTAGAGCGGGACAATCACCTCCCTCGACCTACTAGCGATGCCGTGCTTGATGCACCCCAGGACACGGTTGGCCCTCCTGGCTGCCAGGGCACACTGCTGGCTCATATTCAACTTGCTGTCTACCACGACCCCCAGATCCCTCTCTTCTAGGCTGCTCTCCAGCGTCTCATCGCCCAGTCTGTACGTGCAGCCAGGGTTTCCCGTCCCAGGTGCAGGACCCGGCACTTGCTCTTATTGAACTTCATGCGGTTGGCGATCGCCCAGCTCTCCAACCTATCCAGATCCCTCTGCAAGGCCTTTCCACCCTCAACAGAGTCCACAACTCCTCCAAGTTTGGTGTCATCAGCAAACTTGCTCAAAATACCTTCTATTCCTACATCCAGATCGTTAATAAAAATATTGAAAAGTACCGGCCCTAAAATGGAGCCTTGAGGGACCCCACTTGTGACCGCCCGCCAGCCTGACGCAGCCCCATTTACCATAACCCTTTGGGCCCTGCCCGTTAGCCAATCGCTCACCCATCGTATGATGTTTTTATTTAGCTGTATGGTGGACATTTTGTCCAGTAGGATCCTATGGGAAACCGTGTCAAAAGCCTTGCTGAAGTCCAAAAAAATCACATCAGCTGGTTTCCCTTGGTCCACCATACGGGTGATCTTATCATAAAAGGAAATCAGGTTAGTTAGGCAGGACCTACCCTTCACAAACCCATGCTGGCTGGGACCAATGACTGCTTTGTCCCCCAGGTGCGCCTCAATAAGTTCGAGAACCATCTTCTCCATGATTTTACCAGGCACTGACGTGAGACTGACAGGCCTGTAATTGCTAGGGTCTTCTTTCTGACCCTTCTTGAAAATCGGCACAACATTTGCCAGCTTCCAGTCTACCGGGACCTCTCCAAATTCCCAGGATCGTTGAAAAATAATTGAGAGAGGTTCCGCGATGACATCCACCAGCTCTTTCAGCACCTGGGGATGAATCCCGGACCCACGGACTTGTAGGGATCCAGGTGGAGTAGCAAATCCCGCACACGTTCAGGGTCGGTTGGGAGTTTGTCATCCCCACCGTCCCGGTCCTCCAGCTCAGGGCACCCTGGGTCCCGAAGCCCATCATTGGCATTGAAGACAGAGGCAAAGAAGGCGTTAAGCGTCTCTGCTTTGCCTATGTCATTGTCTGTGAGAAGACCTTCCCTATCAAGGAGCAGCCCTATGTATTCTTTAGTTCTCCTTTTTCCATTCACATATCTAAAAAAAAACTTTTTATTTTCTCTCACAGACACAGCCAGCTTCAACTCTAGGTGTGCTTTAGCCACACGAATTTTCTCCCTACAAACACGAACAGCATCCCTGTATTCTTTCCATGACACCTGGCCCTCCTTCCAGTAGCGAAACATTCTCTGTTTCCGCCTAATCTCCATAAGAATGTTCCTGGTCAGCCACGCCGGCCTCCTGCCCCGCCTGCCTGACTTGCGATATTTAGGAATTGCCTGATCTTGTGCTTCTAGGAGGCATCGCTTAAAGAATGACCAGCACTGGTGGACATCGAGGCCTTCAAGAGCAGTTTCCCAGGGGACCTTGCTGACTATTTCCCTGAGCAGCCTGAAGTCCGCTTTCCCCATATCTAGGGATGAGGTTTTGGTGGCAATTTTCCTTCTGTCACCATAAATTTTGAACTCAACCACTTCATGGTCGCTATGACCGAGGCGGCCACCAATCACCACATCTCCCACCAGACCCTCTCTATTTTCTAGCAAAAGGTCTAGGAGGGCACCTTTCCTAGTTGGCTCCGTTAGCACCTGCACCAAGAAGTTATCATCTAGGTGCTTCATGAACCTCCTGGACTTGCTCGTGTCAGCTGTGTGGCACTCCCAGTTAACGTCTGGCAAGTTGAAGTCCCCCATAAGGACAAGGGGAGTTAATCTCGAGGCCTCTCTTAGTTCTGTAAAGAATAATTTATCAGCGCTATCGTCCTGGCCAGGCGGTCTGTAATAGACTCCCACCCATCTTGAGCTTGCCAGAAAAAGTAAAATTCCAGTGAAGTTCAGAAACATTCTATCATTCCCAGTTGGATGGTTCCTTGAAGTCAATGTGTCTGGTGAATTTGAAAAAAAAAAAAAAAAGATGGAATTTTAAATAAAGTGTGAATAAGGTAAAATGGTCTACAAAGAGTCTACAAAAGTCCCTGTCCCCTGTTTCCCTAGAGGTAGGAGTTTTCTTTAAAACAGACTTTAGAATCACTTCTAGTCCCCAAAGAAGTGCTTTCCATTCCTTCTATGACTTGGTTATCCACTTCCTCCTCCTTACTGAGACCTTTCTGTTTGAGCTTAAGGCTCATGACTCTAAGACATCTCTCTTGTCTCACATGCCTCTGGAAGCCTCAGATTTCATAATAATTAGACAATTTCAGTGAGCTCTTTGGAAAAAAATATAAATAAATCCATAAAAATCAGTGTCCTCTATCAGTGAAATAAAACATACACTTTAAACTATAATAAAGCTCTACATAGAGCATTAAATGCATGTTAAATACATTTTAAACTTTTCAGATGCCACAATGAGTGACTGTTTTGCAGCCACTCAGGGTGGTCAGAAGATGGCTATTCCTTTCTAATGTAGAGTCTCTTCATTACAGAAGGTTGGAAGTAGTATTTTTAGATTTGTGTGGTTGTCAAAAATTTAGCATATCCTGGTGATTTTAAATGATTTTCTCAACTGCCACAGATGCTAAGAGAAACTTTGGAAGCTTTCTGGGATGCTTCAGATTCAAATGGCATGTTAAAGAGACTGATATCAACAACCAGTTATTTTCAGGTGTTTCTGTATTAATGACAAATGTGTGCTTCTTCATTTAAAGTGCAAAGTACTACATGAGTATGATAAGAAACAGTCATGTTGAAGAAGAAACTGTCAGTAAGATGAAACAGTCTTCTTATGGAGAACTTAGTGATCTAGTACAGGCTTGAAAAATGATTCAGTGATAAAACTTACTGACTTCACCATATGTTTGCAGAATTGCTAAACAAGCATCACAGACAGACAGCAAAAAAAAAAAAAATAAAATAAAATAAACATACCTATTTTAGAGAGAGAAACTGAAATTCTCTGATTACCTTCCGAGGAAGATTACCTTCTGAGCAAATCTTCTGCAAGAAGGCTGACAGAAGACATTGAATCAGTATCTTCAAAGCTTATTCCAATACATGAACTGTAAATCCATTTTTCTTATATCTTCGTACTTAATGCAATTCAGAGATGTCTGCACTTTATTAAGTTAGTAATCTAATGACTAATCAATAGAAATGACTATTCTTTTCCTCTTGTAGAAGGCGTCCAGTTTACACTACTGTTACTATGTAGTTTATTTATTTCTGTTGCATGAATCTGTGTCTTACAGGCTACTTAGTACTTGTACTTGGATGGCAGAAGAATGACTATTTAATCTTTCTTATCCTTTCCTGTACTCTCAACACTTCCAAAAAAATAATAATAATTATTATTATTATGTTGTGATTTTGTCCATGCAAAGAAAAGTTATTTGTTTCTCAGTGCAGAAACCAAGCTATGCTTTGGTGTGGAAAAGGAAGTAACAGATTGTTTTAGAAAAACAAAATGGTAAGATTTCACTATGAATACAGTTAGGAAGCTGGAGGAATAAGATTCTTGTTGTAAGGTTATTTAAAATAAATAAATAAATAAATAGATAAACAAAATGTAGAGAGCTCATTTTCTTTTAATTGATTTATTCTTTCTGTGTTTTTCTTTTATTTATTGTTGCCAAATCTTTCCCTAGTTTAGATCAACTGAAACAAACAGAAGCACTCAAAGCACATACAGTTCATCTTGCTTCACCACTGCTTGAATGAATTATGAATTATACTACTTGCAGAATGACTAGGAGTTAGGAATGAAAAGAATGGAAATCTGGAACCAGAACTATACAATCTGTTCTGTTTGTTCCTAAGGAGACCTTTTGTTTGTCATGATAAATTGTACTTCTTTAGTATGTTTGAAAGTTGTAACTTAGAAACAAGAAGATTCCTTGCCTTATACTTTATATATAAAGGCTTTAAGTGGTCTCAAATAACAAAATGTTACTTTATTTCAGTAAACTTCTAAGAATTTTCGTTTTAATACTTAAAATGTATAATACCACCAATTAAAATGCCACAGAATAGGATGAGATGCTTTTGTATAGTCTACAATATATTATACAGTAACAGGAATATAAAAAGGACCTCAGTATACTTTACTTGAGGAAGTGATACTTCAGAAATTGTCACTACATAACAGACAATACAGTGTCATAAAAATGTTACATTAGAAATTGTTTGCTTTTAGTCATTCTTTTTACAATTTTCTGTTGTGAAGTCAGTCTTTCTTCACTTGACTGTGGTTGCTTCCTTCCATTTTCAAATACTTATATATACATATACATCTATATTCTCTTTTCTCTTTAGAGATATTACTGGGAATGTAATCACTTTTAAGATCATTCTTCTCTCCAGCTGATACATCAGTATCCTCTTGGAAGCTCTTACTAACCTCTTGATGTGAAGCAATCGAAACTACTACCTCATCAGTGCAGTACATTGAAGGGTAACTCCAGCATTCAGCACTCAGTGTGGTGAATTCGAAACACAGCTTTAATATACAAATTTTTGACATCAACTAAAAGAAAATAGTCACCTGTAAATGTACGATTGTTTGTTGATATCTTTTCTTTTTTTTATTTTTTTTCTAGAGCTTAACAGTAAAATCTGATGTCAGATGATTTCTCTTCAGAATATTAATATGTATTAGAAAGTTTGTTTGAAAGATTTGTGGCCAACAGCATCCTGGCTTGTATAAGAAATAGCGTGGCCAGCAGGGCTAGGGAAGTGATTGTCCCCCCGTACTTGGCTCTGGTGAGGCCACACCTCGAGTACTGTGTTCAGTTTTGGGCCCCTCACTACAAGAAGAACATGGAGGTGCTTGAGCAAGTCCAGAGAAGGGCAACGAAGCTGGTGAGGGGTCTGGAGAACAAGTCTTATGAGGAGCGGCAGAGGGAGCTGGGATTGTTCAGTCTGGAAAAGAGGAGGCTCAGGGGTGACCTTATCGCACTCTACAGGTACCTTAAGGGAGGGTGTAGCGAGGTGGGGGTTGATCTGTTCTCCCACGTGCCTGGTGACAGGACGAGGGGGAATGGGCTAAAGTTGTGCCAGGGGAAGTTTAGGTTGGGTATTAGGAAGTACTTCTTTACTGAGAGGGTTGTGAGGCACTGGAATGGGCTGCCCAGGGAAGTGGTTGAGTCACCATCCCTGGAGGTCTTTAAAAAATGTTTACATGTAGAGCTTAGTGATATGGTTTAGTGGAGGACTTGTTAGTGTTAGGTCAGAGGTTGGACTCGGTGATCCTGGAGGTCTTTTCCAACCTAGATGATTCTGTGATACTGTGATTTGCAGTGTCCTCCTGCACTGGGAAACCCAAAATAATGGTCGCACAAAAGCTGAATAGAAAAGAAGAATCAACTTCCTTTGAAGTTATTGTTGTAGCCTCGTATCTGCTCACTTTGAAAGTAACTAACCATGTATTTGATCTTCATGAGAATAGCACACTTCTGGCTTTTGCACTATTAGAACTCTCAAGTTCTCTTCTGCAAAGTTGCTTTCTATGTAGTCTGCTCTAATCTTTCTGTCTATTCTTCAACTGAAGAGTTGAAAGGAGTTCTGAAAAGATAAAGGAACTGCACTGTCAAGAGTTGTTACCTATTTTGTAATATGGGAAGAAGCAAACATTGGTTTAATCAGCTTAATCAGTCCCGTACTACTGTGGTTCAGCAATCTAAAGCTTTATCCATGAATGTGACAAATAATGTGATTATATTATCTCCTTTGCCTGTGGACAAATTCATTGTCTTTCTCAAGATTGATTGATTTTTATATATATATATATATTTTGTCATTATTATTTATTTTGTTGAAATGTGCTAGAAGAGCATAGCAGATTTTCTTGATTACCAGTTTCTGGCAGTTCATTGAATCCTGAAAGTTTGCAGCAGTCTGAGATCCTGCTTCATATTTCAAGAAAATATCCTAGAGTACACACGCACACACACAAACACAGGAATAACAACAAAAACAGCTGGACGGTCTGTCCACACCCTTGTTTGATTTAAGAGAAGTAAATTTTTTCTGCTTCAGAAAGCCTATTTATTGATGCATGTTTCAACATTCAATTCCACTCAGCCAGAATCTGTTTCCAAAATTGAGTTACTTTATAGGTTTTAAGCTGCCATTCCACAGATAAGTGGATTCTTCGGTTCATAAAGGGTTTGTCATGGATTGTCACGTCATTACAGGAAATATTTTATTTGTTCCATGAGATGACATGACTGAATGTTTTTAATTTTATTTTTCCTACGGCTCTTCCTGAAGCTAGTGACTCAGAATTTTGCACTCACTTAACAAATTAAAAATGAGGGTAGCACTGTACATTTAATTGCCTTTTTCTGTATTGGACCAAAAGTGGCATAAATCAAATTAATAGACTTTTCAAATTGTCCATATTCAAGCAAAAGAGTGACATCTTAAATCAAATACAAGCAAAAAGCATCACATCTCTTATCTTTGACCTAAGGACAAATGTCTTAGTGCTACACTTGTACTGAATACAGTGACTAAAAAACTCATACACAGAAAATAAAGACATCAGGTTTGTTAATATATTAAAATATTGCAGGACTTTCCTACAGCCAGGTGAGCAACAGGAAAATCAGGATCTTTCCTACCATAAACCTTTATTTGGCACTATATGAAGATGTAGGAAGGGCAGAAGTTCAGCTGTACGTGTAGAGATTCTTTTAATTGTTACTATTCATATTGTGACACAAAGCTTTTGCATAGGATTTCAAATATCTTTCTTCAGGATTTTTTTCTGCAACAATATGTTAAGTGAAATTCTGTACTCTCAGAGAATGCAATAGATCAGTAGAGTCTGCTGAATTCCTATATATACAATTTTCAGTGATAAGGAACCTGTATTTTGGAATCTTCAGCATGTTCTAGAAAGAAAGCTGACTTAATGGGTGGTAAATCCTTATTACTTTTTCTCTTTCACCCAAGGACCAGAAATCACTTTTACAGTACCTGCAATGTATCTATACACCATCTGATATATATAAAATATTTTTCATAATTCTAAAAATATATTACTGAATATCAAAAAGTGTTTATGCAACAGTGATAGTAGATCATATTCTCATAAAATAAAGAGTGTTAAAAGCAGACGAAGCCAACAGCTGGAATGCAGTAGGCAACTGGAAGTAAATTTGAAGCAAGCATTGTTTCCCAACTTTTGCAAGAGTCAGGCTGACAACAGTGACTGCCATGCATCTAGATTGCCATAATTATCTGAAATTGGTAGACATTGTCATCATTTATGTAAAACCTCTCCAGAATCATGTATTTATTTGTGATACTGTGACATGTAACTCCCTTTGGAACTTTATTTGTCCACTATAGACTTTTTGTCTTGTTTTGTGCTTTGTTGTTGATGTCAGAATGCCAAGGTCTAGAGCTCTCTCACAGTACACAAAAATACTGTACAGTTCCTTGCCATTTCATAATATAAATATGAGCAAGCCATTTTAATATTATTCTAATTAGATTGGATTATATGCTTATTTATTTATGTAATAAGCAGAATTTTATCAATCCAAAGAACTCAAAGGGAGAAAATCCTTAGTATCCCTTCAGAAATAGTTTCCAATTTCTTTCAGTGGTATTTATTAAAGCTTTATTATTTATTATTTTTCTTCACAATCAGAAACATTTTATGTGATTTCACTTTCCCACCTGATATTACATCTTGCATAGCAATGCAGTGACACTTACTGCTCTAGTTGTGAAATATATTTTTAGTACATGGCAAGAAAAAAGATCTCCAACTTCGATTTTCATATATATCTCTTGATGCCATTTGAAATACCTTTGGTGTGTTATACAAAAATTTTGTTTTAAACTTAACTATAAAAGATACAAACAGAAACTAAGAATAAATCACGAGATATCCAAACAATTTTTTTTCCCTCTTTCTGCAATACACAATAGCTTCATCTATTTCTAACCAATGCTGATTTTTTCATCTAGAATTCCTTCTTGCACCTCCAAATCAAAATGTTTAGATTTCTGGGACTATGATATAATCCAGCTAGTCCAACAGCTTTAATTTGCTGGTTATATTCTTTAGATTTTCTTGTTTTCTCTTTTAAACTCTCCAGAAAACTGAGCTAAAGGCAAAGAAAAAATTTTGTGACCAAATGTTGTTGACTTCTCATATGCTGTTTTTCTTGCCTGAATGCAAACAAAAAAACAAGCTTACATCTATTCAGAAATAATTCAGAAACAAGCTTACATCTATTCAGAAATAATATCAAAAAATGCTACTATTTGGGATTTTAATGTTGGAATAATTTGGAATTATAGTGAATTATTCATTTCATCCCAGATTCTAGGAAACACGTAAATTTATATTTTGTTGTAAATACATGCCAGATAATATGAAAGACTGATAGACTTATGGATATATCTAATTTTAGGCATGTTTCTGTAGAAAAATATCTAAACCAAGAAGCTATGCAATATTAGAAAGAATGTATATGTGACTGTGTTGAGATACTTTTATTATCAGAGTTTTCTTAGCACAGTAATGGTTGGATTATGAATAGTTTTGTAACTTGTTTTGTACTTCATTAGCTGTCCACAGGGGACTGAGTGGTGACCGTTTGACTCAGATGTTAAACTGCAGTGCTCAGTCATCAGGAAATTACTTGGCCACTATTGATTCACTACTGAGAAGAACATTGTGCTACATCTTGGGAAGCCATTCCTAGTAGCCAAAGATTTCTACCACATTGGCACTGAAAACTTATCTTGTGAGTTTTTCATGTTGTAAAAATCTGAAATGCATAGATATCAGAATCACAATTCAGTGACCTTAATGCAGCAAGACACCTAAGAGGAAATGGGGCTACAATAGCATATCACTGGTATTTATACAAGAAACATTTACTGGTGGCAAGAGAAAAGCTAGTCTTATGTTCCTGTCACTCTTGTGAGCATTGTTTTTAACCTTCTTCTCTCCATTTTAGAAAAAAGTAGAGAGGAAATTGTTCACATGGAAGCAAAAATGACTAATGAAATGTGTATTAACACTTGCAAGGGGACATGTCATTTCCTCTAATTTCATTTTAAGTCTTGTAAAAAGCAGATGTTCAATGGCACAATTGTTAGTTCATTTGTCTATGGAACTTTGCAGTCCAGGGGTCAGCCTAGCAGCTATCATTCCAGATACAAGGCATAGAAGTACAGTATTGAATAACAGGGATTCAAACCGAGGGGAGTGAGAGGAAAACCAATGCAAATACAAAGTCTATGTAACATACCTTTCATGCTAGTTAAAGTTAATTCTATTCTGTCTGTCATGCCCAAGGCTGTTAAATCTAGAAATAGTTCCCTCTAGTACATTGAGGCCTTTTAAATGAAATTAATGAATTATTTATTATAAGGTATACAGCAGCTTACATAGTTTTTCACTCAAAGAAAAAGATGTACTTAACTCCCACTTGATTTATTACATTTATAATACCTCTCTCTTTGGAGTAATTTTTGACACTAAGAACATTCTCTGAAATGACACAATCACAGAGTCATAGAATGGGTTGAGTTGGAAGGGACTTTACAGATCATCTAGTTCCAACACCCCTGCCTTAGTGTAGCTGAAAAAGAAACACCTACTGATGAATGATACCTTTCTGACATTGGCATAAGCAACTGCCAGACGTCATAAATAAAAAATCTCCCGAAGGCCAACAAACCAAGGCATATAAATCTGTGTAAGTTCTGAATAACTTCAGTAATGAGGAGATGGATAGAAAGACAGAATGGAAAGAAAAACAGTCTAGTTGTAGTCTGTGCACTTTGCTTTTCTTCTCAAGACAGGAGGTACTCTCCTATCCCATAATCTATTCCATAACTCTGCTGCGGAGGGGAAGGGAATGACACACACGTACACACAAAGCAGCAGTTTTATTGCTATGGGAGAAATAACAAATGGTGGAACTCTTTTAATTGTATCAGGCTATTTTTCATGAGAAAATGCTGAAAGATTTGCTAAGGGTTACTGTGATTCATTATGCTGTTAATAACAGATTGTAGTGAGGTGGAGAAGGTGAATTCTGAAGAGATCTGAGTGGTACCTTGCTGATGATGTGGTAACTGGGGAAAAAGTATATATCTAAATCTAAATAACCTTAAAAATCATAACAGTAAAATGAGGCTCTGGAAACACTGTGTTCTGATTGTAATGGTATTTATGACCATTTGATTGGAAAAAGCTAAATAAGAGGAACCCAAGCCTGAATACCTATTTCATCTTTAATATTGCTATCCAGATAAGCATGTATGTAGTGGTAAGATTTCAGTAAAATCTCAAAGAAACTTTTCACAACCATTATGATAATCTGGAAAATATGTGGACTTAACATGGGAAAAAGGAGAGGGTAGCAAAATTAGTATGAATAAATATGTGTTGTAGTGGTATAAATTTGCTGACCCTGATTCTCTGATTCTTTAGCTCAGATTATATTCCATTTGAATATCAGCCCAGGCCATTGGCTCAATGGTACTTAGTGACTATCTCAGCAATTCTGTAATTTACAATCTGGTTCCAGTGCCTAGATGCAATCCAAAGGTTAAAAATAAAGTTGAACAGTGTCCTGGTTTCAGTTAGAACAGAGTTAATTTTCTTCCTAGTAGCTGGTAGAATGCTATGTTTTGGCTTAGGATGAGAAGAGTGCTGATAATACCCCGATGTTTTAATTGTTGCAGAGCAGTGCTTATACTAAGCCAAGGACATCTCAGCTTCTTGCTCTGTCCTGCCAACGGGCAGGCTGGGGGTGCAGCAGGAGCTGGGAGGGGACAGACCCAGGACAGGTGACCCAAACTAGCCAAAGGGGTATTCCATACCATCTGACATCATGCTAAACAATATATAGGCTAGCTGGGGGGAGGGGGCCGGACTTCTCGGGGATAGGCTGGGCATCGGTCAGCGTGTGGTGAGCAATTGCATTGTGCATCACTTGTTTGTACACATTATCAGTAGTAGTTCTATTATCATCGTTATTATTATTATTATTGTTATTATTATTTTCCTGTCTTATTAAACTGTCTTTATCTCAACTCACAGGCTTCACTTTCCATTTCTTTCCCCCATCCCGGGGTGGGGAGGGAGGGTGAGCGAATGGCTGTGTGGTGTTTAGCTGCCGGCCGGGTTAAACCACGACAGTCTGTTTAGGATTCCATTCTTTCTCTTCCCTTGGCCATAGCTGGCATACAGATATTCTGACTGTTTTTTTTTGTTTTGTTTATTTTTTTCTAGGAGAGTACTTTATTATTTATAAAAGCATTTTCTGTTTTCTTTATGCCTTCTCAGTGGAGTAACAGATATAAAGGGGTAAAAGGAAAAGGAAAAGGAAAAGGAAAAGGAAAAGGAAAAGGAAAAGGAAAAGGAAAAGGAAAAGGAAAAGGAAAAGGAAAAGGAAAAGGAAAAGGAAAAGGAAAAGGAAAAGGAAAAGGAAAAGGGAAGGGAAGGGAAGGGAAGGGAAGGGAAGGGAAGGGAAGGGAAGGGAAGGGAAGGGAAGGGAAGGGAAGGGAAGGGAAGGGAAGGGAAGGGAAGGGAAGGGAAGGGAAGGGAAGGGAAGGGAAGGGAAGGGAAGGGAAGGGAAGGGAAGGGAAGGGAAGGGAAGGGAAGGGAAGGGAAGGGAAGGGAAGGGAAGGGAAGGGAAGGGAAGGGAAGGGAAGGGAAGGGAAGGGAAGGGAAGGGAAGGGAAGGGAAGGGAAGGGAAGGGAAAAGGAAAAATAAAAAAGGAAATTAGCTCTTGATTTAATGGAATGTTTCAGGTTTACAGTACTGTACATGAGAACTGTCTTAGCCCAGCCTCCTATGGGATCTTTATGACATAAGCAGGCATCCCAGCTTAGCATAGTAGTAGGAAGGAAACAATAGATCTCTGATTTTGGTGTTTGTGTGTTTGTTTGTTTGTTTTGTTTTGTTTTTCATTTAATTCAAATCTTTGTTCATTTAGGAGGCCCTTGTCGGAACATTTCAAGAGTAAGCTTGAATTTGTAAGAGAAATCATAGCTGTCAAAAGCACTGACAATAAAGCTAAGCAGCTTGTTAATGTTAGCGAGCGGAGACAGACAATAAGAAATGTATGATGTCAGGTTGAAATAGCATAAACCTGATTTGATGGATATAGATTACAAAGAAAAGCAAGCACCACTTTATTAAATGTATGTCTGATGTGGGGAATATTTCAGTCCAAGCTTTTGAAAATGATTTCCTAAAATATTTTGGCATTGATATTATCAAGTCAACTTCCTAGAAACTAGCTGTTCATGCAAAATATTAATTGGTTGCTTTATATACATATAAACTTACAAGAATTAATAATGAAAACCTATGGCAAAACCTATGGAAACCTACAGAAAAACAGGACTCAGTTTCTCATAGCTTTGCCTTACTGTATCCTCCTTTTTAAATAAATCAAGTAAGTAGACAGTTCTGTAAGCATTTAACTATAATCTTCAAAATTCTGGAATTCTGAATCTGAATGCTGAATATCTGATTGACTTCCTAGAATAGACAGGGAAAATCACATTCTGCAGTGTTAGCTCTTTGTGGTTGAACACAGTCTTTCAAAGAAAGTTTGAGACATTGTTTCCTCTCAAAAGGGTTTACTTCTGCAAACCTGTACCGAAAAAGATTGTCAGTTCTGAAAATGTGGTCTGAAAAAAGACCCTGCAATTTTCCAGTGAGAGGAAATGGAAATTATGATTTTGTTGTAATGTGGTTTGCTATGATGATTTTTTCTTTATTGCAGCATGTGCTTCCATAATCTCTAAGTGCTAAAGAGTAGCAGCTAATACTTTAGAAACTATTAAACACGGGGCTCCTTCCTCTCTCATTAAGAATCTGGTAAAGGTAAATTTTAGATGTGGAACTTTCGTTTACCTTATAGAAGGTATTTTGAGCAAGTTTGCTGATGACACCAAACTTGGAGGAGTTGTGGACTCTGTTGAGGGTGGAAAGGCCTTGCAGAGGGATCTGGATAGGTTGGAGAGCTGGGCGATCGCCAACCGCATGAAGTTCAATAAGAGCAAGTGCCGGGTCCTGCACCTGGGACGGGGAAACCCTGGCTGCACGTACAGACTGGGCGATGAGACGCTGGAGAGCAGCCTAGAAGAGAGGGATCTGGGGATCGTGGTAGACAGCAAGTTGAATATGAGCCAGCAGTGTGCCCTGGCAGCCAGGAGGGCCAACCGTGTCCTGGGGTGCATCAAGCACGGCATCGCTAGTAGGTCAAGGGAGGTGATTGTCCCGCTCTACTCTGCGCTGGCGAGGCCTCACCTCGAGTACTGTGTGCAGTTCTGGGCACCACAGTACAAAAAGGACATGAAACTGTTGGAGAGTGTCCAGAGGAGGGCTACGAAGATGGTGAAAGGCCTGGAGGGGAAGACGTACGAGGAACGGCTGAGGGCACTGGGCCTGTTCAGCCTGGAGAAGAGGAGGCTGAGGGGAGACCTCATCGCAGTCTACAACTTCCTCGTAAGTGGGTGTCGAGAGGCAGGAGACCTTTTCTCCATTAACACCAGTGACAGGACCCGTGGGAACGGGGTTAAGCTGAGGCAGGGGAAATTTAGGCTTGACATCAGGAGGGAGTTCTTCACAGAGAGGGTGGTTGCACACTGGAACAGGCTCCCCAGGGAAGTGGTCACTGCACCGAGCCTGTCTGAATTTAAGAAGAGATTGGACTGTGCACTTAGTCACATGGTCTGAACTTTTGGGTAGACCTGTGCGGTGTCAAGAGTTGGACTTGATGATCCTTAAGGGTCCCTTCCAACTCAGGATATTCTATGATTCTATGATTCTATGATTTCATGCACAGTAATAGTTGATTAAACCAAGGGAACTGTTGTATGTCTTGCATGACATGAAGGCTAGCATTATGTTAAGGAAGCATGTGTTTGGTAAATTCATCCAATCTTGGGTTGACTTATCCAGGCTGGGGTAGTAGACATTCAGGTATTTCAAAGATAACCATAAAAAACACAGATCTGACTGTATTTTGGAGTTACATTTCATAGCTAATAGCAATATTTGCTTTCAGAATTTTTGTTAACAAGCAAATTGGGTGAGGTGGATTGAGTTTTGACTTCAGCCAAGGATGTCTCTTAGATTTGGGTGTTGTCTTCCAAAGGCAGATGTGTATTTTGAAATGTCTTTGTAGGGTTTCTGATTTGAAAGTTCCGTTTGAGTGGTGCTAGAAGGTGCCCGGAAAAATCAGCTGTTAGTAAAACAGATGAACTGGCATAAATATTTTAAAATGAACTTATTTATTAACATATTTAAAATGAACTCTATCCTAGCCAAAACCATGACAGTGTCATGAACAAACTTGCTGGTGGCACGCTCATTTCACTGTCTATGTCACCAACAAAGATGTTAAATAGTGACGGTCCCAATACTGACCTCTAAGGAACACCACTCATTACCACTCTCTACCTAGCCATCAAGCCGTTGACTGCAACCCTTTGAGTGTGACCAGGCAGCTAATTCCTTATGCACTGAGTGGTCCATCCGTCAAATCCATGGCTCTCCAATTTAGAGACAAGGATATCATTAGGAACACTTTGCACAAATCCAGGTAGATGACGTGATTTGCTCTTCCCCCATCCAGCAATGCTGTAACCCCATCATAGAAGGCCACCAGATTTGTCAGACATGATCTGCCCTTGGTGAAGCCATGTCAGATGTCACCAATCACCTCCTTATTTCAAATGTGCCTCTGCATAGTTTCGAGGAAGATGATCTTGCTCCATGATCTTGCTAGGCACAGAAGTAAGACTGACAGTCCCCACGTCTTCCTATTTTCCCTTTTTAAAAATGGAGGTTATGTTTCCTCTCTTCCAGTCAGTGCTTCACCAGACTGCCACAACTTCTCAAATATGATGGATAGTGGCTTATCAACTACATCCGCCAGTTCCCTCAGGACCCACTGATGTATCTCATCTGGTCCTATGGAGTTGTGCACCTTCAAGTTCCTAAGATGGTCTTGAACCTCATCTTCTCCTACACTGGGCAGTTCATCATTCTTCCAGTCCCTGCCTTTGTCTTTTGGGGCCTGGGCCATTTGGATGGAGCTCTTGTCAGTGAAGACTGAGGCAAAATAATCATTAAGTACTCATTAAGTACTTCATCATACATACCTCTAGTACAACTACATACCTCTAATTTTTAAATTATTTTTATTTGCTATAATAGAATTAGTATGTTGTGAATTACAGCCAATTAAATAATACGTTTTCTAATATATACAGTTTCCATATCCTTGTGTTCTATCCTATGTATTCTCCATATTGTGAGCATTAGTGTAGAGACTTGAAAGCTCTCCCCGGATTGTCCTAATATTTTTAATTGTCCCTGCCCTTCTTGTACATTTTCTGTGGATTCTTGTTCCTTTCTGATTTGTGAAAGTTCTGTCTACCTACAGACTGTTCTTGTCAGCATTCTTGGCTTGGTCTACTAGAAAGTTAGTAAGCCTGTATTGAAAATTTTGATTTATTAGTTCATAGTGAAATTGTTCAACAATTCCTCTCCCTTAGTCAAGGCAGCCTAAGTCCATGCCATAGTTTCTTTTGTGTGTGTGTGTCTATGTCTTTACTTGAGTCTTTATTACTGTTCACAAATAATAGGGATTCCCAGGTTGATTTATTTATTAGTAGTAGTAGTATTACCTACAGTCTAAATCACTGTGATGTCTTCACTTAGTAGTTATCTTAACATTGTTATAGTTTGGTTTTTGTGTTTTTTTGTTTGTTTGTTTGTTTTATTTTGTTTTGTTTTCTCCACAGAAATCCTGGCCTTTTCATCCCATAGCTTGTTTGGTTGTTTGTTCTTTAACTTCAGAGAACCTACTGAAACCTTGATTCCAAAGAGTATTTTCTCCAACTCTTTAAGTGAAGATCAGTTAAATGTTTATTTGCTGAGGTATGTCAATTCCAGAATTATTAAGAGAACATGCTGTTCTTAATATGTTAATCACATAGAGATATACAATTTTCTATGCTGTAGTGTGCATCTCCTTTGGGGAAAAGAAGAAGAAGAAAAAAAAAAAAAAAAAAAAAAAGGAAGAAGAAAAAAATATGACCTTAAAAATGTGTGGCAAATTTCAAAGCTATATTGATTCTAATGTGAGATCTAGTACTGTACATGTATTTCATAGAATCATTGAACATCCCGAGTTGGAAGGGACCCAGGGACCCACAAGGATTAACGTGTCCAATCTCTGGGTCCCCCAAGTACCACCCAAAAAATTAGACCATGTGTCTGAGAGCATTGTCCAAATGCTTCTTGAACTCCAGCAGGCTCGGTGCTGTGACTACTTCTCTGGGAAGACTGTTCCAGTGCCCAACTTCCCTCTCAGTGAAGAACCTTTTAATGATATCCAGCCTGACCCTCCCCTGTCACAGCTCCGTGCCATTCCGTTGTGTCCTATAGCTGGTCACCAGAGAGAAGCAACTGGCGCCTGCCCTTCACTCCCCCTCATGAGGAAGCTGTAGACTGTGATGAGGTCTCTCCTTGGTTTTCTCATTCTCACCCTCAGTCTTCTGTTCTCCAGGCTGAACAAACCAAGTGACTTCAGCCACTCCTCATATGTCTTACCCTCCAGACCCTTCACTATCTTTGTAACCCTCCTTTAGACACTCTCTTGCATTTTATATATTTCTTATACTGTGGCACCCAAAACTGCACACAATACTCAGGGTGAAGTTGCAGAGTAGAGCAAAACAATCACTTCCCTCAGCTGGCTAGCAATGCTGTGCTTGATGCACCCCAAGGTATGGTTGGTCCTCCTGGCTGTCAAGGCACACTGCTGGCTCGTGTTCATCTTGATGTTGACCAAAACACCCAGATCCCTTTCTGCTGGGCTTATCTCCAGCCTCTCTTCCCCAGACTGTACATATAGCCAGGGTTGCCCCTTCTCAGTTGCACAATCCAACACTTACATCCCTCTGATTATTACCCTTTATTGATTTTTCAAGTTGGTAATGATGAAGTGGCAAAGAGAAACTAAAGAGCTATCAAAAGGGACTTTAGGGCAATTGGTTGAAGGTTCGGGTGCACAGGTAGTGTTTTCCTCCATTCTTCCAGTAGTGGGGATCAATATTGAAAAAAATGGGCAAACCCAGTTGATCAATATGTGGCTCCGAGGCTGGTGCCACTGACACAGTTTCAGATTTCTTGATCATGGAAGGTCTACATGACACTGGGCCTACAGAGTCCTGATAGGGAGCAACTTTCTCAGAGCAGGAAAAGGATTTTTGCCCAGGAGTTATCAGGGCTGATTGACAGGGCTTTAAACTAGATTTGAAGGGGGAAGGGTACAAAATCATGCCCACTATAAGCTATGTCAATTTTTGGGGAACTGCATGCTAGTGAGGCCCTTCAGTCTGCCTCTTAGGGGCTGAGTTGAATGAAAGACATCTGAGGTGTTTCTATACATACACACACAGCATGAGAAATAAGCATTTCAGCTCCCTGAAGTGTTTGTACACTCATGCATGTAGTATAGGAAACAAACAGGAAGAACTGGAGATCTGTGTGCAGTTGCAAGGCAATGTTCTTAATGCAATCACAGAGATGTGGTGGGACAGCTCACATGACTGGAATGATGTCATGGAATGCTACGTGCTTTTTAGAAAAGACTGGCCAGGGAGATGAGGTGGTTGAGTTGCTCTTATATGAGAAGGCAAATAGAATGTGTGGAGTTCTGCCTAGGGGTGAATGTAGAGGGAGTTGAGAGCTTATGGGTAAGGATTAAAGGGCAGGCTACCATGGCTGACACTACTGTGTTTGCTACAGGCTGCCTGATCAGGAAGAGGAGGTAGATGAAGCCTTCTTCAGACAGCTCAAAGTAGCCTCTCAGTCACAAGTCCTGGTTCTCATAGGGAACTTCAACCACCCTGATATCTGCTGTGAAGACCAAACAGCTGGGCACAAAAAGTCCAGGAGGTTCCTGCAGTGCATTGATGACAACTTTTTGACACAGGTGGTGGAGAAGCCAACAAGGAAAGGTGTACTGCTAGACCTTGTATTAACAAATGAGGAAGGACTAGTTGGAGATGTGAGGGTGAGGGGCAGCCTTGGATGCAGTGACCATGATATGGTGGAGTTCAGGATCCTGAGAGGAGGAAGCAGGGCAAAAAGCAGGATTGCGACCCTAGACTTCAGGAGAACAAGCTTTGGCCTATTCAGGGATCTACTTGGAAGAAACCCATGGGTTAGGGCCCTGGAAGGAAGGGGGTCCAAGACAGCTGGTCAATATTCAAACATCACTTCCTTCAAGCTCAAGATTGGTGCATCCCTATGAGTAAGAAGACAAGTAAAGGGTGCAGGAGGCTTGCATGGAGAGCAGGAAGATCTGGTAAAGCTCAGATGGAAGAATAAAGTTTACAGCATGTGGAAAAATGGACAGGCCATTTGGGAGGAATATAGGAACACTGTCAGAGTATGCAGGGATACAACAAGGTAGGCCAAGGCCCATTTGGAATTGGATCTGGCAAGGAATGTCAAAGGCAACAAGAAGGGCTTCTTCAAATACATCAGTAGAAAAAGGAAGACTGGGGAAATGTTGACCCACTGCTGAGCGGGATGTGTGCCCTGGTAACAAAGGATACAGAGAAGGCAGAATGCCTGAATGCCTTTTTTGCTTCAGTCTTTACTGCTAAGATCAACCCTCAGGAATCTCAGACCGTGGAGACAAGAGAGGAAGTTGGGAGAAATGAAGACTTTCCCTTGGTCAAAGAGAAAGAGATCATCTAAGCAGAATTGACATCCACAAATCCATGGGCCCTGATGAAATATATCCACAGGTGCTTAGGGAACTGGCTGATGTTATTGCTAGGCCACTCTCCATCATCTTTGAAAGGTCATGGAAATCAGGAGAGGCTGCCTGAGGACTGGAAGAAAGCCAATGTCATGTCAGTCATCAAAAAGGGCAAGGAGGACCCAGGAAACCACATGCCAGTCAGCCTCACCTCCATCCCTGGAAGAGTGAAGGAACAGTTCGTTCTGGAGGTCATCTCCAAGCATGTGAAAGATAAGATGGTGACCAGGAATAGTCAGCACAGATTCACTGGGGGAAAATCATGCTAACCAATTTAATAGCCTTCTATGATGAGGTCTACCTTGACTTCAGCAAGGCTGTTGACACTGTCTCCCATAACATCCTCACAGACAAGCTGAGGATGTGCAGCCTTAGATGAGTAGACAGTGAGGTGGATTGATAAGCGGCTGGTTTAGGTTGGATATTAGGAAGATCTTCTTTACTGAAAGGGTTGTTAGACACTGGAACAGGCTGCCCAGGGAAGTGGTGGAGTCACCATCCCTGTAAGTCTTTAAAAGACGTTTAGATGTAGAGCTTAGGGATATGGTTTAGTGGGGACTGTTAGTGTTAGGTTAGAGGTTGGACTCGATGATCTTGAGGTCTCTTCCAACCTAGAAATTCTGTGATTCTGTGTGATTAAAATCTGGCAAATAAACCACACCTAAAGCTCTTGTACATCCTTAATCCAAGCAAAGAGATGATAAATATGACCATAGTACTGCTAAATGATTGGAGAGTTTTCAACTCTTGCAAATTGAGATTCCCAAAATATCACAGCCATACCATCATCACATTCTAAACTGATGTGGCAATTTTTATATTGTTTAGTACAACCCTGTTTCCCCTCTGTTCTGCCATTCTTTCACCTTTTACTAAGCACAAAATCACTTTTGGGAAGCAAACAATATTCCCAGTATGCCCACTAGATGAGATTTTGCTATCCCTGCTTATTTTTCATCTCTGCTTTCTAACCTGTGGTTAATACCGTAGAAAACTTAGTTAGTGCTTATTGCACTGTGACTTTTTATCTCTTAGACACCCCATACACACCCTCCAAGGGTTTTTGAAGAGCAGAGCAAACATCAAAATGTTGCTCTTGTTCTGTATGGTAATGGTTTGTTATCAAAGAAAATGAAAATAAGATGTCAGTATAGCACTTAGCATAGGCAATTTCCTTTATTCTTCACCATCTACAGGGCTTTGCATTTTCTTTTTTTTGAATATCATGAGGTTTGTGTCAGCCTGTCAAAATCCTTCTGGATGGCTGCATGACCATCTGGCTTATCATCTACTCCTGTTCATTTGGTGTCATCAACAGACGTGTATGCTCAAAATGTATACCAACAAAATGGTATGCTCAACCCCATCATCTGGATCACTAATGGAGGTGGAGCACTGATACCAGAATTGATCCCTGGGTTACACCTGAGGTACTGGCCTCCAGATAGACTTCAAGCCACTTTCTACAACACTGAGCTCAGCTGATCAGCCAGTTTTCAATCACTACCTGCTTGTCCATCCCATTAGCTTCTTTATATGGATGTTATTGGAGATGTTGTCAAAAGCATTACTGAGATCTAGGTAGATAATATCCACTGCTTTCCCCTCATTTACCAAGCCAGCTATTTCATCATGGCAAATTATCAAGTTGACAAAGTGTTACTTACCTTGGTGGATCCATGATGTAACCAGTAATGTTCTTGTTCTTCATGTTTTGCCTTCATGTTTTTGCTCCAGCCCCAGCTGTTCCCTGCTCAGGCTCCAACTGGGAGCAGGGAGTTTTCTAATTCCTGACGGCTACCCTTTAAATGAACACACAAGAGGCATTTCTTATCTTCTTTACATATGAATTCTACTTGCTGTGACCACAATATCTGTTTCTACTCTTCTGTTTCCCAGCTGAAACCACTGGAAGTGGCCATTCATATCCTGACAGGGAATAAGTTAAATATACCACATGAAGTTTGACAAGAATGAGAAATATTTTTGTTTAAAGAAAGGTCACCATTGCCTGTGATATTAGCAGCATGTCACGTGTAATTGATTTAATCGTATTTTCAAATAAAACAAGCTGTAGTCTGGCAAGCCTACTAAGGAGTAAGAACTATTTTTGTTTCATTTTGCAAGACATTCTAATACTTATAGAATTTTACTTGTTTCTGCTTGTATATAAAACATATATTCAAAAGGCTGACTCCATGAAAGATAAGTGATGTTTTAAAAAAAAAAAAAGGTTCATTAAAAAAAATAAATTAAACGTGGGATCCCAGATGCTTAATTGTGGTTTTATGTTTGTTTGTTTGTTTGTTTTTGTTTGTTTGTATATGACCAAAGACAAGAAAAATAAACATATATTTCAATTGGAATGTTGAAATTATTGTTCTTAATAGTTGAAATAATCAGATAAGAACATCTGAATCTTTTACACTTTCTGTTTTTTGACTGAAAAATAAGTACTTTATCACAATATTACATAAATTGGTATTTTTGAAAGTCTGTTCGGATAGAAAATATAACTATCTCTAGTAAAATTTTAGTAACCTAATCTATTTTCTTAAATTGCTTAGACTATGTGCTTGTTAAATAATTACTGCACCAAAAACACCCCCAAAAATGTCTCTGACACCATCATAATAACATAATAGCATACACAAACAGGTTCCTTTAACAGGTCACAGGTACAGCAGTTTTTGTTCTGAAAGCTGTCCTTCATCTATGAATGATATAAGCTGAAATTAATTATTGCTGTGATAAAAAAGGGAGGTGGGGCGTCAAAGGTTGCCAAGCACATAAACTTGTAGTAAATCTGATTTCTTTCTTTATTTTGTGTAGATGTGTGTGACTTTTTTTCCCCACAGACCTACTGTAATATCTCTGGGCTTATCCTGAATTTTCTAAACTTTAAGATGACAATATATATATATATATATATATATATATATATATATATATATATATATATATATATATATATATATATTTTAATGGCAAATGATGTTTGTTTTATGTGTAAGGACTGCTGATTATTAGTTGGCTATTAATTATTTAAAAAGTTAAGGAATACTTCTGGTCGTCATATTGTAGACCATTGTCCTAGTTCATACAGAATGTATGTGCTTATAAGTAATCATAAATTAAACCTTTAAGTTAAACTTCTAACAAAACCCACAAGAAAAAAAAAAAAAAAAAAAAAAAAAAAAAAAAAAAAAAAAAAAAAAAAACGGGAGCAGAGAATGGAAGGGAGCAGGACTATAAACTAGCTTATAACAGTATTTGTATTTACCGTGAGAACAAAGCTAAGAAACTAAGACTATTTAAAGAGAAGCCTAATGGAAAGCTACAGAGTTATTAAAAGCAGAAACAAACCACTAATCTGAATCAGACTGTTTTACTGCCAGCAATGGAATGTACACATATATTCTTTTAGAAGTTCATGGCCATTTGCTCTTCTGGGATAAACCAGGTCTCTCCTATTAACATCGTAAGTCTGTCCCTGTAATACATTGTTTGTACACCTGATCTTTGAAGTTTAAATGAATTGTATTTGTCCACTTGAAAATAAGGCACAAATTTGATACTGTACAGTCTTAAATATGATTTATACCACAAATAAACTCTATTATTGGAGAAGGAAGTGTTTTTTAGCCAAATGGTGCTAACATACCTCTTCTCTTGGTAACTGGGGAACTCAGTCAAATTCCACGGAAAGCTTTATCAGAATATTTGGAACACTATAACTTTACAGACTAAAAGCCAAACACATGGTTTTTGTAGAAGGGCGAATAGAGATTGAAGGGTGAATAAAGATTCCAGAACACTGGAACAGACTGCTCAGGGGGGTTGTGGAGACATTCAAAACTGACCTGGATGTGTTCCTCTGTGACATGATCTAGATATTCCTGCTCCAGCACAGAGATTGGACTAGATGATCTTTCAAGGTCCCTTCCAATCTGTAACATTCTGATTCTGTAATTGCTGTAGATTTTCTCTGAAAATTCACAGTGAGGTGTGCACATCTTTTATCCTTGCTGTTTGCAATGGCTGTGCAACTCTCTGCTTTCTGATTTCTACAGGAAGTTAAAATTGTTGAGATACATTCTCTATTCCTGTTACATTTCTGAAGTGACCAGAAAGTCACAAGGAAGATATCTCGTCCAACCCCCCTGCAGAAATATGTTCTGATTTATAACCATGGTAGAAATATGCATAAACATTGATTTTAATAAGATCTAGAGTAAGTATTTTGTCTGTTACCATTGCTGTTGGGATGGGGACATATTTTTAATGGCTAATCTTGATATTTTAAACTCATGCTATATCTAAGACAATGAAAAAGTGAAGGACTGAAACTAAATTTATAGACTGGTTAAATTTTATGCCTTCTTATTATAATTTCAGTTTGCATTAATTAAATATATATATATACAAAGAAAAACTTCTTCAAAGTGAGCTTTGGTTTCACATTTAAATTAGACCTTTGGAACATAAGCACAGCTGATGAGAGAGCTGTCCAGAGACATTATTTTTGATTCATTAAAAACACAACCTGCAGTACAGCTATGGTTATCACAGAGCACCTTTTAGATGGGGCTAAGGAAGGCAATGAAAACATAGGAGAATGACCTTCTATCACCTGGCATGGCATTATTTGTCATGCTCTTTCTTTTGAAATATCTACACTTTTTAAGCTAGCAAGGTAACAGCTATCTAGAAAGGAAATACTAACTTGGGAATGAGGTTTTCAAATCTGATGTAAAATATTTGGAGGTAGAGCATGTTCCACAGAGTTTTGTGCCTTGGGGATACATGTCTCACTGGAAAGTCTCTCCTCTCTGAGATTGTGGGGTTTTCTCTTAAAGGCTGCTAGGGAAAATTTAATTTACATCTGTGTTTTCTCTTAAAAAATATCAGAATGATGAAGACTCTTCCTACTAGCCAATCTGGACATAATTATATCAATAAAATGATATGGAAATAATTTAATAAGATCTGGAGTAAGTATCTTGTCTCTTACTATTGCTGTTGGGATGGGGATGTGTTGGGATGGGGATGTTGGGATGCTGTTGGGATGGGGACTTGCTTTTACTTGAATCATGCAAACACAAAGATTCATTGGCATAGCGTTGCTAGGTAGGTCACCTGAACATTTGTTGTATTATTGCATCCTCTCTAGAGTTATAAAGGCTGATTCAGCTGTTTTATTGACATATGGATCATGGTTAACTTATTATTTATTAAGCCTTAGGAGGACTTTTTGGCAAGTTTATTTGGCTTACAGTAGGGAAATCTGTTCTACAACTGCTTAAACAATATTTGGCTTACTCATAGTACAGTAACATCATTACCTGTGTTGCCAGGGTCTTGTTCCAGATTTATATGCAGGGGATGACATCACTGTGGTTGTTTAACACTTACACCTCATCTGCTGAATCATTCTGGAATAAGAAATGTATCTTTCATGTAAAACTCTCATTTCAATTACACATCATTTGCCTCCCCATATTACAAGCAAGGAGTCATTTTATAGGATTGTTCATGATGATCTTCTTGGAATCTTTATAACACCTCACACTGTAAGCCAATATTTCCATAGCACTTCATCATCATGGTGTTTTATCACCTACCAGCATTAATAATTACTTAAGAAGACCAGCTCTGCTGGAGGTGAGATGGCAAGTTGTCCAGAACTTTAAACTTCTAAATTTGTTTTAACATAATTTTCTTAATTACTAAGCAGAAGGGAAGTTCAGAGCTCTGGTTTATATCTGTGCTATATGCAGCCTAGCAACATTTCAATTCCAGTATTGCTTATGTCAGCTTAAAAGGCTTTTTAGTGTGTGATGAGTCAGTGATAGTGTAGCTGAAATGGGTTAATACTCTTACTCTGCCTTCTTTACAATGGCACTGTACATTTCTAAAATATACGTTTTATAAAACAACACAGTGGGGACTAATTACTATCCTTAATTATAATATTACACATGAGCTATGAACTACAGTTGTAGAACTCTCTTCCCACCTCTAATATGGTCACTACAGGAAAAAAAAAAAAAAAAGAAAAAAAAAAAAAGGAGACATTTTAGGGTTTTGGTATATTGCATAGTCACTTCAAAGAAATCATCTGGTTTGAAAGATCCTACTTGTTTTGAAATATATCTATCTATCTATCTATCTATCTATCTATATCCCATTGGTTTGGGCAATATAGATGAACTGATATTTCTCAGCAACTGTTAAACTATTAAATGTTTCTGTCTCAGTTGCTGGATTCCAAAACAGAACGTGCTCCCTAAAGACTTAGCTAGAGAGTAAGGGATTGCATACACATTTGCATCTGATCTTTTGTGGGTATGTTCTAGTAAGGCTCTGTAAAAAATAGTCTGTTCTCCATTTAATGAAAACAAAAATGCCATTACTTCCTGTTTCCTACACTGCAACAAGCACAAGTGCACCAACATTTATTTTTTTCTTGCTTTCTATTCCTTAGATACACAAAGAAATCAATCCTTGCTTTATGGATACATTGGTTTTTTTAAATGTTTCTAATGTTGTAACTGTCAAAGTTGACCAGCTTTGATTTATTGAGTACAACAGCATTCTCTCATGAAAATGGTGATAGATTTCTGTATCTTCTTCCCCTTGAAAATAAACATAAGTGCCTGCTCATCAAACTATGATGCCTACAGCTCAAAAGGCATAAAGGCTTCAAAAAAAAAAATAGATTAGGTTTCAGGAGGGAAAAGTTAGTACTTTTAGCTGTATTTTTTTGAGGAAAACAACTACATGAGCTAGGTAGGAGTGGAGGACATTCAGGTTTGGAAGAGGTTTTCAGGATTAGTATGATTTTGATCTCTCCAGTCTACAAAAATATTTTTATTTTATTTTATTTTATTATTTTATTTTATTTTATTTTATTTTATTTTATTTTATTTTATTTTATTATTTTGTTTTATTTTATATTTTATTTTATTTCATTTAATTTATTTTATTTTATTATTTTATTTTGTCTGGACAAGACTAGCTAGTTGACATGATGTTAAGCATTATCTCTTCTTGCCAACAGAAGTGCAATGAACCTCAGCTACTGCTCTTTCAAATTAAGACCAACAGAAAAGGAAACTAGAAGTTAGAGACTTAAAATAGTAATAATGATTATCCTCAGAGACATATTCTGAACACAAACAGAAAAAATAGTTTCTCTTCTGTAGTTTCCATTTATAATACTTGAGCACCTCAGAATCTTGGCTAGTTAGATTAGTCTTTGCCAATGCAATTATGGATACTTGAAACAAAGTTACAGCAATCCAGACATTTATGGGTAAAATATGAAAATGCATATTTGCAGCCAGAAGGAAAAGTCTAGCAAAGCCATGCAATTCCACCCACCTTGTAAACGGGAAAAAAAAAAAAAAAAAAAAAAAAAAAAAGTTTAAGAACAATCTGTCACAATTCTTACATTTCTACAGTTCTGGTGTCACTAGGAATCTCTACTAGGAATCTCTAAACATTATATTCATGCAATATATTCATGCATTAAATAACTTAAAAGGGGTGTGGAAATACACAGGGTGTGGAAATGCACAGAGTTGGAGTAAATCTTTGTGTTTTGGGTCCCCCCAAAATATCTTCTAAATGTAGAAAAAGTGTAGTCTTCTAAATGTAGCCTTCTACATTTAACATAAGTTAAAGTAGAAGTAGAAGACATAAGTCTTCTACTTCTAAACTTGGAAAGCTACATTTAAAAATCACTATTAGCTACTTGCAACAGTCAAAAGCTAAAGATGAAGTTCCAAAGGAACCAATATTCCAATTCCAATGGAATTCTAAAAGGTACTCTGAAGGCCTCGCGGTTGGGTATGGATGACTGCGAATGATGGATGAGTGTGAATTCAAGTTCATCTCTGTCTTATTTTATGGGCACATGCAGACCACTCTGGTCTATTGTTTTTGTTTTTAGTGTTTTGTGTAAATGAAATGAACCCATATCTTAGTATGAACATGAATCAATATGCCCTCTTACAAAATTCTGGTTTGATATTGGCTTAGAAGTTAAAAAAACAAACAAACAAACAAAACAACAACCACAAAAATTGTACAAGAATGAATTGAAAGTATAGAATTGGAAGTATAGAACCATTTACTTCTCAGGTTTGTGTCGTAAGTCTGAAATATATTATTTTTTTTCAGTTAAAATCAGTGATTTCTTCTCAAAAGAGGGAGCTTTACTTCTCAAAATTCTGTATTGCTTCAGTGTAACTGAACCTGAAAGTGACTTTAGTAGTCAAAAATCATCAAGCAACCGCTTGAGAGAGGGTTAATACTATGATAATATATTTGATAGTGAAACTGCAAAGGAAGTACATAACATGCTCTATAATACCTTGAGTTTTGTAAAAGATTGTTTGCATCAGATCAGGTAATACATATTTTCCTGTACTTTAGTTTTAGAAAAAGGCTACTGTAACTTTGTAAAAATATTTGCTACATTTTACTCAGAAGACAGGATTTTTATTACTGAAATAGAATATCACACAAAGCCCCGCTGAAGGACTTCACCATACATTTAAATTTGAACATTCACAATGTTGAATGCTGCATGAATAGCCCTGTCTTTCAGATGGCCAATGTTGTTTTTGCCCACTCATCCCACAAAGGGCAACAGCTTAGATCATGTTCCCTTTATTCAGTCCTTAAAGTACTACCACATTTCTTCTAAACTGTTGCTCTTAATGATGGCAGATAAGACTCAGGAGTGCTATACATTATTAAAAATCTCTAAGGAAGTTGAGCTTCTCCTTAGACTTTAAGGTTTCTGATGTATGTTGCTGAGTATATTTAAATACTCAGAACCTTTTTATGTAGTCTCAGTAGTGAGAGAGTGATTCCTATCTTTTGGTAACTTCAGATATACTCTTCTTTAGATATGCTAGAAAATACAGGATGTTGGAAACTGCAACAAAAGAGAATGACAAGACTGCAACAACTCAATATCACAGGTGAATACTAACATTGCTGTTGATATTTCAGCTGGTATGAGGCTGGTATGACTAAGGATTACTGAAATATTTCAGCTTTTTCCTGTGCTAAAAGACTGTGCAAAAGGCTGGAAATAAAATGTCCTTTGTTGTAGGTAAAGACAAATAATTGAGAAGTCACTAGATTTCCTTCAGCTTCAAGTCTTACCCCTTCCTGTATTAAGTGTTGCTTATAATAAGTTGTACCCAAAGCTGCAGAACCAGTCCAGGGAGTCAGACAAAAAGGTTTGTGGGGGATATTTTAACTTGTGGTGTATCAAATTCTTCCCAATCTGATCTGTCAAAATCTGCACAAATCCTCTGATCACTTACAATCATCTCTTCCCAAAGAAACCAGAATATTTTCTGAGGAATAGGGAGTGTCAAAAACTTGATATATCTTGTTAGTTGAATTCCCAGAACAGGTGCCATCAAATGAAGTAAAATATATGGGTCAGGTATAAAGAAGTCACTGTACCTTCCAAACAACAGCTTAGTACAATCAAAGCTTTGGAACGTCAAGCACTACAGTCTAAACAGATAATGACTACAAGACTTTCATTTTATTTTTCTGCCATATGATACATTGTTGTATATAAGGTATTCCACCCTCATCCCCACCCCCTCTTAATAAGAAAATAAATATATAAATAATAAAAAGCCCTTCGATCACTTTGACTTTCTTCATGGATCTGAGTCAAATCAGTGCTGCTGCTTCTAAATATTGAAAAAATATAGATTTCAAATTCTCATACAGTTGATTGTCATAAAACAGATTTTCCTCAAGTTCATCCAACGTCACATAGTTTTGCATCCAAACAGAGCAAAGTCACATATTTTTGTGTTCCCTTGATACAAAACCATATGTTAGATCATGTTCATTTCAGACCAGGAACATCTGGAATTAAAAGATGATCAAAAATGGCCCAAAATCTTTGTTTTTATGCTAGGTTTTTGACTTTCAAAGCCTGTATGTAGAAAGTTCTAACAGCAAATGGTCATGTGATTTAGTCTGTAAAATCCACAGTTTTAATTTTATAGGTGTAACTCAAAACAGTTCTTGAGATCTCAATGGGATTAATCCCATGGAACAAAGGGAGAACAGACTGTAAACCATATTGTTACAAATCTATTGTATAACAACAAACGCCTGTAATTTCAGTAGAACTCAGCTGGATCATTTCCAATTAGCTTCCCTTTCTTTAAAGGGACAGAAGACAAGAAAAGTGAGGAAGGGGGAAGCTGGAGAAAAAGGTGTTTAGATCATCATCAAAGGTCTACTAGGGCCAAGAATCCTATGTCTATAAATGATCATTCAAAAACATTCTTAAAAAAGCATTCTTAAAAAGAAAAAAAGGTGGAGCCACTGCTGTCAGCTTAATCTAATAAAACATCAACATAAGTACATTTTTGTGTGTTTTTGTTTGTTTTTATTGTTTGTGTGTTTGTTTTGTGTGTACAAACATAAGAGCATAAGTAGTATTTGAGCATAAATAGATGAACATTTGCATTTGAAATGGATACAGATGGATACAGATCTTCCACTTCTGATGTTCTGAGTTCAGTAATTTTTCTGGTAAAAAAAACAACAACAACAACAAAAAATATTTAAAGTTCTTCTTCATTATATATACATAAAAAAAAAAAAAAAGAAAAAAAAAACTACTGAAATTTCCTTTATATACATATATACATTTAATATATAGATGTTTATATATATTCTCTTGTCCTGCAAAAGCAAAACATTAAATGGATAAATGAAATACTTACAAAGTTATATGTGTGTATGTATCAATAGACAATAACAGAGTTTTGATTATTTGTTGGTTTTGGAGCTTTTGTGTTTGTTTGTTTGATTGTTTTTGCTATGAATCTTCAGACCTACAGATATGCTTCTCTCCCACTGATTTTTTTTTAATAATACAAAAAGCAGGAATAGCCCTGTCAACAATTTTATTGTTAATAAATTTAATATTTGCGCAGATTATAGGTCTGTAGTCAGATAACATATCAAGCCCTTCTATTACATCACTTTGTGGTTAAAGATTGAAATATAACGCATCATACTGTGGTTTGTCTTCACTTATGCAATGAATGCCCCTGTGCATTGTGAACTGTCTGTATTTTTCAGATTAACTTCGTTACTATGAAATTCTCAACAAATAAATCACTGTTGTTTTAATGAAACTCTTCTCCTTAGTCCTATTGACAAAGTAATGTCCTTGTTCTCACCAATTTGCACTAAGTACCAAGAATCATTCCAGTTGACGCTCACTGTCTTCATTTGATCCAAATCACTCAAAAGGGCTAAGAGCAGAAACATACATGTATTTTATATTTGTGCTGATACAACTATATTTCTCTAATTTATTGTACTTAATTATGAAAATGAAGAATTTAGTCTTCATCTAGTAACTTCAGTGTGAAATGAACTTGAATAAATTAGTCCTTCATCTATTAGTTCAAATGTTAGTTATTTCATGCTGTCTAGGTAGGTCTAGCTGTTTGCATGAACTCAAGACAGCTTCAGGTTGGGCTTTTCACTAAAATATGACACTGAGAAGAAGAAACTCAGAATTCCTCTCTTTGAGCTGCTGGGGAACTTTGTGAGGAAAAAAAAAAAACACCATAGGAATGTAGAGAAAAAGCCTACTGATGATTGCTGTGTTAATAGATTTATAATTTCAAGAATGTCAGCATCTCTGATGTGATAAATAAGAGTTTCTAAGTCAGAATATTTCAGTTTAAACACTTGTCAGATGTAACACAAGGACATTTCCCTTTCATTTGATTTTATTTTTCTCATTCTGGAAGGCCCAGTCAGATAGTCTTTTTCAGTATTTCCTTTTCAGATCAATTTAAAGAGAATAACACTTAGAAACAATGCAGATAATGAATACCACTGTGAACTGAAAACAAAATCCAGTTCTTCTATCCCAAGGTCAGATGGCAAAGGTGTTCTTAGTGGATTATTTGTTGGGTGCAATAGACATGCTCATCCTCTGAATTCAGTGTTGTCTAGAGGACATGCAGAAATGCATCTGCCAATTAAATTCTCAAAATAGAAACACAGAGTTTCTTTGTTTACAAAGATCCTATAATATTCTTTAATTGAATTGGCAATCCAAATCTCAGATAATGTTTCTGCAACTTTTATAGCAGGTATAAGGAACAAATTAAATCCTTTGGCACCTGCAGCTTACTCAGTAGGTACAAAGATCCCTGTGTAAGTTTTTGAGATCAAACCGTAGTAAAGGATGCTAAAAAAGTAGTCTTTCACTTTTTCATTTTATATGTAAAAATACATACATTATTTTTCCTTTATCCAACTACTCATAGTTCAATCAGAGCTCCTGTTTTTGACCCACAAGTAATTTGCAGGACTTCATTTTAATGTCTTCTGCAGAAATATCCATCTGTATTGCAGTTTCTGAAGTTTGTATGAACTCTTGTAGGAATGCTTGTGCCTGTGACTTTATTTTCATTCATACAGTGGCACCAAACAAACAAACAAACAAACAAAAAAAATTGCTCCAATGTGTTATGGTGTTGTGGTTTAACCCGGTGGGCAGCTAAACACCACACACCTGTTCGTTCACCCTCCCCCCTCCTTCTCTGGGATAGGGGAGGGAAATGGGAAAATTAAGCCTGTGAGTTGAGATAAAGACAGTTTATTAAGACAGGAAAATAACAACAGCAATAATAGTAATCACAGTGTTAATAATAATAATGTGTACGAAACAAGTGATGCAAAATGAAATTGTTCACTGCCCAGCCTATCCCCGAGCAGACGGCCCCCCCAGCCTGGCTAGCCACCCCTATATATTGTCTAGCATGATGCCATATGGTATGGAATACGTCTTTGGCCAGTTTGGGTCAGCTGTCCTGGGTCTGTCCCCTCCCATTTCCTGTACCCCTAGCCTGCCCACTGGCAGGACAAATCAAGAAGCTGAAAAGTCCTTGGTTTTGTGTAAGCACTGCTCTGCAAAAATTAAAACATCAGTATGTTATCAGCACTCTTCTCATCATAATCCAAAACATAACACCCTACCAGCTACTAGGAGGAAAGTTAACTCTGTCCTAACTGAAACCAGGACATATGTTGAAAGGGCTCATGCCTGATTTATCTTGTGACCAGTTCAGAGCAACCAGTGATAGAGACAGCAAATCCCCATAACCTTAACTCTGCCCAGAAAGTACAATGTAGGGACTATTCAAATGGAAATGATTTGGACACATGAAGAAACACGTTAGCTTCCAAGGGATTGAAGACCTCTAACTCTACATCCCCTTGCTTACTGTCTATCTTTCATTCAACACAATTCCTTCCAGAAAAGCTTCAGAACCATCACAAAGTAAAGGTCCTTGTTTGGACTTCATGGCATTAATAAGAAGGAGACTGAGTTTAATAAAACCTACTTGTCCCTTCCTTTTCAATTGTATTTTCCTATTGCTTCTTATTTTTTTCCTTTTTTTCAATATAGTTCTGCAGTCAGAGAACACTATGCATAGTTTTTTGTTTTGCTTTGTTTTGTTTTGTTTTTCCCAGCAAATATACTGACAAAATATTTATTTGCATTTGAAAAAACAGGAAGGGAAGCAGTTATTGGAGAAAAATGGCATGTAAACCATGACAACCATGAACTTTTTTAAAAAAAAAAATAAAAAAAAAAATCTGTATTTCCAGAAGAAATATCATGAGGGGAAACTTCTAAGTTAGCTAGCATAAATTGGATTGGGCCAGTTCCAGTGGAACAATCTGGAAAAAAAAAAAAAAAAAAAAGGCGACACAGGCAAGAATGTGTTTAATCTGGATATGTCCCAGGTTTACGTAAGTATACAGAAAACTGCTGTGTGAGAGGAACAGGATAATTGATGTCACAGTGATATAAAGTACATCTTTGACTTTCTGCATATTTTGCTATTTTTATCCAACTTATCTTACAATGCAATGTCTTTTCATTAAACAAATGCAGACCACTGCAATAAAGCACATTGTTCTGTTTCACCCCTTTCTTCAGCTCAGAATTTTCAACAACTAAAGATGTTCTGGTAGAATTATAGCACCAGTCTATCTATTGGTGTCATCAGCCAATGTATTTTACAGGTATATAAATCCTCCATTAAAAAGTGAAAAGGAGTGGATCAATACAATATCCCAAGATCTGCTGAAAGCTAATAAAATTTGCCTGAACCCATTCAGTTATCATCTTCACAAACCATGGTTCTTGCCAGTGAAAACTGTCTAATCCTTACCACTAGTATATTAGTGCTGCTGAACTCAGTGGAGGACAGCTGGATTTTTTCACGGTATTCAGAAACATGCTGTATAGTGCCTTACAGAAAATGCAGGAGTTGTAATTTTTCCCTAAGGAACCCACATCCTAATGGCTGGTCTAGACTGTAGAACACAGCTCTGTCTGGGTTTCTATATGTGCAGAGACCAGGCAAGAGGCAGAGAGGCCAAATTCTACCATCTCCAGGGAAACATTTCATCAACCACAACCACTGGGATTTGTAATCCCAGAAACTACTGAATTCTATCAGACAATCATGTGTCAATATGACCAAAACACAAAGAATGGTAAATGCCAGAACTGCCAGTCAGACTGCTAATCTCAAATCTTGATCTTATCTTTAACCTAGGCATATGTTTGGTAATTAGGAATTGTTAGCTACTTCCCCTCACTTTGCCTAATCATCCTTGTACTTTTTGTGATTATGGGAATGTGTAGGAAAAAAATGAAACTTATTTCACTCTCACCAAAAAAGACAAACTGTTCTCATCACATCTGCCATGATTAGGAAAGAAAGGTGATATTAAAGTTCTCTGATTCCAGGTCTTGAAATTCTTTCTACCTTCTCTAGTCTATCACCTGATAACACAGCCCTAATCTGTATATGTATATATGTGTCAAATGCTGCCATCTGGATTTGCTCTAGCACTAGCTTCTTTGATTTCTATATTATTTCCTCTGATGGAGAACAACATCCAAAAGGCTACCCCCTGAGGCAATGGAAAGCACTATGTCAAATTTCTTAATGGTGGTCAGGAAGGTGTTAGACTTGACATTTGAGACATATTTTAGAGTCAACTGGAATTGAAGTGCTTGGTGTGCTCCCTTCCTTTGTCAGTTGCCCAGATGTTCCTTTTGTCTGCCAGTATATTGAAAGATGCAAGTGGTTCTGGTGATCCTTCCAAAACCTTGGGGCTCCCTTGACTGTGAAGTTAATCAGAACACTGGTAAACTTAGCAGAAAGATTATTGTTGAAAATGAGCAGACAGAGCTTTCTAAGTGCCAATATAAATGAACAGAATTAACTTAGAAATTTCATGGAGAGCTGGCTGGATAAAGGAAAGAAATTTCCCACAACAGTTAGAACACAGGAGAAATCACAGTCTGCACTGACATCCCCCGACACAGAAAATCAAAAGGTAAAAGGCCTACTCCAGTGTGACCACTTACCAGAAAAGTTTCAGGTAAAACTTCCATGGTGCATTAATTTTGAGAATAATTCCAAAGGGAAGCAGGGTTCCCAAAGTATCCTACTCTTGATTTCACTCACTCCTTGTTGCAGTAATTTGCAGTAAAACTGCTACCTCTACAACAGAGTACATCTGTGATGTGTGCCCTTTTTAACAAAACCTTTAGAAAACAGAAATCTTACACTAGCTCTATCTACTACCAAAAATGTCTGTCTATAGATATAATAAATACAAAAGTTCAAGGTTTAAATATTAAGAAACTCCAAGTCTGTTGGAGCTAAAGCCCTGAGAAATAAGACACATTTTATTCACATGTTCCACCAACTACTTTTAGGTGGTTTTCAAGTGAAGATGAAATAATTGTATTTATTGCATTCCTAGAGACTTTTCCAGTGTCTCTGTTCCATGGGGATGATGGAACAACTTTTGGTGTTGGAACAACTGACTTGTCATGGTAAGAAACTGAATTATTAAGGTAAAGATGTAAATTCCCACTCCTTTCTGTAAAGCACTTCATAAAAGCAAAGCCTGTACGTATGGTACTTGCTTCTGTTTGAAAAATGGAGGATGGATAAAGGACATTTTATGACATGAAGTAATTTAATGTGAAATTCTATGGCCAGCACACTACCTCTTTTGCTGCAGCTGCCCAAAGACTTTGTCCTGCTATAGAACAGAGTGATAATAGGAATGCTCTGCTGAACCACTGTTTTTTTGTTTGTTTGTTTTGTTTTCTGGATAGTACAAAAGTAAATAAAATGTCACTTTGCCCAATACCTCATCATCTGAAGGGTGAAACAATTCAGTCACTACACAACCCAAAAGCAGCTTTCATAAAAGACTATATTAAAGCATTTGTACCTTGAAGGTAAGGATGTTTCTGTGCAACAATACTGGTGAAGTATAATTTCCATGGTGTGCATTCTTTTCACTAATTGAGCTGAAAGAGATGTATAATTTTCTCCAACTCAGCTGCACTGTTTGATTGTCCACTGTCCAAGAGGGCAAAGGCATGAGCCAAAGAAGGGGGAAGAAACGTCTAACTCTTCCAGCAACAGATTAATGTGTCAAAGGGAGAGGAAATACATATTGAAAATATGAAGTGTACATCTGAGTTGTGTCTGCCGAAGGGTGGACATGCATAATCTGTCTTGTAACCAGCATTATTACATCAGTACTTGCAAATCCTAGTTTTGCATTTATAATCTCTAAAATTCTCAGAGGATTTGGAAAGGCCTGTACCATACATACATACATAAATGCATACACACATGCATACTATAATAGCTCAAGAAAGATTACATCAGCTGAAGAATTACCTTATGTATCTAGTTGCCATTGTGTTAAACAAGGAATATTTAGTGGAATGTCTCACATTGCTGTAGCACATAATAAACAAAGTGAAGAGGTAACCTATCTTTGCTGATTTTTCTCTCTTATAGTAGCTGCAGAAATGAAAATTCCTCTTTCTCTTTTATCTTTTGTCTTTGAAATTACAGCAACAGAAGTGACTTTTGCTGGGTTAAAAACTGGCTGGACGGCTGAGCCCAGAGAGTGGTGGTGAGCGAAGTGAAATACAGCTGGCAACTACAGCTGGTCAAAAGTGGTGTTCCCCAGGGGTCACTACTGGGGCTCCTCCTCTAATATCTAGATCATGTATGTACAGCTGATGGCTTCAGAAGCCTGAGCCTGTGACAATGGAATTTCTCCTAAAATTGGATTTAATATTTCTGGAATACTTATGGCTTAGCTTCTGGAATTAGTGAAATAATAGCGCTCAAAATTCAAAATGCAGAAAAAGCAATGAAAAATTGCAAATGTACAGAGTGATGTATAGATCAGAAATTCAGTGGTGTAACAGTATTTGGAAGACTAACAAATTCTCAGGCTTCTATGCATTAATTACCCAACAGCCAGTATAATCTATAAATAAATCTGCAAACAGTGTGATTTCCTTTGTACTTGAATCAAAGCATCTTCAGTTTGTTTTGGTGTTTTTGTGTTGCTGAGAGAATAGTAAATGAGAAAATAAATTACATAATTACCAAATTGGAGTTCTTGTATTTCTTTATACTCTAAAGTGTGGCAACTGAAATTACAGCAGAAGACATATTATTGAGACCAAATAAAATTATGACACTAAGCTTGCATCTTCAAGCATCGAGAAGTTCTGGAATGTGAAAATAAGTAAGACTTATGAACATGGTCCAACAAAAGTCCATGTGGAAATTGATTAAACTAATGGAAAATATTACCTATATCATTATAAAAGTCTGCTACAGACTCTAGTAGGAAAGAAAGAAAAATCATTCATCAACAATAAGACCAGAGACTATGTAAGTACATGAATTAGGAAACTAATGGAATTGCTATATAGAAGAAGCAATATCATACATTCTTTATTATGTCCAAAACTGTGGCCAAATCTAGACATTATTCTGATTATAACGGGAGTGTCTTTGTTTTTCATAAAGGATCTATCAAACTAAACCCACATCTGTAGTTTATATATACAGCATATCTGAAGGACCAATTATTGATTTATCACATCAGTGACATGCTGATTATAAAACAATGATAAACAAAAGGCTACATAGTGCATGTTTTGTTTTGTTTTGTTTTGTTTGTTTATTTTAAATTTCCTTTTTTTTTTTTTTTTTTTTTCTGTTTGGTTGGTTGGTTTGCTTTGCTTTGGTTTCCAGGCTTATAAACCATTAAAAAATCCTTATTAACAAGTAAGCATAATTCAACAGCTCTTCAATCCCAAGAAACTTATGTGTGAGCATGGCTTTCTTTTCAGCATATAAAATAGTGAAATCAAACAATCTCATCAAGAAATGGTAGTATACCACTGAATGTGGTGCGGGATACCTTCTCCACAAAACCTGGAATTGCATATATCTCTAAATTTTAGAAAAATCATGGTCCACTTCAAGTTATTGATGTTTAGCCTTTTTGATTGTTTGAGTGATTGATTGACTGATTGGACTAACACAACTGTAGCATGCTGTCCACCTCTGACAGCCATATTTTTTTCTAACTGCTTTGACAAGGTGACAGTCTTAGGGTAAGTGATGCTTTCTCCTGAGCAGTCACTGGTAGAACTTCACAGAAGAGTCATCACAGGATTTGCTATTTGGAAGTTCTACCCTATTTGATGACCTGATCTGTCACTCTAAATCACTATTCAGCAAGATAAGAGTTCTTCCGTAGTTTGGATATGGCTATTATATGCTAAATAGTCATCTAATATACCCTTTCCTTTATATCTAATGGTTGGTTCTATATTCTATCTTCTGATTGGTTGCTAGCTGAAAACCTAAAACAATCAGGTCTATATTGGTGATTTGGCAGAACAGGTAGCTTGTCAAACAGTAAAGAAATTTTTTATTTTGTAATTATGTTTTTTTGTTGTTGTTGTTAGATTGGTTGTTTTTTGTTTGTTTGTTGTTTGTTTGTTTGTTTTTCTGCATAAACTCAAATATAGTTCCAAAGGGGATTATGAATTGAAAATGCAAAAGGATAACTGTGTAAAAAAAAGATATATTTGTGGGGGATTTGTTTGCTCTTCTGATATTATTTCATTAGCACACTCTCTTAGTGTGCTAAGAAAGTTTGTGATCTGATTGTAGGATCAGGGAAAGGGAAAAAATCCTGGAAAGTTTGTGTGGAAGAGACATATAAAAAAGGTGTCTGGAAAATTTTATAAAATTTTCTTTCAGTAATCTAAGCCAAACTGCAAGAGCAATTTAATTAAAAAAAAAAAAAAAAAAAAAAAAAGGTCATCCGTCTGTTATCAGCACTGCTGTTTTGAGAAATTTCAGATATCTGTGCAGAAATTGAAAGGGCAGATTTTATACAAGAATGTAACTGCTTGTCTGAAGCTGTAGTAATTAAACAGATTTGTGTTATACACAGACTACTGTGGACATTTTTTTTCTGCTGAGTAAACAAATCTCTTATGCACCAGGCTTGTCCTTTCTAACATGTTGATAAACACCTATATATTTTTTGTTTTAATTATGAAGTTATGATATTGATTTTTATCCCTTTTATGTTTTCTTTCATTTTATTTTATACATACTATTCATAGTTTAAAATGTATTTGCATAAAGAAGTTTTAATAAATAGGAAATGCAAAACAAAACAAAAAGTAAAAGAAAAGTTAGTTACATATCCCAGATTGAGTATATATTTGATATAGGTTTAATACAACTCACTATTTTGCTTTTATAGTTGCTTTAATACGATATGAATAATACCATGATTTTATTCAACTTTCAATTGTCATTTTCCCAATCTCTTTCTTGAGTTTCTGGAAAATCCATGTTTAGTCTGTAATCCATTAGGATTAATTAGTAAATTATATGAAATGAAATGGATTATTTGCCAAATCAGTATCCTTTCAACATGTAGGACAAAAAAAATAATAGTATTCCTTTACATTTACAATCAAAATATTCTTCAGTTGTTAGGGCAGTATTTCTGTAGCATTCCTAGAGTCTTGCAAGGAAAGAGCTCTAAAGGAAAACTGACATAGGAGAATAAGACAGCAACCTTGGTGTACTTTCTCCCATTTTGAGGCTCAGAGAGTTCCCAAGAATGAGAGGCAGCTCCTAGCAGGAGCACAGATAGCAAAGACAGGAACTGACTTACAATCATGTGAAGATGCAGTAGTCATTTTGAAAAAAAAAATAAACGACGTCATTGAGCTCTCTTAGTTGCAGACCTAAGGGTGATTAGTGTCTCACCAAATAACTAGTCTAAATAATTTTTATTTTAAAGGAAAATAAATATTCATTGAATGGAGGTCTGAATAATGAGAGTGTTTCACCCTCTACCTCAAGGAAGAAATATCAATTTTCCCTAAAAATACCTGCTGTTTTTCATTTTGATTATAAACAACACACTCAGTATCTTCTTATATTAATTATATTATATTAATTACTCATTTTGTGTACCTTGATCAAATCGTGAAGAAATCCACTTTCTAGTTTCTATCCGCTGGCATTTTTCAAGTAACTTTACAGTAGACAACTGTAGACAGCCATCTCATAACTGTGATTATTTTAGTTGTTGTATTTGTTTGTTAGTTTCTTAATGGGGATTTATCTTCCAAGTGGTTTTCTATTCTAAATAGATATGAAGCAAGTTATGTGAATGTATGTGGAGGTTGCCTTTTCAGAAGTGTCTGTAAAATATTAAACATTACAGAATCACAGAATCACAGAATTTCTAGGTTGGAAGAGACCTCAAGATCATCGAGTCCAACCTCTAACCTAACACTAACAGTCCCCACTAAACCATATCCCTAAGCTCTACATCTAAACGTCTTTTAAAGACTTCCAGAGATGGTGACTCCACCACCTCCCTGGGCAGCCTGTTCCAGTGCCTAACAACCCTTTCAGTAAAGAAGTTCTTCCTAACATCTAACCTAAAACTCCCCTGGCACAACTTAAGCCCATTCCCCCTCGCCCTGTCACCAGGCACGTGGGAGAACAGGCCAACCCCCACCTCACTATAGCCTCCTTTAAGGTATCTGTAGAGAGCGATAAGGTCGCCCCTGAGCCTCCTCTTCTCCAGGCTGAACAAGCCCAGCTCCTTCAGCCGCTCCTCGTAGGACTTGTTCTCCAGGCCCCTCACCAGCTTCGTCGCCCTTCTCTGGACCCGCTCAAGCACCTCGATGTCCTTCTTGTAGCGAGGGGCCCAAACTGAACACAGTACTCGAGGTGCGGCCTCACCAGAGCCGAGTACAAGGGGACGATCACCTCCCTAGCCCTGCTGGTCACACTGTTTCTGATACAAGCCAGGATGCCGTTGGCCTTCTTGGCCACCTGAGCACACAGCTGGCTCATATTCAGCCGACTGTCCACCATCGCTCCCAGGTCCTTCTCTGCCTGGCAGCTCTCCAACCACTCATCTCCCAGCCTGTAGCTCTGCTTGAGGTTATTGCGCCCCAGGTGCAGGACCCGGCACTTGGCCTTGTTGAACTTCATGCAGTTGACCTCAGCCCATCGGTGCAACCTATCCAGATCCTCCTGCAGAGCTTTCCTACCCTCAAGCAGATCGACACACGCACCTAACTTGGTGTCATATGCAAACTTACTAAGGGTGCACTCAATGCCCTCGTCCAGATCATTGATGAAGATATTAAGGAGGACTGGCCCATTGTACATAAAGTACATTCAAGTACTTTAATTTAATTTCCATATTTTACTGTTGTTCTTTTCTTTATTAGTATACTCACCATCTCCTAAATGACTATGAACCTCTACTATATATCCTTTCTTGTCTCTATTTCCCCATTATTTCCCCATACCTGTGCAATTTTTTAAAAATAACTTGGATCCAGCAACATATATATAGAAGGACCTGTTTCTACAACTTTCAGCTTCAGATGAATTTGCTGCATTTGCACTGAAGTGAATGAAAATAGAATGTGCATACACTATGCTTTTCATATCAGCCATTATTAGGTCTCATTCAAGTAGATAATAGAATAATGAATACATAAGTTTTGAGAAATCCTATTTCAGAAACCTTTACTCTTTTGTCAAATTCACATTAAACAGATTATATTTTCTTGCTAGTTCTTATGTACTGCTTGTTGAAGACATTTTTAAGAGCGTAAGAGTTTCATTTACTATACAACTTTTGTTATAAATGGGAGATCCCTGGGTCCTACAAGGCTCTAGTATCCAAATATACTATGAAGCTTTGAAAATAGAATTTGTGAAAGGAATACAGATCTGTAGCTGACTCTGTGTATCATATAATGCAACTGAGAAACTGAAGTAACAGGAATCTTGCAATTATTCCTAAAATTATTCTGGTACATGGAATAAGACATGGGAAGAGGGGGAAGAGGTGATAACAGGGGGATGGAAGGAATAGCATGGGTGTTTTTACTTAAGACATTGTTTTTGTCCCCTTTTCTGTTCCTTTTGCAAATCTAGCCTAAGAATACTGGCTTCTGAAAAAAAAAATAATGCTTTTTGTAAATATGTGAGATATTTAGGTCACTGAACATTGCTCATTTTTGTCTAGCCTTTGAATGAAATGAGGTTTCTAATAGCCACTGCAGCTAATGAAAGTAGTTTCTGTTTTCATGCTAACTTCCAGACACAGATGTGCCAGGAAAACCTGCATGATTTTTGGTTGATCACAGTTGCCAAACCTAGAGGGAAAACATGCTGCTAATAGCAGAAGTGCTGCTCTACTGAGAAACTAAATTACCAGATATGTAAAGGAAAGGTTGATTGATTCTGAATAGATTATTCTATCCAGAAAATAAAAGAGGTAGAATTCTTCATGATTTTGTTCACAGACGTTAAAGTGAGTTAATGTAGTCAAACACAGTTCTTACATTTTTGGCAGAAATGAGGCAGGACTTGTTCTTCAGTGGCCAGGCATGTGAAGACAATACTGACATATTGGAAAATGGATCTGAAACTAAGCAGGTGGCCTGAAAGCAATTGTGTTAGGACAGTAGTTAGAATCATAGAGTCACAGAATATTTAGGTTGGAAAAGACCTCTAAGATCATCAATTCCAAATGTTAAGCTAGCACTGCCAACTCTACCACTAAACCAGGTCCCTAAGCACCACATCTACACGTCTTTTAAATAACTCCAGGGATGGTGACTTGTTGCAGGAAGAATGGCCGAAAACACAACAGACATGGTCAGATCATGCTCTCTCTTTATTACCTGAATAGCCTGACTTTTATAGTAAACTTAACACAGGCGGATAGTGTCTCACACAAGATTATTGGTCAAAAGCACTCAGACAAACAACTGCACGAAAACAACCCCACCTGCAAGAAAACAACCCCCTTGTGATTAGCAGTCACGTATATCCCGTCCTTGAAGTCAGCTGCTGGCAACAATATTTTTCTAAATTCCTCAATTGGGTGATGTGGGAACACCATCATGGGAACTTCTCATAGTTGTCCTAGTAGCTTGGTTTGCTCAGCTGCAGCAAGCCATGGGATCTTTGCTGTTTCAAAAATCCCTCATCAGTTCCCCCTTTTTCTTTTTGGTAAAACCAAGCCTGATGTAAGTTTTGCAAGTAACCATTAACCACATTTACTACAGTACAACATGCAATGATGATTAACACCACAACAAACAGAATCCTTAATCCCTCTTTGATTAATCCAAGTAACCATCTATGCATCGTTTCAAACAAATCAGTGAGCCGTTGATTGAAAAGATTGATATCATATTGAATCTTTCTCACGTGCTCTTTCAGGAAAGTAATGGATTTGTGAATTGACTCATTATGATCAGAAAGGTTTAAACGTACATTCCCTTGAAGTCCTCACACCCATGCCCTTGAGCCAAAAGCAAGAAGTCAATAGCAGCTCGATCCTGTAAGAGCACATGTCGCAGACTGTTTTGATCTGGTAACATCTCAGTTATCTCTGTCGTGGCATGGGCTTGCTTCTTGGCCCAGGATACCAATTTTTCTAAGTTGTTAAGTGCAGCCACAGATGCCACTGCTGGCACTAAACTTGCCAATGCTGCTCTAGCTGCTACACCAAGCAATTCAACATTATCATTGCAATATGGTGCGAGCAATGCCCATTTATGTCTGGTGATCTCTTGCAACTGCGACAAGCTAGGAGCGAATATAGTAAGTTTATCTAAGTAACATGGACCTCCGATAGCATTTGCAGGGATACCTTGCCAGACCCTATCCCCACAAATCAGAAAAACATCAGGAGGTAAGGCCATAGATGTACGATTGTTCCAAACGCTATAGTTGTTACCCCTTGTCTCCATGCCATAAGCCCCTAAACCCTGCCTAGCAGTGTCATTGTAATCATAAGTGTTATTTGTATTTCTGTACCCATATGGCCTGTTCCAAGTTCCTGTAGCAGGATCTCGGTAATTCATTCTTATTTGTGGTAACACATTTGGTGCTGCTATATTTATTGTTTGAAAATGAATACTTGCAGGAGGGTCTTCTCGGTCCCTAGTCAAACATAAGTGATTCAAGACAACCAATGACTTGGACAATCACTCATCAATGTTCTTGATCTCTTTTAATCTCACTAATAGTTCCTTTAAAACCTGATGTGATCGTTCAACCATCGCTTGGCCCGTGGGAGAATATGGAACACCTGTGATATGCTTTACTCCCCCCATTTTCATAAATTTTCTAACCCTTTTGCTGACATACGCTGGACCATGATCCATCTTGATCTCCTGTGGAACTATCTGGATCCCTACAAGTCCATGGGTCTGGATGGGATTCATCCCCAGGTGCTGAAAGAGCTGGCGGACGTCATCACGGAACCTCTCTCAATTATTTTTCAACGATCCTGGGAATTTGGAGAGGTCCCGGTAGACTGGAAGCTGGCAAATGTTGTGCCGATTTTCAAGAAGGGTCAGAAAGAAGACCCTAGCAATTACAGGCCTGTCAGTCTCACGTCAGTGCCTGGTAAAATCATGGAGAAGATGGTTCTCGAACTTATTGAGGCGCACCTGGGGGACAAAGCAGTCATTGGTCCCAGCCAGCATGGGTTTGTGAAGGGTAGGTCCTGCCTAACTAACCTGATTTCCTTTTATGATAAGATCACCCGTATGGTGGACCAAGGGAAACCAGCTGATGTGATTTTTTTGGACTTCAGCAAGGCTTTTGACACGGTTTCCCATAGGATCCTACTGGACAAAATGTCCACCATACAGCTAAATAAAAACATCATACGATGGGTGAGCGATTGGCTAACGGGCAGGGCCCAAAGGGTTATGGTAAATGGGGCTGCGTCAGGCTGGCGGGCGGTCACAAGTGGGGTCCCTCAAGGCTCCATTTTAGGGCCGGTACTTTTCAATATTTTTATTAACGATCTGGATGTAGGAATAGAAGGTATTTTGAGCAAGTTTGCTGATGACACCAAACTTGGAGGAGTTGTGGACTCTGTTGAGGGTGGAAAGGCCTTGCAGAGGGATCTGGATAGGTTGGAGAGCTGGGCGATCGCCAACCGCATGAAGTTCAATAAGAGCAAGTGCCGGGTCCTGCACCTGGGACGGGGAAACCCTGGCTGCACGTACAGACTGGGCGATGAGACGCTGGAGAGCAGCCTAGAAGAGAGGGATCTGGGGGTCGTGGTAGACAGCAAGTTGAATATGAGCCAGCAGTGTGTCCTGGCAGCCAGGAGGGCCAACCGTGTCC